>NC_057812.1:388322070-388972177 GCF_018294505.1 Triticum aestivum | reverse complement strand
TATTTTTAGTAAGAACTAGTTTATTTTTATTTATAGTAAGTGCTTGGTTGAACTAGTTGAATTAATAGAACTAGTCTAATTAAAATTTTACTATAGAACTAGTTTATTTTTAGAAGAAAATTAATAGAACTAGTTTATTTTTAGGTGTATTTAACAGAATTCTAGGTTGATTCATTTTGAAGTGGACATGTCATATTTTGAACATGTCACATTTGTTGTTATTTTTTTAGTTAAAGCAATTATTCCCGCATCGACGTCAATGATGCCTGCTTGATCAGAGGGGCCATGTCCGGGACTGGGCTCCGTCGGGCTGGTACTCGGAGGTGCTACCTTCCGGGGGCACAACTTGGTGAGGAGCCAGCCCGTCGTTGACCCGAACCTTCTTTGGTGGCGGTCGCATGGGCCAGTGATGGTGCAGAGGCTTGAGGACCCCGCGAAGGTGATATGTCACCGTGTCAGCAAGGAGGACGAGCACGTCCGTCGCTACATGGTTGCGTTAGAGGGCAGTGTTGGGGATCGTAGCACAAATTTAAAATTTTCTACGCATCACCAAGATCAATCTATGGAGTCATCTAGCAACGAGAGGGAGAGGAGTGCATCTACATACCCTTGTAGATCGCAAGCGGAAGTGTTCAAGAGAACGGGGTTGATGGAGTCGTACTCGTCGTGATCCAAATCACCGATGACCGAGCGCCGAACGGATGGCACCTCCGCGTTCAACACACGTACGGTTGGGAGAGACGTCTCCTCCTTCTTGATCCAGCAAGGGAAGGAGAGTGATGGAGATCCAGCAGCACGACGGCGTGGTGGTGGAAGTAGCGAGATCTCGGCAGGGCTTCGCCAAGCGCAAGCGGGGAGCAAAAGGTGTCACGGGAGGGAGGGAGGCGCCAGGGACATGGGTGCGGCTGCCCTCCCTCCCCTCCACTATATATAGGGGGCCTGGGGGCGCCGGCCCCTAGAGATCTCATCTAATGGGGGGGCGGCGGCCTAGGGGGTGGCTTGGCCCCCAAGCCAGGTGGAGGCGCCCCCACCCCCTTAGGGTTTCCAACCCTAGGCGCAAGGGAGGCCCAAGGGGGCGCACCAACCCACCAGGGGCTGGTTCCCTTCCCACTTCAGCCCATGGTGCCCTTCGGGATAGGTGACCCCACCCGGTGGACCCCCGGGACCCTTTCGGTGGTCCCGGTACAATACCGATGACCCCCGAAACTTTCTCGGTGGCTGAAACTGGACTTCCTATATACAAATCTTTACCTCCGGACCATTCCGGAACTCCTCGTGACGTCCGGGATCTCATTCGGGACTCCGAACTACTTTTGGGTTACCGCATACTAATATCTCTACAACCCTAGCGTCACCGAACCTTTAGTGTGTAGACCCTACGGGTTCGGGAACCATGCAGACATGACCGAGACAACTCTCCGGCCAATAACCAACAGCGGGATCTGGATACCCATGTTGGCTCCCACATGTTCCACGATGATCTCATCGAATGAACCACGATGTCGAGGATTCAATCAATCCCGTATTCAATTCCCTTTGTCAATCGGTATGTTACTTGCCCGAGATTCGATCGTCGGTATCCCAATACCTCGTTCAATCTCGTTACCGGCAAGTCACTTTACTCGTTCCGCAACACATCATCCCGTGACCAACCCTTAGTCGCATTGAGCTCATTACAATGATGTCTTACCGAGTGGGCCCAGAGATACCTCTCCGTCATGCGGAGTGACAAATCCCAGTCTCGATTCGTGCCAACCCAACAGACACTTTCGGAGATACCTGTAGTGCACCTTTATAGTCACCCAGTTATGTTGTGACGTTTGGCACACCCAAAGTATTCCTACAGTATCCGGGAGTTGTACAATCTCATGGTCTAAGGAAAGGATACTTGACATTAGAAAAGCTCTAGCAGACGAACTACACGATCTTGTGCTATGCTTAAGATTGGGTCTTGTCCATCACATCATTCTCCTAATGATGTGATCCCGTTATCAATGACATCTAATGTCCATAGTCAGGAAACCATGACTATATGTTGATCAATGAGCTAGTCAACTAGAGGCTGATTAGGGACATGTTGTGGTCTATGTATTCACACATGTATTACGATTTCCGGATAACACAATTATAGCATGAACAATAGACAATTATCATGAACAAGGAAATATAGTAATAACCATTTTATTATTGCCTCTTGGGCATATTTCCAACAGTCTCCCACTTGCACTAGAGTCAATAATCTAGTTACATTGTGATGAATCGAACACCCATAGAGTTCTGGTGTTGATCATGTTTTGCTCGAGGAAGAGGTTTAGTCAACGAATCTGCGACATTCAGTCTGTATGCACTTTACAAATATCTATGTCTCCATTTTGAACATTTTCACGAATGGAGTTGAAGCGACGCTTGATATGCCTGGTCTTCCTATGAAACCTGGGCTCCTTGCCAAGGGCAATAGCTCCAGTGTTGTCACAGAAGAGAGTTATCGGGCCCGACGCATTGGGAATAACTCCTAGGTCGGTAATGAACTCCTTCACCCAGATTGCTTCTTGTGCTGCCTCCGAGGCTGCCATCTACTCCGCTTCACATGTAGATCTCGCCACGATGCTTCCCTTGCAACTGCACCAGCTGACTGCCCCACCATTCAAAATATACACGTATCCGGTTTGTGACTTAGAGTCATCCAGATCTGTGCCGAAGCTAGCATCGACGTAACCCTTTACGATGAGCTCTTCATCACCTCCATAGACGAGAAACATATCCTTGGTCCTTTTCAGGTACTTCAGGATATTCTTGACCGCTGTCTAGTGTTCCATGCCGGGATTACTTTGGTACCTTCCTACCAAACTTACGGCAAGGTTTACATCAGGTCTGGTACACAGCATGGCATACATGATAGACCCTATGGCCGAGGCATAGGGGACGACACTCATCTTTTCTCTATCTTCTACCGTGGTCGGGCATTGAGTCATGCTCAATCTCATACCTTGCAATACAGGCAAGAACCCCTTCTTGGACTGATCCATATTGAACTTCTTCAATATCTTGTCAAGGTACGTACTTTGTGAAAGACCAATGAGGCGTCTCGATCTATCTCTATAGATCTTGATGCCTCATATATAAGCAGCTTCTCCAAGGTCCTTCATTGAAAAACACTTGTTCAAGTAGGCCTTTATGCTTTCCAAGAATTCTATATCATTTCCCATCAATAGTATGTCATCCACATATAATATGAGAAATGCTACAGAGCTCCTACTCACTTTCTTGTAAACACATGCTTCTCCATAAGTCTGCGTAAACCCAAACGCTTTGATCATCTCATCAAATCGAATGTTCCAACTCCGAGATGCTTGCACCAGCCCATAGATTGAGCGTTGGAGCTTGCACACCTTGTCAGCATTCTTAGGATCGACAAAACCTTCCGGCTGCATCATATACAATTCTTCCTTAAGGAAACCATTAAGGAATGCCGTTTTGACGTCCATTTGCCATATCTCATAATCATAGAATGCGGCAATTGCTAACATGATTCGGACGGACTTCAACTTCACTACAGGTGAGAAAGTCTCATCGTAGTCAACCCCTTGAACTTGTCGATAACCCTTAGCGACAAGCCGAGCCTTATAGATGGTCACATTACCATCCGCGTCTGTCTACTTCTTAAAGATCCATTTTTTTCTATGGCTCGCCGATCATCGGGCAAGTCAGTCAAAGTCCATACTTCGTTTTCATACATGGATCCTATCTCGGATTTCATGGCTTCCAGCCATTTATCGAAATCTGGGCCCGCCATCGCTTCTTCATAGTTCGAAGGTTCACCATTGTCTAACAACATGATTTCCAGGACAGGGTTGCCATACCACTCTGGTGCAGAACGTGTCCTTGTGGACCTTCAAAGTTCAGTAGCAACTTGATCTGAAGTTTCATGATCATCATCATTAACTTCCTCCCTAGTCGGTGCAGGCACCTCAGGAACATTTTCTTGAGCTGCGCCACTCTCCGGTTCAAGAGGCAATACTTCATCAAGTTCTACTTTCCTCCCACTTACTTCTTTCGAGAGCAACTCTTTCTCTATAAAGGATCCATTCTTGGCAACAAAGGTCTTGCCTTCGGATCTAAGGTAGAAGGTATACCCAATAGTTTCTTTAGGGTATCATATGAGGACGCATTTTTCCGATTTGGGTTCGAGCTTTTCAGGTTGAAGTTTCTTGACATAAGCATCGCATCCCCAAACTTTCAGAAACGACAACTTAGGTTTCTTGCCAAACCACAATTCATACGGTGTCGTCTCAACGGATTTCGATGAAGCCCTATTTAAAGTGAATGCGGCAGTCTCTATAGCATAACCCCAAAATGATAGCGGTAGATCGGTAAGAGACATCATAGATCGTACCATATCCAATAGGGTGCGATTACGACGTTCGGACACACCATTACACTATGGTGTTCCAGGCGGCGTGAGTTGTGAAACTATTCCACATTTCCTTAAGTGCGTGCCAAATTCGTGACTCAAATATTCTCCCCCACGATCTGATCGTAAGAACTTGATTTTCCTGTCACGTTGATTCTCAACCTCACTCTGAAATTCCTTGAACTTTTCAAAGGTCTCAGACTTGTGTTTCATTAAGTAGACATACCCATATCTACTTAAGTCATTAGTGAGGGTGAGGACATAACGATAGCCACCGCGAGCCTCAACGCTCATTGGACCGCACACATCAGTATGTATGATTTCCAATAAGTTGGTTGCTCACTCCATTGTTCCGGAGAACGGAGTCTTGGTCATTTTGCCCATGAGGCATGGTTCGCACGTGTCAAATGATTCATAATCAAGAGACTCCAAAAGTCCATCTGCATGGAATTTCTTCATGCGTTTGACACCAATGTGACCAAGGCGGCAGTGCCACAAGTATGTGAGACTATCATTATCAACCTTACATCTTTTGGCATTCACACTATGAATATGTGTAACATCATGTTCGAGATTAAATAAGAATAAACCATTGACCAGCGGGGCATGACCATAAAACATGTCTCTCATATAAATAGAACAACCATTATTCTCAGATTTAAATGAGTAGCCATCTCGCATTAAACGAGATCCAAATACAATGTTCATGCTCAAAGTTGGTACTAAATAACAATTATTGAGGTTTAAAACTAATCCCGTAGGTAAATGTAGAGGTAGCGTGCCGACGGCGATCACATGGACCTTGGAACCATTCCCGACGCGCATCGTCACCTCGTCCTTCGCCAGTCTCCGTTTATTCCGCAGTTCCTGTTTTGAGTTACAAATATGAACAACTGCACCGGTATCAAATACCCAGGAGCTACTACGAGCGCTGGTTAGGTACACATCAATAACATGTATATCACATATACCTTTGGTATTGCCGGCCTTCTTATCCGCTAAGTACTTGGGGAAGTTCCGCTTCCAGTGACCGTTTCCCTTGCAATAAAAGCACTCAGTCTCAGGCTTAGGTCCATTCTTTGGCTTCTTCCCGGCAGCTTGCTTACCGGGCGCGGCAACTCCCTTGTCGTCCTTCTTGAAGTTCTTTTTACCCTTGCCTTTCTTGAACTTAGTGGTTTTATTCACCATCAACACTTGATGTTCCTTTTTGATTTCCACCTTCGCTGATTTCAGCATTGAATATACCTCGGGAATGGTCTTTTCCATCCCCTGCATATTGAAGTTCATCACAAAGCTCTTGTAGCTAGGTGGGAGCGACTGGAGGATTCTGTCAACGACCGCATCATCCGGGAGATTAACTCCTAGCTGAGACAAGTGGTTGTGCAACCCAGACATTTTGAGTATGTGCTCGCTGACATAACTGTTCTCCTCCATCTTACAACTTTAGAACTTGTCGGAGACTTCATATCTCTCGACCCGGGCATGAGCTTGGAAAACCATTTTCAGCTCTTGGAACATCTCATATGCTCCATGTTGCTCAAAACGCTTTTGGAGCCCCGGTTCTAAGCTGTAAAGCATGCCGCACTGAACCAGGGAGTAATCATCACTACGCATCTGCCAAGCGTTCATAACGTCTTGTTCTGCAGGAAAAACATGTGCTTCATCTAGCGGTGCATCAAGGACATATGCTTTCCTGGCAGCTATGAGGATAATCCTCAGGTTACGGACCTAGTCCGTGTAGTTGCTGCCATCGTCTTTCAGCTTAGTTTTCTCTAGGAACGCGTTGAAGTTGAGGGCAACATTAGCGTGGGCCATTTGATCTATAAGACATATTGCAAAGATTTTTGGACTATGTTCATGATAATTAAGTTCATCTAATCAAATTATTAAATGAACTCCCACTCAAATAGACATCCCTCCCGTCATCTAAGTGATACATGATCCGAGTCAACTAGGCCGTGTCCGATCATCACGTGAGACGGACTAGTCATCATCGGTGAACATTTTCATGTTGATCGTATCTTCTATACGACTCATGTTCGACCTTTCGGTCTTCCGTGTTCTGAGGCCATGTCTGTACATGCTAGGCTCGTCAAGTCACCTAAGTGTATTGCGTGTGTAAATCTGGCTTACACCCGTTGTATGCGAACGGTAGAACCTATCACACCCGATAATCACGTGGTGCTTTGGAACAATGGACCTTAGCAACGATGCATAGTAGGGGGAACACTTTCTTGAAATTATTGCGAGGGATCATCTTATTTATGCCACCGTCGTTCTAAGCAAATAAGATGTAAAACATGATAAACATCACATGCAATCAAATAGTGACATGATATGGCCAATATCATTTTACTCCTTTTGATCTCCATCTTCGGGGCACCATGATCATCATCGTCACCGGCATGACACCATGATCTCCATCATCGTGTCACTTTATGGTTAATGAAGGTATTGTCTTGGGGCATAAAATTTCTGAAAGAGGTATTGAAGTTGATAAAGCTAAAGTTGATGTTATTGAAAAGATGCCGTGTCCTAAGGACATTAAAGGTATAAGAAGTTTCCTTGGTCATGCCGGTTTTTATAGGAGGTTCATTAAGGACTTTTCTAAAATTTCTCGGCCTCTGACTAATCTCTTACAAAAAGATGTTCCTTTTGTTTTTGATGATGATTGTGTAGAAGCATTTGAAATACTTGAGAAAGCCTTGATTTCTGCACCTATTGTTGTGACGCCCCCGATTTGACCGTACACTAATCATACACACAAATGTGTACGATCAAGATCAGGGTATCACGGGAAGGTATCACAACACAACTCTAGACACAAATTAAAATAATACAAGCTTTATATTACAAGCTAGGGGCCTCGAGGGCTCGAATACATCAGCTCGAAAACAAACGAGTCAGCGGAAGCAACAAAATCTAAGTACAGACATAAGTTAAACAAGTTTGCCTTAAGAAGGCTAGCACAAAAGTAGCAACGATCGAAAAGGAGAGGCCTCCTACCTGGGACGTCCTAACTACTCCTCGAAGCCGAACTCCATGTAGAATCATCCTCGGGATCCTCTGGCTCCTGGAATCCATCATATGATCGCAATAACCGGGAAAGGGGGTAAAAGAAGTAGCAAAGCAACCGCGAGTACTCATCCAAAGTACTCGCAAGAAGGATCTACATTACATATGCATTGGTATCAATGAAATGGGTAGTATCTGTGGACTGAACTGCAGAATGCTAGAATAAAAGGGGGATAGCTTGTCCTATCGAAGACTACGCTTCTGGCAGCCTCCATCTTGAAGCATATAGAAGAGAGTAGATGGTAAGTTCACCAAGTATCATTGTATAGCATAATCCTGCCCAGCGATCCTCCCCTCGTCGCCTTGTGAGAGAGCGATCACCGGGTTGTATCTGGCACTTGGAAGGGTGTGTTTTATTAAGTATCCGGTTCTAGTTGTCATAAAGTCAAGGTACAACTCTGGGTTGTCCTTTTACCGAGGGACACGACTATTCAAATAGATAAACTTCCCTGCAGGGGTGCACCACATTTCCCAACACGCTTGATCCCCATTGGCCAGACACACTTTCCTGGGTCATGCCCGGCCTCGGAAGATCAACACATTGCAGCCCCACCTAGGCACAACAGAGAGGTCAACACGCCGGTCTAAATCCTATGCGCGCATGGGTCTGGGCCCATCGCCCACTGCACACCTGCACGTTGCATACGCGGCCGGTGAGCAGACCTAGCAACCTCCATTACAAAGGAAGTTGCGTTACGTGGTCCATCCCGGCGCGCGCCGCTCAGTCGCTGACGTCACGAAGGCTTCGGTTGATACCACGACGTCGAGTGCCCATAACTGTTCCTGCATAGTTGGTTAGTGCGTATAGGCCAGTGGCTAGACTCAAATCAAATACCAAGATCTCCTTAAGCGTGTTAACTGATGTAACCGCGGACGCCAACCAGGGCCGGGCCCACCTCTCTCCTAGGTGGTCTCAACCTGTCCTGTCGCTCCACCACAAAGTAACAGTCGGGGGCCGTCAGGAACCCAGGCCCACCACTACTGGGATGGAACCAGCTATCCTTTTAGCCCCCCACATTGAAATCACTTGCGGGTACTCTACGAGCCGACCCGACTTTAGTCACCACCATGTATCATGTATAATAGTGTAGTATGCATATACCCGTGATCACCTCCCGAAGTGACCATGGCCCGATAATATAGCATAGCAGACGGACAAGAATGTAGGGCCACTGATGGAATACTAGCATCCTATACTAAGCATTTAGGATTGCAGGTAAAGGTAACAACAATAGTAGCAAAGATAGGCTATGCATCAGAATAGGATTAACGGAAAGCAGTGACATGCTACACTACTCTAATGCAAGCAGTAGAGAGAAGAATAGGCGATATCGGGTTGATCAAAGGGGGGCTTGCCTGGTTGCTCTGCAGACAAAAATGGACCCTCGAAGGTGAAGTAGTCGATCACTGGTTCAACCGCGGTCTCGGGGTCTACCGGAAAGAAGTAACAGAGGGGAACACAATAAATAACAGAGCAATCAAAGTATCACAAAGCATAACATGGCAATACATGGTGCTAGAGGTGACCTAACGTAGTAGTAGGTGCTACTGGCGAAGGGGGAAAACATCCGGGAAAGCATTCCCGGTGTTTGACATTTTCGGATAGACGAATCGGAGGGGGATTGTTGCACGTTCGCTATGCTAGGGATGTGTGGCGGACGAACGGACTGCATATTCGGATTCGTCTCGTCGTTCTGAGCAACTTTCATGCACAAAACATTTTCATCCGAGTTATGGATTATTTTATAAGATTTTCCAAAGTTTTTTTAAAAAGATTTTTTAATTTTCAGGATTTATTTTATTTTAAAAACAACTAACTACTAGGTACACCCGGTGCAGTGCACACACAGGTGCACCAGAGGCTGACCAATGGGCCCCTGTTGACCTGGGTCAACTGCCCAGTCAGCCGGTTAACTAGGACAGTTGACCGGTCAACTTGGGCCATGGGGCCCACTGTTAGTGGCACTGGGAGGGACCTCACCCCGCCACGTCAGTGTGACGCGCATGGGCATGGACGCCGGCGGCCGGAGGAAGGTGCGGCGGCCGACGGTAAGCGCGGAGGGCGGTGACCGATGGTAAGCGCGTAGGGCGGCGGCCGGGGTAGACGTCGCGGGAGCGGGGCGCGCGAGGCGGCTGCGGGCGCGGCGGTTGTAGGCGACGCGGTCCGACGCAGCAGCGGCGGTCGGAGGCACGGGAGGGGTGCGGCCACTTCGGCGGCTGGCCGGGTGAGGCGCGACAAAAGCATCAGGGGAGGCGCGGCCGACCAGAGCGGCAGGGCGGAGCCGGCGAGGTCGGGAGGCCAAGTGCGGTCCGCGGCATACCGGGGCACAAGGGGGAGGTGACGGGGGCTGGAGACGGGAGCGAGGCGAGGGCGGCCAGCAGCACAACAGCAAGCAGCGAGAGGCCGCAGCGGCACCGGAGCAGCACATTAGAGCAAAGCATCAGCGGGAGGAGGCCGAGCGGCTGGCAGCGATCTGTAGCAGCAGAGCAACAAAAAGGCACCGCGGGCGTGCGGGAGCAACGGCAGGGCGCGGTCACGGCATGCACGGCCCGCGGTGATGCGCGGGCAGGGGCGGAACGCAGTGGCGCGGGGCGAACTACAGGGGCGGCGGCGACTAGGCTACGATGTTGCGGCGAGCGCGCTCGAGCTTGAATCTGAGCTCGATAATTTGCGGGGAAGTGGCGGTGCTCACTGTGGTTGCGTAGGATGCTTGAGGTTGTCGGAGATGGTCGGGACGACGTGGAGCGAGGCGAGGCATGTGGCGGCCGTAGTCGAAGAAGATCAACGAGGGCGTCGTCGTTTGGGGCGTACTAGCTCGCGTGCGCCAGTGTAGAGGACGAAGACGACCACAGAGGAGCTCCTGGACACACTTCTAGCCGGAGAGGAGTTCGACCGCATGGACGAGGAGGGTCATGGAGACGGTGGCTTGGATGTGCGCGGGGAAGAAGGAAGCGGCGCGAGGGGAGGAGGAATGGCAAGCTAGGGTTCGCAGGGCACCGAGGGGAGTCAAGTAGGACGCCGGGGGGGCTGGATGCATGCCGCGTGGTGATCCCCAACCATGGACAAGCCCCAGTGTCCATGGGGTGTGGTGAACAGAGAGGTAGGGGATGAGGGGCGTTGGTACGCTGGCCCGGCTCCTGTAACCGCGAGCCTTAAGTGCTAGTAGTTTTCTCTTTTACCTTTTTTTACCTTTTCTTTTATTTATTTCTTTTCTATTTTCACTTATCTTTTAAGTTTATTTAGTTTTATTAATTATAGCAATAGATCCTAAATTGGTAGTTCTAATTATACCACAACCACATTAAATTGGAACTTTAAATAAAATAGTTTTGATTTGTTTTAATAATTTCAAAGCGTTTAAATAATTGTCTTTGCTACTGTTTAAATCATTTTAGAGTATTTAAATATTTTATAAAAGTGTGGTTTATCCACCATAAATACCTATGCATTATTTGACACAACCCAAACATTTTAGTTTTAATGTTTGAAAACTTTTATAGTTCGACTTGATTTTGAATTTGAATTTGAATCAGTTTTGAACTAACACGAGATTAGCAACAGTAACTGCAATGACGTGGCATCATTAACAAGGAATTACTGTAACTTAAATATCTGGGCGTCACAATTGTTCAGCCTCCTGATTGAAATTTACCATTTGAAATTATGTGTGATGCTAGTGATTATGCTGTAGGGGCCGTTCTAGGAGAAAGAGTTGATAAAAATATAAATGTTATCCAATATGCTAGTAAAACTCTAGACAGTGCTCAAAGAAATTATGCTACTACTGAAAAAGAATTTTTAGCAGTTGTGTTTGCTTGTGATAAGTTCAGACCTTATATTGTTGATTCTAAAGTAACTGTTCACACTGATCATGCTGCTATTAAATATCTTATGGAAAAGAAAGATGCTAAACCTAGACTTATTAGATGGGTTCTCTTGCTTCAAGAATTTGATTTGCATATTATTGATAGAAAGGGAGCTGAGAACCCCGTTGCAGACAACTTGTCTAGGTTAGAAAATGTTATTGATGACCCACTACCTATTGATGATAGATTTCCTGATGAACAATTAGTTGTGATAAATGCTTCTCGTACTGCTCCATGGTATGGTGATTATGCTAATTACATTGTTGCTAAGTTTATACCACCTAGTTTCACATACCAGCAAAATAAAAAGTTCTTCTATGATTTAAGACATTACTTCTGGGATGACCCGCATCTTTATAAAGAAGGAGTAGATGGTGTTATTAGACATTGTGTACCTGAGCATGAACAGGAACAGATCCTACACAAGTGTCACTCCGAAGCTTATGGAGGACACCATGCTGGAGACAGAACTGCACATAAGGTATTACAATCCGGTTTTTATTGGCCTACTCTCTCAAGGACGCCCGTAAGTTTGTTTTGTCTTGTGATGAATGTCAAAGAATTGGTAATATTAGTAGATGTCAAGAAATGCCTATGAATTATTCACTTGTTATTGAACCGTTTGATGTTTTGGGCTTTGATTATATGGGACCGTTTCCTTCCTCTAATGGGTATACTCATATTTTAGTTGCTGTTGATTACGTTACTAAGTGGGTAGAAGCTATTCCAACTAGTAGTGCTGATCATAACACTTCTATTAAGATGCTTAAAGAAGTTATTTTTTCGAGGTTTGGAGTCCCTAGATACTTAATGACTGATGGTGGTTCACATTTTATTCATGGTGCTTTCCGTAAAATGCTTGCTAAGTATGACGTTAATCATAGAATTTCATCTCCTTATCACCCACAGTCTAGTGGTCAAGTAGAACTGATCAATAGAGAGCTTAAATTAATTTTTCAAAAGACTATTAATAGATCTAGGAAGAATTGGTCCAAGAAACTTGATGATGCATTATGGGCTTATAGAACTGCATACAAGAATCATATGGGTATGTCTCCGTATAAAATGGTTTATGGTAAAGCTTGTCACTTACCTCTCGAACTAGAACATAAGGCATATTGGGCCATTAAAGAGCTCAACTATGACTTCAAACTTGCCGGTGAGAAGAGGCTTTTTGACATTAGCTCACTTGATGAATGGAGAACCCAGGCCTATGAGAATGCCAAACTGTTTAAAGAAAAGGTTAAAAGATGGCATGACAAAAGGATACAAAAACGTGAGTTTAATGTAGGTTATTATGTATTATTATACAACTCTCGTTTAAGATTTTTTGTAGGCAAACTTCTCTCTAAATGGGAAGGTCCTTACATCATTGAGGAGGTCTATCATTCCGGTGCCATAAAAATCAACAACTTCGAAGGCACAAATCCGAGGGTGGTGAACGGTCAAAGAATCAAACATTATATCTCAGGTAATCCCATAAATGTTGAAACTAATGTTATTGAAACCGTAGCCCCGAAGGAATACATAAGGGACACTTTCCAGAATGTTTCAGACTCCGAAAAGAATAGATACATGGTACGGTAAGTAAACCGACTCCAAAACAGTTCTAATGGCAATTTTTCTCCATTTTGGAATATTTAAGAAAATAGGAAAATAAGAAGTAGTCCGGGAAGGACACGAGGCGTCCATGGGGGTGGAGGGCGCGCCCTACCCCCTGGGCGCGCCCCCTGCCTCGTGGGCACCTCGTGTGCTCTTTAGACTCTGTTTTCTTGGACGATACTTCTTTTGGTCGGTAAAAATTCATTATATAATCTCCCGAAGGTTTTGACCACCGTATCACGCAAATATCTCTTGTCTTTGTTTCGAGCTGTTTTTCTGTCAGATCTAGATCGCCATGGCGTCTTCAAGTGACCCCAAGGACAAGTTCTTCGAGAAGGTCATCAACCCCTACCGAGGTGCTGCAACACCCTCAAACCATTGAGATGCGTGAGGGTTTGCTGCACATCCGTGATGTTGAGGGACCAAGGAGGCCCGGAAGCATGGAGGCAAGGCTCGAGGCATTGGAGCAACAAGTTTTCAAGTGCCAGGAGATGGTGGAACGTGGACTCAACTCCAATCATATAATGATTACGGAGTTCACCAACAACCACCAGCTGGATGACAAGAACATTGGGGAGGTCATCTTCAAGCTTCACGAGAAAATCGAGCACCTCCAAGCCCAGATCTATGACCCACAAAACCAAAACTGTGAGTATGAATATAGATTCAAGAGGATGAGTTTGGCTGCAGATTTGAGGATCCCGGAGACTCGATCATCCTTCTATGATGGTGAGCCTATGCCCTGTAAGATGGACGACAAGCCCACATCATCAACAACTCCATCATCACCACCTCCGAAGAAGGAGACATAAACACATGGGTATGGGCACTCCCCTTGGAAACTGGCAGGCTTGGGGGAGTGCCCCAGTATCGTATCACCATCACTTTTATCTTTACCGTTTTTCTTAGTTCGATCCTTTTGGTAATTTCTTGATCTAGTAGAATAAAGTTTTAGTATGATCTAGTTGTGAGTTTTGCTTTATGATCCTTCTATGTAATCGAGTCTGTGAGCTATATATAATAAAGAATAGTGTTGAGTCAAGGGCTTGATTATCTTGCTATGATCTTGAGGGAATAGAATAAAAGAGAAGAAATAAAAAGAAATAAAGAGATCATATGGATCTTATGGAGAGTAATGACTTCACATATAAATAGTATGATGAATAAAAATTGTTGAGAGTTGACAAGCATAGTTTTGGTCATCGTTGCAATTAATAGTAAGTAATAAAGAAAGAGAGGTTTTCACATATAAAATATACTATCTTGGACATCTTTTATGATTGTGAGTACTCATTAAAATATGACATGCTAAAGAGTTGATGTTGGACAAGGAAGACAATGTAATGGGTTATGTTTTCTTACATCTGAGATAAATTATATTGTCACGGATTATCCAACATGTTGAGCTTGCCTTTCCCTCTCATGCTAGCCAAATTCTATGCACCAAGTAGAGATACTACTTGTGCTTCCAAATATCCTTAAACCTAGTTTTGCCATGAGAGTCCACCATATCTACCTATGGATTGAGTAAGATCCTTCAAGTAAGTTGTCATCTTTGCAAGCAATAAAAATTGCTCTCTAAATATGTATGATTTATTAGTGTGGAGAAAATAAGCTTTATACGATCTTATGATGTGGAAGAAATAAAAGCGACGGATTGCATAATAAAGGCCCATATCACAAGTGGCAATATAAAGTGACGTTCTTTCGCCTTAAGCTTTTGTGCATCCAACCATAAAAGCACATGACAACCTCTGCTTCCCTCTGCGAAGGGCCTATCTTTTATTCTTGTCTTATACTTCATGCAAAGATTCACGGTGATCTCCACCTTTACTTTTTACGTTTTATCCTTTGGCAAGCACAATGTGTTGGAAAGATCCTGATATATATAGCTAATTGGATGTGTGTTTTCATGAACTATTATTGTTGACATTACCCTTGAGGTAAAAGGTTGGGAGGAAAAACTATAAGCCCCTATCTTTCTATGTGTCCGATTAAAACTTCATAACCATAAATATCACGTGAGTGTTAGCAATTGTGAAAGACTAAATGATAGTTGAGTATGTGGACTTGCTGAAAAGCTCTTATCGACTCTTTCTGATATTATGATAAATTGCAATTGCCTCAATGACTGAGATTATAGTTTGTTGGTTCTCAATGAAGTTTCTGATTCATACTTGAAATTGTGATTGAATTGTTACTTTAGCATAAGAGATCATATGACTATATATATATGTTGCTGTTATAAGAATGATCATGATGCCCTCATGTCCATATTTTATTTTATCGACACCTCTATCTCTAAACATGTGGACATATTTTTTGATATCGGCTTTCGCTTGAGGACAAGCAAGGTCTAAGAATGATCATGATGAATAGTACCCCGATCGATCGAGCCGGTGGATGAATAGGACCCCTGAAAGGATCGAGAAGAGGTGTCTAGAGGGGGGGGAGATTAGACACTAAGTGCCAAAAGTTACAGTTTTTAATATTCTTAAGTTTAAGTGGAGTTTAAGCACAAGTTTAACAAACACAATACATATCAAGCAAGCATGCAATGAGTATATGAGCAGCGGAAAGTAAAGCATGCAACTTGCAAGAATGTCAAGGGAAGGGTTTGGAGTATTCAAACGCAATTGGAGACACGGATGTTTTTGTCATGGTTCCGATAGGTGGTGCTATCGTACATCCACATTGATGGAGACTTCAACCCACAAAGGGTAACGGTTGCGCGAGTCCACGGAGGGCTCCACCCACAAAGGGTCCATGAAGAAGCAACCTTGTCTATTCCATCACGGCCGTCGCCCACGAAGGACTTGCCTCACTAGCGGTAGATCTTCATGAAGTAGGCGATCTCCTTGCCCTTACAAACTCCTTGGTTCAACTCCACAATCTTGTTGGAGGCTCCCAAGTGACACCTAGCTAATCTAGGAGACACCACTCTCCAAGAAGTAACAAATGGTGTGTTGATGATGAACTCCTTGCTCTTGTGCTTCAAATGGTAGTCTCCCCAACACTCAACTCTCTCTCACAGGATTCGGATTTGGTGGAAAGAAGATTTGAGTGGAAAGCAACTTGGGGAAGGCTAGAGATCAAGATTCATATGGTTGGAATGGAATATCTTGACCTCAACACAAGTGTAGGTGGTTCTCTCTCAGAAAATGTGTATTGGAAGTGTAGGTATGTGCTGATGGCTTTTTCCACAAATGAAGAGTGGGTGGAGGGGTATATATAGCCTCCACACAAAATCTAACCATTACACACAATTTGCCAAACTCGGTGGGACCGAATGTTTAAACTCAGTCGGACCGATTCAGCAAACCTAGTGACCGTTAGGATTTTCGGTGGGACTGAGATGCAACTCGGTAGGACCGATATGGTTAGGGTTGGGGCATAATGTAATCTCGGTGTGACCGATTACACAAACTCGGTGGGACCGATTTTGGTAATAAGCTAACCAGAGAGTTGGTCAGGTAAACTCGGTGGGACTGATTCGCTCATCTCGGTGAGACCGAAATGTTACAAAAGGGAAACAGAGAGTTTACATTGCAATCTCGGTGGGACCGATCGCTCATCTCGGTAAGACCGAAATGTTACGAAGGGAAACAGAGAGATTACAATCCCATCTCGGTGAGACCGAGATCCCTATCGGTGAAACCGATTTGCTAGGGTTTGTGGCAGTGGCTATGACATCTGAAACTCGGTGGCGCCGGATAGATAGAATCGGTGGGGATGAGTTTGACTTTTGGTTTAGGTCATATGTGGATGTGGGAAGGTAGTTGAGGGTTTTGGAGCATATCACTAAGCACTTTGAGCAATCAAGCCATTAAGCAACACCTCATCCCTCTTGATAGTATTGGCTTTTCCTATAGACTCAATGTGATCTTGGATCACTAAAATAGAAAATGTAGAGTCTTGATCTTGAAGCTTGAGCCAATCCTTTGTCCTTAGCATCTTGAAGGGGTTCCACATCCTCTAGTCAATGCCACTCCATTGTTGAACTTATCTGAAACATACTAGGTAAAAGTGTTAGTCCAACAAGAGATATGTTGACATTAATTACCAAAACCACCCAGGGAGCACTTGTGCTTTCAATCTCCCCCTTTTTGGTAATTGATGACAACATGCATCAAAGCTTTAGATAAAGATATAGAGAATAGCAAGTAAAGCTTTGGAAAGACATGCAACATACATAGGCTCCCCCTACATGTATGCAATCATGTGAATATTGAATATAGGAGCATGCGAATGCGTAAACATGACAGAGTAAGCAATGTGTTAGATGTATCTTGGCTATATGCATCAGAGCAAATGATGTGAATGTGAGAAATGTACCTTCATGCTCATGAGTCCTTCTTGCAAATAGTATGTACATCAGCAAGAACTTCTCATTCACATGACTGTGATGCATATACTTACCTTGTGGTCTTGAGTTGGCTTAGGATGGGATGAACCTGCGCAAACAAGGTTAAATAACACAGATACACCTACTGACCAGAGCAAGCAAGAGAAACCACAAGAGAACCAAGGCTGGGATGACATGTAGAGTGAGTACTAAGTACCAAAGTGGATATAGACATGTCCCCAAAGGTAAAGATATGCAATAAAATTAGAGATTTCCTTCCCTTAGATGTCTTGCTCCCCCTGAATCTGCATGGGATATTGGGAGAAGATAGGGAACGGAAAATCAGAGCAACAAAAAAGAAACAACAGAGCTTGAGCTAAAGCAAGCAACCAAACATGTCTTTCCCCTCTTAAAGACATGTGACATCTCTCCTCTTGAACACCAAGCATCTGGGGTCTTTGATGATATTACTTTCTCCTAGTTGAGAAACTCTCTCTCCCTGAGTATTCTCTCTTTCTCCCCTATAGGAAGGATTAAGCTTTGATGTGATCTCTCTCTCCCCCTTTGACATCAATTTCCAAGAAGGGCTCTTCTGGACATGTGTCACCTTAGCTCACTAGACAAGTAAGATCTCACAAGGATATGCAAGGAATTTACTGAAAGATTTGCAATGAATTGGATGCAGAAAATGCAGAACAAAAAGGAAAGAAAAGAAAGTAAAAGTTCTAGATGAAGTTTTTTTTGAAAGGGGAAGCAAATATGCAAATGAAAAAGCACGGAGAAACACTAGAGAACTTCATCTAGAAATGGTCGGTGACAAAGTCACCTATGTTAGAGTATGTTCACTTAGGAGTCAAGTGAGAGCACTTGATCATAGGTCATACTCATCATTTAAGCTCAAAATGGGGTTACCATTTTTCGTTTAAGCATCTTGATGTATTCACATCTTGTCGAGTTGCTTTGACTCATGACTTGGAGTAAAGCTTCTCTAAGATGGAATAACATACCTTGGGTGGTGGTGTTGATCTTGCACATGTAGTTGAACTTATGTGGGTTGCTCAAGATTGATGTAGTTCATCAAGATTTGGGAGCACCACTTGGAGTTTGAGTTCATCTACCTACATGGGTTAGCTTTGCAAGGAAGAGCACTTGTGTATCCAAAATGACAATCATGAGACTCAACATAGAATTTGCCAAAGGATATGTTTGAATGGTTTCGTGCTTCCTTGTCTTCAACCACCATTGTGTAGAGACTTGGTGATGTAGAGATTGCTCAAGATGTCTGTGAGTTTCAATCTCATAGATTTAGATTCAACCAAGTACCTACATGGGTTAGATAACATGCAAGGTACAGATATATCCAAGACATATGAATAGCATTATAAGAGAAATATCAAGGATTAGTCATAGGCTCATGCCCCGCATGTATCAAATGGAGTTCCTACTCAAAGTTTGAAGCATCAATGATGTTCAATTCACCTCTCAACCTGCAAAACACTTTCTCATCAAGTGGTTTAGTGAATATATCTGCCAATTGCTTATCGGTGCGAACATGCTTAAGGTTAATGTCCCCTTTTGCAACATGATCTCGAATGAAATGATGACGAAATTCAATATGCTTAGTTCGAGAATGTTGCATGGGATTGTGAGCAATCTTAATAGCACTTTCATTGTCAAATAGCAATGGAACATGTTTCACATATATCCCATAATCTTTAAGAGTTTGGGTCATCCAAAGTAATTGAGCACAACATGAACCAATGGCAATGTATTCCGCTTTGGCGGTGGATAAGGATACCAAATTTTGTTTCTTGGAAGACCAAGACACAAGAGATCTACCAAGGAATTGACAAGTACCCGAAGTTGATTTTATATCAACCTTGTCTCCGGCATAGTCTGAATCGGAGTAGCCAACAAGATCAATAGAGGATCTCTTAGGATACCAAATGCCAAAATTTGGTGTATGGATTAGGTATCTCACTATCCTTTTCACAGCCTTAAGATGGCACTCTTTAGGAGCAGCTTGATATCGTGCACACATGCACACACTTAGCATAATATCGGGACGAGAGGCACATAGATATAACAATGAACCAATCATAGAGCGATAAACTTTTTGATCAACCGGTTCACCATCTTTGGTCAAATCAAGATGTCCACTAGTAGGCATGGGTGTAGTCATACCTTTGCATTCTTGCATATTGAACTTCTTGAATAAGTCCTTGGTGTACTTCGTTTGAGAGACAAAGGTACCTTCCTTAGTTTGCTTGATTTGCAAACCGAGAAAGAATTTGAGTTCACTCATCATAGACATCTCAAACTTCTCCGACATTAGCTTTCCAAACTTCTCACTAAAATGAGGGTTAGTTGAACCAAATATGATATCATCAACATAAATTTGGCACACAAATAGTTCTCCATTAACCCTTTTAGTAAAAAGAGTTGAATCAATTTTACCAATTTCAAAGCCTTTTTCAATAAGGAACTTGGTCAAGCATTTATACCATGCTCTAGGAGCTTGTTTAAGACCATAAAGGGCTTTGTGAAGTTTGTAAACATGATTAGGTTTCTTAGGATTGACGAAGCCGGGAGGTTGCTTAACATAAACTTCTTCCTCAATTTTGCCATTTAGAAAAGCACTTTTAATGTCCATTTGGTACAAGGTGATATCATGATGATTAGCATAAGCAAGTAAGATGCGAACGGACTCAAGTCTGGCAACGGGAGCATATGTCTCACCATAGTCCATACCTTCAACTTGTGTGTAGCCTTGGGCGACGAGACGTGCTTTGTTGCGAACCACTTGTCCATCTTCATCTTGCTTGTTGAGAAACACCCATTTGGTACCAATGATGTTGTGGTTGTTGTCGGGCTTCTCAACCAATGTCCACACTTGATTTCTCTCAAAGTTGTGTAGCTCTTCATGCATAGCGTTTATCCAGTCTGGATCCTCCAATGCTTCTTCAACCTTCATAGGTTCAATGCTAGAGATGAATGAGTAATGTTCACAAAAGTTAGCTAAACGAGTTTTAGAGCGAGTGATTCTCCCGGTTTGGATATCATTGTAGATTTGCTCGACGGGATGATCTTTGGCAATTCTTGCTCGAACTCATGAAAGCTTTTGCTTGGGTCGGGGTGGAACATCCTCTTCATCTTGTTCTTCTTCTTGGCCTTCTTCATTGTTGACGTTGTCGTTCTCTTGTCATGGTGGAGAAGGAGGTTGTTGATGTTCATCTTGGTGCGCTTCCTCGTTTTCTTCATCTTGGCGTGTCCCACTTGTGGATGCTTCCGTATCAACTCTTGGTTCACCTTGTCATGAGGTAGAAGCTTCCACTTGGACGGACGAGGTACTCTCCTTCACTTCCGTTGGACGAATCTTGCCAATGGACAAGTCTTGAATTGCTTCCGAAGGGTCTTTGTCTCCTACATCAATTGGCAATTGCTCTACTTGTGAGCCGTTAGATTCATCAAACTTCACATCTACTGTCTCTTCAACCTTTCGGGTGAAATTGTTATAGACACGGTAAGTGTGAGAGTTTGAGCTAACCAAGTAGGAAACCTTCATGAGATTTAGGAGCAAATTTAGAACGACGATGCTTATCAAGAATGTAGCACTTTGAGCCGAATACTCGAAAGTATCCAACTTGGGGTTTGTTACCGGTGAGGAGCTCGTATGCCGTCTTGCCGAGTAGCTTGTGAAGATACAAGCGATTTGTTGCATGACAAGCTGTCTCAACTGCTTCCGCCCAAAAGTGCTTTGGCGTTTTGTACTCATCAAGCATCGTTCTTGCCATCTCTATAAGATTCCGGTTCTTCCTCTCAACAACTCCATTTTGTTGAGATGTGTACATAGCCGAGAACTCGTGTGAAATCCCTTCTTCGTCAAGAAAGGTGTCCACATTTGCGTTCTTGAACTCCGTTCCGTTGTCGCTCCGAACCTTCTCGATCTTCACGTCAAACTGATTTTGGGCCTTCCTAGAGAAGTTTTTGAAGATCTTTTGGACCTGCGCTTTGTCATCAAGAAAGAACACCCACGTAAACCTTGAAAAATCATCAACTATGACTAGACCAAATGAGTTACCACCGAGACTCTTGTAGGCATTTGGACCAAAGAGATCCATGTGAAGTAGCTGGAGTGGTCTTCTTGTGGTCATGATGTTCTTCGCGCGGTGACTTCCTCCAACTTGTTTCCCTGCTTGACAAGCACTACAAAGTCTATCCTTGTCAAATATGACATCTTTTATTCCAAGGATATGATCACCTTTAATAAGCTTATCAAGATTTCGCATACCAACATGACCTAGTCTTCTATGCCACAACCAGCCTTTAGAAGATTTGGTAATTAAGCAAGTTCTAGGTTGAGCCTTTTTGGTGAAATCAACAATGTAAAGATCTCCTCTACGTATACCGGTAAAGACCATTTTATGATTGTCTCTACGAAACATTTGGCAATCTACTTCAGTGAATAAGACATTGAAACCGAAATCCGCAAGTCTAGAAACTGAAAGTAAATTGTATCCAAAAGATTCAACGAGCATGACATTTTGTATGGAGTTATCATGTGAGATGGCTACCTTACCAAGGCCAACCACCTTACCCTTTGAATTATCACCAAAAGTGACATACTTTCGAGGGCCGTCATTTTTCAGCAAGCTCACGGAACATGTCTTTATCTCCGGTCATATGATCAGTACATCCACTATCAAGGACCCATTCCTTTCCTCCAGCCATGTAGCCGTGAAGATTTGCCATAAGACCAAAGTGTCTCATCGCATCATCGAGATCATAGTCACTATCATCATCATCATCATCCTCATCCGAGTATTCATGTTCAACATCATCTTGTGATTGATCAATTCCTAGAGAGGGCAATTCATTAGATAAATGATCATTTCAATAGTTATCTTTATGAATTCTAATAGCTCTAGAAATGATATTGCTAATGATTCCAACATCTCCTTTGGCACTCGTAAGATTAGTAAGCTCAAATAAGCAGTCACCAAATTTGGGATCATTGGAACTCATCTTAATCAAAGCAATAGACTTATGGAGGATTTCATCTAGATCTTTCAAGAAGTAATTAGGAAAGAGTTCCTCAAGAAATTTCCATATGGTTTAGGCACACTTAAGAGTAGGCAAACATCTAATCAAGTTTCTAGGCAAGCCTCTAATGATGAGCTCAACAGTTCTAAGATTGCGAATCATGTCAATATCTTCATCTAGGGTAGGGTGCAAAGGATCAACATGAGGTGCACAAGGCCTATTAATGTACTTGTTCAAATGATATTCATTGAAAATCTCAAGCATTTCATTTTTCCACTCATGAAAATACTCTCCATCAAGAATAGGCACTCTATGTCTAAGACTTCCCAAAGTAGACACATCCATCTTCCTCCAATGGTGTTTAAACCAATGCAATGGAGACCAATGCTCTGATACCAATTGAAAGGATCAAGAAGAGGTGTCTAGAGGGGGGGGGGTGATTAGACACTAAGTGCCAAAAGTTGCAGTTTTTAATATTCTTAAGTTTAAGTGGAGTTTAAGCACAAGTTTAACAAACACAATACATATCAAGCTAGCATGCAATGAGTATATGAGCAGCGGAAAGTAAAGCATGCAACTTGCAAGAATGTAAAGGGAAGGGTTTGGAGTATTCAAACGCAATTGGAGACACAGATGTTTTTGTCGTGGTTCCGATAGGTGGTGCTATCGTACATCCACGTTGATGGAGACTTCAACCCACGGAGGGTAACGGTTGCGCGAGTCCACGGAGGGCTCCACCCACGAAGGGTCCACGAAGAAGCAACCTTGTCTATTCCATCACGGCCGTCGCCCACGAAGGACTTGCCTCACTAGCGGTAGATCTTCACGAAGTAGGCGATCTCCTTGCCCTTACAAACTCCTTGGTTCAACTCCACAATCTTGTTGGAGGCTCCCAAGTGACACCTAGCCAATCTAGGAGACACCACTCTCCAAGAAGTGACAAATGGTGTGTTGATGATGAACTCCTTGCTCTTGTGCTTCAAACGATAGTCTCCCCAACACTCAACTCTCTCTCACAGGATTTGGATTTGGTGGAAAGAAGATTTGAGTGGAAAGCAACTTGGGGAAGGCTAGAGATCAAGATTCATATGGTTGGAATGGAATATCTTGACCTCAACACAAGTGTAGGTGGTTCTCTCTCAGAAAATGTGTATTGGAAGTGTAGGTATGTTCTGATGGCTTTTTCCACAAATGAAGAGTGGGTGGAGGGGTATATATAGCCTCCACAAAAAATCTAACCGTTACACACAATTTGCAAAACTCGGTGGGACCGAATGGTTAAACTCGGTCGGACCGATTCAGCAAACCTAGTGACCGTTAGGATTTTCGGTGGGACTGAGATGCAACTCGGTAGGACCGATATGGTTAGGGTTAGGGCATAACGTAATCTCGGTGTGACCGATTACACAAACTTGGTGGGACCGATTTTGGTAATAAGCTAACCAGAGAGTTGGTCAGGTAAACTCGGTGGGACCGATTCGCTCATCTCGGTGAGACCGAAATGTTACAAAAGGGAAACAAAGAGTTTACATTGCAATCTCGGTGGGACCAATCGCTCATCTCGGTAAGACCAAAATGTTATGAAGGGAAACAGAGAGATTACAATCCCATCTCGGTCAAACCGAGATCCCTATCGGTGAAACCGATTTGCTAGGGTTTGTGGCAGTGGCTATGACATCTGAAACTCGGTGGCGCCGGATAGATAGAATCGGTGGGGCCTAGTTTGACTTTTGGTTTAGGTCATATGTGGATGTAGGAAGGTAGTTGAGGGTTTTGGAGCATATCACTAAGCACTTTGAGCAAGCAAGCCATTAAGCAACACCTCATCCCCTCTTGATAGTATTGGCTTTTCCTATAGACTCAATGTGATCTTGGATCACTAAAATAGAAAATGTAGAGTCTTGATCTTGAAGCTTGAGCCAATCCTTTATCCTTAGCATCTTGAAGGGGTTTCACATCCTCTAGTCAATGCCACTCCATTGTTGAACTTATCTGAAACATACTAGGTGAAAGTGTTAGTCCAACAAGAGATATGTTGACATTAATTACCAAAACCACCCAGGGAGCACTTCTGCTTTCAACCCATTTGATGGATGGATGAACAGGACCCCGTGGAGGGTTGGTTGAACAGTAGCCGGTGGAGGGCTGGTTGAACAGTAGCCGGTGGAGGGCTGGATGAACAGTAGCCCATGGAGGGGTGGTTGAACAGGACCCCCGTGGAGAGGGCTGGTTGAACAGTAGCCGGTGGAGGAGCGCACGGTGGAGGCTGGATGAACAGGAGCCCGTGGATAAACAGTCGCAGGTGGAGGCTGGAGGAGGTCGACGGTAGATGAACAGTAGCCCATGGAGGCAGTCGACGGTGGAGATGAACAGTATCCCGTGGAGTCTCGTTTTGCGGTACGCCACACCCCTCCCGATGAACAGGACCCCCGTTTCGACCGTAGCGCTCCAACACAAGTCCATTTCCTCTGTTTCGCGGCACGCCACACCCCTCCCAATCAACAGGACACCGTTTCGACCGTAGGAGGTCCGTTTCCTCCGTTTTGCGGTATGCCAGACCCCTCCCGATGAACAGGATCCCGTTTCCACCGTGGCCGGTCGAACACAAGGCAGTTTCCTCCGTTCTGCGGTACGCCAGGCCTCGTTTCCATCACCTGTTCCGTCCAAGCCGGTTGGCTCCCAATGAATAGCACGCGTTCCGTTGCCTCCCGATGAACACGACGCATTCCGTTGCCTCCCCATGAACACGACAATGACGCGGTTTCTCCGTTCTGACCCAGCCACAACCATGTACACGAGCCCTGGGCATACGTATGCATGAGTAGGCGTTCGAGACCCTGCCCGTATGTACGTATGTGGCCGTATTTACTTTCTTGCACCCTGGCCGTTGTACGTACGTGTACATGCTACGTGCGCGCCTCTACTACGACACTTGCCCTTCCTTGCACGGCTACAGTTCATCGCTGCAGCCTGCAGACAGAACGATCGTATGTACGTACATGTTCACGACCAGAACGACAATGCTACGTACGCTTCGACCAGGTGGGTCCCGACTGTCAGGCACTTCCTTGCGTGCGAAGATGTAGTTGGTGGGTCCCAGCAGTCAGGGGGTGAATCATGTTTTGCCCGTAATATGGACGCACTTCCTTGCGTGCGAAGATGTAGCTGGTGGGTCCCAACAGTCAGGGGGAGAAAACATTATTTTTCAGGGTAAAAAGGATGCAGTTGCATGCATGCGTCCCCACTGTCAGCCTCTCACGTATAGTCATCTTCCAATGACGACGGCGAGGCCCCAGACTGGAACGACCCGGAGATGGGGAAGATGCGGCAGTGGAGTCGCAGATGGAGAGGAGTGGGAAACTTGACTGGTTCCGGTGCGCGGCAGCACTGCCGTGGTGCCGCCCACGGGAGACAGGAGCAAGAACAGAGGTTGAAGAAGGAGCATGGCTGTTGGATTAACATCCAATGGTCCAGCTGCTAGAATCATTTGTTGATTAAGTTGACAAAGCCCTGCATACACGTCCGCTTAGTAGGCCCATAAGTCAGCCACCAAATCTGACGGGTCCCAGCTGTCAATGGGAGGAATAATTTTTTTCGCATAACAAAGAGGCACTTCATTCCGTGCGAAGATACAGCCGGTGGGTCCTAGCTATCAGGGGGAGGAAACACCTAAATAAGGAGGAACTTTCCTTGCATGCGACCATGGACCTCGTGGGTCCCAGCCGTCAGGCTCTCCAAGTACAGTCCTCTTCCGACGACTCTCATTTGTTGACCATGCCGCGCCGAGCGCAGCGAGGCGATGGACGACGGAGTGACCCTAGACTGGAACAATCCGGAGATGGGGAAGACACGGCAGTGGAGTCGCAGACAAAGATGAGTGGGAAACTTGACTAGTTCGGGTGCGGGGTGGGCCAACACTCGGCAGAGAATAACAGGAGGTGTGGAGTGGAGGGATGGCCTGGCTATCGGCAGGGTAGCGTTTCGCTAAGGCGCGCAAAATAACGCCGTTGGACACTGGAGGCTGGAGCAGGCGGTCCCGGCGGCGCCGAGGGAAGAAGACGAGAGATTGAATAAGAATGCTGGCCGTTGGATGTAAATCCAACACATTGTTAGGCTTCGAGCTACTGGCCCACATGTCAGCCAGTCCATTTGTTTGGTCCATTTGGTGGGCTGGGTGAAACAATGATGTAGCATCTATGCAACCCGTTTATATATATGGTAGAATTTAAAGCCCATTTGCATTTTTCTCGAAATCCATGGACTTGCTGGGCTGGGTGAAAATATCATGTTGGGTTGGACGGAGAAATGTTATAAAAACATAAACACATGATTGCACGTCTATTACTGCATTGGTCAGTAAGATCTTTGCAAGCTTATGTACGCAATCACTTGGAGTTAACTTGCCAAGTTATATATAAACAATTATTATTATTATTTTGTAAGAACTTTCAACTTACGAAATAAAATATCATTTTAATTTGATGAGTTAACAGGACATGGGGTATTATTATTTTTTAGGCTAGACGTGGGACAGTTGAGTTGGTTTAGGGAAAAGTACTGGGAGAAAACTCAGTTTACATCGAAAAATAAAGTGGGAGATAATTCAGATATAGGATTAATGAAAACAAAAAATAAAGGAAGTGGGAAGGTCTATAAAATGGTTGGACGAATGATAGGTTTAACAGAACCTTATGTTGTTTCTATTATATATATATATATATATAATAAAATAAGATATAAATATAGGTTCAGTTTTGCATTCTTATAGAAAAATAAAACTGAGCTGTGCGTCGTCTTGAAAAAACAAACATAACTTGGGTTGCTAATGTTATAGACAAGCTAGGTTGGGAGGCCCAGAGGCCGCTTGATACCTGCTGGATCCAAAAAATGTTGAAACATGTCGTGGACTGCCCATGTTAAACAACAAAACCTAGGCCATGGACTTGGTGGGCCCGGGACTGTCAGCCTCTCGACGAACAGTTGTCTCCCAATTTGTCTTGTTTTGCTGACCATGTTGGGAACGATAGACGGCAGCACCGCGGCGAGAGCACCAAGGCGGAGGACGACGTCGAGACCTCGGACCGAACGAACCGAAGCGGGGAAGACGCAGGCGGAGGGGAGTACAAGGGCCGACTTGTTCGGGTGCGGGGTGGGCCGGTGGAGCTGCCGCCACAGAACAATGTGTGGGAGTAGAGGGATGGCCAGCCGCTGTATAGGGAGAGGATGAAAGATTGAACAAAATAAAGAACTACAAATGGATAGGTGGTTGGTCCCATATGTCTGTGTATGAGACCTGCTGGGTCCACCCGAGAAGGGGAATATGTTGGCAGGAAGGAGATTCAAAGCACGACACCCAAGTGAACTAGTTTTTTTAACAGACAAGTGAACTAGTTACATACATAAGCAAATAACCACTAAAAAACAAACAAGTTAATGCGTTCTTAAAAGAAATATTTCGGACAAAACAGATAATTATGACACATAGGCTAATGCATGAAACACTTAGATGATAAAGGTGCTTATAAACAGATAAAGTACAACATCTAGACCTTCCTGGCACGCTTGATTGTGATGATGCTGCGGTTGTCCGTGTACTCGTCGGTTACGGGAAGCAGACATGCCCTCATGTCCAAGATCCGCAGCGTCATCACGATCAAGCATAGGTTATGTAGGCTAGATTCCGAGGTACCTCCCACGTGTTCAGGTCCTTGGTATCATTGTGTTCTTTCATGTTGGCGTATCAGGGGTCGATGATGGTCTCTACGAGGTAAACCACGGAGTCCTTCTCCTGCCCATTGCCAATGATCTTGTATTGCTTCTGGATATCGACAAGCTTGTTGCACCAGATGGCCGAATCGTCGCGTTCTTCCTTTTCTCCACCATAGCAAAGGTGCAGTCAGCGCTGCCGATGAAACCGGAGAATGCTCCAGAAGCTTTGATGGCCCTACAGCAGTGGTAGACGAGAACCTCGTCCCGCACACATACCTGGGCGACGACGATCCGCTGGTCCCTGTCAGGAGATGAATGGATGGGCACAAGGTCTAAGTCCTGCGACCTTGTGCTTTCTCGTCCTGTAGGTACTGCTTGAACTCGGTGAGGTAGAGCTTCACCGAGTCCGAATCGTTGGTGTACATCACATTCAACTTGGTGCAGCCATAGGACTGAATGGCGAACTCAAAGGGGAACTCCTTGCTGAAGTCCATATCCAGCAGGCTCACCCCTCGGATCGCCATTGGAGTCTCTTCAAGTGAACGAGTGGGTAGGTGGAAGCAGTTTGTTTTTCAGCTCTTGGGGAATTGGATTCAACAGTAAATTGAGTGTGTACAAGCGACAATAGTTAGTACCCATCCCTCGCCTGTTGCACGCCCGATAGAAGATGCACCCTCTGCACATTCAAACGCCTCCATTAAGAAACCTCTACTCTGTCCACACATCGGTTCACGAGCGGGTCTGTATTGGCACTTCCACACAGATAATACTACCAAGTTTGAACCATTTGTTATGGTTGTTGTCCTCTGCATCATCATGCCATGTTTCCCAGCTTGCAAGATTCAGAACCAACAAATAAGATCCAAATAATAAGCACAACAAAGATGCCTACACATCTCATTGATTCCCAGCTTGCAAAATTCATAACCAACAAATAAGACTCAAATCGTAAGTACAACAAATATGCCTACCCATCTCATTGATTCCCAGCTTGCAAGATTCAGAACCAACCCATTAGTGCCTTTTGATAAAGTGAATATCGGTATTAAATCCATCTTGGCTAGCCGTGTCATACAACTGAAGAACTTGGCGAATGCTCTTGACCGTCACAACATCTGTAGTTGAGTATTACTATTTGCACATCACAAATAAGAAGATCCTGATTAGTATAATTGTGGCAATCCTTGAACTCAACCTGCAGTTCCACTCGGATGAGGCCTGCCTGGACTTCCATAATTCAATTCATGCACCTTTTTCTACAGTTCACCTGAAATGAAGCAAAGATTGCATCATTTAGCTAGCAAGAAGTACTTGCTCTCGTGAGCTGGCAGGTTCTTTAGTTGTTGCACTAAAATTGAGGAACATTAAGGTTGGCTGTCCTGCTCATGTAAGGTGCAACTGTAATTTGCTAATCCTTTTGTGCAGTCCCATTAAAATAAAGCGCCATTGTGGTGACAGTGACGGCTCATCTTGCAAAGGCTAATAAAATGTTGCATGAGATTACCACCAGAATTTGACAGAGATATTGGAAACTCCAATCACCATTTTGTGTAGTTCCACCAAAATTGAGAGATGTTGCCCACGTGATATTTTAGTTGAACTGCACAAGACACTCATTCCAAAAAAGAGTGTTTTGTGCAGTTCACCAAAAGGTCACAATAGCATCAAGGTGAAATGGATATCCCTATCTGCACAAAAAGATAGAAAGCAAACAGTTGCTGGTCAATTAGAATATACGAAACATACACGAAATGAAAAGAAGCATCTTAATTATGTTCATGGCAATCATGCAAGGACAGTAGAAATTTTAAAACGTCAGCAATGCTTCATGTTACCGGAAGCATTACGATCAACAATGACATTCGTCAAATATGGGATTACTTTAATGGTGGCATTGCTTGTTTACCAGATATAGTAAATCAACAGCAGCTAAAGAGTTGGTTTAAGGGCATGGAACCGTGGGGACACCAGGACACTCAGCAGCGTAAAGGGGCAACTTACTTATCATACTGGAGAAAACAACAGGAGTACCACTTGTAACACAGTTTAATTACATCATATCACTGGAGGCATTAGATTAACAACAACACTGGTTAGACATGTCCCTAAGGTAACAGTGTGATCGCTTCATTTTACATGCGCCCTTACATTAACAACAACAAAAGGTTGGTATAAGGACATGCAACAGTGGTCACATCAGCACAATGTACCTACAAGGAGGCATAAAGTGGTGATGCCGAGTTTGTTCATGCTCTGTGAGGGCAACAAATCTAATCCTGGAGACCTTTTACTATGTGAGGGCAGCAAATCTAATCCTGGAGACCTTTTACTATGTGAGGGTAGCAAATCTAATCCTGGAGACCTTTTACTATGTGAGGGTAGCAATTCTAATCCTGGAGACCTTTTACTATCTGAGGGCATCAAATCTAATCCTGGGGACCTTTTACTATGTGAGGGCAGCAATTCTAATCCTGGATACCTTTTACTATGTGAGGGCAACAAATCTCATCCTGGACATACTCTGTTGACTTGTCCACCAGCCGCCACTTTCTATCCTTTTTTCAACCAATAATAGATCTGTTCCTTATCTACTGCGTTTTCCCATTATTTCCCTTTTCAACCAAGAGACCGGTTGAGTATCCGGTCTCTACTACTTTCACCATATTATTTTCTCTTTGAATCAAGTCCTATATTCATGCTACAACTTTCCCCCTTTCTTCGTTGTTTTAACCAAGTCCTAGATTCGAATGCATGAAGTAGCTTTACCTCTAATAATACTAAAAGTTTAGGTGGCTTTGGAAGGGCTGATGGGAGTAGAAAAAGATGCACATGCAAACACGTGGGGATCTGGGGCAGTAGAGCAAGGCCGCTTTCGAAGAACTTATACCCGAGGGTCATCGGGATGTCGGTGGTGGCAGGTTGGATCTGCGCACAATACGGCAGGGAGGAACAAGGGTCAGAGGACCTCCCCAGCCGGCGCTGTGTCAGAGAGAACGGCACAGGCAGAGGATCGGGCCCCTCCGGCAGCTATGGGTTTACTCCCTCGCCGGCGATGACCGCGTGAACGATGCACCTAGTCCTCTACACACACCAGCCGAAGGGATCCGACCGGATCTATGACCAGCGATGAGCAGAGAGAAAATGTCGCTACCGCTGTCTTGTTTAGATCTGGAGAGGATGCGAGAATAAAGAGAGCAACCCTAGTAAAGCAAGCACTCAGGCCCCGACGTACATATATAGTGGAGTGATTATCTTTTTCTCTCCACAACAAGCGTTTCAATTTGTGTACGTGGCATTAAAGAAAACAAACTCTCTATTTAAGGTGAGTAACTGTACGACTCCTACTACCTCCGTCCTGGTTTATAGGTCACCTTTGTAGTTCGTGCCAAATTTTGACCAAATATTTAGCTAACAAAATGTTAATGCATGTCAACAAAAATTATATCGTTGGTCTTGTATTTCAACATAGTTATTAATGATATAATTTTTGGTAACATGCATGAACATTTTGTTAGTTCAATCTATAGTCAAAATTTGACACAATATATAATGGGGACCAATAAACTAGGATGGAGGTAGTAGTAGTAGTAGTAGTAGTAGTAGTAGTAGTAGTAGTAGTAGTAGTAGTAGTAGTAGTAGTAGTAGTAGTAGTAGTAGTATTGTTCACTTGTGTTCCCCGGCCCTCCATTCATTGACCAACCCCACGGGTGAATAAACATACAATACTAGTATTTATATAGAACGAACAAGCTCGAACTATTTTCACGTAGTTAAAAGTTGAGGGCGGGGCTTTTCCCGGGTAGCACGCGCAGCAGTTTTCACGTAGGCGGTTTGACAGAGAGGCGAGGAGGGTGAGGGAGTGTAACGCCCCAGACACACCCGCCGGTGGTCGTTACTCCTGGCGGGATCTAGACTGGCCCCACAGATCAATACTAGTCTTTTCTGTGCACTTTGTCCTCACTCATGCGCACCTGGGAGCAACTTCTCGATCGGTCACCCATCATGAAATTACTCCAAGCTGAGCACGCTTAACTTTGGAGTTCTGTCCAAATGGGCTTCCGAAAAATAAGGAATTCCTTATTGATATGAGCAGTCTATCATCCGTATTAAGCCAGGCTATCACATACACCCCCACTCAGAGGAACCGACGTCCTCGTCGGGCCACATGAACGTTCCCTCTTGGCACATACGTCTATGCTTCCAGTCCGGCACATGTGCCATGCCGTGTGCCACGACGGGTCACAAACGTCATGCACAACATGACCGTGCACCTGTCCGCAAACATCCGTATAACCACGAGGGTCGGCTCTGATACCAACTTGTAACGCCCCGGACACACCCGCCGGTGGTCGTTACTCCTAGCAGGATCTAGACTGGCCCCACAGATCAGTACTAGTCTTTTCTGCGCACTTTGTCCTCACTTGTGCGCACCCGGGATCAACTTCTCGATCGGTCACCCATCCTGAAATTACTCCAAGCTGAGCACGCTTAACTTTGGAGTTCTGTCTGAATGGGCTTCCGGAAAAGAAGGAATTCCTTATTGATATGAGTAGTCTATCATCTGTATTAAGCCAGGCTATCATAGGGAGTAGCGGATTAAACTTACTTACTGCTAGAAAGGTCGGGCTGTCCGATTTGACGGCGTGTTACTGCTGGAAAGACTTGTGATATGACTACTCACTATAGTCATGAATTACTGGCGGTACGACCGGGGTGATGCCCCCCTTCCGTTCCGCACTCTAATCTGGTGCATGACACGTCGACCCGGATGCTGGCTCTCCCACATGTCGGTGAAGTACGTAGGAGGAGTGCGAACCACGACAAAGGAGTGCGAACCACGGTAGCCCAATGAATCAGCAGTAGAAAACAATGTGCTGATATGGCCATAAAAACAATGTGCTACGGTCCAGGCTGTAGCATGTACAATACTACTCCTCTTTGTTTGGATCCCTGAGTTAGAGCTAGTTTGGGTTGAAATAGCCTCAAATTATCCAAACATGAGGGTTAGTTTGAGCTAGTTTGCTCTAACCCATCTAAAAAAACTAGGGACCAGGGACTTTTTAGTTGGGACTGGAAAAAGTCCTAGGACTTATGAACCAAACAGGGCCTCAAGCACCTATGGAGGCGACTACCCCTCACCTCTATCGTGTGTCAGGAGTCGTTCCCATCGATGATGAGGTGCCTATGGTGCCTATTGTGCACCGCGACCAAGGCGGAGAGGAAAAGGAGAGAACTACATATTTATTTATGGTGTAGATTCACTCATTTTTGCTCCATATGTACTCCGTCTCGGTGTAGTCTAAGTCACTTGTTGAAATCTCTAGAAAGGCAAATACCCCTTTCTGGTTTACAGGGCTATACTAGCAAGTAATAGTGGGCTCACATAACAATTTTGTCTCATGCAAGAGCCTGGCTATATGCGTGCTCCAAGGTTCGAAACTGTCACGTTCGGGTTCTGCTTGCCTCTTCGCCTCTTTGAGAAGACGAAAAATGATGTTACTACTACTGCTTCTACAATATCAAATCCACCGTTGCATGTCCGTCCACTGCATGCGGGAGGGATAGCCACCACGCGCATGGGCGAGGGAGAAGGCATGTAGTAGTAAAATGAAGATTCTCCTTGTTGTATGAGTTGACGCGACACATCATAGCATTGGCCCCACATGGTTGCCTCTAAACTTGGCTGAAAGACCCGGTATTTTTGTCAGAAAAAACAACATACGTTTTCGGATTGACAAAAAAGACCACCTGCTCATCGTATTGACCTAAAAGGCCGGGTACGCCATGGCGGCAAGCTCGGCAGGTGACATGTGGCACCTGTAGCCACAGTGCACTCCGGCAGGGCCTGCCGCCACAGCGCATGGCGGCAGCGTGTGCATCACAGGGAATTGGCCGGGCGAACAGAATGGAGACACGCTAGTGGGCTAAAGCAGTGGCGCCGCCACCTCCTGTGGTGGCAGGTACCTCGACTGTAGGGTTTTTGATTTGTTCTGCGCATGCATGGCAAGTACACGCACATGCACCACCATTCTACTAGTGGGGCAAAGCCTGCATGCATGACGCATGCACAACAAGCGCTGGTGGTGGTCAAAAATTGTTGCATGTACTTGGATGAGGCGCGGTAACCGAAAACAATCGTCTCTCAGGCTATTCATAGTGGGAGTTGAAGGAAATATTCCCTAGAGGCAATAATAAAGTTATTATTTATTTCCTTATTTCACGATAAATGTTTATTATTCATGCTAGAATTGTATTAACCAGAAACATAATACATGTGTGAATACATAGACAAACATAGTGTCACTAGTATGCCTCTACTTGACTAGCTCATTGATCAAAGATGGTTAAGTTTCCTAACCATAGACATGAGTTGTTATTTGATCAATGGGATCACATCATTAGGAGAATAATGTGATTGACTTGACCCATTCCGTTAGCTTAGCACTTGATCATTTGTTTACTGTTGTTGCTTTCTTCATGACTTATACATGTTCTTATGACTATGAGATTATGCAACTCCCGAATACAGGAGGAACACTTTGTGTGCTACCAAACGTCACAACGTAACTGGGTGATTATAAAAGTGCTCTATAGGTGTCTCCAATGGTACTTGTTGAGTTGGCATAGATCAAGATTAGGATTTGTCACTCTGATTGTCGGAGAGGTATCTCTGGGCCCTCTCGGTAATACACATCACTATAAGCCTTACAAGCATGATAACTAATGAGTTAGTTATGGGATGATGTATTACAGAATGAGTAAAGAGACTTGCCGGTAATGAGATTGAACTAGGTATTGAGATACCGACGATCGAATCTAGGACAAGTAACATACCGATGACAAAGAGAACAACGTATAGTGTTGTGCGGTTTGACCGATAAAGATCTTCATAGAATATGTAGGAACCAATATGAGCATCCAGGTTCCGCTATTGGTTATTGACCAGAGACGTGTCTCGGTCATGTCTACATAGTTCTCGAACCCGTAGGGTCTGCACGCTTAAAGTTCTGTGATGATCGGTTTTAAGAGTTTATATGTTTTTGATGTACCGAAGGTAGTTCGGAGTCCCGGATGTGATCACAGACATGACGAGGAGTCTCGAAATAGTCAAGACATAAAGATTGATATGTTGGAAGCCTACATGGACATCGGAATAGTTCCAGGTGAAATTAGGATTTTACTGGAGTACCACAGGGGTTACCGGAACCCTCCGGGGGCTAATGGGCCTTGTTGGGCCATAAGGGAAAGAGAGAGGGGCTGGACTAGGGCAGGCAGCGGGCCCCCTTCCCCCCTGTCCAAATTGGACTAGGAGAAGGGGGGCGGCGCCCCCTTTCCCTCTCTTTCTCTCCCTGCCTTTCCCCCTCCTAGTAGGAGTAGGAAATGGAGGAATCCTACTCCTACTAGGAGGAGGATTCCTCCTCCTAGGCGCGCCAACAAGGGTCGGCTGGCCTCCCGCTTGCTCCTTTATATACAGGGGCAGGGGGGCACCTTTAGACACACAAGTTGATCGCAAAGATCTCTCCCAGCCGTGTGCGGTGCCCCCCTCCACCATAATCCACCTCAGTCATACTGTAGTGGTGTTTAGGCGAAGCCCTGCTGCAGAACTTCATCAACATCGTCACCACGCCGTCATGCTGACGAAACTTGTCACACCCTAGTTAGTTCAAGCATTAGAGTGTGCATCATGTTTAATTTCCTCTTAAATTTGAAATGGGGAAGACAGAACCCCCAACACCCCCTGGAAACAACTAGGGTTTACTAAAATTATTTTCAATGAACCTAAAATGCCCTTCTAAAAAGTTCATCCTCTTTGTCTTGGGTTGGAACCTCTCGCAAAATTGGTGCACAATTTTCTAGGTCAATAGAAGGTCATTGAATTAAATCATAAGTATTTGATTTTGGGCATTTAAATGCTATAAAATAATTTAAATGCTCAAATAATTCTGGAAATAAATGTTTGCTGCTGAAAATATTCTAAACAGAGCCCACAATTATTTTCAGGATTTTTGGAAACATTTTAGTATTTTTAATAAAGCCCAACAGTTGCAGAAAAAAAATAGAAAACAGAAACAAATCAAAAAAAAGAGAGAGAGGGAAACCACCTGGGCCTCACCTGTGCTGGCCCAGCCCACTTGGCTCGGCCCAGCCGATTGGCCTTGCCAGTCATCCTCCTCCTCCCGCCAGGAGGACGAGGAGCGCGTGGCCGGCGCCCGCGGCCACACGCCGGCCACCTCCTGCTTCTGCCGACGCCCTGGAGACGTCTAGGGATGCCACGCCGACCCCCACGCCCCCCTCTCTTCCTCCCTCACTCTCCCCCTCGTCTCCCTCACCCTCTCCCGCGATGGCCGAGCGCTATCCTCGCCGCCATTCGCCGTAGTTGTCACCAGAGCCACCCCCTCGCCCCTCCGACAAGCCCATTAGCTCCGCGCTGCCGTCCTCGACCTCCTCATCGACTCACGCGACGCCGGACGCCTCCAAGCGCCTCCCCGAAGCCTTCTTCTTCCTCGGTCCGCCGAGATCGCCGGCAACGCCCCGACGACTTCCGACCTCCCCCGAGCCCGCTGAGACGCGCTCTGCAACCGCCGTGAGCTCCTCTATCGACCCCCCCTCTTCCCTGCTTCATTTGCTCGCCATAGACACCGCCCCCTTTCTCACCGTAGCACGCTACCGCGCGAGCTCGACGCCGACGTCACTCAGGTGGCCATTTGGTCAAGCGCGGGTGCCTAACGCACTCACCGCACCTCGTAGAGTCTTGCTAGAACGTCTGTTTCCCCCTAGCTTGCTGCAGCAGCAAAACCACCAACGGCCGAGCTCCGGCCGCCGCCACAAGCTCGATTCCGGCGAGCTCGCTCCACCCCAGCTCCTCCCACTTGCCCCACTAGATGCGCGCGAGCCCCAGCTACGCGTAGGACCAAACTACGGTCGATTTGATCGCCTGTGGGCGATTTCCGAAGCTCTCCGCCGTCTCGGCCTCGCCGGCGACTCAACGCCGGCGGATTAACCCCGCTGACCAGGGGTTTGACCCCAGTTTGACTCCGTCTGACACACTGATATGTGGGGCCAGCTTCTAACTAATTTAGATTAGTTTAAATTAGAGCTAATCACTCTGTTAGAGGTTAATGACGTCGTTAACTAACCCTCTCTCACTGACATGTGGGCCCAGAGCCTAACTAACCCAGTTTAGTGCTAACTAAACACTAACTAACTCTGTTAGTTAGATGAGAGACTGACAGAAGGGGCCCACCAGTCAGGTTTGACCTGGGCTGGCGCCTTTGACCTGCTGACGTCATAGTGACGCAGTGCTGACGCATTAATTCATTTTCTGGATTTATTCTTTAATAGGAAATTCCAGAAAATAGTCAAAACTTCTAAAAATCATAGAAAATCAACCATAGCTCCAAATGAAAAGATTTATATATGAAAAATGATTAGAAAAATTCAATCTATCCATCTGTAATGGTTTCATGCATGACAAAACAAGTTAACCTTCCTGTTTAAGCAGAATAAGGTAATGCACTAATAAAGCCATGTTTAATGAGCTAATAATTGAATCTTTGATTCAAATGAGTTCATCCCCTTCTGTTTTAGCTTGCATTAGGCCAAGACACTTTCATCTTGCCATGTCATAGCATGCATCATATTGTTGCATATTGCCATGTGTTGATTATGTTTCGGTGTGTCTTCCGTGGTAGGTTCTGCCTCCGAGGATAACCCTGAGTATCCGTCTGAAGGGCAGTACCCTACTACCTCTACAACAAGCAAGCAACCCATTGATCATTCTGATACAACCCATGTTCTCGCTTCTGCTCTTGTTTACTGCATTAAGACAACGCGATTCAAACTGCTGTGTGCTACGATAGTTGAACCCTTATCCTCTGCATGACATGTCATTGCCACAGTAACTAGATGAAACCCACTAGCATGTGTAGGAGTTGATTGAGCCATGTATGTGATTCCTACCTTGCTATGCCTGCTATGCTTAGAGTTGTGTCAGGTTTGGTTCATCTGGGTGACGGGCTAGAGTGAAACGCTTATGTCGGTAATGTGAGGGATGTGTTGAGCACGTTTTGGTAAAGGTATCGATGAGAGGCCATGTAGGAGTACATGGTGGGTTGTTTCATTGAGGCCGTCCATAAGAACTGAGATCTGTATGCGTGATTTAAGATTCAGTTACTACCACACATTGGGCCCTGAAATATGACCCCGCTCGACTTACTGACCCATCTCGTCCTCTGTCCAGGAGTTGCAACTAGTTTCTGGTGTTTGTAGGTTATGTGTTGGCGGCCGTGCGTAGCGCTGACCCTAGGGGTGGGCTATGATGCGGTAAATACACCGTGGCACGGTGTACCCAGTCGCCCGTTTGGTGTCTCGGGAACCCTGTACACATCGTTTGGGGCCGTTGAGGACACCCCAGCCGGATTTCCTTGCGGATGGAACATGAATAGGCGATAAACCTGGACTAGAGACTTGTGAGGTTAGTCAGGTCGTGGTCTACACCCACGTCGGTTTTCGCTTGAAGTCTGCCGAGCACATGTCGTGTACAGACGCTAAGTGGTGGAAACATGTGTGACGAAGTACACCCCTGCAGGGTATAAAACTATTCGAATAGCCGCATCCGCGGTAAAGGACTACTTGGTTGCCTATACAGTTCATAGACAAGTTAATGGATACTACTAAAAGACTCAAGACAAGTGTGAGTACCGAGGATGGCCCTCTCGTAGGATGACGAGGGAGGATCCCCGGTGGAGTATTGTGTTGGTGAGTAGTGGACTCGTGTGCGAAAACTATTTTACTAGTGGAGTTCCGTAGGATAGCTTAGCCAAGAGTCAAAGCTGGCTTGCTGCAATAACCCCACCCCCTTCTTGAGAATAAGCATGTATAGTAGGTTCTGTTGTAAGACTTGCTGAGTACCTTTGTACTCATGTTTTCCTAATTACTGTTTTCAGACGACAACATCGCCCCCTTCGATGGGTTCTACGTAGACCTTGACATCGACGAGTGACTAGCCACCCAGGTGGTGATCCTGGCCATGGAGGGCCCTATATAGATAATCAGGCTTCGAGAAGCCTTCTTTCTTTCTAGTGTCTGTACTCAAACTAGTTGCTTCCGCTTGTGCTTGTATGATTATATGACTTGAGTGTCGGGTCATGTGACCCCTATCTGTATGAACATATTATGTATGGCTCTCTAGAGCCTTTAAATAAAGTACTTGAGTTGTAGAGTTTTGTTGTGATGCCATGTTGTATGTACTCATATCGGGCATATTGTGTGTATGATTGAAATGCTTGGTATGAGTGGGATCCGACAATCTAGTTGTTTATCCTTGGCAGCCTTTCTTATGGGGAAATGTAGTCTAGTGTTCCTCGAGCCATAGTAGTACGCTACAGCCCGGTTCACCGGAGTCCTGCTAGCCCAGCACTACTATTCAGGACACTTGACTGGCCGGCATGTGTTTCACTTTGTTCCTATGTCTGTCCCTTCGGGGAAATGTCACGCGGTGACTTCCGGAGTCCTGCCTAGCCTGCTACAGCCCGGGTTCCCCAAAGTCCTGCTAGCCCAGTGCTACAGCCCAGAATCACTCGCTGATGACCGACATGCTTGATGTGATTCATGTATGCCTGTCTCCATAGGTCTATGTCGCTTTGGGTTCACGACTAGCCATGTCGGCCCAGGTTCTCTGTCATATGGATGCTAGCGACACTATCATATACATGAGCCAAAAGGCGCAAACGGTCCCAGGCCATGGTAAGGCGACACCCGTGGGATAATGTGCGTGAGGCCGCAAAGTGATATGAGGTGTTACCGGCTAGATCGATGTGGCTTGGAATCGGGGTTCTGACAAAACTCTTCCCCGAGCTCTACTGGAACGTGAGTTCGTGGGACGTCACCAAGCTGAACGTGTGCTGAACGCGGAGGTGCCGTACGTTCGGTACTGAGGATCGGTCGATCGTGAAGATGTATGACTACATCAACCGCGTTGTCATAATGCTTCCGCTTAACGGTCTACGAGGGTACGTGGACAACACTCTCCCCTCTCGTTGCTATGCATCACCATGATCCTGTGTGTGCATAGGAAAATTTTGAAATTATTACGTTCCCCAACATGAGTAACTTAGATAGTAACATAACACACTTCGAGATATTTTTGCTTATGTGGCAAGTAGTTAATGAGAAGTGGTAACATAAAACAAAAAAGTGTGGAGCTGACCCCAATGATTTTATGCTTACAGGCACGGTACACGCTATCCTAGACTACTCTACACATGAAACTGCCACACGAGCATCCGGGCTGCGCTTGGCTCTTCGCCTTTTGGGAAGTCGAACAATGATGGAGTACTACTACAGTGGAGGAGTACTACAGTATGCTTCTGGCCATCTGACATCAATTGAACTGCTGCATGTCCACCGCGTGCGGGAGGGAGAGCGTGTAGCGAACGAAAGCTTCTCCTAGTCCTGCCAGCCACCACGCTCATGGGCGAGGGAGGGACGCAACTTCATTGACTTAGTGTTCCTGCCTTTGCGTGTATGAAAGGTGGGCCCAATAGGAGGGTGACCCACCTGTCATGCAGCCAAAGGAAGGTGCGGTTAAGGCGAGACGGCGTTGTAGTAATCAAACTTCTCGGTCTTGCACGAGTTGACGCGACACATCAAAGCACTGCACTCGATATATTTCAATAATTTGCGTTTACTGATGCATTAATTACAACACATGCATGCATGCCGTGACTCTCCTTTTGATACTTGCATGTGTTGATTTAATGCACCTTGAAGTAGTATGAATATGTGATGGTAAAGCTTTGTAATAAAGTGAGAGATAGTTGTGCACAAGGAGGGCGAGATCATGCAGACGGAACAGGACCCGACGATGGAGCTCTCTATGGTCACGATGGACCTCACCTTTCTCCACTGCCCCTTGTGCCTCCGCCCCTTGAAGCCTCCAGTGTATGAGGTTCGAATACACCTCCTCCATTCAGCTGATCGAGCAAGGTGCAGGTTTCTTGATTGATGTGATGTTCGATTGATTTGTGCAGTGCAAGGGAGGGCACCTGGCCTGCGCGGACTGCCGTGTCGAGCGCCCCGAGAACCAGCGGCAGTGCCAGAAGTGCGAGCGTGGTGGTGGCTTCGACGTGCGGAACACAGCGGTGGACGCCGTCCTCTCCTCAATGAGGGTGGAGTGCCCGCATGAAGCGTGTGGGCTCTACGTCACTTACCACAAGCTCGCCGATCACCAGAGCATGTGTCCGCTCGCGCCCTGCAATTGCCCCGTGCCCGTCTGCGGCTACGAAGGCCCACCGCCAGTGCTCTCCCACCACATCAGCACCGTGCATCCCATGCCCGTGCACAGGATCCAGTACGGCAAGGTGCTCCAGCTGCAAGTGCCACTGTCGGAGCCATGGCTTTTGCTGTTTGCGGAGGAGGACGGCTGCGCATTTTTCTTGGTCGACGGCGTGCTCGACATCAGCACGCCTATCACCATGTCGGTCGTTTGTGTCAAAATGGGGTCGTCCCCACTTCTGGAATATGTAGCCAAGCTGTGGGCGAACGGCCTGCCAGGGGATCCCAAAGGCAGGACCGACATCGTCAAGGTGGAAATGGACGTGACAAGCAACAAGGATCCCGGCTACATCGCCGTGCACGAGCTGACTGAGGGAGTCCTGGTTTAGGGGGTGTCCGGATAGCCGGACTATACCTTCGGCCGGACTCCTGGACTATGAAGATACAAGATTGAAGACTTCGTCCCGTGTCCGGAAGGGATTTTCCTTGGCGTGGAAGGCAAGCTTGGCGATACGGATATGTAGATCTCCTACCATTGTAACTGACTCAGTGTAACCCTATCCCTCTCTGGTGTCTATATAAACCGGAGGGTTTTAGTCCGTAGAAAAAACAACAATCATACCATAGGCTAACTTCTAGGGTTTAGCCTCTCCGATCTCGTGGTAGATCTACTCTCGTACTACCCATATCATCAATATTAATCAAGCAGGACGTAGGGTTTTACCTCCATCGAGAGGGCCCGAACCTGGGTAAAAACATCGTGTCCCTTGTCTCCTGTTACCATCCGCCTAGACGCACAGTTCGGGACCCCCTACCCGAGATCCGCCGGTTTTGACACCGACAATGGTGCTTTCATTGAGAGTTCCTCTGTGTCGTCACTTTTAGGCCCGATGGCTTCTCCGATCATCAACAGCGATGCGATCCAGGGTGAGACTTTTCTCCCCGGACAGATCGTCGTATTCGGCGGCTTTGCACTGCGGGCCAATTCGCTTGGTCAACTAGAGCAGATCGAAAGCTACGCCCCTGGCCATCAGGCCAGATTTGGAAGTTTGAGCTACATGGCCGACCTCCGTGGAGACTTGATTTTCGATGGATTCGAGCCACAGCTGAGCGCGCCGCACTGTCATGATGGGCATGATCTAGCTCTGCCGCCGAACAGTGCCCTAGAGGCCGCACCCGCATCAGCTCCAACCCTTAATTCGGAGCCAACTATGCCAATCGAGGATGGGTGGTTGGACACCGCCTCGGGGGCTGCAATCTCTACGGCGATTGAGCCGAACACCAGCCCTATTCTCTGCGAAGCCCATGACTCCAAGGAGCCAGACTCCTCTCCAGACTCCGAGTCCTCCGCGCCCCTACCGATCGAACCCGATTGGGCGCCGATCATGGAGTTCACCGCCGCGGACATCTTTCAGCACTTGCCCTTCGGCGATATTCTCAATTCACTAAAGTGTCTCTCTTTATCAGGAGAGCCCTGGTCGGACTATGGTCAGCAAGGTTGGGATGCAGATGATGAAGAAATTCAAAGCCCACCCACCACCCACTTTGTAGCCACTGTCGATGATTTAACCGACATGCTCGACTTCGACTCCGAAGACATCGACGGTATGGACGCCGATGTAGGAGACGATCAAGAACCAGCGCCTATAGGGCACTAGAAAGCCACCTCGTCATATGATATATACATGGTGGACACCCCAAAAGAAGGCAATGGCGGTGGAACAACGGAGGATGACCCCTCCAAGAAGCAGCCTAAGCGCCGGCGTCAGTGGCGCCGCTCTAAATCCTGCCAAAGCAAAAACGGTGATTCCGGCACGGGAGATAATAACACCCCGGACAGTGCCGAAGATAACCACCTCCAGCAAGATTCAGCACAGGAGGATGGAGAAGCCAGCCCTCATGAGAGAGCGGCAGACAGAGAGGTCGAGGACGATAATTATATGCCTCCCTCCGAAGACGAGGCAAGCCTCGACGACGACGAATTTGTCGTGCCGGAGGATCCCGTCGAACAAGAGCATTTCAAACGCAGGCTTATGGCCACGGCGAGCAGCCTCAAGAAAAAATAGCAACAACTTAGAGCTGATCAAGATTTGCTAGTCGACAGATGGACTGAAGTACTTGCGGCTGAAGAGTATGAACTCGAACACCCCTCCAAGAGCTACCCAAAGGACAGATTGCTACCCCGATTAGAGGAGGAAGCACCTAAACCTACATCACCAGCGCATGATGCGGCCGACCGGCCACCCCATGGCCGCGACAGAGAGGCCTCTCGGCCCTCCACTCCAGCCGCACCCCGGCGCCGCTCAAAAAATACCAAGGCACGGGAAAACGCGCCAGACCTGTGAGATATATTGGAGGACAAGGCAAGGCAAACAAGATCGATCAACGGATCGCGTGGGCGCCCCACGGCACGAGACGGTAATCGTCACTCCGGATATAGTAAATCCGATCGGGCCGAACACAGTAGACAAAGCTCGTTTGAGCTGCGTCATGATATAGCCCAATACAGAGGCGCCGCACACCCACTATGCTTCACAGATGAAGTAATGGATCATCAAATCCCCGAGGGTTTCAAACCCGTGAACATCGAATCATACGATGGCACAACAGATCCTGCGGTATGGATTGAGGACTATCTCCTTCATATCCACATGGCCCGCGGTGATGACCTATACGCCATCAAATACCTCCCACTCAAGCTTAAAGGACCAGCTCGGCATTGGCTTAACAGCTTCCAGCAGAATCAATTGGTTGTTGGGAGGACCTAGAAACGGCATTACTCGACAATTTCCAGGGCACTTATGTGCGACCACCAGACGCCGATGACCTTAGCCACATAATTAAGCAGCCAGAGGAATCAGCCAGACAATTCTAGACACGGTTCCTAACCAAGAAAAATCAAATCATCGACTGTCCGGACACAGAGGCCCTAGCAGCCTTCAAGCATAACATCCGCGACGAGTGGCTTGCACGGCACCTAGGACAGGAAAAGCCGAAATCTATGGCAGCCCTCACGACACTTATGACCCTCTTTTGTGCGGGAGAAGACAGCTGGCTAGCTCACAGCAATAACATGACCAAGAGCCCTGGTAATTCGGATACCAAGGACAACAGTGGCAGGTCGCATCGCAACAAGCAAAAGCGCCGCATTAATGGTGACAATACCGAGGATACGGCAGTTAATGCCAGATTCAGAGGCTCTAAACCCGGTCAGCGGAAAAAGCCATTCAAAAGAAATACTCCGGGGCCGTCCAGTTTGGACCGAATACTCGACCGCTCATGCCAGATACATGACACCCCCAAAAAACCAGCCAATCACACCAACATGGATTGTTGGGTGTTCAAGCAGGCAGGCAAGTTAAATGCCGAAAGCAGAGACAAGGGGCTCCATAGCGATGACGAGGAGGAGCCCCGGCCGCCGAACAACAGTGGACAAAAAGGTTTTCCCCCACAAGTGCGGACGGTGAACATGATATACGCAACCCACGTCCCCAAGAGGGAGCGGGAGCGTGCGCTAAGGGACGTATACGCGATGGAGCCAGTCGCCCCAAAGTTCAACCCATGGTCTTCCTGCCCGATCACTTTTCATCGAAGGGACCACCCCACTAGCATCTGTCATGGCGGATTCGCCGCATTGGTTCTAGACCCAATTATTGACGGATTTCACATCACTAGAGTCCTTATGGACGGCGGTGGCAGCCTGAAACTGCTTTACCAGGATATAGTGCAGAAAATGGGCATCGATCCCTCGAGGATTAAACCCACTAAAACGACCTTTAAAGGCGTCATACCAGGTGTAGAGGCCAACTGTATAGGCTCAGTTACACTTGAAGTGGTCTTCGGATCTCCGGATAATTTCCGAAGCGAGGAGTTAATCTTTGACATAGTCCCGTTCCGCAGTGGCTATCACACACTCCTCGGGCGAACCGCATTTGCCAAGTTAAATGCGGTTCCGCACTACGCATACCTTAAGCTCAAGATGCCAAGCCCTCAAGGAGTCATTACGGTCAATGGAAACACCGAACACTCTCTCCGAACGGAGGAGCATACGGCGGCTCTCGCAGCGGAAGTACAAAGCAGCCTCTCAAGGCAATTCTCCAGTCTGGCCATTAAACGTCCAGACACTGCCAAGTGTGCCCGGAGCAACCCACGACAAGACCGCCTGGCACGTTCCAAGCAAGCGTAGCAATGCGGCCCCAACCCCAACCCTCGCGAACTTGCGAAACCAGTGTTGCACGTACATAACTACGCTCTGGAAATACCATGGGCACAGGGGGAGGGGCACCATCATGGCACGCCCGAAACACGGCTTAAACCGCACTAGGGGCTGCCGATTTCTTAATTTTCTCTTATTTTTAGGACTCCATTCTTCGGAAGGCTTGTCCGGCAGTACAATTGCCGCACAAACGATACAAAAACCAGGGGAGCAGAAAGGTACGCCGCACTATGGAACTCTAAGGTGGTCTCTATAACGAGCAATATACCTGTTTCACATACCATTCCGCAGCTCGCCCCTGGAAAGGACATGTTAAATAGTCCCGTCTTTTGCTTATTGCACTATTTGTATCGTTCTGCTTTGATTGCAGCTTTTTTAAATAAACAATGCATAGCTTCCGTCTATTATTGCATTACTCTTTTTTACGAATATATGTTCATTAATGACATGTTGCACCCGTACACTTTGGTACAGCCAATACGCCAGGGGCTTAAGTAGCCCACAATACGGTGTGAGAAGTCCGAACACTTTCACAAGTGCGGCACCACGAACTTATAGCATTATATGCATCGGCTCCGAATCATGTCTTGGGTCAATAGTTGGGTTTGCCCGACTCCTATGTTTTGGTACCTTACGTTTCGTTATATCGGCTAAGGTAGCACTAGGAGAACTACTGTGATTGTGCCCCAGTTGAGCTGGGCTAAGCACCTCAGTAGAGAAAGCTAAAACTTACCGTCATGATGAGGCGAGAACTGGTTGCTGTTCAAGAGGTTTTCGAGTCCCTAAAGACTTATGCCGCTTAGAGCGAGGAGTCGGCTTTGTCCGGCCTAGGCATGGATAGCGCCCCGAACTCGGTCTTCCGAACACTAGGGGCTTCGCCGAAATTTAAAATTATAGAATTCTATGGCTAAGTGAGAGTGTTCAAGCATTATAGTCCGATTGCCTTGTTCGTTGTGTTGAGCGCCTCCCTCGAAGGACCCAAGAATGGGAAAAAGAGCACTCATGTTTATCCCGAACACCCTAGCACTGGTGGCATGGGGGCAGAAGCCGACGACTCGCCATCTCTCAAATTTGATAAACGGCCGCACAGAAGGTAATATTTTAAATTCAAAAGTGTTGCTTAGCGCATATGAACAAGTTTTCAGCGTACAGGATCACAAATGCAAGTTTACTCAAAAATTGCATCTTTGGAGCATTCATCCGCTATAAGGCGGGCACCCTTCAGGACGCCCTCATAATACGCTTCCGGGACGCGATGCTCCTTGCCCGGCGGCGGCCCGTCCTTCACCAGCTTCTCCGCATCCATCTTGCCCGAGTGCACTTTAGCACGGGCAAGCCCCCTACGGGCACCTTCGATGCAAACGGAGTGCTTGATTACTTCAAGCCGTGGACAGGCATCCACCAGCTGCCTCACCAGCCCAAAGTAGCTCCCAGGCAGAGCCTCTCCAGGCAAAAGCCGAACTATGAGGCCCTTTATGGCCTGTTCGGCCACCTTGTGGAGCTCGACCATTTGCTTCAGCTGGTCGCTCAAAGGCACCAGGTGTCCGGCCTCAGCATACTGAGACCAGAACACCTTCTCCGTCGAGCTCCCCTCCTCGGCTCGATAGTAGGCGGCGGCATCAAATGCACTGCGGGGCAAATCTGCGAATGCTCCTAGAGAGCTCCGGACTCGGGTAAGTAACAAGTAATTCACTTTCACGTGCTTGCTTTGCATACTGAATGCCTTACCCGCCGCTATCTTCTTCATTGCTTCAATTTCTTGGAGGGCTTTCTGGGCTTCGGCCTTGGCAGACTTCACGCTTTCGAGGGCTGCCGCAAGCTCAGACGCTTGCGTCTTTGAGTCAAGCTCCAAACTCTCGTGTTTTTTCATGAGCGCCTGGAGCTCTTTCTGCACCTCCTCCACCCGCGCCTCCTGCTTCCCTCTCTGTGTGCGCTCCACGGCCGCTTTGTTTTCGGCCTCGGACAGCGCTTTCTTAAGGGTTGCCACCTCGGTCGTGGCCCCTATAATAGCACATTGATCCTGTCATTTTTTGCAACCACATCTTCTCTATATACTTGCGCAAGGTATTACTTACCTTCCTTCTCCTCGAGTTGCCTCTTGGCATGGCCGAGCTCGTTCTCGGACCGCGCGAGGTTTTGCTTCAGCATATCCACCTTCGCAGTCAGTGCGGCGGAGGCCAGCAGCGAAGCCTGCATACGCATATTGACTTGATTATGCTAGACTCCTGCGAATGTTATTAGATCCTCTATTCGGTTTTTCTTTCCGAACGCCGAACAAAGCATCTGGGGCTACTGTCTATGCGGTAATATTTTTACATATTCTTTACTTACCTCAAAGCCTGTTAGAAGGCTGGCACAGGCTTCAGTCAGTCCGCTCTTGGCGGACTGAACCTTCTGGATCACCACACTCATAATAGTGCGGTGCTCCTCGTCGATGGAGGCGCCGTTAAGCACCTCCAGCAAATTGTCCGGTGCCTCCGGTTGGACGGAGGTCGCCGGCTTGGTAGGCTTGCTCCTCTTGGAAGGAGGCTGCCTACTAGAGTCCGGAACCGTTGAAGGTTCCGACGCGGTGTCCGGCTCAAGGCCGAACTTGGAGCCCTTGGGGGTTCTATCCCCTTTACTCTTGGAGTCCGGGAGGTCGCCTTGCGGCGCCTCCAGGACCACCTCCTCTTGGCTTGGAACCTATTGGGACGCCACCTCAGCATCGTCCGTAGGGTGGGGGGAGGTAGCAGTCGGAAGCGAATTCACATCCGATGAATCCAGGGAACCGCTTGACGACACGTCGAGCCAGTCTTTGGATGGACTGCATAAACATGTTCGACGTAAGGAAAAGCTGTGCAATGGAGGAATACTATGAATCACTCTGGTATCCGGATACTTACGATTTCGCCAGGGGCTTGGCCCTGAGTGGCCACTCCTCTTCGCCGTCGTCGGCATTGGTGGAGTAGTCTGGAGGAAGGGTTTTCCCCTTCTTGGACCCTTCGGCCTCCCCAGTTGGGGCGGCCTTCCTTTTCTTCCCTTCCCCCGTTGGAGGGGGAGAGGTCTCTTCTTCCTCCTCCTCATCTTCACGGGAGGAGTGCGTCTTGGAGTCGTCGGATGATGAAACCGACACCTCCAGGCGCCGGGCACTCTTTCGAGTCCCCGCGGCCTTCTTCTTGGCATTCTTCTCCGGCACCACATAGGGTGCCGGAACCAGCAGCCACGCCAAGCGAGCGTCCGCTGGGCCTTCGGGCAAAGGAGCCAGACAGTTGATTTGTCCTGACGTCTCCTGCCAATCCTGTCAAAGGTAAGGGAGCTTAGATCCCGCATGGAGTCAAACTATGAAAAACTAATACCCTGTAAAAGGTAAAAACAGCTTACCGCACTAGCGTGACGCTGCATGATGAATCCGCGATCCTCGGTAGCGGATGCGGGGGCCTCAGTGCCATTGAAAAGCACCTTCCAGGCATCTTCGTACGTCGTGTCGAAGAGCCTGCTCAGAGTTCGGTGCTGTGCCGGGTCGAACTCCCACAGGTTGAAAGCCCGTCGTTGACACGGGAGGATCCGGCGGATGAGCATAACCTGGACTACGTTGACAAGTTTGAGCTTCTTGTCCACCAGGGTTTGGACGCATGTTTGTAGTCCGGTCAGCTCTCCTTTTTTACCCCACGACAGGCCCGTCTCTTTCCAGGAGGTGAGCCGCGTAGGGGGTCCGGATCGGAACTCGGGGGTTGTGACCCATTCAGGGTCGCGCAGCTTGGTGATGTAAAACCACCCTGATTGCCACCCCTTTAGGATCTCCACGAAGGAGCCCTCGAGCCATAGGACGTTGGGCATCTTGCCCACCATGGCGCCTCCACACTCCGCTTGGGTGCCACACACCACCTTCGGCTTGACATTGAAAGTCTTGAGCCATAGGCCGAAATGGGGGCGGATGTAGAGGAAAGCCTCGCACACGACGATAAACGCCGAGATGTTGAGGATGAAGTTCGGGGCCATATCATGGAAATCCAGGCCATAGTAGAACATGAGCCCCCAGACAAATGGGTGTAGAGGGAAACCTAGTCCGCGGTGGAAATGGGGGAGGGACACCACCCTCTCATGGGGCCCGGGGGTGGGGATGAGCTGCCCCTCTTTGGGAAGCCGGTGCGCAATGTCGTTAGACAAGTATCTGGCCTTCCTCATTCTTTTGATGTGTCCCTCCGTGACGGAGGAGACCATCCACTTGCCTCCCGCTCCGGACATGGCTGGAGAAGGTTGAGGTGGGGTGTGCGGACTTGGGCGCTGGAGCTCGAGTGCGCGGAAATGGATAGGCAAAGGAGGAAGAAGGCGTGGATGAAAAGGTGGATCCTTATCCCCTTATATGGGCGGACGCGACTATGCGTCCCCACCAGCTTGGTAAAACTCACTTATCTCCCAAGCGCCGTAATCAATGGCGCGGTTGGGTTACCCACGCCCGTATTGATGAGAATCCTGGAATAAGGGGACACGATCTCTGCTTTGACAAGACGTGACAAGGAAACCGCCTCGCTAAACGCGCTGAGGTGGGACAGTAAAACGATTCGAATCAAGACTTGGCCGTGGTGTGATGTCACGCTACAGAATACGTCAGCAGATTATATTTGTGTAAATATTATTCTCTCTATGGCAATATGTGGAAACTTATTTTGCAGAGCCAGACACTACCTTTGTGTTCAAAATCTTCTATGAAGTACTTGGAGGAGGAACCCGCCTTGCAATGCCGAAGACAATCTGCATGTCGGACTCGTCGTCATTGAAGCCTGGTTCAGGGGCTACTGAGGGAGTCCTGGATTAGGGGGTGTCCGGATAGCCGGACTATACCTTCGGCCGGACTCCTGGACTATGAAGATACAAGATTGAAGACTTCGTCCCGTGTCCGGAAGGGACTTTCCTTGATGTGGAAGGCAAGCTTGGCGATACGGATATGTAGATCTCCTACCAATGTAACCGACTCTGTGTAACCCTAGCCCTCTCTGGTGTCTATATAAACCGGAGGGTTTTAGTCCGTAGAAAAAACAATGATCATACCATAGGCTAGCTTCTAGGGTTTAGCCTCTCTGATCTCGTGGTAGATCTACTCTTGTACTACCCATATCATCAATATTAATCAAGCAGGACGTAGGGTTTTACATCCATCGAGAGGGCCCGAACCTGGGTAAAAACATCGTGTCCCTTGTCTCCTATTACCATCCGCCTAGACGCACAGTTCGGGACCCCCTACCCGAGATCCGCCGGTTTTGACACCGACACTGACCTTCTTCACAGTTCCGCCCAAGCTGCTAGCCGGGGCTAAGCTGGTGTCCCTCCACATTCAGATTGACAAGCTCACGTCCTAAGTGATTCTACAATGCCTTTTGTTTATCTTAGTAATATGCTAATATAGGGGTTATCTCGGTCTACTTTAGCTTAAGAGATGGTGGGCTTTGGTGGCCATGCAGCAATTACTTTGACATCAAATCAGCAGTTAAAGTAATTTCCAACAATCGAATGGATATTTTGTGTCTGTTGTATATAAAGATGTTACAGTAACTAGCTATGTTACCACATGCCTCTCTTTCTTGATATGTGTGATGTTACAGTAACTAGCTATGTTACCACATGCCTCTCTTTCTTCATTAATTACATGCCACATCATATATTTTGCCTAGATATAGATAAGCAGAAACATTACATGCATTGGTGTGTTCCTTTTTAGTTCTTACATGCAAAGATTTAATGCGTCTCAGAAACTAAAAATGAGATGGAGATGAGCCCTATAAATTGAAAAAACAAAAAACTTGAGATAAGCCCTATAAACCGGAAAGGAGGAAGTATGTTACTCCCACTGTGGGTAGTCTAAGGCTGGTCATAGTGGAGAGTATATGACACTACCCACTATGAAGGTACTAGTCGAGGCGCGGATACCAATGAGGGCCTGGTTGTGTCTTATACTTGGACAACTCACCTGACTGCATGCGCACCAGGCAGACGATGCTTGTGTCGTGTTGGTGCCGTGTGCGGCCCTGCTACCTCTTGAGCACTGCATTGGTTTTCCCCGAAGAGGAAGGGATGATGCAGCAAAGTAGCGTAAGTATTTCCCTCAGTTTTTGAGAACCAAGGTATCAATCCAGTAGGAGGCTACGCGCGAGTCCCTCGTACCTGCACAAAACAAATAAATCCTCGCAACCAACGCGAATAGGGGTTGTCAATCCCTACACGGCCACTTACAAGAGTGAGATCTGATAGATATGATAAGATATTTTTTTTGGTATTTTTGTGATAAAGATGCAAAGTAAAATAAAGGAAAATAAAAAGCAAAGGAAATAACTAAGTAGTAGGAGATTAATATGATAAAGATAGACCCGGGGGCCATAGGTTTCACTAGTGGCTTCTCTCGAGAGCATAAGTATTCTACGGTGGGTGAACAAATTACTATTGAGCAATTAACAGAATTGAGCATAGTTATGAGAATATCTAGGTATGATCATGTATATAGGCATCACGTCCGAGACAAGTAGACCAACTCCTGCCTGCATCTACTACTATTACTCCACTCATCGACCGCTATCCAGCATGCATCTAGAGTATTAAGTTAAAAACAGAGTAACACCTTAAGCAAGATGACATGATGTAGAGGGATAAACTCGTGCAATATGATGAAAATCCCATCTTGTTATCCTCAATGGCAACAATACATTACGTGCCTTGCTGCCCCTACTGTCACTGGGAAAGGACACCGCAAGATTGAACCCAAAGCTAAGCACTTCTCCCATTGCAAGAAAGATCAATCTAGTAGGCCAAACCAAACTGATAATTCGAAGAGACTTGCAAAGATAACCAATCATACATAAAATAATTCAGAGAAGATTCAAATATTGTTCATAGATAGACTTGATCATAAACCCACAATTCATCGGTCTCAACAAACACACCGCAAAAAGAAGATTACATCGAATAGTTCTCCACAAGAGAGGGGGAGAACATTGTATTGAGATCCAAAAAGAGATAAGAAGACATCTAGCTAATAACTATGGACCCGTAGGTCTGAGGTAAACTACTCACACTTCATCGGAGGGGCTATGGTGTTGATGTAGAAGCCCTCCGTGATCTATGCCCCCTCCGGCGGATCTCCGGAACAGGCCCCAAGATGGGATCTCATGGATACAGAAAGTTGCGGCGGTGGAATTAGGGTTTTGTCTATGTATCTGATCATTTAGGGGTACGTAGGTATATATAGGAGGAAGGAGTACGTCGGTGGAGCAACAAGGGGCCCACGAGGGTGGAGGGCGTGCCTGGGGAGGGGGGGGGTAGGTGCACCCCCTACCTCGTGGCCTTCTCTTTTGTGTCTTGACGTAGGGTCCAAGTCTCCTGCGTCTTGTTCGTTGAGAAAATTACGTTCCCGAAGGTTTCATTCCTTTTGGACTCCATTTGATATTCCTTTTCTTCAAAACCCTAAAACAGGCAAAAAACAACAATTCTGGGCTGGGCCTCCGGTTAATAGGTTAATCCCAAAAATAATATAAAAGTGGAAAATAAAACCCAATAATGTCCAAAACAGTAGATACTATAGCATGGAGCAATCAAAAGTTATAGATATGTTGGAGACGTATCAAGCATCCCCAAGCTTAATACCTGCTCGTCCTCGAGTAGGTAAATGATAAAAACAGGATTTTTGATGCGGAGTGCTACTTGGCATAATTTTAATGTAATTCTTCTTAATTGTTGTATGAATATTCAGATCCGAAAGATTCAAGACAAAAGTTTAATATTGACATAAAAATAATAATACTTCAAGCATACTAACAAAGCAATTATGTCTTCTCAAAATAGCATGGCCAAAGAAAGTTATCCCTACAAAATCATATAGTCTGGCTATGCTCCATCTTCACCATAAAAAATATTTAAATCATGCACAACCTCGATGACAAGCCAAGCAATTGTTTCATACTTTTGGTGTTCTCTAACTTTTTCAATCTTCACGCAATACATGAGCGTGAGCCATGGACATAGCCCTTATAGGTGGAATTGAATGGTGGTTGTGGAGAAAACAAAAAGGGAGAAGATAGTCTCACATCAACTAGGCGTATCAGAGGGCTATGGAGATGCCCATCAATAGATATCAATGCGAGTGAGTAGGGATTGCCATGCAACGGATGCACTAGAGCTATAAGTATATGAAAGCTCAAAAAGAAACTAAGTGGGTGTGCATCCAACTTGCTTGCTCATGAAGACCTAGGGCAATTTGAGGAAGCCCATCATTGGAATATACAAGCCAAGTTCTATAATGAAAAATTCCCACTAGTATATGAAAGTGACAAAATGAGAGACTCTCTATTATGAATATGATGGTGCTACTTTGAAGCACAAGTGTGGTAAAAGGATAGTAGCATTGCCCCTTCTCTCTTTTTCTCTCATTTTTTTATTTGGGCCTTTTCTATTTTTTTATGGCATCTTTCTTTATTTTCGTCCGGAGTCTCATCCCGACTTGTGGGGGAATCATAGTCTCCATCATCCTTTCCTCAATGGGACAATGCTCTAATAATGATGATCATCACACTTATATTTTTCTTACAACTCAACAATTACAACTCGATACTTAGAACAAAATATGACTCTATATGAATGCCTCTGGTGGTGTACCGGGATATGCAATTACTCATGAGTGACATGTATGAAACAATTATGAACAGTGGCTTTGCCACAAATACGATGTTGACTACATGATCATGCTAAGCAATATGACAATGATGGAGTGTGTCATAATAAAGGGAACAGTGGAAAGTTTCATGTCAATATATCTCGGAATGGCTATGGAAATGCCATAATAGGTAGGTATGGTGGCTGTTTTGAGGAAGGTATATGGTGGGTGTATGATACCGGCGAAAGGTGCGCGGTATTAGAGAGGCTAGGAAAGGTGGAAGGGTGAGAGTGCGTATAATCCATGGACTCAACATTAGTCATAAAGAACTCATATACTTATTGCAAAAATCTACAAGTTATCAAAGAAAAGTATTACGCGCATGCTCCTAGGGGGATAGATTGGTAGGAAAAGACCATCGCTCGTCCCCGACCGCCACTCATAAGGAAGACAACCAAAAAATAAATCATGCTCCGACTTCATCACATAACGGTTCATCATACGTGCATGCTACGGGAATCACAAACTTTAAGACAAGTATTCTTCAAATTCACAACTACTCAACTAGCACAACTTTAATATCACCATCTTCATATCTCAAAACAATTATCAAGCATCAAACTTCTCATAGTATTTAACACACTCATACGAAAGTTTTATTATTAATCTTGTATACCAAGCATATTAGGATTTTAAGCAAATTACCATGATATTTAAGACTCTCAAAATAATCTAAGTGAAGCATGATAGATCAATAGTTTCTATAAAATAAATCCACCACCGTGCTCTAAAAGATATAAGTGAAGTACTAGAGCAAAACTACATAAGTCAAAAGATATAAGCGAAGCACATAGAGTATTCTAACAAATTCCAAATCATGTATGGCTCTCTCAAAAGGTGTGTAAAGCAAGGATGATTGTGGTAAACTAAAAAATAAATACTCAAATAATACAAGAAGCTCCAAGCAAAACACATATCATGTGGCAATAAAAATATAGCTCCAAGTAAAGTTACCGGTAGAAGTAGACGAAAGAGGGGATGCCTTCTGGGGCATCCCCAAACTTTGGATTTTAGGTGTCCTTAGATTATCTTGGGGGTGCCATGGGCATCGCCAAGCTTAGGCTCTTGCCACTCCTTGTTCCATAATCCATCAAATCTTTACCCAAAACTTGAAAACTTCACAACACAAAACTTAAAGTAGAAAATCTCGTGAGCTCCGTTAGCGAAAGAAAACAAAAGACCACTTCAAGGTACTGTAATGAACGCATTCTTTATTTATATTGGTATTATACCTACTGTATTCCAACTTCTCTATGGTTTATAAACTATTTTACTAGCCATAGATTCATCAAAATAAGCAAACAACACACGAAAAACAGAATCTGTCAAAAACAGAACAGTCTGTAGTAATCTGTAGCTAGCGCAAGATCTGGAACCCCAAAAATTCTAAAATAAATTTCTGGACGTGAGGAATTATCTATTAATCATCTGCAAAAATAATTAACTAAATAGCACTTCCAAATAAAAATGGCAGTAGTTCTCGTGAGCGCTAAAGTTTCTGTTTTTTACAGCAAGTGTAACAAGACTTTCCTCAAGTCTTCCCAACGGTTCTACTTGGCACAAACACTAATTAAACACAAAAAACACAACCAAAACAGAGGCTAGATAAATTATTTATTACTAAACAGGAGAAAAAACAAGGAATAAAAATAAAATTGGGTTGCCTCCCAACAAGCGCTATCGTTTAACGCCCCTAGCTAGGCATAACAAGCAAGGATAGATCTAGGTATTGCCATCTTTGGTAGGCAATCCATAAGTGGCTCTCATAATAGATTCATAAGGTAATTTAATTTTATTTCTAGGAAAGTGTTCCATGCCTTTCCTTAATGGAAATTGGAATCTAATATTTCCTTCCTTCATATCAATAATTGCACCAATCGTTCTAAGGAAAGGTCTACCAAGAATAATAGGACATGAAGGATTGCAATCTATGTCAAGAACAATAAAATCTACGGGCACATAATTCCTATTTGCAACAATAAGAACATCATTAATTCTTCCCATAGGTTTCTTAATAGTGGAATCCGCAAGGTGCAAGTTTAAAGAGCAATCATCAAAATCACGGAAACCTAACAAATCACACAAAGTCTTTGGAATCGTGGAAACACTAGCACCCAAATCACATAAAGCATAGCATTCATGATCTTTAATTTTAATTTTAATAGTTGGTTCCCACTCATCATAAAGCTTTCTAGGGATAGAAACTTCCAATTCAAGTTTTTCTTCATAAGATTGCATCAAGGCATCAACGATATGTTTAGTAAACGCTTTATTTTGACTATAAGCATGAGGAGAATTTAGCACGGATTGCAACAAGGAAATACAATCAATCAAAGAGCAATTTTCATAGTTAAATTCCTTGAAATCCATAATAGTGGGTTTAGCAACATCTAGGGTTTTAATTTCTTCAATCCCACTTTTATCAATTTTAGCATCAAGATCAAAAAATTCCGAATTCTTGGAATGCCTTCTAGGTAAAGGTGGATCATATTCAGTCCCATCATTATCAAGATTCATATTGCAAAACAAAGATTTAATAGGGGACACATCAATAACTTTTAGATCTTCATCATTATTTTCATAGGAACTAGAAGAACACGCTCTTATAAAGGCATCTTTCTTAGCACGCATCCTAGCGGTTCTTTCTTTGCACTCATCAATGGAAATTCTCATGGCTTTGAGAGACTCATTGATATCATGCTTAGGTGGAATAGATCTAAGTTTCAAAGAATCAACATCAAGAGAAATTCTATCAACGTTCCTAGCCAACTCATCAATCTTAAGCAATTTTTCTTCAATCAAAGCATTAAAATTATTTTGCGAAGTAATAAATTCTTTAATATTAGATTCAAAATCAGAGGGCATCTTATTATAATTTCCATAGGAATTGTTGTAGGAATTACCATAATTATTAGAGGGATTACTAGGACAAGGACTAGGATTAAAATTTCCTCTATACGCGTTGTTACCAAAATTGTTCCTACCAACAAAATTCACATCCATAGATTCATTATTATTCTCAATCAAAGTAGACAAGGGAATATCATTAGGATCAGAAGAAACACTCTTATTAGCAAATAATTTCATAAGTTCATCCATCTTTCCACTCAAAACATTAATTTCTTCTATCGCATGCACCTTTTTATTAGTAGATCTTTCAGTATGCCATTGAGAATAATTAACCATAATATTATCTAGGAGTTTAGTAGCTTCTCCTAAAGTGATTTCCATAAAAGTGCCTCCCGCGGCCGAATCTAAAAGATTTCTAGAAGCAAAATTCAATCCGGCATAAATTTTTTGTATAATCATCCACAAATTTAAACCATGAGTAGGGCAATTACGTATCATTAGTTTCATTCTCTCCCAAGCTTGTGCAACATGTTCATGATCAAGTTGCTTAAAATTCATAATATCGTTTCTAAGAGAGATGATCTTAGCAGGAGGAAAATACTTAGAGATAAAAGCATCTTTGCACCTATTCCATGAATCAATACTATTTTTAGGCAAAGACGAAAACCAAGCTTTAGCACGATCTCTAAGTGAAAAAGGAAATAGCTTCAATTTAACGATATCATTATCCACATCTTTCTTCTTTTGCATATCACACAAATCAACGAAGCTATTTAGATGGGTAGCGGCATCTTCACTAGGAAGGCCGGAAAACGGATCTTTCATGACAAGATTCAGCAAAGCAGTATTAATTTCACAAGATTCAGCATCGGTAAGAGCAGCAATCGGAGTGCTAATAAAATAATTGTTGTTGGTATTGGTGAAGTCATATAATTTAGTATTATCTTGAGCCATCGTGACAAGCAAGCAAACTAACACACAAGCAAACAAAAAGCAAGCGGGCAAAAAGAGGCAAATAGAGAAAGAGATGGAGGATAGAGAGAGAGAGGGCGAATAAAACGGCAAGGGTGAAGTGGGGGAGAGGAAACGAGAGGCAAATGGCAAATAATGTAATGCGGGAGATAAGGGTATGTGATGGGTACTTGGTATGTTGACTTTTGCGTAGACCTCCCCGGCAACGGGCGCCAGAAATCCTTCTTGCTACCTCTTGAGCACTGCGTTGGTTTTCCCCGAAGAGGAAGGGATGATGCAACAAAGTAGCGTAAGTATTTCCCTCAGTTTTTGAGAACCAAGGTATCAATCCAGTAGGAGGCTACGCGTGAGTCCCTCGTACCTGCACAAAACAAATAAATCCTCGCAACCAATGCGAATAGGGGTTGTCAATCCCTACACGGCCAGTTACGAGAGTGAGATCTGATAGATATGATAAGATAATATTTTTGGTATTTTTGTGATAAAGATGCAAAGTAAAATAAAGGCAAAGTAAAAAGCAAAGGAAATAACTAAGTAGTAGGAGATTAATATGATAAAAATAGACCCGGGGGCCATAGGTTTCACTAGTGGCTTCTCTCGAGAGCATAAGTATTCTATGGTGGGTGAACAAATTACTGTTGAGCAATTGACAGAATTGAGCATAGTTATGGGAATATCTAGGCATGATCATGTATATAGGCATCACGTCCGAGACAAGTAGACCGACTCCTGCCCGCATCTACTACTATTACTCCATTCATCGACCGCTATCCAGCATGCATCTAGAGTATTAAGTTAAAAACAGAGTAACGGCTTAAGCAAGATGACATGATGTGGAGGGATAAACTCATGCAATATGAAGAAAACCCCATCTTATTATCCTCGATGGCAACAATACAATGCGTGGCTTGCTGCCCCTACTGTCACTGGGAAAGGACACCGCAAGATTGAACCCAAAGCTAAGCACTTCTCCCATTGCAATAAAGATCAATCTAGTAGGCCAAACCAAAATGATAATTCGAAGAGACTTGCAAAGATAACCAATCATACATAAAATAATTCAGAGAAGATTCAAATATTGTTCATAGATAGACTTGATCATAAACCCACAATTCATCGGTCTCAACAAACACACCGCAAAAAGAAGATTACATCGAATAGTTCTCTACAAGAGAGGGGGAGAACATTGTATTGAGACCCAAAAAGAGAGAAGAATCCATCTAGCTAATAACTATGGACCCGTAGGTCTGAGGTAAACTACTCACACTTCATCGAAGGGGCTATGGTGTTGATGTAGAAGCCCTCCGTGATCGATGCCCCCTCCGGTGGAGCTCTGGAACAGGCCCCAAGATGGGATCTCGTGGATACAGAAAGTTGCGGTGGTGGAATTAGGGTTTTGGCTCTGTATCTGATCGTTTGGGGGTACGTAGGTATATATAGGAGGAAGGAGTACGTCGGTGGAGCAACAGGGGCCCACGAGGATGGAGGGCGCGCCTGGGGGGGGGGGGGGGTAGGCGCGCCCCCTACCTCGTGGCCTCCTCTTTTGTGTCTTGATGTAGGGTCCATGTCTCCTGGGTCTTGTTCGTTGAGAAAATCACGTTCCCAAAGGTTTCATTCCGTTTGGACTCCATTTGATATTCCTTTTCTTCGAAACCCTAAAACAGGCAAAAAACAACAATTCTGGGCTGGGCCTCCGGTTAATAGGTTAGTCCCAAAAATAATATAAAAGTGGAAAATAAAGCCCAATAATGTCCAAAATAGTAGATAATATAGCATGGAGCAATCAAAAATTATAGATACGTTGGAGACGTATCATTATCCCATAATTTTAAGCTTGAGTATCTTATGTCTCATCTGCTTTGAAACTCCCGCCTCTTCAACCCACGCCGCGCCTTGTTATCCCAAAATTTCGACGTGCGCGAAATCTCCCTCCTCATTCGAAATCGGTCCCGCGGCCCAGACACGCGAAATCCCCCGTCTACCCCTCAGCCGGAAATGCCGGCTCGATGTCGTGGTGTCAAAACCGGTGGGGGCACGCTGGTAACTTACCCTACATTTCGGACAAGCGCGTCCCTAAGCCATGGCTCCCCCTACCTTCCCCTTCACCCCCCATTCGTACACCAAGGCCGCCAAAACGCATGAAACCCCATGCTCCTTGGTAGGCCTGCCGACCGTTTCCCAGCCAGAGACTCTTCCCTGACGACGTCGTCCACCACAATTGCTCGCCGTCCCTCATCCACCGCACCAGATGAGGATCCATCGTCGATCTCGTCGTCCCGCTGGATCAGTCGCCCCGTCCTCCACCTCCAAGGAGCTGCCCCGACGTTTGCCTCATCTATCGCGCCACCTCCATCCCCACATCGTCGTCTTGACCTGCCCCACCGGAACCGCAGCACCTTCACCAATTCCTCCGATGAAGCCGAGGCCAACTCGGCACCACCAACGAGGTTCTGCACTCATCGCTGCATTTTATCTTTTATTCAATCTCACAGGGCTGCCGGTGTTCGATACCGAGCAGCCATGGAAGGTCTCCATCAACGACGCCATTGCCGACCACTTCATCCACGACATCTCTCCCCCATGTCGTTGCTTCCTCGGCGGCCACTTCGTGCTACTGCTCTACTATTGCTGTAGGTCACGCTGCTGCTCCACTCTTGCTCTCATTCATCCTGCTGCTCTGCTCTTGCTCTCGCTCGCGCTGCTGCTACTGCTGCATGACCTCTGATAGCTGCAGGAGTTGCTGCTTTAGCACTCACTCGTGGTTCTGCTGCACGACTTGCTCTCTGTTAGTGTGTTCCCTGCTCAAGCATCTACTGATTTAGATCACTGCTTCTCTGCTACTAGTGCTCGAACGCCCTAAACATCTATTGCAATGCTCTTCTACTAGTTCAAACAGTTTCGACAGTAAAATTCAGTTTCGACTATAAAGTTCAGTTTCTTCAGTTAAGTTCAGAGTAAACACTATTTACAACATCTGTCGGAGCGGCCGTGGCGTGACTGATGCGTTTTACATCTAGCACTTTTTGGTGATGTATTTTACATCATCTACTTCAGATGATATTAGAGTCCCACTTCAGATTAACATTGTCTGTCTTGTCTTGCTTCAGCCTCGATGCCGTACACCTCACCAGAGCTGCTCCAACGAGGGAACCATCCATCACAACGGAGCAGTACCCTCGACGCCGTTTCTAGAGGCCTCAGATCTTCTTCCCCGCCTCCGACAGTCACACCAGCATCACCACCCTCTGGGTCCAACCCAACGATGCTGAGGTTGACAAGGCTATGCCAAAGAGGTTGTACACTCGTTGCATTGCTACCTCTTGAGCACTGCGTTGGTTTTCCCTTGAAAAGGAAAGGGTGATGCAGCAAAGTAGCGTAAGTATTTCCCTCAGTTTTTGAGAACCAAGGTATCAATCCAGTAGGAGACTACACGCAAGTCCCTCGTACCTACACAAACAAGTAAGAACCTCACAACGAACGCGATAAAGGGGTTGTCAATCCCTTCACAGTCACTTACGAGTGTGAGATCTGATAGAGATAATAATGATAAGATAAATATTTTTGGTATTTTTATGATATAGATTGAAAGCAAATATTGCAAAATAAACGGTACTAGAAATAACTTGTTGACGGGAGATTAATATAATGGAGAATAGACCCGGGGGCCATAGGTTTCACTAGTGGCTTCTCTCAAGATAGCATAAGTATTATGGTGGGTGAATAAATTACTGCCGAGCAATTGATAGAAAAGCGAATAATTATGAGAATATCTAGGCATGATCATGTATATAGGCATCACGTTCGTGACAAGTAGACCGACTCCTGCCTGCATCTACTACTATTACTCCACACATCGACCGCTATCCAGCATGCATCTAGAGATGACATGATGTAGAGGGATAAACTCAAGCAATATGATATAAACCCCATCCTTTTATCCTCGATGGCAACAATACAATACGTGTCGTTTCCCTTTCTATCACTGGGATCGAGCACCGCAAGATTGAACCCAAATCTAAGCACTTCTCCCATTCCAAGAAAGATCAATCTAGTAGGCCAAACCAAACTGATAATTCGAAGAGACTTGCAAGATAACCAATCATACATAAAAGATTTCAGAGAAGAATCAAATATTGTTCATAGATAGACTTGATCATAAACCCACAATTCATCAGATCTCGACAAACACACCACAAAAAGAGTTACATCGAATAGATCTCCAAGAAGATAGAGGAGAACTTTGTATTGAGATTCAAAGAGAGAGAAGAAGCCATCTAGCTAATAGCTATGGACCCGAAGGTCTAAAGTAAACTACTCACACATCATCGGAGGGGCCATGGAGTTGATGTAGAGGCCCTCGGTGATCGATGCCCCCTCCGGCGGAGCTCCAAAAAAGGCCCCAAGATGGGATCTCTTGGGTACAGAAGGTTGCGATGGTGGAAATAGGGTTTCATGGTGATCCTGCATGTTTTCAGGGTATATGAATATATATAGGAGGAAGAAGTAGGTTAGTGGAGCCACGAGGGGCTCACGAGGGGGAGGGAGCGCCCAGGGGGGTAGGCGCGCCCCCTGCCTCGTGCCCACCTTGTTGGTTGCTTGACGTCTACTCCATGTCCTCTGGATCATGTTTGTTCCAAAAATAACTCCCCCGAAGGTTTCATTCCATTTGGATTCCATTGGATATTCCTTCTATGTGAAACACTGAAATAGGCAAAAAAACAACAATTTGCACTAGGCCTTGGGTTAGTAGGTTAGTCCCAAAAATAATATAAAAGTGTAAAATAAAGCCCATTAACATCCAAAACAGATAATATAATAGCATGGAACAATCAAATATTATAGATACGTTGGAGACGTATCAAGCATCCCCAAGCTTAATTCCTGCTCGTCCTCGAGTAGGTAAATGATAAAAACTGAATTTTTGATGTGGAATGCTACCTAGCATAATTCTCAATGTAATTCTCTTTATTGTGGCATGAATATTCAGATCCGAAAGATTCAAAACAAAAGTCTAATGTTGACATAAAAATAATAATACTTCAAGCATACTAACTAAACAATTATGTCTTCTCAAAATAACATGGCAAAAGAATGTTCATCCCTACAAAATCATATAGTTTGGCCATGCTCCATTTTCGTCACACAAGAATGCTCTCATCACGCACAACCCCGATGACAAGCCAAGCAATTGTTTCACACTTTAGTAATCTCAAACTTTTTTCAACTTTCACGCAATACATGACCGTGAGCCATGGATATAGCACTATGGGTGGAATAGAATATGATGATGGGGGTTATGTGGAGAAGACAAAAAAGGAGAAAGTATCACATCGACGCGGCTAATCAATGGGCTAGGGAGATGCCCATCAATTGATGTCAATGCAAGGAGTAGGGATTGCCATGCAACGGATGCACTAGAGCTATAAATGTATGAAATCTCAACAAAAGAAACTAAGTGGGTGTGCATCCAACTTGCTTGCTCACGAAGACCTAGGGCATTTGAGGAAGCCCATTGTTGGAATATACAAGCCAAGTTCTATAATGAAAAATTCCCACTAGTATATGAAAGTGACAAAACAAGAGACTCTGTATCATAAAGATCATGGTGCTACTTTGAAGCACAAGTGTGGAAAAAAAGGATAGTAGCATTGCCCCTTTTTCTTTTTCTTTTTTCTTTTTTTGGGCCTTCTTTTTTTGGCCTTTTTTATTTGGGACAATGCTCTATTAATGATGATCATCACACTTCTATTTATTTACAACTCAATGATTACAACTCGATACTAGAACAAAGTATGACTCTATATGAATGACTCCGGCGATGTACCAGGGAGGGCAATGAATCAAGAGTGACATGTATGAAAAATTATGAACGGTGGCTTTGCCACAAATACGATGTCAACTACATGATCATGCAAGCAAATATGACAATGATGATGTGTGTCATGATAAACGGAACGGTGGAAAGTTGCATGGCAATATATCTCGGAATGGCTATGGAAATGCCATAATAGGTAGGTATGGTGGCTGTTTTGAGGAAGATACAAGGAGGTTTATGTGTGACAGAGCATATCATATCACGGGGTTTGGATGCACCGGCGAAGTTTGCACCAACTCTCAAGGTGAGAAAGGGCAATGCACAGTACCGAAGAGGCTAGCAATGATGGAAGGATGAGAGTGCGTATAATCCATGGACTCAACATTAGTCATAAAGAACTCACATACTTATTGCAAAAATCACAAGTCATCAAAAACCAAGCATTACGCACATGCTCCTAGGGGGATAGATTGGTAGGAAAAGACCATCGCTCGTCCCCGACCACCACTCATAAGGAAGACAATCTAATAACACCTCATGTTTCAAATTTGTTACACAATAGTCACCATACGTGCATGCTACGGGACTTGCAAAGTTCAACACAAGTATTTCTCAAATTCACAACTACTCAACTAGCACACTCTAATATTACCACCTTTATATCTCAAAACAATTATCAAGTATCAAACTTCTCCTAGTACTCAATGCACTTTTTATGAAAGTTTTTATTATACCGATCTTGGATGCCTATCATATTAGGACTAAATTCATAATCAAAGCAAATTACCATGCTGTTCTAAAGGACTCTCAAAATAATATAAGTGAAGCATGAGAGATCAATAATTTCTATAAAATAGAACCACCACCGTGCTCTAAAAGATATAAGCGAAGCACTAGAGCAAAGTTATCTAGCTCAAAAGATATAAGTGAATCACATAGAGTATTCTAATAAATTCTGATTCATGTGTGTCTCTCCCAAAAGTAGGGATGGCAATTTTATCCATGGATCTGGATACCCATGGATACCCACCCAGTTGGGCAAGGGTATGGAGCACATTTCTGCCCATGGGTTTGTGGATATGGATACCCATGAATAGCTGGGTTGGGCATGGTTATAGTTTGTGCTCCGTGGATATCCAATGGATACCCATATGACATGTGGGGCCATATGCCAGTGACAGTAGAAAGAGCGAATCAATGGGAAATGGCAGGGAATATGCAACTTTTGCCATGAGCTATATGCTGCAGAATCAACATCTGGTATGTCACACTTAAGGACTCATCGTATTACTTGTTACCTACTTATGCATGTAGCTTATGTTGTCATTTGTGAGTGAATAATGATGAGTTAATTTGATCTTTGGGAAGGCTTCATGCTGACTTTTCTATGCCCATGGAGCTCCATGGGTATGTGTGTATCAAACGGGTTTGGGCATGGGCACAAGTTGTGCCCATGGATAATTTGGTGGATGGGCAGAGGGTAGCAAGATGGGTCATGGGTTGGATTTGGACCAGCTCCACCCGCCCCAAACCCGACCCATTGCCATCCCTACCCAAAAGGTGTGTACAGAAAGGATGATTGCGGTAAACTAAAAAGAAAAGACTCAAATCATACAAGACGCTCCAAGCAAAACACATATCATGTGGTGAATAAAAATATAGCCTCAAGTAAAGTTACCAATAGAAGAAGACGAAAGAGGGGATGCCTTCCAGGGCATCCCCAAGCTTAGGCTTTTGGTTGTCCTTGAATTTTACCTTGGGGTGCCTTGAGAATCTCCAACCTTAGGCTCTTGCCACTCCTTGTTCCATAATCCATCAAATCTTTACCCAAAACTTGAAAACTTCCCAACACAAAACTTAAAAAGAAAATCTCATGAGCTCCGTTAGTAAAAGAAAACAAACCACCACTTAAGGTACTGTAATGAACTCATTCTTTATTTATGGTTGTGTTAAACATACTGTATTCCAACTTTTATATGGTTCATACACTCAAATACTAGCCATAGATTCATCAAAATAAGCAAACAACACACGAAAAACAGAATCTGTCAAAAAGAGAACAGTCTGTAGTAATCTGTAGGTTTCAAATACTTCTGTAGCCCAAAAAATTATAAAATAAATTTCTGTCGTGAGTAATTTATCTATTAATCATCTTCAAAAAGAATTAACTAAATATCACTCTCCAGTAAAAAATGGCAGCAAATCTTGTGAGCACTAAAGTTTCTGTTTTTACACCAAGATCGCAAAGACTTTCCCCAAGTCTTCCCAAAGGTTCTACTTGGCATAGACACTAATTAAAAGCATAAAACCACATCTAAACAGAGGCTAGATGAATTATTTATTACTAAACAGAATCAAAAAGCAAGGAACAAAAATAAAATTGGGTTGCCTCCCAACAAGCGCTATCGTTTAACGCCCCTAGCTAGGCATAAAAGCAAGGATAGATGTAGGTATTATCATGTTTGGTATGCAATCCATAAGTGGCTCTCATAATAGATTCATAAGGTAATTTAATTTTCTTTCTACGAAAGTGTTCCATTTCCTTCCTTAACGGAAATTGGAATCTAATGTTCCCTTCCTTGATATCAATAACTGCACCAATCGTTCTAAGGAAAGGTCTACCAAGAATAATAGGACATGTAGGATTGCAATTAATATCAAGAACAATGAAATCCACAGGCACATAATTCCTATTTGCAACAATAAGAACATCATTAATTCTTCCCATAGGTTTCTTAATGGCGGAATCCGCAAGATGCAAGTTTAAAGAACAATCATCAAATTCACGGAAACCTAGCAAATCACACAAGGTTTTTGGAATCGTGGGAACGCTAGCACCCAAATCACATAAAGCATAGCATTCATGATCTTTAATTTTAATTTTAATAGTTGGTCTCACTCATCATAAAGCTTTCTAGGGATAGAAACTTCCAATTCAAGTTTTTCTTCATAAGATTGCATCAAGGCATCAACGATATGTTTAGTAAATGCTTTATTTTGATTATAAGCATGCGGAGAATTTAGCACGGTTTGAAACAAGGAAATACAATCTATTAAAGAACAACTATCATAATTAAATTCCTTGAAATCCAAGATATTGGGTTCATTGCTATGTAAAGTTTTGACCTCTCCCATCCCACTTTTATCAATTTTTGCATCAAGATCTAAAAACTTTGAATCATTGGGACACCTTCTAACTAAAGTTGACTCATCTCCAGTCCCATCATTATCAAGATTCATATTGCAAAACAAGGATTTAATAGGAGACACATCAATAACTTTTAGATCTTCATCATTATTATCATGGAAACTAGAAGAACACGCTTTCACAAAGCAATCTTGTTTAGCACGCATCCTAGCGGTTCTTTCTTTGCACTCATCAATGGAAATTCTCATAGATTTGAGAGACTCATTGATATCATGCTTAGGTGGAATAGATCTAAGTTTCAAAGAATTAAGAGAAATTCTATCCACGTTCCTAGCCAACTCATCAATCTTAGACAATTTTTCTTCAATCAAAGCATTGAAACTCTTTTGCGAACTAATAAATTCTTTAATATTAGATTCAAAATCAGAGGGCATCTTATTATAATTTCCATAAGAATTTTTGTAGGAATTACCATAATTATTAGAGGAATTACTAGGAAACGGCCTAGGATTAAAATTACCTCTATATGCGTTATTACCAAAATGGTTCCTACCAACAAAATTCACATCCATAGATTCATTATTATTCTCAATCAAAGTAGACAAATGCATATCATTAGGATGAGAAGAAACACTCTTATTAGCAAATAATTTCATAAGTTCATCCATCTTGCCACTCAAAACATTAATTTCTTCTATTGCATGGACCTTTTTACTAGTAGATCTTTCAGTGTGCCATTGAGAATAATTAACCATAATATTATCTTGGAGTTTGGTAGCTTCTCCTAAAGTGATTTCCATAAAAGTGCCTCCCGCGGCCGAATCTAAAAGATTTCTAGAAGCAAAATTCAATCCAACATAATTTTTTCGTATGATCATCCATAAATTCAAACCATGAGTAGGGCAATTGCGAATCATTTATTTCATCCTCTCCCAAGATTGTGCAACATTCTCATGATCTAGTTTCTTAAAGTTCATAATATCGTTTCTAAGAGAGATGATCTTAGCGGGAGGAAAATACTTAGAGATAAAAGCATCTTTGCACTTGTTCGAAGAATCAATACTATTTTTAGGCAAAGATGAAAACCAAGTTTTAGCACGAGCTCTAAGCGAAAACGGGAATAGCTTCAATTTAACAATATCATTATCCACATCTTTCTTCCTTTGCATATCACACAAATCAACAAAGTTGTTTAGATGGGTAGCGGCATCTTCACTAGGAAGGCCGGAAAACAGATCTTTCATGACAAGATTCAGCAAAGCAGTATTAATTTCACAAGATTCAACATCGGTAAGAGGAGCAATCAGATTGCTAATAAAATCATTATTGTTGGTATTAGAAAAGTCACACAATTTAGTATTATCTTGAGCCATCGTGACAAACAATCCAACACACGAGCACACAAGGGGCAAGTGAAAAGAGACGAACTGGAAAAGAGAAGGGGAACAGAAAAAGAGGGCGAATAAAATGGCAAGGGTGAAGTGGGGGAGAGGAAAACGAGAGGCAAATGACCAATAATGTAATGCGAGGGATAAGAGTTTGTGATTGGTACTTGGTATGTCTTGACTTGTGCGTAGATCTCCCCAGCAACGGTGCCAGAAATCCTTCTTGCTACCTCTTGAGCACTGCGTTGGTTTTCCCTTGAAGAGGAAAGGGTGATGCAGCAAAGTATCGTAAGTATTTCCCTCAGTTTTTGAGAAGCAAGGTATCAATCCAGTAGGAGACTACACGCAAGTCCCTCGTACCTGCACAAACAAATAAGAACCTTGCAACCAACGCGATAAAGGGGTTATCAATCCCTTCACGGTCACTTACGAGAGTGCGATTTGATAGAGATAATAATGATAAGATAAATATTGTTGGTATTTTTATGATATAGATTGAAAGTAAAGATTGCAAAATAAACGGTACTAGAAATAACTTGTTGACGGGAGATTACTATAATGGAGAATAGACCCGGGGGCCATAGGTTTCACTAGTGGCTTCTCTCAAGATAGCATAAGTATTATGGTGTGTGAACAAATTACTACCAAGCAATTGATAGAAAAGCGAATAATTATGAGAATATCTAGGCATGATCATGTATATAGGCATCACGTCCGTGACAAGTAGACTGACTCCTGCCTGCATCTACTACTATTACTCCACACATCGACCGCTATCCAACATGCATCTAGAGTATTAAGTTCATAAGAACAGAGTAACGTATTAGGTAAGATGACATGATGTAGAGGGATAAACTCAAGCAATATGATATAAACCCCATCTTTTTATCCTCGATGGAAACAATACAATACATGTCGTTTCCCTTTCTGTCACTGGGATCGAGCACTGCAAGATTGAATCCAAAGCTAAGCACTTCTCCCATTGCAAGAAAGATCAATCTAGTAGGCCAAACCAAACTGATAATTCAAAGAGACTTGCAAAGATAACCAATCATACATAAAAGATTTCAGAGAAGAATCAAATATTGTTCATAGATAGACTTGATCATAAACCCACAATTCATCAGATCTCGACAAACACACTGCAAAAAGAGTTAAATCGAATAGATCTCCAAGAAGATCGAGGAGAACTTTGTATTGAGATTCAAAGAGAGAGAAGCCATCTAGCTAATAGCTATGGACCCGAAGGTCTGAAGTAAACTACTCACACATCATCAGAGGGGCCATGGAGTTGATGTAGAGGCCCTCCGTGATCGATGCTCCCTCCGACGGAGCTCCAAAAAAGGCCCTAGGATGGGATCTCTTGGGTACAGAAGGTTGCGGCGGTGGAAATAGGGTTTCGTGGTGCTCCTGGATGTTTTCGGGGTATATGAATATATATATATATATATATATATATATATATATATATATATATATATATATATATAGGAGGAAGAAGTAGGTCAGTGGAGCCACGAGGGGCCCACGAGGGGGAGGGCGCACCCAGGGGGGTAGGCGCGCCCCTGCCTCGTGGCCACCTTGTTGGTTGCTTGACGTCTACTCCAAGTCCTCTGGATCACGTTTGTTGCAAAAATAACTCTCCCAAAGGTTTCATTCCGTTTGGATTCCATTTGATATTCCTTTTTTGCGAAACACTGAAATAGGCAAAAAAACAACAATTTGCACTGGGCCTTGGGTTAGTAGGTTAGTCCAAAAAATAATATAAACGTGTAAAATAAAGCCCATTAACATCCAAAATGGATAATATAATAGCATGGAACAATCAAAAATTATAGACACATTGGAGACGTATCGTGCATCACTTTGTTACTGTGCATTCATGTCGATCCGTCAGGGATCCTTTGCTATAGAACTACTATGGTACTACTATTCGTGTGTTTGGTTAGGAGTGGAGCAAAGCAAAACTAGAGGATTTTTTTTCCTTTGGTGTCTCTTTCAAAATGGTACGAATTTTAATATCCAGTTGGACGTCCTTTTCAAATTAATATGCAGGAAGAACATGACTAATTGCATTACTGGCATAATAAGATTCTTATTTTTTTCATTTTCACGTGGTTTGACTTTAATTTGACCATGTTTATCCATTCTTGTGTTCTTCCAATTCATGTGAACCAAACACCGAGGTTCACAGAAATCCTAAGTTTCCAAATGTCTATTTTGCTCATGCATTCCTATCCCATTCCTGTGTTTTTCCTGTCCCTGCGTTTATAGGATCCCCCAATTCTAAGGAGGCCTTACAGATTTACTTCATTTTCATATAGGCGTCAAAGAAAACTCTGTGTGTTATGTCCTGCTCCTGCCGTGCCGTCATCCACCCATCTGAGGTGCACCCTTGACAGAAGCATTCACTGCAGCAGAGATTCCCCCTACAAACTTTCTTTCGCCGCCTCGGATCATCTTCCCCATTGCCGGCAGCCACGCCAACTGCATTACCATCATTGACTGAGCAGATGAACCTAAGAACTACACAGTTCCATAAGAGAGGTCGCAGTCTTTCGTGTTTGCTTACGTTATACATCGGTTGTTATTACCTGCTACTTTATCGTTCAAACTTGAGTTTTAAAATGCCCGTGGGTCTCATATTGAGGCAACAACGAATAGTATCTGTCTACTATCTTGTTCATCTGGGGTCTTCTATGTGGTTCATGTTGGGTGGGCAACAAATAGTAGATGATCCATTGTCTATCTTTTTAAACTGAAGCTATAATCTACCTGCTATTATTAGTTTTGGATCTATCCACTCGTTTTCTACCATCAGTCTTGATTTCTGCATGCACCCCTTATGCCTTACAAAATCTAACTAATTTTTTATTATGCATGTCAATTATTGTACACAATCGTACTAAACATGTAGAGAAAAAGAGAAGACCGTTGCGTGGGAATACAATGTCATGCAGACGCCGCTCCATGGTGGGCGAAGTGCCCCCCTCCCACCATTCCAGATTGTATTCCAAAGGAAGATAACTGTTCAGATGGGGATTCAGAGGGAGCCGACCACTCCTATTTACCACCTGAGGTGTTTGCTCTAACCTGGCATGCTGATGTTGGTCATATCATGCATATGGCGCCTCACATTGCTTACATTATTCATCTTATATGTCATCAACTTAGTTTAAATTTGCTTTGTGTGAATGCCACCTGTTTGGTTTCTATATCATACTTCCACCATTCCTAAATATTTGTCTTTTTAGAGATTTCAACAAGTGACTACATACGGAGCAAAATGAGTGAATCTACACTCTAAAATATGTCTATATACGTCCGTATGTAGTAGTCCATTTGAAATCTCTAAAAAGGCAAATATTTAGGAACAGAGGGAGTATATGGGAATTATGCAATGCCATGTTTTTCAGCCAGTTATCATATATGTGAATTATGCACCGCCAGGCATCATATATGTGAATTACCTCATGCCATCTTTTTTTCATTACGTATTCCATTTGTTGACAATCTATGTATATTAAACTACTCTTCATGTGTATCAGCCATTTGAGCTAGTTATGGAAAAATCAGGAGTGAAAATAAGGTCTTTAGAGAAGGCAATGGTACCTGTTGAAGCATATATCTTGATGGTTACAGGGAGCTCCTCAAAGGAGGATTCAGAAACAGATGACCAATCCTATATCCCACCTGAGGTGTAGGCTCTAAGTTGCAATGTTTATATTTCTCATATCATGCATATGGTGTCTTGCATTGCTTAGTTTAGACATCATATGCACAATATTGAATTCCATCTGCTTAGTTTAGAGATCATACATGCGAGTGCCAGCTGCTTAGTATATGAATCAATTATGTCAATTATATCATGCCATCCTGTATACTTAGACAACATTTATGTGAATTATTTCATCCCAACCTATTTTAGAAAGACATCATATAGTTTTGTCATGTCATCCTGTTTAGATACTCATCATATGTTGAATTATGCCATTATATCCTGTTAAGTTATCCATCATATATCTGAATCTGTGTCATGCTATCCTGTTTAGTTAGGCATCATATATGTGAAATTGTGTCATGCTGTCCTGTTTGCTTAGATAACATATATGTGAATTACCACATCTGTCTATCATACAATGTATATCCGTTCAATTTATTTTCTTGTTTATCAGCCATTTGAATTAGAGGGGGTGATGACTATATCTAAGGGAGGAAAAACCCGTTCTTCACAAAAGGCAGTGCTACCCGTCGATGCAGATAGAACCATGGTTGTACTGGCCCACAAACTTGCCCCACCACACATAATTGAGACTCTTCCAGATTGCACACTTAGACCGTTGGGCAGAGAACCAGCTACAAGCCATCTAACCCCAACCCCAGCGGATAGTAACCCACTTCTAGTTGACAAAGCACCATGTCCACCATAGAGTAACCCCACACGAGCATCTTGTAAAGCAACTGCAGCGCCCAAAGCACGAAGACCACCACAACGAACCCAAACTCCACATCTAAAGCAGAAGAGCAACTGTTCTCAGGTCAGATTCCGTATCTATGGTCCATAACCCTTTGCTATTGCATCACTGTATTTACTCATACTAACTACTTTCGAATATGAAGGATCCAATTGAAACTCCAATGGCGCAACAGGTATGTTTTAAACCTATTTATTTAACTGGATTGCTGTTCTAACTTCTCGCTCTATGTTGATTTCAGTTTCAGTTGTATAAATAGTTATGTTCTCATGTGATGCACATTACAAGTGTTGCCAATGATGTGTAGTTTCTCACACTTATATTTTGTCTATGCTGCTATGTCTTCAAAATATATGAGTTGAACTGTGTCTCTATCTTGATTTGGCAACATAAACTAGAATGATATGGACAATATAGTGACCATAGTACATAGATATATGTTTGTTTCATGCTGTTATCCTTTCCACCTTACTACTGAACCGGTTTACCAAAATGAGTTTGGTATACTACATGCTAAGCCTGTGATGTGTCTACTTGTTTCTCTTGTAGTATGCGAACAGAATATTGGAGAAGAGCACTGCACTATGCAATGGTAGAGAAAGTAATGCAGATAAGGTTCAAGATAGTGAGACAACCCTCTTGGTCTCCAAGAAAGGTGATAAAAACGATCTTGTAGACAGTGAGAAAACCCCACAGTCCTGCGTTGATGTAGTGTTTGAGTTACTGGCCAGTACCGCTGGCACAAGCTCTTCAACCTCGCTGCCTGGATCACTTCGGCTTCTTCAGTCTTAGCTACAAGCTGAAAGGCATCAGTCAGCTGTGCTGCGGCTAGAAGCCGAAGGACTGAGGACGTCCCTGTAGAATTCAGATGCATACTTTCTTATGCAACAACAAGCGCTGGAGGATTTAAGCTCCAAACAAGAGAAAGTTAATAAGCTTGCTAAGCATCTTGCCATCATTATGGGTACCCATGATATTGTTTCTTGAGCTCTTCTGAAGTGGTTTCAGTTCTGGACTTGTTTTTCTACGGTGTTTATTTGCACTGGTCGCCAACTTTGACGATCAGTGTATGTGATATGCTGCTTTGTTCCCTGTATTTGCACTGGTAGCAAACTTTGATGCCCAGTGGATGTCATATGTGTAATAGTCGTGATAGCCTAGCGTAAGTTGCTTGCTTATTTAGTTCCTTGTTGTCTTGTTTATTTGTTTTCTTGTAGTCAGTGCAGTTCTTTTTCCGCGGTTTACTAGTGGCCGCAATAACCTATTTTTTTTAAAATTAGGCCACAATAACCATGGGCTACATATTTACTGTAGTTACCATGGGCCTTCTACGGACCGTAGAAAAAATGGGCCTTCCACGGGCCGTAGAAACAATGGGCCTTCTAGGGGCCGTAGAAACAATGGGCCTTCTATGGGCCATAGCATCAATGGGCCTTCTACGTGCCGTATGTTCGATAGGCCAAACACGGGCCAATAACAGACCGCATTATGGGCCGTAATCGGGCTACATTTTGAATCATCTGTTCACGGGCCGACAATAACGGGCCGTCGTTAATCGGTCGTATTGGATGACGCTATGAAAATGTTTAACGGGCTGCAAATGGTCCGGTTGTAACCGCGGGCTGAATTTGGCCCACAAGCAGAAAAGGCCAATAACGGGTCGTAAGTAACCGAATGCTGGAAATGAGCCCAAGAATAAATGGGCCCTGAGAAGGCCGAAAGATGACATGGGTTGGAAACGACCCAAATGAATAATGGACCGTTAATGGGTATAAAGTGGTACACTATTCATTGCAGGCCAGATTCACCATGGGCCGTTAATGGGCCAAGAGTTACAAATGGCCTCGTATGGGTTGAAAGACATCATGGGCCATACATGGGCCAAAAGTTACAATGGGCTGGAATCATATTGGACGGCCCAGATGAAGCTACTGGGCTTAATTCCTATAGGCCGTAATGGGCCATGAGTTAGCGGGCCGTAAATGGGCTATATAGGAACAAGCTTTCCGTGGGCTGGCCCATTACCTTTTGACCAAGTCAAACGGGCCGAACTTTTCACCGGAATGGGCCTCTGTTGGGCCATGCCACGTGTCGACGTATCATAGGTGCCTCCTGTCCAATGAATGGATGACATCTGTCCCAACGGTGAACCAACACGTGTTTCCTCCAGCCAATGAAAATTTTACACGTGGAAAATCCTCATTGGTCTGGCCTGTTAGCGGGTTATCGGATCCAAAACCAGACCCGATAGCTTAACGGCGTTCCATTACGGTGGATGCCACGTGTCGGTCACCCTTGACGAAAGCACTTCCATGACACATGATTTATCGTCATGGAAGTGGACACTTCCGTGATGATAATTTTGGTAATGTCATGGAACACTTCTACGACAACACATGTATGACTATCTTAATTTTGTCATAAATTTGTCATGGATGTACACGCATGACAGAAAACGTGACCGACTGTGACAAACACGTATCATCATGGAAGTGTCTTTTTTTGTAGTGAAGGCATATGCATTTGATTAGTTGATAGCTTATATGGTTTTTGTTTTTGCAGAAATCAAGGAGACCCTCCATCATCCCCGCCATCATCCCCACCGACCCCCTCCGACCTCGAGGTGAGATCAGCCAAATCTCCATGTCAATATGAGTAAGATTTTTTGAAATGTTTTTGTTCATATTTTCAACCATTGAAATGCAATGACCATCAAGTTTGAATGCTCATAAGATGTATATATAAACATGTATATCTTGTGTTGCTCAAATAGGATATGTGCTTGCCAAGTGGCCAGCCATGTTTGCAGGTTACACCTCCGAGTGGCCTATGTTTTGCCGGAGTGTTGATTAATTCCCGTTCCAGCTAATTTCAGGCGCTCGATATGTCCTTTTTTAGCAAAGGTCATGCCGGATTTTTCCGTGAATTTTGGCATGACTTGTGCTAGAATATGTAGGAAATATCGAGTGGCCTGGATTTTCTAAAAAGATAATTAAACGACATTTTGGGTTGACTTTAAGTCTGTCGAGGCTCCATACATGACAGTCAACAAATGAGTGAGGGAGAAAGTCTGCACCATATATGAGAGAAGAAGAATCACGACTGTTGTCGTGGGGGTCGTTTTTCCTTCTTCTCCTTGTGCTAGAACTTTGTTATGCACTAGGGGAAGGAGGAATAACGACCATCACCGATAGTCAAAAAATCAGTGAGGGAGTGTATCCAACATATATGAGAGAGGACAAAGAATCCTGAATGTTGTCATGGGAGTCATTTATCCTTCTTCTCCTTGTGCTAGAACTTTGTTATGCACTAGGGGAAGGAGGAGTAACGACCATCACCGACGGTCGCAAATGTCAGAGAGGAATCACAGGGAGAGTCTCCACCATATATGAGAGGACGAAGAATCCCGACTATTGTCATGGCGGTCGCTTCTACTTCATTCCCGTGTGCTAGACATTTTGGTGTAATGCATTCGGGGACAAAGGGAGGAGCGACCATCACCGATGGTACGCAACGACGTCAAGTGTTTTTTCGTAATTAAGCACTACTTCTACTACTTCAACGTGTAATTTTCGTCTTTTACAATTCGACTAGCTTATCCCATGCCACGCAAGACGCTATGTCTTGGAGAGGATGGATTTTGAAGATCATGAGAGTATGGAAACAAAGAAAATTCACCTATGTACTCATCATGGTATGGATTTTGATGTAAATCTATACAATTCTGAGAGCGTATCCCATTTTGGTTGCCCGAATTGGCAAGCACTTTGCAAGATGTATGATTTTCATGAAGGTATGCTTGTCACCATAGATCTTGGTGATCCTGACATTGCCCAAGACAATATGGCATTTGGGTCCTTGTTGATACACTTCCAATTCTACCGCTATGTGAGTTTCTCAAACATAGTTATTAAGTAATTTATATTGTTTATTTTAAAATAGTTGATAGCTTATTTCCATTGATAGCATATTTTCATTCTTCAAAGAATGTGCAGACGATGGTAGACAGAACCTACTACACCGATGGCTCAGAATTAACTTATCAGGAGAAAAATCATCTGATCTCATTTATTACTGATCTTGAGAATTACAATATCTATTATCAAACTCCTCCACATTATGGTCAATACGTGCCACTAGTGCACGGGTTGAACTACAGTAACATCCATGGAGATGTCATGGTAAGGTTCTTTACTATTACGACATCCATGCATATTTTGCATAAATTCTTCTAAAACTCAACTACATTGCTAATTACAAAGTTATTACTATGTTTTTCAATAGAAAATCCATGACCGTGGTGGTGCGGCTGGAGCGTCCGGAGTTGGAGCTACAGGCAGATCCTTCAGGCAAGTTCTGATGGGCAAGTTGGGTGAATCCAACTGGCGGCTGCCGGCGATTAGTTCTGGCAGCACGCAGATGGCTGGAGCGCCGGCATGCCGGATCAACAATCCCGGTGAGCCCCGTGCTTCGAGACAGGCATTTGTGGTGCCAGCTTCCCCGGCTGGCGCTCTGGATTCTGGGGGCCGTCCGGTGGCGGCCGAGGCGCCGGCCACAGCGACGCTCCCACGGCAGCTGGTGACTGTGAATCCTGTGCCGGAGACAGCTGTGCTGGCACGGGTGACGCCTACAGTAGGCGTGGGACCCGAGACGGCTGCGGTGGTGGAGCCCGTTGTGCTGGAGATTCCCTCTATCCAATTGTCGTTGGCAAATCAGGAGGTGGTCGTGCCCTCCGTGGAAGCCGACAAAGGTCAGGTGGGTCTGGAAGGAGGCTGTGCCGGTAGCCCTCAGGATCCCGAGGCGGAAGTGGGGGGTTCATCGGGCACGCAGATTGGGGCAATCATTGCCGAGCCTGAGACGCGGGGGGTGGAGTGCGACAACGCGTTGGGGACAAAAATAATGGTTGGCCTGCCAGAGGATATGCGGATTGGTCGGGTGTCACAGAATGGGGGTGGGGGTGAGGCCAGTACCCGAGATGATGCTGCCCCCTGCCCCCCCCCCCCCCCCCGCTGCGGGCTGGGCCCCGGTGGATGAGATCTTGTCGGCCTCTTCCGCTTTGGTGCATGTGGGCGGGCCCCAGGAGATTCCCCCACTGATGGACGTGACCCCGCCATGCAACCTATCGCTGGCGGGCATGCAGGATGTGACGTGCCCATGCAACATTACTGTGTGGCAACCACGCCTCCCTTGGCTCACAACGTGCTGCCGGGTACGGTTGGCGGAGATCAGTTGGTTCATTGCCTGACGGACAAAGAACGAGTGGCGATGGGAAAGCTTAAATCCTCTTATGCGGGTTTGCTCAAGAAGCTAGCACCTCCACTTCTGAAGGAGATTGAAGCTGTCAAAGGGGTGCAGTTGGGACAGGAGATGTGCACTCCTAGATGCACCACCCGCTCGGTGAGCATTGCAGCGCCTAGGAAGCAAAAGACCTCTGTAGCTGAAGCGGTGCTTCTCAAGACCCTGGGTGTTGCGGAGGATGATCTTGCGGTCGAGGATGGTGCTTTAGGGTTGCTAAAAGAAATGTTTGATTCGCCTATTCAAGAGACGCAGCTTAGAGCGACAGCAGCAATCTTTGGCAAATCTATTCCCATGGACTTGGAGAGGCTGGATGGAGGGGCAATGGTGGGCACTGCGTGAGTTAGTCCCGCTTGTGCTTATTGGATGCTAGACGTCTAGATGTCTGGCACCAATGTGGAGTTGGTGTGTTGGAACGTGAGAGGGCTTAATAGTCCGGCCAAGAAGAAGGCCCTTAGAGAATTTGTAGACTCTATCACTGCGGCTATCATATGTATCCAGGAGACAAAATTGCCTGTTGTGGACAGGTTTACTATTATGCAATGTATTGGTCCGGCTTATGATGGCTTTGCTTATCTCCCGGCCAATGGGACTCGTGGAGGCATACTGTTAGCATGGCAATCTAACCTTGTCCACATCTCTAACCTTGTCAATGACTCTCACTTCATCACGGGCTATGTTACCCCACCTGGTGGGATCGCCCTGGTGGCTATCGGTAGTGTATGGGCCACAGGAGGACGTGGAAAAAATTGCCTTTCTTGATGAGTTGGTGGAAAGGCGTGCTCTTTGCCCGGGACCTTGGATGGTCATTGGAGATTTCAATCTCATCCTTTGTGCTGCTGACAAGAGCAACGCCAATATTGACCGGAGAATGATGGGACGATTTAGGCGTTTTATTGATAACATGGAGCTTAAAGAATTATTCCTACATGGGCGCAAATTCACTTGGAGCAATGAACGAGAGCTTGCCACCCTCACCAGGATCGACCGCGCTCTCGTCTCGGTTGATTGGGAACTGGAATATCCAAGCTGCATGCTCCAAGCTCTGTCAACGGATGTCTCTGACCATTGCCCCCTGCACCTTGCATTGGAGGAACACACTCTTACCCCCAAGTGCTTCAAGTTTGATGTATTCTGCACCAAGATAGATGGATTTGAGGAGGCAGTCACGGAGGCCTGGGTCTGCGAGCCGGGCATCTCGGATCCGTATAAGCGGCTGGATGAGCTCTTTAGGAACACCGCTAAATTCCTCATGTCCTGGGGGCAGAAAAAGATTGGCAATGTCAAAATCCAAATGGCAACCGCGAGATTGGTCATCAAGCTGTTTGATAAGGCCATGGAGGATAGAAGCCTGACTGCTGAGGAGAGATGGCTTCGTGGGACATTGAAAAAAACCCTGCTTGGCCTGGCTTCGCTAGAAAGAACGATTGCTAGGCAGCGTTCTAGGATTAAATGGCTTCAGGAGGGCGATGCAAACTCAAAATTCTTCCAGCTGTTTGCGAATGGATCAGAGGGTAGATCATCACCGATCAACATGGCAAGGAGTCTGCTTTCCATCAGGCGTATAAGGAGATTCTGGGCTCTGCGAAGGCGAGGGATTTTACTATCGACCTACAATATCTGAACATGGAGCCTATCAACTTATCTGATCAGGATGCCATCTTCTCTGAGGAGGAAATCTGGGAGGTCATTAAAGGCATGCCTGCTGACAGAGCGCCTGGGCCGGACGGATTCATTGGGCTTTTCTTCCACAAAGCCTGGCCTGTTATCAAGGGGGATGTGATCGCTGTGATTCAGAAGTTCATGCTGGACAATGGTCGAGGTTTTGGCAGATTTAACAAGGCGCTGATTACCCTAATCCCTAAAAAGCCGGATGCCTCAGAGATTGGTGACTTTAGACCGATCAGCTTGCTGCATAGCATCCCTAAAATCTGCGCAAAGCTCTTAGCTACCAAAGTGTGTGGGCGTATGGAGGAAATGATTCACCCTAATCAATCTGCCTTTATCAAGGGCAGAAATCTCCATGACAACTTCATGCTGGTACGTCAAGTGGCGAGGAACCTACACAAACGGAAAGCCAAGGGAGTTCTGGTTAAGATGGACATCTCGAGAGCTTTTGATTCATTGTCCTGGACATTCCTTTTTGAAGTGCTTCGTGCGAAAGGGTTCACGGAGAAATGGAGATCGCTCATTGCCACGCTGTTATCTTCGGCTAGTTCGAGAGTGATTGTGAATGGCAGCGTTGGAGATAAGATCTTGCATGCTTGTGGCTTGAGGCAGGGCGATCCAATCTCTCCTCTCCTTTTGTCATTGCGATGGATGCCCTGTCGACCCTCATAGTTCAGGCACAAGTTGCTGGAGTTCTGAGCCCGATGCCAGGATGTTCTCCGGTCCAACGGCTATCGATTTATGCGGATGATGTGGTTCTCTTCATTAGGCCGACTCTCATGGATCTGGCTTTTGTTAAGGAAGTTATGCACATATTTGGAGAGGCATCGGGACTGAAGATTAACTATCAAAAGTCTTCGGCAATCATGATCAGGCCGGGTGCGTGAGACACCGAAAGAGTTGCTGCAGCGCTACCGTGGAGGATTCAAACTTTCTCGTGTAAATACCTTGGCATCCAACTCTCGATCAAGCAACTAACTCGCAACCAGTGGCAGCCTATGGTGGATGCGGTGCTCAATTTCCTGCCAGGATGGTCGAGAGGTCTGATAACTAGGCCTGGCAGATTGGTTTTGATCAACAACATAGTTAGAGCGAGGCCTATCCATCATCTTATCATGGCCAACGCTCCGAAGTGGGCCTTGGATAGCATTGACAGAGGGTGTAAGGCATTTTTCTGGGCCGGTTCAGAGGAGATTCACGGTGGACAGTGCCTAGTGGCCTGGAGCAGGGTTTGCCGACCCAAGGAGCTTGGCGGGCTGGGCGTGTTGAACTTGCACACACAAGGGATTGCACTCCGGCTCAGATGGGAATGGATCAGACATACTGACAGCTCCAAACCCTGGCAAGGGCTGGCTATGTCGGCAGCCAAGGAGATGCAAGCCGCCTTCACTAGCTTGCTGCATTGGACTCTGGGCAATGGTAGTCAAATCCTCTTCTGGAAGGATAGATGGCTTCATGGTCTTCGCATTTTGGAAATTGCACCACTGGTGGTAGTGCATGTTCGAACCCAAACGGTGAACCGGCGGTTGGCAAAGGATGGGTTGACCTCAAGCAATTGGATTAATGACATCAAAGGTGAGCTGTCAACGGACGGGCTTGTCCAGTTCATCCAACTGTGGGAGAGATTAGATGCTGTGGAGCTTGACCCCTCACGGGAGGATCAAGCGATTTGGAAGTGGTCGGCTTCGGGACAGTACTCGGCTTCTTCGGCTTACCGGATCATGAACGAGGGGTCTATCAGATTGGGTTGCGCAAAAGGACTGTGGAAATGCTAGGCTCCACTGGGCTGCAGACTTTTCATGTGGTTGGTGCTGCAGCAAAGACTTTGGACCTCCGATCGTAGATTCCGGCATGGACTTCACGATGCCTCATCTGTTTGTTTTCTATGTGATCAAGAGGAGGACTCGGTGGAGCATATAATTCTCCAATGTGTTTACTCGAGGTAGGTGTGGTTCCAATGCCTCAGGTGGGCTAAGATCGACATGCGGATGATGCCCTCGCCGACGGATATACTACAGGATTGGTGGCCAACTGTCCGGAAGCGGATCACCAAGGCGTATCGAAAGGGATTTGATTCGCTGGTGCTTTTGATTTGTTGGAGCATTTGGAAGCAAAGGAATGGGAGAGTTTTTGGTGGATATGGCATTTGGAAGGAAGCGGATCTCTCCATGAAGATTCATCAAGAGCTGCAACTTTGGCTAGCGACAGGAGCAAGGAGTGTTCAACACTTGTGTGAGTAGTCATGTTGGTAGGATAGGAGTGGGAGTCTAGTTGGCCTTGCCGACTTGTGGTGATGGCCAAAACAATCCTCTTGTAATTATTTCTCCCTTCTATAAAGCTTAGGTACGCTCTTGGCGTACTCTCAAAAAAATAAATAAATAGAAAATCCCGAAATATCGTGTGCCTCATCTGATGTTTCCGAAAGGCCGCCTTGATGTTTTGAACTTACGGCCAGGTCATCCTACGAATGTCTCCTATTCATACCGGATTTCTAAAACCGATGGAGACATGACAATCAAAGATTGGAAAAAATGTATGGTCAATCATATGGAACTACTTGGAAGCAACATTGTGTGAAGCGCAATAATTGGACACAGGATAATCTCCATTCTCCATAATGGAGAGTCAGGGCCTATCTTGTTTTATGCTATTTTACCTAAGAGAAGGTAGTAGGCCCTATGAGAGAGGAGTAGGTCCTAGGTACAATGTGTTATTATGTGCTACAATGTGTTAGAGTTAGTGATGATGAGGAGGAGTTGTGATTATGACTAGTGACCAACTTGCTATATGATGTCTCATTGATGAAAATGATGATCATGAGGAGGTTTTACATGACAATGATGTATTATGATGATAACTTGTTAATGATATGACGATGATGATTTATTATATCATTGGATGAAAGAACCACATATTAGTTTCAAGTGGATGGATCCATCCACTTGAAACTAGTCCACGGTTCTTTCACCCAGTGATGTAATAACCCATTATGATGTAAAAACAATCTCTAAATTGCTATTGTATGAAAACTTGTATAATGGTGTATGAATACGACATAAAATGAAAAAGAAATAGAATACACAATAATAGTAGTAGTGCGGGCGTAGAGGCGCGCTGCTAGTACTTACCAGTAGCGCGTTCCGGAAAACTCGCTACTACTAAGTACTTATAGCAACAACGTGTGTTGACCAACACTATTGCTAACCTTTAGCTGTAGCGCCTTATCAGTAGCCTAGCACCTCGCGCTACTGCTAGGCTTTTCCCTAGTAGTGTCTGGTTGCTCCTTAACTGTCGCCCTTCCGGATGCCATATGGATCAACAAGCTTTGCGCCCACCGGTTATAGACCCGCCGGCTACGCGCCCAACGGATACACGCCCGCAGGCTTCGTACCTATCGTCTATGGGCCCTATTCGCCCACAGGCTATGCGCAGCCCATAGCGTACGCGCCCCATGTAGCTTCGACATCCTCGGCGCTTGCGCCGACCACTATTTTACTCCTCCTATCTTTGGCTATCACTAGAGGCTGGTCTTTGCGCCAACTTGATGTCTAGAATGCTTTCTTGCATGGTGTTTTGGAGGAAGATGTTTATATGCACCAGCCTCCTGCTTTTGCTAATCAGAATCATCCCCAACATTTTGTGTCATCTTGTTAAGGCGCTCTATGGGCTAAAACAGACTCCCCATGCATGCATGCCAGGCTTGGTCCTGCTCTCTGCAAGCTTGGTTTTGTTCCGTCTATAGATGACATCTCTCTATTTCTTCTTTGGCGATCAAAGGTCACTATGTATCCTCTGGTTTATGTCGATGACATTATTTTGGTGAGCTCCTCTGTCTCAAGCTTGGTTTTGTTCCGTCTACACATGCCATCTCTCTATTTCTTCTTTGGCGATCAGGGGTCACTATGTATCCTCTGGTTTATGTCGATGGCATTATTTTGGTGAGCACCTCTGTCTCATCTCCTGACCGCCTTATGGCTGCCTTGAGTTCTGAATTTGCGCTTAAGGATTTGGGTGAGCTACATTTCTTTTTGGGCTTGGAGGTTACTCAACATGGCACCCATCGGGTTCGGGTGTGGGTATTGGTTGCCCAAACCCTTACCCGTCTTAATATTTTTCACCCAAACCCATACCTGTACCCGCACCTTGGGTTTCAAATGGTTCCCATACTCGTACCCGGCCGGGGGCGAGTAATACCCGCGAGTAAAAATACCCATCTCGGCCACCTTACCCAACTCACACCTTATCATGTAATTTTTTAGCATTTCTGCATATATACATAACATTTCGACATGCATACCTCAAAATTTCGGCACATATATACCACATTTTAGCATTTCAGCAGATATATATCACAATTTTTTATGCGATGGAATAAAAAATAGTATTAATTTTCACAAGTGGATAGCAATAAGCATGAACTAGATGGAACAATGTTCAATTACATTTGTGGATGGGTAGCTTGTAAGTGTACTTCTTAGATAAACATTCACATATATTCTTTCTTCTTTTTTCCAATTACAAGACAAACAAGAGGGAGACAATTTTCTCTAATTTATTTTATTGAAGTTACTCGAAATGATCAAATGAAGGAGACTATATAATAAGATCAACAAAATTGTAGACAAAATCATGAGTTCACAAAACAAGATCAATACATTTTCAAAAGATCATGCACATGGGTAAGGGCAAAGGATTTTGTGTTGAGGCTGGTGGTTGTGTTACCATATGCGGGTACGTAGGTATGGGTATTGCCTTCAGGTACTCGTACCCGGCTTACCCGATGGGTATAATTTTTCCCATTTATAAACCCATGGGTATTTATTTTTCCCAAACCCTTACCCTCATAGGGTTTTTAACCGCCGGGTTCGCGGGTTGCGGGTACCCATTGCCATGTTGAGAGGTTACTCATTCGAATGATGGACTGACTCTCACTCCACGCAAGTATTCCATGGATCTGTTACATCGGGCTGGTATGCTTCAATGCAAAACGGCCACCACACCTATGTCAGCGACTGACAAACTATCTACTATTGATGGCTCGTTGCTCTCGTCTGAAGACGCTGTAGAGTATCGCAGTGTTGTTGGTGGTCTTTGGTATCTCACTATCACAAGACCTGATATCTCCTTTGTAGTTAACCGTGTTTGCTAGTATCTTCATGCTCCACGGGCGACTCGTTAGACCGCTGTTAAGCGCATTCTGCGCTATGTTCGCTCTACTTCTTCACATGGTATTCATCTTCAGGCTGCTCCTTCTACTGTTCTATCTGCTTTCTTTGATGCTAACGTGGTTGCTAATCCAGAAGATCGTCAATCCACATGGGGATATGCAGTATATTTTGGTCCCAACTTGATTGCCTGGAATTCTTGTAAGCAAGCTACAGTCTCTCCACTACAAAAAAAGACACATCCGTGACATTTTGGCCCAAACATATTTTTTCTGTCATGCTTATGACACTTCTATGATGGTAATTGTGACAAAAGCATGTATCATCATATATATGGTGTGCTCCTACTTATATGACAAAAAATCACGATAGAAAATGGGCTTTTTGTCATGGGCAGGCCTGAGACGCACTTGCATGACATTCTTTGGGCCGTCCATGACCGAAAAAATCATGGTAGAAGTGAGGGCGAGGAAAATATCAGGGAGTTCCCAGTTACGGTGGGTGGGTGGGGCCAAGCGATGTACGGAGGTTTGCATGTTTCTCTCGTACATGTATGCGCGTGTGTGCGAGGCGTTGGGCTCTAACTAAACCGGAGTGAGGCGTTCGCTTACTGAACCCGAGCGATTGCACTAGCTACGTTATTGAACCCGAGCGACCGATCCCTTGGCTGTTAACTGAACCCGAGTGATTCCTTCGCTACTGCTGCTAACTGAAGCCGATCGAACCTGCTGCCTCTTGATGAACAGTGACCGTTGTTGGGGGTTGGATGAACAATTTCCTGGTGGGGGTTGGATGAACAGGACCCCGTGGTAGTAGTAGGTCGTTGCCGCTGGATGAATAGGACCCTGATCGAGGAGGCCACCACACACCAGAGCCGGTTGGGGTGGATGAACAGGATCCCGTGGAGGGCTGGTTGAATAGTAGCCGGTGTAGGCTGGGTGAAGAGTAGCCCGTGGGTGAACAGTAGCTGGTGGAGGCAGAAGGACGACGCGATGGATGAATAGTAGCAGGTGAAGGGTGGAGGAAGTCGACGATGGATGAACAGTAGCCCGTGGAGGCTGGAGTGAGGCAGTAGACGGTGGATGAACAGTATCCCGTGGAGTCCCGTTTTGCAGTACGCCACACCCCTCCCGATGAACAGGGCCCCGTTTTGACCGTAGGCACTCCAACACAAGTTCATTTCCTTCTTTTTGCGGTACACCACACCCCTCCCGATCAACAACACCCTGTTTCGACCGTAGGAGCTCGAACACAAGTCTGTTTCCTCCGTTTTGCGGTATGCCAGACTCTGTTTAGGCTATTCCGTCCAAGCCGGTTGGCTCCCTTTGAACATGATGCATTCCGACCCAGTCTGTTGCCTCCATATGAACAGGACATTATTTCTCCATTCCGACCCAGCTGGTTGGCTGCCCGATGAATAGGACGCAGTTGCTGCCATCCGTTGCCTCTCCATGCACATGATCCCTGGCCGTCCGTATGCGCGAGTACGTGTTCGAGACCCTGCTTGTATGTACGTATGTGGCCGTATTTTTTGCCCTGTGGTTGTACGTACATGTACAGGATTTAGACGGGACTGTGTGAACTGCTACGCCGGGTGCTCTACTACGACACGTGCCGCTACTTACTCGGCCACGGTTCGTACTTGTAGAGAGACCGATCAACCTGTACATACATACACGTCGCAACCAGACAAACAACACTACGTACGCTTCGACCGGATGGGTCCCAGCTGTCAGGGAGGATAAGGAGGCACTTCCTTGCATGCGAAGATATAACTGGTGGGTCCCAGCTGTTGGGGGGGGGAGGGGAGAATCATTTTTGCCCGTAATATGGACACACTTCCTTATGTGCGAAGATGTAACTGGTGGATCCCAGCTGTCGGGGGATAACTTTTTTTCGCAAAATACAGAGGCCCTTCCGGTGGGTGCCCAATGTTAGGTGGAGGAATAATTATTTTGCATGTAATAAGGAGGCACTTCATTGCTATGGCCATGGACCCAGTTGTCAGCCTCTTGACATACAATCCTCTTCTGATGGAAGTCATTGCTTGACCACGTTGACCATGCCACGCCGAGAGCACCAAGGCGGTGGACGACGACAAGGCCTTGGAAGGGAATGACTTGGAGCTGGGGAAGACTAGGCAGTTGTCGGGTTTCGGGTTCCGGCAGACACTTGAGGTTCGAACACTTGGGTGCGCGCGGAGATCTCTCCCCTACCGATCTACGTTTGATCCTCTCGTGCGAACTAAGATGAAAATGATGAACAACACAAGAGACACGAGGTTTATACTGGTTCAGGCCACCGTTGTGGTGTAATACCCTACTCCAGTGTGTGGTGTGGTGGATTGCCTCTGGGGCTGATGATGGACAGTACAAGGGAAGAACAGCCTCGCGAGAGGTGTTCTTGAGCTAGTGCGATGAACTGCTAGGGTGAGTTCATCGCCTCTCTCTCTCTCTCTCTCTGCTAGGGTTCTACCAGATCTCTCGATGTTCTTGGGGTGTCTAGATATCTCTACTCTGTGGTGGCTAGCTCTATTTATAGAGGCCCTGGGCCTCTCCCCAAATAATGAGCGGGAAGGGCGCCAACAATTGGCCATTTTAAAGGGGAACATCTAGTACAAGTTATCCTGACCAAAGGTGGTCTCCGGCAACCAAAAGCACTGGCGATGACGCTGTCTTGGGCTCCACGGTGACCTCCGTCCTGCCGTCCGGCTGGTCTTGGTCTCGTTGCACCGGAACGGTAACCTTTGCTTGATGCCTTGGCCTGTGCTTGCCCCCTTTGCACCAAAGGGGAAACAAGGACACTGCGCAGGCCGGCGCCCGCCTGGCGCCCGCCTGGTCTCGATTGTCATGGCTTGCGTCACGGGTTCCTCGCGAGGTACCCCTGCCTTGATCTCTTTGCCTCCTGGCGAGCCTGCCTGATGAGGCTGCCTCTGAGGAAGCTTCCTGTCGTCCGCCCCGCGAGGCTTGGCCCCTCGCGAAGGTCTTTGAGCTTGAGCTGATGAAGATGGGCCGCGCTGGGCCCCCGCTTGAGCCACGCCGCAGGCCGCAGGCAGGCAAGTCTGGGGACCCCCGTTCCCAAAACGCCGACAGTAGCCCCCGGGCCCAAGGCGCACGCGGGCTTGGCTTAGCAGAGAAGCGAAGGGGCAAGCGCAAAGCGCCGTGGGCCCTAATAGCCTGCGGCCTTGGGTGCCGCGTGGCGGTTGATTGGGCGTGGGCGTGGGCGTCTGCACTTCCCCATGGTGGCCTCCCGCGGCCATGGAGGCGGTTCCCGGCGCGGTGGTGAGCACAAGGTTGCCGACGGGGGGCACGCCATGGGTGTGCGCCCCCTAGGCCACGCTTTCGCTCTGTGGAGGTGCTGCCGGAGTTTGTCGTGTGGTCGGCAGACCCATCCAGCACCAGGCTCCAGCTCCCCCATTTCTTCGTAGATGAACTGCCGGCCAGCGCCCGGTGCGGCTTCTGGCTCCAGGCAGACGGATGCTGCAGCAGGGCCTCCTGGGCGTCGCCGGAGGTCTCCATTTCTGGGAACGGGGCTCTGACACGTGGCTGGCAAACATTTGCCCGCGTGCGTGGCCTGAGCCGGTGGTGCACCCTATACTTCAATTTTGATGGCGGCGCCACCCTCTACATGAGGGTGTTTGGGGAAGACGGTCGCCATGCTGGGTGTTGCCCTGAAGACGACGACCGCGGCCGCCTGCCCAGCCCCGGCTCTGACCAGGATGAAGATGGCGACTGGCGTACAGGCGGCGGTGCTCGGGGTTTGCCGAGCTTCAGCAACCCCCTCTCAGGCAGCAGCTCCTCCAGCGGTGGCCGTGACCATCCTCGTCACCGTCGCGCCCGCTTGGGTGAAGGTAGCGGGTCAGCCCGCCGTCGCGCCCCCGTGAAGCGAGAGGAAGGATCCGCCTGAGTCCCAGGAGCAGCTCGAGCCTTTGCTGTGGGTTGGCGCATGACGAATCGCGCTCGTTTTGTTTTCTTTCTTATCCTACGCAAAAATAGTAAGTAATGTAGGGCCCTGCGGGGGCGTATTAGAACTATTGATGTTTAACCATCGCGCCATTTCCGCTATTCCTGCGCCGTGTTCTCACGCCGCGCTCCCATGTGCGGGAACTATTTTAGCTCGGTGGGGCTTGGCGCGGTCCTCGCCTCCCGAGGCCGTGGCCTCCACATGCGCTTCGTGCCCTGCAAGGATCAGTAGGAGGGGTAACTTATGGTCTTAGCTGTGGGGGCGATCGGCCCAGGTCCTGCGCTCGTGTCGCGATGCCCGTGGGGCACGGACTGGGAGGGGTGCTCCCGCAGAGGACTCGGATAGGAAAGCTCCAAACGATCGGGGCAGAAAACACCCGCGAGGGCGCCCGCGATCCTCCCTCGCGAGACTTCGCGAGAGAAAACGAGGTGAGCGAGAGAGAAAGACAAAGAGCCACAAGCCAGGAACGTCAGCAACTCCAATAAAAACTTCAAACGGGAATAAACAAGCCAACTGCAGAAAGCAAATGGGAAAGTCGCATCCGGCGCCTATTCTAGTCTTCGACGTCTTCTCACCAGCGCGGAGCTAAGTGCTGCCACTGGGCGTGGGCGGGAGCCCCCGAGGCCCGAGGGCGGCACTCCGGAGACTCCGGGGCGTGTACAGCCCCACTCATTATTACGTGAGAGTGTCATGGGCGGCGAGCTTCACAGGCGTTGGCCTTCTTCATAGGCACCGGGCCTGTCTTGAAATGCGGCAGCTTCACAGGCATTCGCCTTCTTCACAGGCACCGGGTCTTTTCCAAAACGCAGCGGCTTCACAGGCATTCGCCTTCTTCACAGGCACCGGGCCTTTTCCAAAACGCAACGGCTTCACAGGCATTCGCCTTCTTCACAGGCACCGGGCCTTTTCCAAAACGCAGCGGCTTCACAGGCATTCGCCTTCTTCACAGGCACCGGGCCTTTTCCAAAACACAGCGGCTTCACTCAGGGGTAGAACCTCTGGAGATGTTGAATGTTCCATGGGTTCTGGATGGCTACTCCCTCCGGAGTCTCCAAGCGCGCGGAGCCAGGCCTGGAAACATGAACAACCTTGAACGGGCCCTCCCACATGGGAGAGAGCTTGTGCAGCCCCTCCCTGGAGAGAACCCTTCTGAGCACGAGATCCCCTACCTCAAGGGTCCTGGGGCGGATGTTGCAGCTGTGGTATCGTCGTAGAGCCTGTTGACACCTTGCCGCTCGCAGTGCGGCTTCCCGACGGTGTTCCTCCCCCAGCACGAGATCCGTCCCCCGCATGGCGTCCTGCTAAGCCTCGTCGAAAGCCAGGACCCGTGCGGAGCAACGTCTGACCTCGTGATGGAGAACAGCCTCCGCTCCGTAGATGAGGAATAACGGGGTCTCGCCAGTCGGCTTGGTCGCTGTCGTGCGGATTGACCATAGCAAGGACTGGAGCTCGTTGTGCCAGCCCCTGCCACAGGCCTCCAGCTTCTTCTTGAAGGTCCTGGCCTTGAGGCCCCTCAGGACCTCCGCGTTGGCTCGTTCAGCCTGGCCATTGCTCCGGGGGTGTGCTACCGAAGCGTAGCATATCTGCATTCCAAGGTTAGCATAGTACGTTTTGAAGAGATTACTGGTGAATTGCGAACCGTTGTCAGTGATGATGCGGTTAGGCACCCCAAACCGGCTCACGAGGCCCTTGATGAACTTGACTGCCGAGCCTGCCGGGATTGTGCGGACAGCTTCCACCTCGGCCCACTTGTGAACTTGTCCACGACGACGTAGAGGTAGCGATAGCCCCCTGGCGCCCGAGGGAACGGGCCCAGAATGTCCAACCCCCAAACTGCGAATGACCAGGAGAGGGGTATGGTCTGCAGACCCCCCCCCCCCGCAGGCTGATGGATATGTTTAGCGTGAAACTGGTAGGCCTCGCAAGCCTTCACCAGATCAACGGCGTCACTGAGTGCTGTGGGCCAGTAGAACCCACTGCGGAACGCCTTGCCGACGAGGGTTCGTGACGACGAGTGGTGCCCGCAGTCTCCGCTGTGTATGTCCGCCAGCAGCTCCTTTCCTTGCTCCCTGGAAATGCAACGTAGGGACACATCATTTGGCCGCTTCCTATAGAGCTCGCCATCCTGGATGCAATAAGCCGTGGCTTGCCGTGCCACACGCTCCGCCTCCTCCTTGTTCTCCGACAGAATCCCTTGCATCAGGTAGTCCTTGAGCTCTGGGATCCAACATCCCTCCTGAGGCTCCAACGCCAGGAGCAGGCGTGCCCCTGATGCCGGGCCGCAGACCGGAGCTCCCAGGCAGGCGGCTGAGGGAGCTCCTCCCTTGGTTGTGCCGTGCTAGATAGCGACGGCAACGCCGAGGGTTTGAAGAGCCGCTCCTCAAAGACGCAGGGCCCCTAAGGCAGCCGCCTAGATGCCCTCTTGGCAATGTCGTCAGCCTCCTGATTGGTGCCGCGAGGCACATGCTGCAACTCCAGTCCCCAGAACTGTTTCTCCATCTTGCGGACCTCAGCGAGGTAGGCCTCCATGTGCTCGTCCTTTATCTTGTATATCTTGTTGGAGAAGTTGACGAGGAGCTACGAATCGCCCTTGATGATGAGGCGCTTCACCCCTAAGGCAGCTGCGGCCTTCAAGCCTGCTATTCGGCCTTCGTACTCCGCTATGTTGTTGGAGACCTTTTCTCTGTGCTGGAAGCAAAGTTGCACGACGTAGTAGAGTTTGTCCTGGGTAGGAGATACGAGCACTGCGCCAGCTCCCGCACCGTGCCGGGAGAACGCCCCATCAAAGTACATGACCCAACCATCCGGTGCTTCACTTCCCGGGGAAAGTGACCGGTCTTCGCCTGCCTCGAGACCCGGCGCTTCTGCCCATTCTGCCATGAAATCTGCTAACGCGACACCCTTAATGACTCTGGTCGTACTGAATTCTAGCTGAAATGCCTGCAACTCGATGTTCCATTCAGCAACCCTTCCAGCCGAGTTGGGGCTCCTGAGTACCCTCTCCAAGGGGTATGCCGAGATGACCTTGATGGGGTGGCCTTGGAAGTAGTGCCGCAGCTTGCGTGAGGCCACCAATAGAGCGAGGAGGAGCTTTTGAGGCATGGGGTACCACGCCCTCGCGTCCCGTAGCACTGTGCTGACGAAATACACGGGGTGCTCGATGAGGTTGAGGGTGCTGGCACTGCTTGTGTCCTCCGGAGGTCGAGGCGTCTCTTGAGACGACGGAGCTCCCAGTGCTTGGTCTCCTGAGGGGGCCTCTCCTGCTCCGGGTGCGTTCTCCTGCCGGAGCTGTTCCTTTCTGTAACACCCCGGATGTAACTTTCCCAATTTGTACTCCAACTCTTGCCGTTTCCGGCGTTAAGTTATTTTATTTTCTCGGGTTCGGGTTTTTGTCTCCGTGTGTTGTTGTCGTTGTCATGCATCTCATATCATGTCATCATGTGCATTGCATTTGCATACGTGTTCATCTCATGCATTCGAGCATTTTCCCCGTTGTCCGTTTTGCATTCCGATGCTTCGTTCTCCTCCGGTGGTCATTTCTACCTCTCTTTCTTGTGTGGGGATTAAACATTTCCGAATTGGACCGATACTTGCCAAGCGGCCTTGGTTTACTACTGGTAGACCGCCTGTCAAGTTTCGTACCATTTGGACTTCGTTTGATACTCCAACGGTTAACCGAGGGACCGAAAAGGCCTCGTGTGTGTTGCAGCCCAACACCCCTCCAATTTGGCCCAAAACCCACCTAATCCTTCTCCATCATCTAGAGCGTTCGATCATGATCGCGTGGCCGAAAACCGCACCTCATTTGGACTCTCCTAGCTCCTCCTATGCCTATTTAAAGGCCACACCCCGAAAATCCGGATCCCCCTCGTCTGAAACCCTAGATCTCATCATCGTGCACCGCCGGACAAAATTGCCACCGACGGACGTTGTCCGCCCGCTCCACCACCGCCATGCGTCCCCGTCCTACTCGCCCGCGCCCCGCGCCCACATCGCCGGCCCGAAGAGCCCAGGCGGGGCCCTCCCGGCCTGGGTCGCCACCCGCCGCCGCCCGGGGCTCCCTCTGCCCGCGCGCCACCCGGGAGCCTCGCTCACCACTCGCCATCGCCGCCGCCACCACGCGCCATCGCCGGCGCCGCCTCATCCACGCGCCACCGCCGCCACGGCTCCGCCGCCCCGCCGACGCCGCCCTCCGCCGCCGCCTCGCCGCCTCGCGGCCGGGTCCGCCGCCCCTGCCCTCTCGGCCGGTTCCCTCGCCCCTGCCCTCTCGGCCTCTCCCTCCTACTCCGGCGAAAAACTCCGGCGAAGCCCCAGCGACGAACCTCGGTTTGCGTGCCTGGTCGAACCCTAGATCCGGAGGTGTTTTTTTCTTCTAAGTCCCAAAATTCCAGATCCAAGTGCTCATGTTCATAGCCTCGTAACTTTGCATCTGTAGCTCCGATTTGAGCATATAGCATATCAAAATGTTCATCTCAGAGAGTACATCATTTCATTCCATTGCATCATTTTCATTTGAGTTCATCTTGATGCATGAAATGCTGTTAGAAGAGGGCTACTTGAGATAATTGTCAGATCTGCTACTCCGTTTTGCTTTTTGTCATTTTTGCCATGATTAATGTGTGCATGATATGCCCTGATGTTCTACATATGTTTTGTTAAGGGTTTTGTCATCTTTTTAGAGGTGCAACCCATGTATTTTTGTGATGTGTTTGGTGACTTGCACAAGCTTGCAAAGTGGTGCACTTGTTAATTCTGTTTTCAGGGACTTAGCATTTCCACTAAGTCCTTGAGCTGTTTATTTCATATGGCCATATGTCCATGTTGTTTCCTAATGATCCGTCCCTCTTTTGAGGATGATCAGTAAGGATGTTTTGTTAATCTTGTAGTGCTCTATCCATCCATGTCTTTGTTTGCATTTATGGAGCACCCTAGCTTGAGTCAATCAAGCTCTACTTTTGCTACTTTGTGAATCTGGGCAGATTGTCAACTTGTTTGCAATTTTGCCGATGATGTTGTAGTCGATCCGTGCATGCTATGCTATTGTTCTTGCCAGGTCTAGATTGCATTTTGTGCCTTCTTTATGGGTGTATGCTTAGATTATCATGACTTGCCCTGTGGTGAGTGCATCGAGCTCGTAAAAATGCCTACTTGAGTTATGTTTTCAGCATGCTCCAGTTTTCACTAAGTCTGAAAACTGATTATGTTTTTGCTATGTTCACTTGCTTGCAATTGTATTTTCTGATCCCTTTTGGCTCAAGGTCACTAAGGGACTTTTGTGAAGCTCTTTGAGTAGCTCCATTCCATGCTTTACTTTGCCATGTTCAGATCCTGTAGCATGTAGTTTTGTTGCTCCGAAGAGCGCTACCTGATCTGAAATTCCAGACAAGTATTAATTTCACTAAGTCTGAAATCTGTTTGCCATATGCATTTTTGCCATGCTTATTTGAACCTGTTAATGGATGAATTGGCCGTAGCTCAGTGCTAGACTTTTGTTAAGCATCTTGTATGCATCCCTTCCATGTATTTTGTTGTCATGTTTGGGTGCTGTAGCATGTTCATCTCATTGCATTTAGATGGCTACTTGCTGTAAATCGCAGACCGGTGTCATATTTGAATCGTTTGCCATTTCCAAACCGTAACTCCGATTCCAGCGTTCTTTATATCGTTTTCAAGCGATTTCATCTCATCTTTCCAGTGGCACACTTGGATTCCCAAGTTGAGGGCAGTTTCATGCATCCCTTGTCACATCTTGCATATGCATCCCGCATCGCATCCCGCATAGCATATCATCTTTGCATCATATTGTTTGAGTCTTGCTCGTGGTTGATTGTGTCCTTGTTGCTTGTTTGTCTTGTTTGGGTAGAGCCGGGAGATGAGTTCGCTAACGAGGAGCCCGTTGAGTTTGCTTTAGAGGATCCAGTCAACTCTGACAACTGTGCAGGCAAGATGATCATACCCTCGAAATCACTACTATCTTTACTATGCTAGTTTGCTCGCTCTTTTGCCATGCCATTGCTACGATGCCTACCACTTGCTTTCAAGCCTCCTAAATTGCCATGTCAAACCTCTAACCCACCTTGTCCTAGCAAACCGTTGATTGGCTATGTTACCGCTTTGCTCAGCCCCTCTTATAGCATTGCTAGTTGCAGGTGAAGATTGGAGGCCGTTCCTTGTTGGAACATTTATTTAGTTGTTGGGATATCATTATATTGCTATGTTATCTTAATGCATCTATATACTTGGTAAAGGGTGGAAGGCTCGGCCTCTCGCCTAGTGTTTTGTTCCACTCTTGCTGCCCTAGTTTCCGTCATATCGGTGTTATGTTCCTGGATTTTGCGTTCCTTACGCGGTTGGGTTATAATGGGAACCCCTTGATAGTTCGCCTTGATTAAAGCTTTCCCAGCAATGCCCAACCTTGGTTTTACCATTTGCCACCTAGCCTCTTTTTCCCTTGGGTTTCCGGAGCCCGAGGGTCATCTTATTTAACCCCCCTGGGCCAGTGCTCCTCTGAGTGTTGGTCCGAACTGAGCTGCCTGCGGGGCCACCTCGGGGAAACTTGAGGGTTGGTTTTACTCGTAGCTAGTCTCATCTGAGTGTGCCCTGAGAACGAGATATGTGCAGCTCCTATCGGGATTTGTCGGCACATTCGGGCGGTGTTGCTGGTCTTGTTTTAACCTGTCGAAATGTCTTGAAGAACCGAGATACCGAGTCTGATCGAAATGTCTTGGGAGGAGGTCTATTCCTTCGTTGACCGTGAGAGCTTGTCATGGGCTAAGTTGGGACTCCCCTGCAGGGATTTGAACTTTCGAAAGCGGTGCCCGCGGTTATGGGCAGATGGGAATTTGTTAATGTCCGGTTGTAGATAACTTGAACCTTAACTTAATTAAAATGAATCAACTGAGTGTGTTACCGTGATGGCCTCTTCTCGGAGGAGTCCGGGAAGTGGACACGGTGTTGGAGTAATGTTTGCGTAGGTTGTTCTCTAGTTTCTCGCTCACGCTTTGCCTCCTCTTCTCGCTCTCTTTTGCGAACAGGATAGCCACCATATTTGCTAGTCGCTTGCTGCAGCTCCACTTACTTTTACCTTGCCTTACCTATAAGCTTAAATAGTCTTGATCGCGAGGGTGCGAGATTGCTGAGTCCCTGTGGCTCACAGATTACTATCACACTAGATGTAGGGCCTAATGATTCCGCTCCAGGTGACGCGCTCGAGCTCAAGTGGGAGCTCGACGAAGACTCTCAATGTTATTATGTTTCCTTTCCTGATGATCAGTAGTGGTGCCCAGTTGGGGGTGATAGGGACCGTGTCGCATGTTGGGTTATCTTTCATTTTGGCACCGTAGTCGGGCCATGAGTGTTTGGATGATGTAATGTTATTTATGTACTTGATTGACGTGACGAGTGTAAGCCAACTATGTTATCTCCCCTTTTATTATCATATTACATGGGTTGTTGTGAAGATTGCCTAACTTGTGACATATACCTTCAATGCGATTATGCCTCTAAGTCGTGCCTCGACACATGGGAGATATAGTCGCATCGAGGGTGTTACAAGTTGGTAATCAGAGCCTTCCCCGACCTTAGGAGCCCCATTGCTTGATCGTTATTAGCAGCCGAGTTGTGTCTAGAAAAATGTTTTGAGTCATTTAGGAATTATATATCGGAGAGTTTAGGAATTCTTTTTACTTCCCAGTCTCCTCATCGCTCTGGTAAGGCATCCTGACATTGAGTTTTGACTCTTCTCTTCTCAAATTTCACTAAATTTTTTTAGGATCACGCGGGTATCTTGGAATCGTTCTGATGGTTTTATGATGAGAACATTGTCTTGGTGCCTCCTGTCAAGGGTTTAGTGGAAGTGTCCCGGGGAGTTGAGCTCTGAGGTGTTGTCATCATAATTTTATCGTTGCAGTTCTGGAATACCTGAGTTTAGTACACCGACATCAAAAATCTATTTTATGTAGTTCGTTGGTGAGATAACCTCGACGCCACCCAATACTGGGGCGGGAGTTCGGGAGTATCGCCATAACTTGTATAACAGATGCTTTTTGAAGGTTGAGGTAGATGGTTTCCGAAGGTTTCTTGGTTATGTGTTGAAGGATGGATACAGCTGGATGTAGGATTTGCTAGAATTGGGTGAGATATTATGCTTCCCCTATATCCCCAACACCTGATTGCATAACCGGAAAGGTTCGGGAGTTTCATAGGTGGGAATTCTAGTAGCTCTAGTTCTTCTTCCACGAATATTGGTTTGAGATTGGGATTTCTTACCGATTATTCGTTCTTGATCCGTACCTTGTTGATTTATTTCTCTACCTTAATTCTACGTGGCTTCTCAATTTATGGATATGTGACCATTTCAAGAGGAATGCATTCGTTCATTTTGTTCGGATGTGAAGACTATATGTTGCAATTTTCATTCCGTTGGATTCAGCTTCAATACTTGTCTATCGATGTGCTAATGGATGTCAACCTCTTCAGGATGGCTCCTCCAACGCGCACGACTCCGAATCCTGATACGCCACCACCTCCACCTCCTCCGGAGGCATGGCAAGCTGTGATGGCCGCAACCAATGCAAACACACATTTGATCATGCAAATTCTCCAACAGCGCAATCAAGGCAACCAAGAGAACCAAGGCAACAATCAGAATCACTTTGCTTCACTCAACCAGTTCCTTGCTAACGGGCCAAAGACTTTCAGCAATTGTGTTGAGGCAACCGATGCTGACGATTGGCTAGTGGATCTGTGCAAGCATTTCGAGTGCAGTAACGTCAGGCCTGAGGACTTTGTCAAGTTCGCTTCCTTCCAACTCAAAGATCAAGCTGCAGAATGGTTCCAGCAGTACAAAGATTCCAGAGGTGGATGTGTTATCACTTGGGATGAATTCCGTCAAGATTTCCGAGCTCATCATATCCCTCAGAGCCTGGTTGGAAGCAAGCATGAGGAATTCCGCAACCTGAAGCAAGGCTCTTTGTCTGTCTATGACTACAACAATTTGTTTCAGAAGCTCGCCCGCTTTGCCAAGCAGGACGTACCTGATGAGAAGAGCATGATATACCAGTTCAGGGGTGGTCTCAGAGAAGAAATCCAGCTAGCTCTTGTTCTCTTTGAGCCCTTGAGGTACGATGAGTTCTACAACATGGCAATGAAGCAAGAGGCTGCTCAGTTGAGGTGTGATGCTTCCAAGAAGCGAGTCAGAGATGTTACTCCTTCTTCCTCTACTCAAGTGGCCAAGCAGCAGAAGTATTGGCTTCCTCCTCCTCCGTCCCGTCAGCCGTATCAGCAGAAGAGCAAAGGTGGCAGTGGTTCTTCCCACCCACCCAACCCTGGCTTTCAGAACAAGACTTCGTCTCAAGCTCCAAGATCGAGTGCTCCGTATCACCGTCCGCTTTCAGAGGTCACGTGCAACAAGTGCCAACAGAAGGGTCACTATGCCAACAAGTGTCTCAACCAGAGGCGTCTTCCTCCTCCTCCTCCTCCTGTCAGATCAGCAAGTACAGCTGTGGTCAAGCATAACCCCAAGCACGCCAAGGTCAACTTGATGAATGCAGCTCAGGCAGAAGATTCGTCAGATGTCATCATGGGTAACCTTCCTGTTAACGATGTTCCTGCAAAAGTTCTTTTTGACTCTGGTGCATCGCATTCCTTCATGTCATTCCCATTTGCTTCGGAGAACAATTTTAGCACTAAGGCTTTACCTAGAGCTATGCAAGTCGTCTCTCCGGCTAAGCGTCTGAGTTCTAGTATGATGGTTCCGGATATTTCTATCATGATGGGTGATTTCAAGTTTCTGGCTTCTCCAATGGTTCTTGGTAACTCGGATATTGATCTCATTCTCGGGATGGATTGGCTTTCTAAGCATAAGGCTCAACTTGATTGTGCGGCAAGGCAGATTCAATTGACTCATTCGTCTGAGGATGTAATTGTCTTTGCCACTCGGGATAATACCATCCGTATGTTTTCTCTCAATGAGAAGGGTGAACTGGATGCCATCTTTCAAATTCCAGTCGTTTACAAATATCAAGACGTCTTTCCAGAAGAGCTTCCAGGAATGCCTCCGCACCGGCCAGTTGAATTCGTTATTGATCTTGAGCTCGGCACGGAACCTGTGTGCAAACGTCCTTACAAGCTCGGACCTGAAGAGTTGAAGGAGCTGAAGAAGCAACTCGATATTCAAGAGAAAATGGGTCTCATCTGGCCTAGTTCTTCTCCGTGGGGCTGTGGTGTTCTTTTTGTGAAGAAGAAGGATGGAACGGACCGACTTTGTGTTGATTACCGTCCAGTGAACAAGAAGACCATCAAGAACAAATACCCACTTCCCAACATCAACGAGCTGTTCGAACAACTCAAAGGTGCTCAAGTATTCTCCAAGCTTGATCTCCGTATGGGTTATCATCAGATTCGAATCCATGAGCAAGATATTCCCAAGACGGCGTTCAGGACAAGCTTTGGTTCATATGAATACACAGTCATGTCTTTTGGTCTCGTCAACGCTCCTTCGACGTTCTCTCGTATGATGAACTTCATCTTCAACGCCTACACCAACGACTTCCTTTTGGTCTATCTCGATGACATTCTGGTTTTCTCGAAGAACAAGGAAGATCATGCCAAGCACTTGCGTTTGGTTCTTGATAAGCTGAGAGAACACCAGTTCTACGCCAAGTTCTCCAAGTGTGAATTTTGGCTCGATGAGGTTCTTTATCTTGGTCATATCATCTCTGCCAAGGGCATTGCCGTGAATCCTGAGAAGGTGTTTGCAATTGTGAATTGGGAACCTCCTCAGAACGCGAAGCAACTCTATAGCTTCCTCGGTCTCGCAAGCTATTGCCGAAGATTCGTTGAAAACTTTTCTAAGATCGTGAAGCCTCTCTCTAATCTTCTCCAGAAGCACGTCACCTATGTTTGGTCTCCGGAGTGTGACATTGCTTTCAACACTTTGAAAGAGAAATTGATCACTACTCTAGTTCTCACTCCGCCTGATGAATCCAAGCCGTACGAGGTCTTTTGTGATGCCTCTCTCCAAGGTCTTGGCGCAGTATTGATGCAAGAGAAGAAAGTTGTTGCTTATACCTCTCACCAGTTGAAGCCTAATGAGAAGAACTACCCCACTCATGATCTCGAGTTGGCGGCAGTTGTGCATGCTCTTTTGACTTGGAGACATCTTCTATTGGGAAGAAAAGTGGACATTTTCACTGATCACAAGAGTCTCAAGTACATCTTCACTCAGCCTAATCTCAACCTCAGGCAAACTCGATGGGTCGAAATGATTCAAGAGTATAATCCGAGTATCGAGTATACTCCAGGCAAGGCCAATGTGATTGCTGACGCATTGAGCAGAAAGCTTATTGCAACAGTCTGATTCTCAAGCCTTATCAACCCGAGCTTTGTGAAGCTTTCCGCAAACTTAATCTGCAAGTTGTTCCTCAAGGTTTCCTCGCCAACCTTCAAGTCTCTCCTACCTTGGAAGACCAGATTCGCCAAGCTCAGCTTCTTGATGCTATGGTGAAAAAGGTGAAGATTGGGATTGCCAAGAGTCAACCCAAGTACAAGTGCTACCGCCTTGATGACAAGGACACTCTCTTCTTCGAGGATCGTATTGTTGTACCCAAAGGTGACCTCCGTAAAGTGATCATGAACGAGGCTCACAATTCTCTCCTCTCCATCCACCCTGGGAGCACGAAGATGTATCAGGACCTCAAGCAGGCTTATTGGTGGACTCGAATGAAGCGCGAGATTGCTCAATTCGTGAATGAATGTGATGTCTGCAGAAGAGTGAAGGCAGAACACCAAAGGCCAGCAGGTCTCCTCCAACCTCTTGCCATTCCAGAATGGAAGTTTGACCACATTGAAATGGACTTCGTGACTGGGTTTCCAAAGTCCAAGCGTGGCAATGATGCTATATTCGTTGTCATCGACAAACTCACCAAAGTGGCTCATTTTCTGCCTATCAAAGAGTCGATCACTGCAGCTCAATTGGCGGAACTCTATACCTCTCGTATTGTCTCTCTGCACGGTATTCCACAAGTGATCTCTTCAGACCGTGGCAGCATCTTTACCTCCAAGTTTTGGGATTCTTTTCAGAAGGCCATGGGCACCAACATCCGCTTCAGCACAGCTTTCCATCCTCAAACTAGCGGTCAAGTCGAGCGTGTCAACCAGATTCTTGAAGATATGCTCAGGGCTTGTGTGATCTCCTTCGGCATGAAGTGGGAGGATTGTCTTCCTTATGCTGAATTCTCCTACAACAACAGTTTTCAAGCAAGTTCGGGCAAGGCCCCATTTGAAATTCTGTATGGCAGGAAGTGCCGTACCCCTCTCAACTGGTCTGAAACCGGTGAACGTCAGCTTTTGGGTAATGACTTAATCACAGAGGCAGAGGAAATGTGCAAAGTCATTCGTGATAACCTCAAAGCAGCCCAATCCCGCCAGAAGAGCTACTATGATAGTAAGCACCGTGATTTGGCTTTCGAGATCGGAGATCATGTTTACCTCCGCGTCTCTCCTATGAAAGGTACTCGTCGCTTCGGTATCAAAGGGAAGCTTGCCCCTAGATACGTGGGACCTTTCAAGATTGTCAGCAAGAGAGGCGATCTCGCCTATCAACTCGAGCTTCCTTCAAACTTTGCAAATGTTCATGACGTGTTCCATGTCTCTCAGCTTCGAAAGTGCTTCAAGACTCCTGACCGCACCGTCAACTTCGAGGACATTGAGCTCCAAGAAGATCTCTCTTATCGTGAGCACCCAGTTGCTATTCTTGAAGAGACTGAACGCAAGACTTGCAACAAGTCAATCAAATTTCTCAAAGTCAAGTGGTCACACCATTCCGACCGTGAAGCTACCTGGGAACGCGAGGGTCACCTCCGTTCTGAGTACCCGGCGTTCTTTCAGTCCTAGATCTCGGGACGAGATCCTTTCGTAGTGGTGGAGTGTTGTAACACCCCGGATGTAACTTTCCCAATTTATACTCCAACTCTTGCCGTTTCCGGCGTTAAGTTATTTTATTTTCTTGGGTTCGGGTTTTTGTCTCCATGTGTTGTTGTCGTTGTCATGCATCTCATATCATGTCATTATGTGCATTGCATTTGCATACGTGTTCGTCTCATGCATTCGAGCATTTTCCCCGTTGTCCGTTTTGCATTCCGGCGCTTCGTTCTCCTCCGGTGGTCATTTCTACCTCTCTTTCTTGTGTGGGGATTAAACATTTCCGGATTGGACCGAGACTTGCCAAGCAGCCTTGGTTTACTACCGGTAGACCGCCTGTCAAGTTTCGTACCATTTGGACTTCATTTGATACTCCAACGGTTAACCGAGGGACCAAAAAGGCCTCGTGTGTGTTGCAGCCCAACACCCCTCCAATTTGGCCCAAAACCCACCTAAGCCTTCTCCATCATCTAGAGCGTTCGATCACGATCGCGTGGCCAAAAACCGCACCTCATTTGGACTCTCCTAGCTCCTCCTATGCCTATTTAAAGGCCTCTCCCCAAAAATCCGGATCCCCCTTGTCTGAAACCCTTGATCTCATCATCGCGCGCCACCGGACAAAATTGCCACCGACGGATGTTGTCCGCCTGCTCCACTGCCGCCACGTGTCGCCGTCCTACTCGCCCGCGCCCTGCGCCCACATCGCTGGCCCGGAGAGCCCAGGCGGGCCCTCCCGGCCGGGTCGCCACCCGCCGCCACCCGGGCTCCCTCTGCCCGCGCGCCGCCCGGGAGCCTCGCCACCGCCACCACGCGCCATCGCCGGCGCCGCCGCATCCACGCGTCGCCGCCGCCGCCATGGCTCCGCCGCCCCACCGACGCCGCCCTCCGCCGCCGCCTCGCCGCCGGGTCCGCTGCCCCCGCCCTCTCGGCCTCTCCCTCCTACTCCGGGGAAGCCCCGGCGATGAACCTCGGTTTGCGTGCCGGGTCAAACCCTAGATCCGGAGGTGTTTTTTTCTTCTAAGTCCCAAAATTCCAGATCCAAGTGCTCAGTTTCATAGCCTCGTAACTTTGCATCCGTAGCTCCGATTTGGGCATATAGCATATCAAAATGTTCATCTCAGAGAGTACATCATTTTATTCCATTGCATCATTTTCATTTGAGTTCATCTTGATGCCCGAAATGCTGTTAGAAGAGGGATACTTGAGATAATTGTCAGATCTGCTACTCCGTTTAGCTTTTTGTCATTTTTGCCATGATTAATGTGTGCATGATATGCCCTGATGTTCTACATATGTTTTGTTAAGGGTTTTGTCATATTTCCAGAGGTGCAACCCATGTATTTTTGTGATGTATGTGGTCACTTGCACAAGCTTGCAAAGTGGTGCACTTGTTAATTCTGTTTTCAGGGACTTAGCATTTTCACCAAGTCCTTGAGCTGTTTATTTCATATGGCCATATGTTCATGTTGTTTCCTAGTGATCCGTGCCTCTTTTGAGGATGATCAGTAAGGATGTTTTGTTAATCTTGTAGTGATCTATCCATCCATGTCTTTGTTTGCATTTATGGAGCACCCTAGCTTGAGTCAATCGAGCTCTACTTTTGCTACTTTGTGAATCTGGGCAGATTGTCAACTTGTTTGCAATTTTGCCGATGATGTTGTAGTCGATCCGTGCATGCTATGCTATTGTTCTTGCCATGTATAGCTTGAATTTTGTGCCTTCTTGATGGGTGTATGCTTAGCTTATCATGACTTTCCCTGTGGTGAGTGCATCGAGCTCGTAAACATGCCTACTTGAGTTATGTTTTTGGTATGTTCACTTGCTTGCAATTGTATTTTCTGATCCCTTTTGGCTCAAGGTCACTAAGGGACTTTTGTTAAGCTCTTTGAGTATCTCCATTCCATGCTTTACTTTGCCATGTTCAGGTCCTGTAGCATGTAGTTTTGTTGCTCCGGAGAGCGCTACCTGATCTGAAATTTCAGATAAGTGTTAATTTCACTAAGTCTGAAATCTGTTTGCCATATGCATTTTTGCCATGCTTGTTTGAACCTGTTCATGGATGAATTGGCCGTAGCTCAGTGCTAGACTTTTGTTAAGCATCTTGTATGCATCCCTGCCATGTATTTTGTTGTCATGTTTGGGTGCTGTAGCATGTTCATCTCATTGCATTTAGATGGCTACTTGCTGTAAATCGCAGACCGGTGTCATATTTGAATCGCTTGCCATTTCCAAACCGTAACTCCGATTCCGGCGTTCTTTATATCGTTTTCAAGCGATTTCATCTCATATTTCCGGTGCCACACTTGGATTCCCAAGTTGAGGCCAGGTTCATGCATCCCTTGTCACATCTTGCATATGCATCCCGCATCGCATCCCGCATAGCATATCATCTTTGCATCATATTGTTTGAGTCTTGCTCGTGGTTGATTGTGTCCTTGTTGCTTGCTTGTCTTGTTTGGGTAGAGCCGAGAGACGAGTTCGCTAACGAGGAGCCCGTTGAGTTTAATTTCGAGGATCCAGTCAACTCTAACAACTGTGTAGGCAAGATGATCATACCCTCGAAATCACTACTATCTTTGCTATGCTAGTTTGCTCGCTCCTTTGCTATGCCAATGCTACGATGCCTACCACTTGCTTTCAAGCCTCCCAAATTGCCATGTCAAACCTCTAACCCACCTTGTCCTAGCAAACTGTTGATTGGCTATGTTACCGCTTTGCTCAGCCCCTCTTATAGCGTTGCTAGTTGCAGGTGAAGATTGGAGGCCGTTCCTTGTTGGAACATTTATTTACTTGTTGGGATATCATTATATTGCTATGTTATCTTAATGCATCTATATACTTGGTAAAGGGTGGAAGGCTCGGCCTCTCGCCTAGTGTTTTGTTCCACTCTTGCCGCCCTAGTTTCCGTCATATCGGTGTTATGTTCCCGGATTTTGCGTTCCTTACGCGGTTGGGTTATAATGGGAACCCCTTGATAGTTCGCCTTGATTAAAGCTTTTCCAGCAATGCCCAACCTTGGTTTTACCATTTGCCACCTAGCCTCTTTTTCCCTTGGGTTTCTGGAGCCCGAGGGTCATCTTATTTAACCCCCCCCTCCCCCCGGGCCAATGCTCCTCTGAGTGTTGGTCCGAACTGAGCTGCCTGCGGGGCCACCTCGGGGAAACTTGAGGGTTGGTTTTACTCGTAGCTAGTCTCATCTGAGTGTGCCCTGAGAACGAGATATTTGCAGCTCCTAGTGAGATTTCTCGGCACATTCGGGCGGTGTTGCTGGTCTTGTTTTAACCTGTCGAAATGTCTTGAAGAACCGAGATACCGAGTCTGATCGGAACGTCTTGGGAGGAGGTCTATTCCTTCGTTGACCGTGAGAGCTTCTCATGGGCTAAGTTGGGACTCCCCTGCAGGGATTTGAACTTTCGAAAGTCGTGCCCGCGGTTATGGGCAGATGGGAATTTGTTAATGTCCGGTTGTAGATAACTTGAACCTTAACTTAATTAAAATGAATCAACTGAGTGTGTTACCGTGATGGCCTCTTCTCGGCAGAGTCCGGGAAGTGGACACGGTGTTGGAGTAATGTTTGCGTAGTTTGTTCTCTAGTTTCTCGCTCGCGCTTTGCCTCCTCTTCTCACTCTCTTTTGCGAACAGGATAGCCACCATATTTGCTAGTTGCTTGCTGCAGCTCCACTTACTTTTACCTTGCCTTACCTATAAGCTTAAATAGTCTTGATCGCGAGGGTGCGAGATTGCTGAGTCCCTGTGGCTCACAGATTACTATCACACCAGATGCAGGGCCCGATGTTCCGCTCCAGGTGACGCACTCGAGCTCAAGTGGGAGTTCGACGAAGACTCTCAATGTTACTATGTTTCCTTTCCTGATGATCAGTAGTGGTGCCCAATTGGGGGTGATAGGGACCGTGTCGCATGTTGGGTTATCTTTCTTTTTGGCGCCGTAGTCGGGCCATGAGTGTTTGGATGATGTAATGTTATTTATGTACTTGATTGACGTGGCGAGTGTAAGCCAACTATGTTATCTCCCCTTTTATTATCATATTACATGGGTTGTTGTGAAGATTGCCTAACTTGCGACATATGCCTTCAATGCAATTATGCCTCTAAGTCGTGCCTCGACACGTGGGAGATATAGTCGCATCGAGGGTGTTACATCTTCCGGCGGGGTGCGGCCTTCGCGAGGCCTCATGCTCTTTCGCTTCAGTCAGACGGTTGTGCGGCCTTGGCCAGCGCTCCTTCCTAACGCTACAAGGTGGTGCTAGCGGAGTAGGGGGTGGCCGCAAGGTAGAGCACAAGGGGCTCCTGAGGAAGCGGAGCACCAATCCTGGTGGACTGGTAAGGGTAGCTCTTGAGTCTTGGAATGCCTTGGTCGGCCTTTCTCAGTCCACTCGAAGGGCTTTTCTTCATAGCTTGAAGAATGGGCAGCGCTCGTTCGCCCTAGCTTGGAATGTAAACGCCCCTACGGCAGTTAGACGCCCGGTGAGCTTCTGATTCTCTCTGGGGTCTTGGTGGGTCATGCTTCGACTGCCTGCCTTACTACGGTTGGCCTTGAGCCTGTGGGGATACGAGAAACCAGGAGCTGCCTAGGGGACTCCAAAGACGCACTTCTCCAGGTTGAGCCGTAGGTCCACCTCGTTGAGGCTCGCGAAGGTTTCTTCCAGGTCCTGTATCAGGGTCCTTGCCTCACGAGACATCACCACAATGTCATCGACGTAAGCTTTTGCGTTCCTCCCGAGCTGCCGTCCTAAGGCGATGTGCATCAGCTGCTGAAAGGTCGCGCATGCGTTGCGCAACCCAAATGACATGCACATATAGCAGTACACTCCACATGGGGTCAGGAAGGCCGTCTTCTCCACGTCTTCTACCGCCATCTTGATCTGGTGATAGCACGAGAAGGCATCTAGGAAGCACAATAGGTCACACTCTGCGGTGGAGTCGACTATCTGGTCAATGCGGGGGAGCGGAAATGGATCCTGCGGGCAGGCCTTGTTGAGATTGGTGAAGTCGACGCACATGCACTCCTTTCCTCCCTTTTTCGGCACAACGACCGGATTAGCCAACCAATCAGGTTAGCGGACCTCACAGATAACTCCTGCCGCCTCTAGCTTCCGGGTCTCTTGGACGATGAAAGCTTGTTTCTTAGTAGACTGCCGCCTTGCCTTCTGCTTCACGGGGCGCACATTGGGGCACACGTTGAGGTGATGCTCAATCACTTCCCTTGGGACCCCCGCTAACTGATCAGGTTCCCACGCAAACACCTTCTTGTTCGCACGCAGGAAACCGATCAGGGCTTTCTCTTGCTCAGGCTCGATGTTGGCCCCTATGGTGAAGGTGGTGCTAGCGGACCCGTCCTCGTCGACTGGTACCTGCTTGGTTTCTGCCTTGTCTTGGGTGAACAACTGCTTCTTTTTAGCCGGCGCAGCCCCCTTGGGTTCGAGGGCATCGGTGCCAGTGGGCTGCGCCACTGCGGCCACCCTGAAAACAAGCTGGAGCACCTGCAGCGCATCCTTTGTGTCTCCTGACACGGTGAGGACGCCGCTGCTCCCAAGCATCTTCATGAGGTTGTACGCTGGGTGAGTTGCTGCCATGAACTAAGCCAGGGCCGGATAGCCGAGGATGGTGTTGTAGGGGAGGCCGATGGGGGCGATGTCAAAGTCGACCAGCTCCGTGTGGAAGTTGTCGCAGGTGCCAAAGGTCACTTGAAGGCGGATCTGCCCCAAGGAGGCGGTGGAACCGGCTCCGACGCCCGAGAAAGGCCTGTTGGGTCGGAGCCGCTCCAGCGGTACGTGGAGGAGGCTGAAGGCCTCCATCGAGGGCACGTTGAGGCCGGCACCACCGTCGATGAGGGTCCTGGTGATGGCCACTTGGCAGATGGTGGGGGTGCACAGCATCGGGAGTGCGCCCGAACCAATGGGGTTGAAGGGGTGGTCCTCTGAGTCGAAGGTTAGATCGGCCTCGGGCGCCACCCAGCCCGGGGGGGCTTCTCGGCGCTTGGAGGCGGTGCTGATTCGGCGGGTGAACGGCTTGACGTGATGGCTCGAGGGTGGTGCCTGGGAGCAACCCAGGAGAGCTGCGACGACGGGCGGCGCTGGTGCGGCAAAACGGGCGAGGAAGATGTCGCGCAGCTCCTCCCAGGAGGTGACAGAGGCCGTCGGCAGGTCGAGGAGCCATGCACGTGGGACGCCGGGGAGGGCCATAGGTAACCAGTTGGCCATCACCCGATCGTCGCCCCCGGCTCCGAGGACGGCCTCCTCATACGCCAGCAGGAAAATCATTGGGTCCGTCGCGCCATCGTAGCACGGCGGCATCTCGGGCCTGAACTTGCGCGGCCACTGCACTTGCCGCAAGGCGGGGTCAAGGACCGGAGCCCACTGGCCCCAGTGTCGGCATCCGCTGCTGGAGCGGGCGGCGCGTTGTCCACCATGAGGGCGGGATGCGATGTCGGGGGAGAGCGGGTCGTCAGGAAGGAGGACTCCGACGCACCCCTACCTGGCACGCCAAATGTCGGGTTTTGGGTTCCGGCAGACCCTTGAGGTTCGAACACTGGGGTGCGCGCGGAGATCTCTCCCCTACCGATCTACGTCTGATCCTCTCATGCGAACTAAGATGAAAATGATGAACAACACAAGAGACACGAGGTTTATACTGGTTCGGGCCACCGTTGTGGTGTAATACCCTACTCCAGTGTGTTGTGTGGTGCATTGCCTCTGGGGCTGATGATGGACAGTACAAGGGAAGAACAGCCTCGCGAGAGGTGTTCTTGAGCTGGTGCGATGAACTGCTAGGGTGAGTTCATCGCCTCTCTCTCTCTGCTAGGGTTCTACCAGATCTCTCGATGTTCTTGGGGTGTCTAGATATCTCTACTCTGTGGTGGCTAGCTCTATTTATAGAGGCCCTGGGCCTCTCCCCAAATAATGAGCGGGAAGGGCGCCAACAATTGGCCATTTCAAAGGGGAACATCTAGTACAAGTTATCCTGACCAAAGGTGGTCTCCGACTACCAAAAGCACTGGCGATGACGCTGTCTTGGGCTCCACGGTGACCACCGTCTTGCCGTCCGGCTGGTCTTGGTCTCGTTGGACCGGAAGGGTAACCTTTGCCTGATGCCTTGGCCTATGCTTGCCCCCTTTGCACCAAAGGGGAAACAAGGACACTGCGCAGGCCAGCGCCCGCCTGGTGCCCGCCTGGTCTCAATCGTCATGGCTTGCGTCATGGGTTCCTCGTGAGGTACCCCTGCCTTGATCTCTCCGCCTCCTCGCGAGCCTGCCTGATGAGGCTGCCTCTAAGGAAGCTTCCTGTCATCCGCCCCGTGAGGCTTGGCCCCTCGCGAGGGTCTTTGAGCTTGAGCTGATGAAGATGGGCCGTGCTGGGGCCCCGCTTGAGCCACGCCGCAGGCCGCAGGCAGGCAAGTCTGGGGACCCCCGTTCCCAGAGCGCCGACAGCAGTTGTTTCTCATGCAAAGGGGGGTACGAGGGTTTACTGGTTCGGTTGCAGAGTGAGGCTACCGTCGCCGGAGAATAACAAGACGTTTTGGTGAGTACAGGGATGGCCAGGCCAGGGATGTAGTAGGGTGGGCCGGTGACGCCTGCATGGCAGCACAACCGGGCACGGGAGGTAGGAGCAGGCGGCACGGCCGGCGCTGGTTTGGGAGGCTGGAGCAAGAAGACCAGAGGTTGAAGAAGCACGATGACCGTTGGATGGACATCGTACGATCAACACAACTAGAATCATTTATATTGAGCAAGTTGACAAAGCCCTGCGTCCGCGTCAACTTACTAGGCCCACAAGTCAGCCTACAAATATGGTGAGTCCCACCTAGCAGCAGGGGTGTTCATTTTTTGTGCGTAATAAGGAGGCACTTCCTTGCGTGCGAAGATATAGCTGGTGGATCCGAGCTGTCAGCAGGGGGGATGTTTTCTTCGTGAAATACAGAGGCCCTTCCGGTGGGTCCCCGCTGTTAGGAGGAGGAATCATTATTTTGTGCATAATAAGGAGGCACTTCCTACTCGCAAAAAAGGAGGCACTTCCTTGCGTGCGGCCGTGGACCCAGCTGTCAGCCTCTCCACGTACAGTCCTGTTTCGATGGATGTCGTTCGTCGACCACGCTGTGCCGAGAACACCAAGGTGGTTGATATATCCATTTTGCATCATGCTTTTATATTGATATTTATTTCATTATGGGCTGTTATTACACATTATATCACAATATGTCCCGTCTTTCGATGAGATGGTGGTTATCGTTCTGGAGGAAGTCGACTTTGACGATCCGACTATGAACGTGCGAGGACGTCGCGCCTTAGCAATCGCTAAACCAACTCCGAGAGGTTATTGACCATGCCGGAGCATTATCAACCTGACCACGAAGGTCTGTTTCCTCCAGGCAAACAAAGAACAAGCAAGAAACTAAGATTGCAATCTGGATATTGCGAACATAAGAGGAAAACTTTATTGATCAAGGTGGGGTTCTATGACGCCTTTTTCTGGTCGTTGAACACAAACGAACTACGTGAAGTTGAAGCTATGGCGAACTTTAATCTAAACCAAACCCAAAGTCTAAACGACGCCCTAAGGGTTGTATATATGGAGGAAGAGGGGGGAATTTCGTGGCCCTTGGAGGAGAGGTCCGAAACCAACCCTAACTCTTGTTTCCCCACACATACGGACTCTAAAAATAGCCTATACTCAAGTATGTCGAAATTACATGGGCCTGGCCCAATAATAAGGTGACGCAGCACCTATAATAGCCTCTGTACGAAATTTATGAAGTGGCATCTTGTATATTTTGTCCAAGGCTTCATGCACCCATTATGGTGGCTTCAAAGTCCTGAAATCATCACTTGTAACTCTGTTCTTGTTCCCCTTGCGCATGCCATCATCTCCATGCTTGATCTTGCTCCAATTGGTCATCCTTCTTGTCCAAGCTAGGCCCTTCATTTGCAAGCAAGACAAATGTATCCAATTTAGGCAGCATCATATTCTCACAAACATTAGAATCATTACCAAGAAACGAAAGTACTTGGTGATTTCATTGGCATGCGCGAGCTCTAGTAATTGGTCATGTATATGTATCAGTAGGGGCTGCGGGTGTAACTTTGTTAGTGATGTCCTCATCATCCTCCCCTTCTTGAATTTAAGTCGTCCTCGATGGAAGTTCATCTTCCTCACCCAAGTAAGGCTTCGAATCTGCAATGTTAAAGTGGGACTAACCCCAAAATCTGCAGGCAACTCAAGTTTATATGCATTATCATTTATTTTTTCTAACACCTTAAAAGGACCATCAGCATGTGGCACTAGCTTTGACTTGCGCAAATTAGGGAACCTATCCTTATGCAAATGTAATCAAACAAGATCTCCACGTGCAAAGACAACACGTTTTCTACCCTTATCTCCAACAAGTTTATATTTAGCATTCATGCGCTCAATATATTCCTTAGTTAACTCATGCATTTTTAAGATCAATTCAGCACGTTGTTTAGCATCAAAATTAACCTTCACCGAAGATGGAAGATGCAACAAATCAATAGGTGCACGAGGTAGGAAACCATACACAAATTCATAATGGCACATCTTAGTAGTAGAATGCAGCGACCGATTATAAGCAAATTCAAAATGAGGCAAGCATTCTTCCCACATTTTCTTGTTATTGTGCAAAACAGCCCTAAGCATGGCAGACAATGTTCTATTGACTACTTCAGTTTGTCCATCAGTTTGAGGATGACATGTAGTACTAAAAAGCAGTTTAGTCCCCAACTTAGCCCATAAACATCTCCAAAAGTGGCTAAGAAATTTAATATCACGATCTGAAACAATAGTATTTGGCACACCATGCAAGCGAACAATTTCACGAAAGAACAAATCAGCAATATTAACAACATCATCGCTTTTATGACATGGTATAAAGTGTGCCATTTTCGAGAACCTATCCACGGCAACAAACATGCTATCCCTCCCCTTCTTTGTTCGAGGTAAACCTAAAACAAAGTCCATATATATATCCTCTCAAGGAACACTAGGTACAGGCAAATGCATATATAAACCATGAGGATTGAGTCATGACTTAGCTTTTTGACATGTAGTGCAGTGAGCAACAAAACGCTCAACATCTCGTCTCAACTTTGGCCAAAATAAATGTGTAGCAAGTATATCCTCTGTCTTCTTGACGCCAAAGTGTCCCATTAATCCTCCTCCATGCGCCTCCTGCAACAACAAAAGATGAACGGAGCTAGCTGGAATGCATAGATTGTTAGCACGAAACACAAATCCATCGTTAACGACGAACTTGTTCCAAGTTCTCCCTTCCTTACAATTCTGCGATACATCTTTAATTGAGCATCATGCACATATTGATCTTTGATGGTCTTTAAACCAAATATTTTAAAGTCCAGTTGTGAAAGCATAGTATAACGACGAGACAATGCATCACCAATAACATTTTCTTTACCCTTCTTGTGTTTAATGACATAAGGGGAAGTCTCAATGAATTGAACCCATTTAGCATGTCTACGGTTCAGTTTTGCTTGACTTTTAATGTGTTTGAAAGATTCATGATCAGAATGTATAACAAATTCCTTGGGCCATAAATAATGTTGCCATGTTTCTAAGGTCCGAACAAGAGCATATAATTCTTTATCATAAGTAGAATAGTTCTGACTAGGCGCACTCAATTTTTTAGAAAAGTATGCAACAAGTTTGGCATCTTGTAATAACACACCTCCTAATCCAATCCCACTAGCATCACATTCAAGCTCAAAAGTCTTACTAAAATCAAGAAGTTAGAGTAAAGGAGCATGTGTCAACTTATCTTTCAATACCGTGAAGGCTTCTTCCTGTGCGGTACCCCAAACAAAAGGCACATCCTTCTTTGTAAGCTCGTTGAGAGGTGCAACAATGGTGCTGAAATCTCTCACAAAACGCTTATAGAAACCAGCAAGGCCAAGGAAACTCCTCACTTGTGTGACCGTTTTGGGCTGCGACCAACTCTCAATAGCTTCAATCTTTGCTTTATCAATTTCAATTCCTTGTGGAGTAACAACATAGCCAAGAAAATATACTCGGTCGGTGCAAAAGGTGCACTTTCCAAGGTTACCAAACAAACGTTCATCACGTAGAACAATAAAAACAAAACGTAAATGTTCCAAATGTTCCTCCAAAGATTTACTATAAATCATTATATCATCAAAATAGACTACCACAAATCGTCCAATGAAAGCACGTAAAACTTCGTTCATTAATCTCGTGAAAGTACTAGGTGCATTAGTTAACCCAAAAGGCATGACTAACCACTCATATAAACCAAACTTAGTTTTAAATGCAGTTTTCCATTCATCTCCCAATTTCATACGAATTTGATGGTATCCTCTACGCAAATCAACTTTAGGCCTACTCGCAAAAGCCATCATTGCATTTTCGCAAGCCCATTGAGCTTCCAAAACCACCACCGCTTTCCCGCTACCACCATTTGACTTTTGACATTTGAGATTTTGAGTTTGCGGTTTTTCCGTTTCCAAAGGTGTTTCGGCTACTTAGGGACGAGTCTCCATCATCTTGGTATCTCCATCAAGATCACTGCCACTCATCATCACCACGTAACCTCCATATCATATTGGTATCGTGGTATCCCTCCATTATATATTCTCCTTGCCATTGCATTGATAACCCCTAGCCCATTTTGCGTCACTTGCCTATCGAGACTAGCCATTTGAGTATTGCCGGCAACATTACTTGTGCGCATTAGTGATCAACACCATACATTGCATACATACCATACCATATTGGTATCATATCATCCCTTGTGTCACAAGATTGTTCCCATATATACCCAATTGCTATCTTGGTTTGTGCATTTCGCATTGTGGCCATACACAAAAAAGCTTTTAAGCAAAAGAGTGAACAAAGAGCTTGTAAGCAAGTGCCATAGCATCATACCACATTGCATTTAATATTGTCATATCCAATCATCTTGGATCATACCACTGGAACATCATATACATAACATACTTGGGATAGAGGTCGTTGCATTTTTGTCTCCTATAGGTTCTGCACAAGTGACGTATCCGCCTATTGAGAAATTGTGCTAGCGTCTCTCTAGAGTTGTGCAACAAGAGAATTTTCCGTGGATTCCACATTTTGAGCTCATTCCTTGGTTGCACGACCCCATTTATCTATCCGTGTGTGCGTTTCCGTGCTATTGGTCTACTTGTTTCACTTGCGAATTTGTGAATCTCTTTCAACATTATTGACTCTTGCTAACATTTCGCATCAAATTTTTGTGCCACTATCCTCAACGAGCTCCACTATAAGCCTTATTTGTGTAGGTGTGAGAACCCGACAAGAATTGGTACCGATTGTGCTATTTCCTTGTTACATAATTGAGTGATCATTGATCCATCTTCAACATCGGTCAAGGTACATTTGGTATAGTTCTTCTCCTTTATCCACTCACATTTGCTCGAGTCTTGTGATGGATAGGCAAGGCATTTCATCTTCGGTCTACAACAACAACGACGAGCTCGATGCCATGAACAACTCCAGCGACACCAAGATGCAAGCTAAAATGGAGGAGATCAAATCCCTCATCAAGTCCTACAAGCGGTCTTCCTCATCTTCGAGAAGACGCTCAAGAGCACATGCCTAAAAACTACCAGCTCCGGCAAGATCACATCGGCATCGACACCATCACCCAAAAGAACATGAATGTCAAGAGCTCAACACCAACAACCGCTCAACGACTTCACCATCTCCCTTGACATCTTCGCCAAGCGACTTCAAGGCATCTTCGCCTACGGACATACAATATCTTCGCCCACAAGCACCTAAAGAGAAGCTCCCCAAGCTCAAGTCCGCGACTTCCACGAGCTACTACGACCTTGACATCGACCACGTGATTCCTTTCTATGGGACTCAAGAACCCGAGGAGTATCTCGAGTGGGAGAGTTTGATGGACGACTACCTTAAGCTACATCAAGTTCCTCCCGAAGATCAAGTGAAGTGCGCCATAAGGAACTTCCACGACTACGCGTCCACATGGTCGCTTCACACACCTTCGGAGACCTACAACATGAGTTGACCCAAGATGAAGAGAGCTTTGCGGCGTGAGTTCGTGCCTCCAACCTACATGGAACAACTTCTACGCCAATTGGAGAACACCACCCAAGGATCCAAGTCCATCGATGAGTACTTTAAGGAGATGAAGAAAGCCTTGCGACAAGCCGGCATGGATGACCCCATTCCGATGAAGTTCCATTTCATGATGGGATTGCACAACGACATCTCCAAAACTCTCTTCCTCGAGAACTACAAGTCCCTCGACGACTACTACATTGGTTCTCTCAAGGCGGAACAAGAACTCATGAATGCCAAGGCTTCTCCACCCCAACCACACTTCTCGAAGACCAAGCTCCAAGAAGGCGAGCATGAGGATAGTACCACCAAGATGTTCAAACCCGACGTGCTCCAAGACGATGCTCCCAAGTTCGACTTCATCGCCATACCTCTTTGTGGCATTGATGGTGACGAGTATACTTCAACTCTTTTTCAAGATGGTGTGGCGATAACTACGACTATGGAGCCAATCAAGGAACATGCTTTGGAGGCATGCGACATGGTGATGAGCACGGAGGATGCTTCCATCGCAGGAGGAGAGAGTGATGATGTGCCATGTTCGGCCTTCATCAACGGCGACGACAATGAGATGGTTGAGCATGGGATTTTCCCTTCGACCACGGCGACATATATTGACTTGAGTGACTTTAGCCACCATATTGAGAGTGAGAGTGACTTCAGCACTATCCCCATATATGATGTGTTGCCACAATTCCCATGTGAGGAGAGCCACAACCCCCACAACTTGAGTGAGATGAGTGACTCCACCATATGTGAGTTTGAGTGCACCTATTTTGAGGGAGTGAGTGAACCACCACATAGAGAGAGTGTGATAGTTGATAGGGCATGTGAGGCCACTATGATTTCTAACGACTTAACCTCTACCTCTATTGTGTCTTCTCATTTGGTGTTAGGTCCCATATATGATGATGCGCCAATTCTCGATGACTTCATCCTACCTTTGGACAAGTCGATGGCCATGGTGGAATATGATGCACCCCCACATGGTTCCATCACGATGAAGATTACCACCATCTGGTCTTTCCCACCTCACCTACACCATTTGAGTGGAATGAAAACGGTAACATATGTGACGGTGATGCTCTAGTCCCACTAGTGGACATTCGTGACATTGATTGCTTGCATGATGTTGATCAACCTATTTCCATGCTTCATGCTAGTGTGACTTCCCCATGTGATGATTTACCCATTTATGATGAGTATGATGATTCTCATGTGGATTCTATTAGTTGTGATGCCATGTTACATAGGATTTCTTGTGACAATTCTTTAGCTCACAACATGTTTGACAACCCGCTTGACTTGTCATATGCTATGCATGAGATCAATCATATGTCATATTTGCAATCTCTTCATAGTGACTATGCATATGCTATTAAAATAAACCCAATTTGCACATATGGCATATATGACAAGCCCATGGTTATCGGCATTTGTTTTTCTTGTGATGATATTGATATGCTCCCTTTGCATCATTTATCTCATATGCCATGCCATGACCACCTAGCTTCGGATATGCATTGTTTTGGATGTTGTCCATTTTCTCCATATGATGTTTCCAATATTACTCATGAGGAGACCCCCATAGTTTCCTCATACATTTTAGGAGATTTTGATTCATCCCATCCATTGCATGATCCACATACTTGTGTGCACCATATGCTCCCCATGAATAAAAATGCTATTGTTGTGCCATATACTTGCATTCTCAATTTGTGTCCTCATCGTGTTATGCACAATAACTATTCTTCCATGATGGATGACATGTTCTTATACCATGCATCAAACTTCTTTAAGCGATGCTTATCTTGTGCTAACTCTCATGTGCACAAACACATCATGATGGATGATGTGTACATTTACCACGCGCACAATTTCTTTTGTTTGTGTCTCTTTTGTGTAGGTACCCATGAATACTTGTCAACCTCGCAATCCCACGAGTTGACATAACGAGCTCTAGAGAGCAATGATGACTTGGGATCCCATGGATTGTCTTTCCCACCGCTCTCTTCGCGCAAAGACTTCACGCATTTCTTCTATATGACCCTCACTTGGCTATGGGTTGTTGTCCATTATATATCCTTTGCCCTTGCCATGTTCACTTTGCATGATATGCTCATTCCTATGCCTTTGCCATGCATTTGTGACCCATGCTTTGCATTACACGTGATGATTGATTCTAGTACTTGTATGTGTATTTGCAAGCTTGGTGGAGATATTGCTTGCTATTGTCATGTTTGCTTTGTGCCCCATTCCTATGATGATACTATGATCATGCTTTGTGTTCGTGCTTGCGATATGTCATTGTCTATGCCATGTCCCATTGATTGCTACATGCTTGCCTTGATTGCCTCACACATGATGAACAATTGCTCTTTCCATTGTGTTGAGTGCCACACGATATTCACTACACCCCATGCACATTATGCTTGGATTGTCTTGCATTTGACCCATGTGTTTGGACACTTCATTTTATTTGGTGTTGTGAATGCTTCTTATGCCTACCATAGACCTTTCATTGAGCGCTTTGTGCATGCTTGCTATGAACTTGAGGTGGATGCTTATTATCTTGACACACATACTCACATCACTACCTCATATTTACATACTTGTCCCCATGATATCTTTTCTTGTGCTCGATTGATATGCTTACATGCCATGTCACAATCCTTTGTCACACCCTATGCTATGCTTGATGACGACACTTGTTTGGTGAATCACCTCTTGAATGCTTGGTTTTGCACTATGTTAACCACATTTGTTTTTCCAAGTGTTTGTTGTCCTTGCTCCTTTTGAAGGAATCACTAGACGGTGCGACATTGGAGAGTGCCTGTCGGTGTCAAAACCGGCGGATCTCGGGTAGGGGGTCCCGAACTATGCGTCTAGGCCGGATGGTAACAGGAGGCAGGGGACATGATGTTTTACCCAGGTTCGGGCCCTCTTGATGGAGGTAAAACCCTACATCCTGCTTGATTAATATTGATGATATGGGTAGTACAAGAGTAGATCTACCACGAGATCAAAGAGGCTAAACCCTAGAAGCTAGCCTATGGTATGATTGTCTGTCCCTACGGACTAAAACCCTCCGGTTTATATAGACACCGGAGAGGGCTAGGGTTACATAGAGTCGGTTACTGTCAGGACCCCGAATCAATGCCACATCGATCTAGCATGTAACACCTCATATCACTTTGCGGCCTCACGCACGGTATTCCCACGGGTGTCACCTTACCTTAACCCGGGACCGTTTGCGCCTTTTGGCACACGTATATGACAGTGTCGCTAGCATTCATATGATAAGGAGCCCGGGCTGACATGGCTAGTCGTAAACCCAAAGTGGCACAGACTTACAGGGACAGGCATCCATGACCCAGCATCGAACGTGTCGGTCATCAGCGAGTGAATCCAGGCTGTAGCACTGGGCTAGCAGGACTCCGGTGAACCAGGCTGTAGCGGGCTAACAGGACTCCGGTGTTCATCGCGTGACATTTCCCCGAAGGGACAGACACAGGAACGAAGAAGGACACATGCCGGCCAGCCTAAGTGTTCCGGAGCAGTAGCAAGCTACCATGGCTCAGTGGAAACACTAGGAGACATTTCCCGGTAAGAGAGGCTACTAAAGGTAAACAACTAGATGGTCGGATCCCACACATACCAAGCATTTCAATAACATACACACAATATGCTCGATATGTGCAAACACAACATGGCATCACAACATGACTCTACGACTCAAGTAATTTATTCAATAGGCTCCGAGGAGCGAGATATTACAAACATGGGTCTCATGACCCAACAATCAGAGCATACAAATCAAAGCACAAGCGGAAGCTATCATGTCTGGGTACAGACATCTATAACTGAAAAGGGCTGAGAAGCCTGACTATCTACCAGATCCTGCCGGGGCACAAGATCGTAGCTGAGGTAACAAGCTAAACGTCGAAGTCCACGTGGAACTACTAGTGAGACTGAAGTCTCTCTGCAAAACATAAAATAGGCAAACGTGAGTACAAATGTACCCAGCAAGACTTACATCAGAACTAACTAGATATGCATCATTATCAACAAAGGGGTGGTGGAGTTTAACTGCAGCAAGCCAGCTTTGACTCGGTGGCTATCCTGAACTACGACTGCAAGTAACTCTTTTGAGGTGGCGCACACGAGTCCACATATTCACCAACCAATACACCACTATGGATCCGCTCCCGTCTCCCTACGAGAACGCCATCCATAGCACTCACGCTTATCTTGCGTATTTTAGAGTATCCACTTTCACTTGTCTATGAACTATGCAAGGGGTCCAAGTTTCCATATCCGAGGAATCCGGCTATTCGAATAGATGATGTTAACCCTGCAGGGGTGTAATCTTCACACACGCTTTCGCCACTTATCGCCCTGTACACGTCATGTACCTCGGCAACCTTCAAGCGGAAGCCGGGCGAGGGAGTCGGCCACGACCTGACTAACCGAACAAGTCTCTAGTCCAGGTTTATCGCCTATTCGGGTTCCATCCGCAAGGAGATCCGGCCGGGGTGTCGCTCACGGCCCCAAACGATGTGTGCAGGGTTCCCAAGCCCACCAACCGGGTGCCACTTGGTACACCGTGCCACTGTGCCTAGTCTGTCCCAAGCCCACCTGTACCGGGTGCCACTTGGTAGACTACTAACACTACCTACAAACACCAGAAACTAGTTGCAACTCCTGGACAGAGATCATGTTGATTAATAAGTCGAGAGAGCTTGGAGCGCCCGGAGCCCAATGTGTGGTAGTAACTGATCATGGATCACAAACACAGAACTCAGTTCCTGAGGACGGATGCAATGAGACAACCCACCATGTACTCCTACATGGCCTCTCACCGCTACCTTTACCAAATCGTGTTCACACACTTAGCTCACACACATTGGGACATGTTCACACGCCTCTGATTCATCCCCGATGAATCAGACCTGACACAACTCTAAGCAGTAGCAGGCATGACAGACAAGCATGAATGAGTAGGCACAACAGGGCTCAAACAACTCCTACTCATGCTAGTGGGTTTCATCTATTTACTGTGGCAATGACAGGTCATGCAGAGGATAAAGGGGTTCAGCTACCGCAGCAAGTAACAAATATATCGTTGTTGTCCTAATGCAGTAAAAGAGAGCAGGAGCGAAAGAGTGGGATTTTATCGGAATGAACAAGGGGGTTTTGCTTGCCTGGCACTTCTGAAGATAACATTGAGTCTTCATCAGTGTCAACGATCACATCATCGGTATCACGTCTATCGAGAGGGGACAGATACCGGCAAATACAGAAAAACACGATCAATGCAATGCACAATATGATGCATGCTATGACATGGCAATATGAATGTGTTTTGGGCTAATGCACCTAAAACCAGATTAAATGAAGTTGGTTTGAATCCAAGATTCAAATTCAAACTCCATATGTGATTAATTAAATGCCCTTTATATGATTTGTGCTAAACAGTAGTGATAAGTTGTTCTAACATGCATGAAAATGGTACAGATGGATTCCTTGAATTTTTCTGATAATTTTTCATATATAAATTATTTAATTTGGAGTTACGGTTAATTTTCTATGATTTATTGAAGTTTTAGGCATTTTCTGAAATTTCAGAATTAAATTAAATCCAGAAATGATTTAATTGCGTCAGCCTGACGCCAGCATGACGTCAGCGAGTCAACGACCAGGTCCAGGTCAAATCTGACATGCGGGGTCCACACGTCAGCGACACAGGGGCTAATCCCGCGTTGACTCGGGCTTTGACCCGCTACGGGGCCCGCTGTCAGTGTCTGTTAGTGTTAATGGGGGGGGGGATTAACCGCTAATGACGGTTCACGTCAGATGCGCCGGCGGTTGGACGACGGCGACGATCAGAGCGGCGGTGGCTCGCCGGAGTTGCGCCAGAGACGACGGATCGACGCGCCAGGGGCACCAGAGGATAGCCCGTGCCCGCGCGCATCTAGGAGAACCAACGGGAGGTGCGGGGGTGGACGGAGTTCGCCGGAGTGGAGCCCGAGGCGGCGGCCGGAGCTCGGGGTTTCGCGGGACCGGCGCTGCAGTGCACGGGAGGACGAATGGTTAAGTGCTTTGGGTTCCTGAGGTTGCGGTGAGCACGCGGGTGGGCTCAGGAGCGAGCTGCGGTGGCTGTGGCCACGGCCACGCCATGGCCGGCGGCGAGGAGCAATCGGCTCCGGTGAAAAGGCGGCTAGGGTACGGGAACGAGCGCGAGGAGGAGGGGGAATGGAAGAGTAGCTCACAGGGGTTGCGACGGTGGCCTCGGGGAGCTCGGGGAGGCACCGGAGCCGACGAATTTGACGAAGATGGCCGGCGGTCCCGAGGTTGAAGAAGACGGCGGTGGCGACGTTGCAGGGGCTCCCGCGGTGCGCTTCTCGGCGAGGAGGAAGAGGTGGTCGAGGCGGATCTCCTGGGTACTTCGGGTGGCAGTGAGGAGCACGGTGGCTACGGCGAACGGCGTCGGCGACGACGAGCTCCGCTCGGGCGCGTGCAGGGAGAGAGCAGAGGAGGGGGAGGAGCGAGGGAGTGCTACGGGAGAGTGAGAGAGGTCGTGGGGAACGAGGGGGGAGTGCGTGGCTCCCTCGGGTGCCTCCAGCGGCGAGCAGGTAAGCAGGAGGTGGCCGGAGCTCTTCGGGCGCGCGCCACGCCTCGCCTCTGCCTACTGGCAGAGGAAGAAGAGGACAAGGGGGGAAGGAGGTGGGCTGGGCCGCGCAGGTGGGCTGCACAGGGGGGGCTGGGCCAGCACAGGTGAGCGCCAGGTAGTTCCTTCTCTCTTTTTTTATTTACTGTTTTCTATTTTTGTTCTGTTTTCTTTTATTTAATCTGTTTTGCCACTGTTTTGAATTTAAAAATAATTCAAACAATGCCAAAACTCCTCTGAATATTTTATATTGCTAGATGGACTTTTCCAAAAGCTTATAAAATATTTCAGGGGTATTTGAAATTATATTCTAATTATATGAATATAATTCAAATTCAAATAGTTAATGAATTAAATTCAAAGTCCCAAAAATAAATCCTTAAAAATGTTCAATATTTTGGTTGGGACCAGAACCCTTACCAAAAATTATCAAACATTTAAGAGGAGCCTTTTGGAGCAATGAATGAGATTTCTAGGGTTTTTGCCCCTCTTTTATTTAGGGTTTTGAGGCTTCCAATTTCCCTCAGTTCAAATTTCAGAAATTTAAATATGATGCACACATGAAGCTAGCCTAGAGCACTGCCAGCAGCTAGGGATGTGACAACTCACCCCCACTAAACAAAAATCTCGTCCCGAGATTCAAGCGTAGGGTAAGGTGAAGGGGAAAACGCAACTAGTATAATCTTCACGATCCAGGTTGCACCTCATAGGAACGTTGATTCATTCACCATCATTGTCTTGAAGTCTTGCCTTGAGAACTCCAACTATCATGACAACGAGAGGAAAGGAAAAACCCTAAAGAATTGTTCTTCTCGAAGGTCGAACAACTCAGGATTAACCCACGGAATGAGACATAACAACATCTCTCGAGCTGAGACACGAAGCACACCTTTAGAGGGATGGAGTGGACAGATGACGAGGGTTCACTAGGTAGACAACAATTCCACACCTAAGAAGGTGGTAAACGATTGCCAACGTAGCTAGGAGTTGAGTTGCCATGATACCATAACGATGCACCTTAGGGAAGGTGACTCGTAGAAATATCCCCTTAAGTGGCAAAAAGAATTACTTTTGATTCAGAGATCATTGAAACTCTTTATACCAGCCTAAGGCAATCACAAGCGATCATTTGGAGGGGGTCGGTAGAATGGCATACTCAGACTTGGATGATGTGGATTACCTTGTTGAAGACAACGTAATGGATGAACTTGCTTACCACCGGAAATGGAAGAGACCCATGGTAGAATGGCACATTGGCGGTGCAAGCTGGGAACAAAATGCAAATGATGGGAATGATTCTGGTAACTGGGGAAGAACCCAACAATAAAGAGTGAATTCACTGTTGGAGTGGTTATAGCATAACCGAAGAGACTAGGAGCAATCCCGGTTAGTGCCGATGATAACACGTAGCGCTTGTGCGTGCTCTCAAGAACTTGAGCATTTCCATATTCATCAAGGTTTTACCAACATCCGTGTCAAGGATCCTGGCAACACAACATACCACCATGATGAACAACGATGGACGAAGCAGATGCATAGGAAGATAACATCAACTCAGATTTCATCCTAGCGAGGCCAAGGAAACAAAATCTGGATGATCGACCGAGAGACATTTAGCACTCCACTTCTAATGTTCTCCTTGATGTGCTAGTGTAATCCAATCATTGAAATGGTTTGGTAACTAGACATCAAGTAAAAGGTCGGACTTCGGGAGCAATAGAATCCATAAGGAACAGTTATGGAGGTAATTCCTACGAAATCCTTATGGGGAGGTGGCCAACTTCCTCAAACAAGATACTACAATAATAGGTCTTCCGGCTGGGTGTGTTGGCCACAACATCCACTTTACCGGTTATCGAGGGACCAATATTATAGTTCTTGGGAAATATTCCAACCATCATATCTGCCTGAGACTCAGATCTGGTTGGTGTCAGGATATTCCAGACTCATCGAGTCTAGGAAGAAAAATGAAAGTTTGCAACACAAATCGACGAGATGACGTTGCGAGATTCTCGGGAGATGAATTACGATAGCAAGCTCCAAAACATGAGCTGGTTCTGCTACAACATGTGAACACGATGTCCAAGACAAGCATGACCACAAGGTAGTCTTATAATAAAACACTACCGAGTTCAGGAGGGGGGGAACCATAATCGGGAATATTGAAGTCTTGTGCATGACCTAGGATTAGCACATCAACTCCTTTTCCTGAACAAATCAGTCAGTGGCTTGGTGTGCTAGGGACCCATATAGAATGGAGGTTGCAAGTCTCCGAACCACAGAATACTTCGCACGTATGCATGACTGATTTGGGATGATTCCAAAGGAAACAACATTGACTTTCTCAAATCCACGGCGGCAACTTGCATCAGATGCACATGAATTAAAGGAAGTCACTACCTTCATCCAAACATATGCTTCATGAGCTAGCATGAACAAATGCTTTCAAAAGTTTCCAACACTAGCTTAATGTTCAACAAAATCATGGAGGAGATAAGGATGTTGTCAATGGGCTCAACAACAATTCATCTAGGTTTCCTTTAAAAAGGAATTCCATAGTTAAGTGAACACGGTGATAGCATTGGTCAGACCAAAGATGTAATGGGGTATGCTCGAGGGATCAACCACGAATAAGACAACATTACGAGCATCGTTGGTACTGATTTGATTTGACGATAGCCCACACTCAAATCAAAGGATTGATAAGACAATAGGTCCAGCAACTGATCACAGGGACCAATCGATGAAGATGTCATCTTTCTTCAACACACACTACACAAGAATATCCCTTTGGAACGAACTAAGTCAGGCAAGCTTTTACCTTCCAACTCTCCAAGTTGTTGTCTAGCTTAACCAACTAGCTCAGGGATATCCAACACAGATTCTTGGAGAAGGGTGGTTCACAAGAAACCAACTTGATCACGAGCTCAACACAGCGGTCAGGTGACAACCTGGTAATACTTCCGAGAAGATCTTCGGAAAATCACGAACCACCGATATGTTACTAGGCTCGAGAGCAATCTTGCTTTTTGATGCAAGACGATATGATCAATAGAGCGAAGATTTGAAATAATCCTAACTCATCGATCGAGGAGTGCACCGAGAACAAGGACTAGGTAGCATGATCAACCTTAGAACGATGATTCAAAACCAACACGCTAAGAATGAAATTATTGTCCATTAACTACCAAGGAACAAGGTTGCTAGGAGTATTGAATTCACACATCACAATTCATTTGTCGGTATTCCGGTTGCATTAACACGAAGACCGAGGAATGACTAATGATGGAAGAAGTATCACTGTACCAAGAGTTCATAGGATGGTGTGCAATTCCTATAACAATCCCGATATAAAGATGGTAATACTCCAAGGTAGAACAGAACAAAAGCTGGATTAGCAATTTGATCTGCGGAGCACAACTTCTTTGACCCAATCCTGGATATGGAAGAGGTACTGGAGTTTGTTTCTCCTAGTCATTCTGCGATAGAATGGCTTGACGGACCACAAGAGTAATAGGCATCGATAAACGAACGCACGCATACTCTTGACTAACAATTGATAGACGAGGGTCAGAATGCAACTAAAGAGAACAACTCAAAGGAACATATAATTTTCTGAGTTGTGGATGCATAAATTAGTATGTCGAACCAAGTTCAACATATTTCTTCCGGATAACCCATGCAGAAAAGTAGAACTGGCAGAGTCACGATTTATGAATGGAGAACTCCTCAAGAATAATCCTGTTGTGATATTTCAGTTCAACGAGGAACTTCTGCCATAAGTAGTTCATGGTATTTGGAAGAAGAAGATACCACGGACTTCAAGGACTATCGCAAAGGTTACTAATATCCTAAAGGCACTAGCAATTACTATCAACATGAAGTAGGTAGAGTGAATCTCGGGTTCAAGAACCCAAGGAGTAGAATACCTACTACTAAGTGGCATCACGGGATGCTTTCGAGAATAAAAGCCAGAATCATCACACTGGGATCACAAAACATTGCTAGATTACTAGGTGATCCCCTAAGACACCTAGGTCATAATAATATCTCCAACATATATGTCAAGGTAACGGAGTACCTCAACTCACTGATTAGTGTGGTTAATCTGGCCCAAAGGCACATCGGACACAGGAGGAAGGGATTTGCAAATGCATCCGACTATTTAGAAACCTGGGATGACTCGGACAGCATAACGGCTGTAAATGCTCAGAAGAGATTTGAGACATTCACAAAAATGGTGGCATAACCACTCAGAAGCACAATATCACGGTTTCGAGATCAACAGTTAACATACAGAAGATAGTAGGAACTGAACTGAGGCTTGAATCAACAATCTTATAAGCCTACGGATTAGTAACACGTGATCCTAATAGAAAGAAGAGATAGCCTAGTTCTTAATCCCCGTAGAAGAGAAGATGATGACTCAGATCAGAAGGCCATGAGGTATAAGGAGTAAAAAGAGCCTTACGTTCCATCCCACAATCAATTCCCTTATATAACTAAAGAATTTCTAGACTCAACTTCGACCAGTTTGGCTTGGTAATCCTACAGGCAGTCAAGCTCTAATACCAACGCTGTCAGGACCCCGACTCAATGCCACATTGATCTAGCATGTAACACCTCATATCACTTTGCGGCCTCACGCACGGTATTCCCACGGGTGTCGCCTTACCTTTACCCGGGACCGTTTGCGCCTTTTGGCACACGTATATGACAGTGTCGCTAGCATCCATATGATAAGGAGCCCGGGCTGACATGGCTAGTCGTAAACCCAAAGTGGCACAGACTTACAGGGACAGGCATCCATGACCCAGCATCGAACGTGTCGGTCATCAGCGAGTGAATCCAGGCTGTAGCACTGGGCTAGCAGGACTCCGGTGAACCGGGCTGTAGCGGGCTAACAGGACTCCGGTGTTCATCGCGTGACATTTCCCCGAAGGGACAGACACAGGAACGAAGAAGGACACATGCCGGCCAGCCTAAGTGTTCCGGAGCAGTAGCAAGCTACCATGGCTCAGTGGAAACACTAGGAGACATTTCCCGGTAAGAGAGGCTACTAAAGGTAAACAACTAGATGGTCAGATCCCACACATACCAAGCATTTCAATAACATACACACAATATGCTCGATATGTGCAAATACAACATGGCATCACAACATGACTCTACGACTCAAGTAATTTATTCAATAGGCTCCGAGGAGCGAGATATTACAAACATGGGTCTCATGACCCAACAATCAGAGCATACAAATCAAAGCACAAGCGGAAGCTATCATGTCTGGGTACAGACATCTATAACTGAAAAGGGCTGAGAAGCCTGACTATCTACCAGATCCTGCCGGGGCACAAGATCGTAGCTGAGGTAACAAGCTAAACGTCGAAGTCCACAGTGGAACTACTAGTGAGACTGAAGTCTCTCTGCAAAACATAAAATAGGCAAACGTGAGTACAAATGTACCCAGCAAGACTTACATCAGAACTAACTACATATGCATCATTATCAACAAAGGGGTGGTGGAGTTTAACTGCAGCAAGCCAGCTTTGACTCGGTGGCTATCCTGAACTACGACTGCAAGTAACTCTTTTGAGGTGGCGCACACGAGTCCACATATTCACCAACCAATACACCACTATGGATCCGCTCCCGTCTCCCTACGAGAACGCCATCCATAGCACTCACGCTTATCTTGCGTATTTTAGAGTATCCACTTTCACTTGTCTATGAACTATGCAAGGGGTCCAAGTTTCCATATCCGAGGAATCCGGCTATTCGAATAGATGATGTTAACCCTGCAGGGGTGTACTTCTTCACACACGCTTTCGCCACTTATCGCCCTGTACACGTCATGTACCTCGGCAACCTTCAAGCGGAAGCCGGGCGAGGGAGTCGGCCACGACCTGACTAACCGAACAAGTCTCTAGTCCAGGTTTATCGCCTATTCGGGTTCCATCCGCAAGGAGATCCGGCCGGGGTGTCGCTCACGGCCCCAAACGATGTGTGCAGGGTTCCCAAGCCCACCAACCGGGTGCCACTTGGTACACCGTGCCACTGTGCCTAGTCTGTCCCAAGCCCACCTGTACCGGGTGCCACTTGGTAGACTACTAACACTACCTACAAACACCAGAAACTAGTTGCAACTCCTGGACAGAGATCATGTTGATTAATAAGTCGAGAGAGCTTGGAGCGCCCGGAGCCCAATGTGTGGTAGTAACTGATCATGGATCACAAACACAGAACTCAGTTCCTGAGGACGGCTGCAATGAGACAACCCACCATGTACTCCTACATGGCCTCTCACCGCTACCTTTACCAAATCGTGTTCACACACTTAGCTCACACACATTGGGACATGTTCACACGCCTCTGATTCATCCCCGATGAATCAGACCTGACTCAACTCTAAGCAGTAGCAGGCATGACAGACAAGCATGAATGAGTAGGCACAACAGGGCTCAAACAACTCCTACTCATGCTAGTGGGTTTCATCTATTTACTGTGGCAATGACAGGTCATGCAGAGGATAAAGGGGTTCAGCTACCGCAGCAAGTAACAAATGAATCGTTGTTGTCCTAATGCAGTAAAAGAGAGCAGGAGCGAAAGAGTGGGATTTTATCGGAATGAACAAGGGGGTTTTGCTTGCCTGGCACTTCTGAAGATAACATTGAGTCTTCATCAGTGTCAACGATCACATCATCGGTATCACGTCTATCGAGAGGGGACAGATACCGGCAAATACAGAAAAACACGATCAATGCAATGCACAATATGATGCATGCTATGACATGGCAATATGAATGTGTTTTGGGCTAATGCACCTAAAACCAGATTAAATGAAGTTGGTTTGAATCCAAGATTCAAATTCAAACTCCATATGTGATTAATTAAATGCCCTTTATATGATTTGTGCTAAACAGTAGTGATAAGTTGTTCTAACATGCATGAAAATGGTACAGATGGATTCCTTGAATTTTTCTGATAATTTTTCATATATAAATTATTTAATTTGGAGTTACGGTTAATTTTCTATGATTTATTGAAGTTTTAGGCATTTTCTGAAATTTCAGAATTAAATTAAATCCAGAAATGATTTAATTGCGTCAGCCTGACGCCAGCATGACGTCAGCGAGTCAACGACCAGGTCCAGGTCAAATCTGACATGCGGGGTCCACACGTCAGCGACACAGGGGCTAATCCCGCGTTGACTCGGGCTTTGACCCGCTACGGGGCCCGCTGTCAGTGTCTGTTAGTGTTAATGGGGGGGGATTAACCGCTAATGACGGTTCACGTCAGATGCGCCGGCGGTTGGACGACGGCGACGATCAGAGCGGCGGTGGCTCGCCGGAGTTGCGCCAGAGACGACGGATCGACGCGCCAGGGGCACCAGAGGATAGCCCGTGCCCGCGCGCATCTAGGAGAACCAACGGGAGGTGCGGGGGTGGACGGAGTTCGCCGGAGTGGAGCCCGAGGCGGCGGCCGGAGCTCGGGGTTTCGCGGGACCGGCGCTGCAGTGCACGGGAGGACGAATGGTTAAGTGCTTTGGGTTCCTGAGGTTGCGGTGAGCACGCGGGTGGGCTCAGGAGCGAGCTGCGGTGGCTGTGGCCACGGCCACGCCATGGCCGGCGGCGAGGAGCAATCGGCTCCGGTGAAAAGGCGGCTAGGGTACGGGAACGAGCGCGAGGAGGAGGGGGAATGGAAGAGTAGCTCACAGGGGTTGCGACGGTGGCCTCGGGGAGCTCGGGGAGGCACCGGAGCCGACGAATTTGACGAAGATGGCCGGCGGTCCCGAGGTTGAAGAAGACGGCGGTGGCGACGTTGCAGGGGCTCCCGCGGTGCGCTTCTCGGCGAGGAGGAAGAGGTGGTCGAGGCGGATCTCCTGGGTACTTCGGGTGGCAGTGAGGAGCACGGTGGCTACGGCGAACGGCGTCGGCGACGACGAGCTCCGCTCGGGCGCGTGCAGGGAGAGAGCAGAGGAGGGGGAGGAGCGAGGGAGTGCTACGGGAGAGTGAGAGAGGTCGTGGGGAACGAGGGGGGAGTGCGTGGCTCCCTCGGGTGCCTCCAGCGGCGAGCAGGTAAGCAGGAGGTGGCCGGAGCTCTTCGGGCGCGCGCCACGCCTCGCCTCTGCCTACTGGCAGAGGAAGAAGAGGACAAGGGGGGGAAGGAGGTGGGCTGGGCCGCGCAGGTGGGCTGCACAGGGGGGGCTGGGCCAGCACAGGTGAGCGCCAGGTAGTTCCTTCTCTCTTTTTTTATTTACTGTTTTCTATTTTTGTTCTGTTTTCTTTTATTTAATCTGTTTTGCCACTGTTTTGAATTTAAAAATAATTCAAACAATGCCAAAACTCCTCTGAATATTTTATATTGCTAGATGGACTTTTCCAAAAGCTTATAAAATATTTCAGGGGTATTTGAAATTATATTCTAATTATATGAATATAATTCAAATTCAAATAGTTAATGAATTAAATTCAAAGTCCCAAAAATAAATCCTTAAAAATGTTCAATATTTTGGTTGGGACCAGAACCCTTACCAAAAATTATCAAACATTTAAGAGGAGCCTTTTGGAGCAATGAATGAGATTTCTAGGGTTTTTGCCCCTCTTTTATTTAGGGTTTTGAGGCTTCCAATTTCCCTCAGTTCAAATTTCAGAAATTTAAATATGATGCACACATGAAGCTAGCCTAGAGCACTGCCAGCAGCTAGGGATGTGACAGTTACAATGGTAGGAGATCTACACATCTGTATCGCCAAGCTTGCCTTCCACGCCAAGGAAAGTCCCTTCCGGACACGGGACGAAGTCTTCAATCTTGTATCTTCATAGTCCAGGAGTCCGGCCGAAGGTATAGTCCGGCTATCCGGACACCCCCTAATCCAGGACTCCCTCAGTAGCCCCCGAACCAGGCTTCAATGATGACGAGTCCGGCGCGCAAATTGTCTTTGACATTGCATGGCGGGTTCTCCTCCAAATTCCGTGTACCTATTGAATAGTGTCCGGTTTCTTGTAAATGTAGTGCTCCTTGGCTTCTACATCCAATAATGGCCATCTTCCATGTGTCAAACGAATACGAAAAGTCAGGGTGTTTTTTATATTTACACCCCTAGCCGCGTGAATGAGCCGCCTATTTAAGGGGACGAGGATTTAGATCCAAACCACACCTTCTCCCCTCAGCGAGTATTCATCAGAGCGTATCCGACAGAGGTCCATTCTATCATGACCGGCCGCCGCAGCTCCTCCTCTTGCCCTTCTAGCCTTCAGCCTGGAGATTGGAAGAGGTGCTCCATCCCGCACAGCGAGCTAGTGACGCTCCAGACCAAGGGATTTCTCCCCCCGGCCTATATGGCCCCGGTTCGAGCCGGACTTGCCACCTATAATGGCGGAGAGCAAGCGGAGAGCGCCCCCAATCCCAAAGGAGAGCGGGTATGCCTTGTCCCTTACTTAATAAGAGGGCTCAGATTTCCAATTCATCCGTTTCTCCGGGGCCTCCTGGAGTTCTATGGCCTCCAGCTGCACAACCTCACGCCTGCCTCCATATTGCACATCGCGGGCTTCGTAGCCCTTTGTGAGCTGTTTTTGGGCTGCGAGGCTCATTTCGCGCTGTGGAAAAGGCTATTCTGCCTTGTGCCCCATTCTCAGAAGGGGTCAATATATCAAGTGGGCGGAGCCGAAGTGTGGCGCATCGCCGGGACCGGATATCTATCCGGAACCCCAAAGAAGGCGTCCGAGGACTGGCCTTCGGAATGGTTTTATGTAGAGGACGTCCCGCTGCCGGATCCTGTCCGGATCGGCCTCCTTGAGTTCGACAGTGCTCCCCTAAAGAAGTGCCTAAGCTGGCGTCCATGGAGCCCTCAGAGGGAACGTGACAAGGACGTTCTTTACCTGATGGGCCGGATAAGATTGTTAGCCCATTCCGGACTGACCATGATCGGGGTCATGGCCGCATGCATCATGTGAGGGGTGGAGCCGCTCCAGTATAGAGGCCAGCCCATGTGCGACTTCAACGGGGAGGACGACGCCACCCGCCACGGCCATAAGGGGCCGGATTCGGCTGCCGCTCTAATAAAGACCTTGTCCGCTTTGTACAAGGGAGAAGAGGAGGAATTTCTCCGCGTCAACCCACAGGGTGGATTTTCTATGTATAATCCCCCAAGTTGGGTCAGTGGACACTTTTACTTGCCCATCTGTTTTATATTCCCATCGTTAAATATTTAGTCTAACGACTTCAACGCAGGAACTGCGCCAGGCTATTAAAGAAATAAACAGCCCTCCTCCACAACCCGAGGATCCAGGACGGTCCCTCGACCTGGCCTCTCAAGAGGATCCGAAATTATCTGTGGAGCTGATTGATGGGGTGTTTCATCAATTGAGCAAGGACAACGCCTTGGTGGCCATTACGGCCGATTACCTAGGACTACTCCCAGCCTCATAGGTAACTGAGACCGAAGTCCCAGCACTTTGAAAAGGGATCTATCCTCGCATGTTTTCGATTGTCGTATGACAACCGTGTTTTGCAGGGGAGGTCCTTGAGACGGGAGGCCAAGCCTGCGGCGACTAGCCAACGAGGGGCGGCAAGGCCCCGCGGGATGAAAAGAAGTGTGGTCCGGACTGAGACGCCGGCACAAAGGTATAGCGCGCCATCTTATTCCCAGGTGTCATTCCTTCGAGGCATATTAACGCTCGTGCTCTCTTCAGGACAAGGAGACCTCGCCGGACTATATCCGGAGAGGTTGTGTAACGCCCTCGATATGGCTATATCTCCCACGTGTCGAAGCACGACTTAGAGGCATAACCGCATTGAAAGCAATGTCGCAAGTGAGGTAATCTTCACACATCCCATGTAATACATAAGGGAAAGAGATACATAGTTGGCTTACAATCGACACTTCACACAATTACATGAATAAAGCATTAGATCATCCAAATACAATCAAGGTCCGACTACGGAGCCAAAATAAAAGAAGAACCCCAAATGCAACAAAGGTCCCCGATCGACTCCAACTGGGCTCCACTACTGATCAACTAGAACGAAACAACACAAAGGAGAAGATCTTCATCGAGCTCCTCCTGAGCTTGGTTGCGTCATCTGCACGGTCTCATCGACACCCGCAAGCTGGTTTTGGAAGTATCTGTGAGCCACAGGGACTCAGCAATCTCGCACCCTCGCGATCAAGACTATTTAAGCTTATGGGCAAGGTAAAGGTATGAGGTGGAGCTGCAGCAAGCGACTAGCATATACGGTGGCTAACATACGCAAATGAGAGCGAGAAGAGAAGGCAAAGCACGGTCGAGAAAGTATGATCAAGAAGTGATCCTAAACAACCTACGTCAAGCATAACTCCAACACCGTGTTCACTTCCCAGACTCCGCCGGAAAGAGACCATCACGGTTAGACACGCGATTGATTCATTTTAATTAAGGTCAACTTCAGGTTTTCTACAACCGGACATTAACAAATTCCCATCTGCCCATAACCGCGGGCACGGCTTTCGAAAGTTCAATCCCTGCAGGGGTGTCCCAACTTAGCCCATCACAAGCTCTCATGGTCAACGAAGGAATAGACCTCCTCCTGAGACATTCCGATCAGACTCGGTATCCCGGTACAACAAGACATTTTGACAGGGTAAAACTAAACCAGCAACATCGCCCGAATGTGCCGACAAATCCCGATAGGAGCTGCACATATCTCTTTCTCAGGGCACACTCAGATGAGACATCCTACGAGTAAAACCAACCTGCAAGCTGCCCCGAGGTGGCCCCGCAGTCTACTCGGTCGGACCAACACTCAGAGGAGCACTGGCTCGGGGGGGGGGGGGTTAAAATAATGATGACCCTTGGGCGCGCGACCCCCAAGGGAAAAGAAAAGGCTAGGCGGCAAATGGTAAAACCAATGTTGGGCATTGCTGGAAAAGCTTTACTTAAGGCGAACTGTCAAGGGGTTCCCATAATAGCCCAAAAGCGTAAGGAACGCAAAATCCGGGAACATAACACCGATATGACGGAAAACTAGGGCAGCAAGAGTGGAACAAAACACCAGGCATAAGGCCGAGCCTTCCACCCTTTACCAAGTATATAGATGCATTAATTAAATAAGATATATAGTGATATCCCAACAAGTAACAGGTTCCAACAAGGAACAACATCTCCATGTTCCAACGAGGAACAAACTTCAATCTTCATCTGGAACTAACAACGCTATAAGAGGGGCTGAGCAAAGCGGTAACATAGCCAAACAATGGTTTGCTAGGACAAGGTGGGTTAGAGGCTTGGTTCAACAATATAGGAGGCATGATAAGCAAGTGGTAGGTATCGCAGCATAGGCATAGCAAAAGAGCGAGCACCTAGCAAAGCAAAGATAGTAGTGATTTCGAGGGTATGATCATCTTGCCTGAAATCCCGCAAGGAAGAAGAACGAGTCCATGAAGGAGACAAACGGACGTAGTCGAACGGATCCTCACAAACGCGACGTAACCGGAACCAATCCGAAGAAGCAAACACCGGAAAGAAGCACACAACATAGTAAACAACCACCACATAACATGGCATGATGCATAATCAAGTGTGATGCATGTCCGGTTTAATGAAACATGGCATGGCAAAATGCACAAACAACACTACAAGTTAAGTGGAGCTCAATATGCAACGAGTTGCATATTGTGGAACACCACATGAATTATTTAGTTCTCTCTTGTTTAGGTACTCAACAATATTAAATGTTGATTAACATGGCAAGAGGGTGAAGCAAATGAAAACTGCCTATCTAGTCAAGGTTAAATGAGGCCGGAAGCAACGAACAACAATTCCGGAAACTCCTCATGAGCATATTATAGATTTGGTACTGTTCTGCCCTAAACACAATTTTAGAGTTGTTTAACATTCCAATAAATGTCACCATGTTAAACTAGGCATTTTTCTACCCCATTTACATATAAAGTTTATTAAATTCCGAGTTACGGTTATTTAGTTATGAATTAAATCATTTTAGCATGGCATAGGATCAAATTTAACCAAACAACATTTTAGACATTTTAAACATGGATGAAAGTTGCATATTATGAAACTAGACAAAATTCTAAGCAACTTTCATATTAAGTTTGTCTTAATATGATGCACTGTTTGTGAGTAATTAAATGTATGAACATGAGAGTCTTTTATGTAAAACTGCCAAACTCCTGGATATTAAACAAATTCGCATAACTGGAAAAAAACATCTATGGGCCGAAACTGGCCCGAACTGGGCTGCACAGGAGCAAACAGAGATGGGCTTCCTCACATTGGGCCTGGCTTAGTGGGAGGCTAGATGTGGGCTGAATCTGGCAGCGGTTGGGCTGCGGCCCACGCCATGGTCAACGGCAGCAATGCAGGGGCGTGCTCGCAGTGAAGCAGAGGGTGGCGGCGCTGGGACTTGTGGCGGGATGATGAAGAAGCGTGATCCGGTGATGATCCAGTGGCGAAGACGGCGGGGCCCTGCCAGATCTGGGCAGATATGGCCAGGGTGGCTCAATTTCCGACGAGGGGAGACCGGATCGGGCGGGGCCGGCGAGGGTTAGGCGCCATGGCGGCGGCGCGGACCAAGGAGGAGAGCAAAGGGGTTAGGGAGAGAAAGAGAGATGGGGAGGAAAGGAAAAGGCGACGGCGGCGTGACCTGGGTTCAAGGCGGCCGACGATGAGCATGCTCCGGCGGCCTTGGTCGCCGACGGCGGACGGCGGGGACGCGAGGGAGGAGTGATCGGGGTTCTCCCAAAACTGGAACGGAGGCAGCGGCGTGCGGGCTCGGGGGCGGGCCCCGATGGGCTCCGCGGGCTTGCTCCAAGCCTGGGCGGGCCACGACGGCGCGGAGAGGCAGGGGGAACGCGTGGCATGCCCGGATTGGTCGCGGGAGGTGGCTGGCGACGTCTCGGCCAACGGCGGCGCGCCATGTGGCGAGATGGTGGTGGCTGGCGCCGGAAAACGAGGGGGAGGCAGCTGGCGCAGGTGACAAGTGGCAGGGGCTCGCTGAAATCAAGGGTAGGGGCTGGCGGCTGACAAAAGTGGAAGGGGTCCTTCCTTTTATAGGCATGGGTCTAGGGTTGGGGTTTTTGCTCCGTTTTGGAGCCATTCGATCGCTATCGGATGGTCCGGAGTGGAGGGGGAGTAGGTGGGTTGCCGGTGGGCTGTGTGGAAGGCCTCGGGCTGAGGGGAGAGAAGAGAGAGAGAGGCCCGACAGTAGTTTCCGGAGACCGAAAACGTCCGACGAAAAGACCGGCTATACTGCCGCTATAGTTTACCGGTTGGGCTATCAAACGAACTCCGAATACGATGAAAATTGACAGGCGGTCTATCTACACTATAATAAGACCACACGCCAACTTTCATCCCATTCCGAGGACATTTTCCGTCCACTTGTAAAATACTATTTCGGACATGCCGTGGGTGCGTGCAAGTGTGGTTGGACTCAGAACAGATAACGGAAGGAACGGGGAGACCCGGACGGATGCAAGTTTTGAAAACATGATGATGCAATACACATGATGACAAGATGAAATGCAACACGCAAGCAAATGACATGGCAATGACAATGAATAACTGGAAGACACCTGGCACATCGGTCTTGGGGCGTTACAGGTTGCCAATCGCGCCTCCACCAGCCAGGCTCCAAAGCCTGGTCCGGAAGCGGAGGCGAACACAAGGCGCGCACCGGACGCTCCTCCGACAGAGGATGCGGACAGGCTATCTGCCACCAATTCCAAGGTGGAGAGTGCCATGAACCACAAGCGTCGCCGGACAGTTCTTCGCGGCGCTTGTTTCTCCTGAGAGGCATTGGATGCCTTCAATTCGGGAGATGCGTACCTCCGTGCCACTCAAAATGGTCTAGCCAGAGCCACGAAGCAGTATGTAAAAGACATACAGGTAAGAAAATTTTGGTAATTATATATATACCAGTAGCCCCCGAGACTTGAAACAGTTAGAATAACTGTTTTACGGATCATTTGTTATGCAGGTTCTTACAGAAAAGAATACCCTACTGTCCCAGGAGCTGGAAGAGTGCGAAGCCCAACTTGAGGCCGCACTAGCCGCGATAGGGGAGCCCAAGGAGACCCCCTCTGGTAATATACGCTTCGAAAGATAAGTATTTTGCGAAGTGCGGCGTGGGTGCAAATCTGACAAATGAAATTGCAGATGGCGCCGGATTAAATCCGGAAAAGCAACAACTCCTACGCCAGCTGAAGGCTGGTGAGAGTGTGCTGACAAAGGTGAGGCGGGAGAAGAACGATCTCCAAGATGCCAACACCAAGCTGGGCGTTGAACTAAAGGATGTTCGTGCCCAACTGTTGGACTCTGTTAAGGAGAATCAGCGGCTTCGATGCGGCATATTTAGTAAGTGCTTAAACGAACTTTGAAAAAAGAGTTTGGCGAGGAAGTCGACTAACAGAGTAATGTCTGTAGGTATGCTAACAGGTCATCCTGCAGAGGAAATGCCCGGTTCTACGGGTGACCTTCTTCCCGAGCTCTCACAACTGCACGAGCGAGTTCGGCAGGTGATGCAAGGCGTTGCCCAGGCCTTGTGACCATCTGTCTCCATGCCCGAAGGCCTTGGAGAGCTTGTAGAGAAGCTGAAGGGAGCGCGGCGGCGCTTCTGATTGTGGAAGATGTCGGCCTGCCATCAAGGCGCCAGGGAGGCCTGGGCCATGGTGAAGACGCGATACACGAAGGCTGACCCAAACCACATGGCCGAGGTCGGACCCATGGGGCCCGATGGGAAGGAGATCCCTATGAGCTTAGTATACGGCCAAGTAGAATTGGCTGCAAAGTATTCCCAACAGGACTGTAAGCTAGACAGCCTATTAGATGGTATTGAAGAGGAATACAATCAGTCAGATTGACTATGTAACTTTAATTGACATGTGTAATGCCTTCTAGCCGGATTGTAGATCGTTTGTCATGGCCGACCTTTTCGCTTCAACCTCGAGACCTGACGGTCTGGAGTGTGTCCGAATACCCTCGCGGTTATATAAGAACCGGGGTATGCATGGAGACCAGGTGTAGGGGTCATTAGTGCTTGAACAGACAAGTGCCCAACTAGTTATGTTATATTACATGGTTAGTAAGAAACATCTTCCAGGGAGAATAGTTCCGTTAGGGGTTCCTTTCCCTGGGAGGCATGCCCTAAAGTGCATGTCCATTCTGCGAAAAGAGACGTAGGAAAAACATCTGGGGGCGTATAGATAAATAAGTGAAAAAAGATCATCTTTAGTTCACCGACCGAATATTCCCTTAAGAATGCTAGCTTTCGGCTTCACCTAGTCTGAGGTACACATCCGGCTGACCCGGCAGTAACAATCGCAGAGGTGCTCCCTTTACCACCTAGCCGAACAATCGGGAACGTAGGGGTAAGCACAGGAGCCAGGCAACCCAGCTTGGCCAAAACTTAAGTCATATCGATGCATATAATGGTGAATAAAAGGTACATGCGGAAGTGTGACACATGTGTTGGGCATGAAGCCCATATAAATAAGCTTCTGTTTAAAGAAGCCCCCAGGTTTAATGAGCGCGGATAGCGCATCACTTTATGAGCCTTTAAAGGCTAAGAGAGAGAGAGAGAGAGAAGAAGGAGAGAAATGTAAGACAGAAAGTATATAAAAAATGGACAGAGGAAGGAGACGAACACAGAGTCCGGCACTAGGCGTAGAATCTTCGGAGACGTGCTGTGTTCCATGGGTTCGGCTCGAGTCGGTTATCCGATGCATCTCGTAGGCGGTATGCTCCACCAGTCAGGACTTGGTCAATTATGAAGGGACCTTCCCACTTGGGCTTGAGTTTGTCCTTTTTCTTCTCCGGCAGGCGTAGAACTAATTCGCCAACGTTGTAATTTTTGGCCCATACTTCTCTGCTTTGGTATCTTCGAGCCTGCTATTGATAGAATGCGGAACGGGCTTTTGCCACGTCACGCTCTTCCTCCAAGGCGTCCAAACTGTCCTGCCAATCGAGCTCATCTTCTCTTTCTTTGTACATGCACACTCGAGGTGAGTCATGAATTATGTCGCAGGGCAAAACTGCCTCTGCGCCGTACACCATGAAGAATGGTGTGTATCCGGTGGTGCGATTCGGCGTGGTCCGTAGCCCCCAGAGTATGGAGTCGATCTCCTCTACCCAGTGCGTATTAGATTCCTTAAGGGACCGCACTAATCTGGTTTTGATGCCGCTCATGATAAGACTATTTGCACATTTGACCTAGCCGTTAGTTTGTGGGTGATAGATGGAAGCATAATTGAGCTTGATGCCCATGTTTTTGCACCAGAGTTTTACCTTGCCGGTCGTAAAGTTCATGCCGTTATCAGTGATGATGCTGTGGGGGACGCCGTAACAGTGTACAACCCCGGATATAAAGTCTATCACCGGTCCGGATTCGGCCGCCTTAACAGGCTTGGCTTCTATCCATTTGGTGAACTTATCCACCATGACCAGTAAGTATTTTTTCTTGTGGGTTCCGCCTTTAAGGGGTCCAACCATGTCAAGTCCCCAGACCGCGAAGGGCCAAGTGATGGGGATAGTTTGGAGGGCGGTGGGTAGCATATGGCTTTGGTTTGCAAAAAGCTGGCAACCGACGCATCATTGGACTAAGTCCTGGGCGTCTGCCCGGGCCGTCGGCCAATAAAAGCCTATATGGAAGGCCTTGCTTACAGGGGACCAAGCTGCAGCGTGATGACCGCCGAGTCCGGCATGAATTTCTGCCAGGAGGTTCTGCCCTTCCTCTTCGGAGATGCACCTTTGAAGGACTCCGGTAGTGCTTTTCTTATAAAGCTTTCCCTCATGGACTTTATAGGATTTAGATCGCCGCACTATGCAGCGTGCCTTAATTTGGTCCTCGGGGAGTTCCTACCTAGTAAGTTAGGCGAGGAATGGTTCTGTCCACGGGGCGATGACGGCCATTATTACGTGGGCTGAAGGTGTTATTTCATTAGCAGAGCCTCCAATTATGTCAGAGTGTTCGGTGTCCGGCAGTGCGGTTGGGTCCGGGCTGTTATTGCCGGGTTCTCCTTCCCATACTACGGATGGCTTGAACAGCCTTTCCAAGAAGATGTTGGGGGGGACTACATCATGTTTTGCGCCTATGCGTGCCAGGACATCTGCCGCCTAATTATTTTCCCGGGCTATATGGTGAAATTCGTGCCCTTCGAACCGAGCTGACATTTTTAGGACGGCGTTGCGATAAGCTGCCATTTTTGGATCCTTGGCATCAAAGTCTCCATTTATTTGCGATATGGCGAGGTTCGAGTCCCCGCACACCTCTAGGCGTTGAATGCCCATGGATACTGCCATCCGGAGACCATGTAAAAGGGCCTCATATTCGGTTGCATTGTTGGAGTCTGTGTACATTATCTGGAGTACGTATTGAACTGTGTCTCCTGTGGGTTACGTCAAAATGATGCCAGCCCCTAGACCGGCCAACATTTTGGAGCCGTCGAAGTGCATGACCCAGTTTGAATATGTGTCGTACTCTTTAGGGAGTTCGGCCTCCGTCCATTCTACGACAAAGTCGGCCAAAACTTGCGACTTGATAGCTCGCCGTGGCTTGTAAGTTATGTCGAATGGGAGGAGCTCAATGGCCCATTTTGCAATCCGGCCCGTTGCGTCGCGGTTGTTTATAATATCGTTAAGTGGCACTTCCGAGGCTACTGTTATTGAACACTCTTGAAAGTAGTGTCGCAGCTTCCGGGATGCCGTAAATACCGCGTACGCAATCTTTTGATAATGCGGGTACCGTGACATGCACGGAGTAAGGACAGTGGACACATAGTAGACCGGCTTTTGAAGGGGGAATTTGTGTCCGTCCGTTTCTCGTTTGACGACGAGCATTGCGCTTACGACCTGATGGGTTGCTGCAATGTATAATAGCATTGGTTCGCCAATGTTTGGCGCGGCCAGGACTGGGTTTGTTGCCAATATGGCTTTTATTTTGTCGAGTCCGGCTGTGGCTAGATCCGTCCACTCGAAGTGTTCGGTGCGCCGAAGGAGGCGGTAAAGGGGTAGGGCCTTTTCTCCTAAGCGGGAGATAAAGCGGCTTAGAGCCGCCACGCATCCGGTTAATTTTTGTATTTGTTTGAGGTCCTTTGGGATATCCAATTGTGACAAAGCTCGGATCTTGGCTGGATTTGCTTCAATTCCTCTACTGGATACAATGAAGCCCAAGAGCTTTCCGGCTGGAACACTGAAAATGCATTTTTCCGGGTTGAGCTTGATGTCGTATGTTCGGAGGTTATCGAATGTTAGCCTCAAGTTGTCTACTAGAGATTCGACATGTCTTGTTTTAACGACCACATCATCTATGTATGCCTCCACTGTTTTGCCGATCTGGTTTGCCAGACATGTCTAAATCATGCGCTGATATGTTGCGCCGGCGTTTTTGAGCCCGAAGGGCATTGTGTTGAAGCAGAATGGGCCATATGGTGTGATGAATGCCGTTGCAGCTTGGTCTGACTCTGCCATCTTTATTTGATGGTAGCCGGAGTATGCGCCGAGGAAACACAACAAATCGTGTCCTACAGTAGCGTCGATAATTTGATCGATGCGGGGGAGAGGGAAGGGATCCTTTGGGCAAGCCTTGTTAAGGTCTTTGAAATCAACGCACAGGTGCCAGGATTTGTCCTTCTTTGGTACCATCACCAGGTTTGCTAGCCAGTCCGGGTGTTTTATATCTTTGATGAATCCGGCCTCCAATAGCTTGGCTAGTTCCTCTCCCATGGCCTGTCTCTTAGGTTCGGAAAAACGCCAAAGAGCCTGTTTGACTGGCTTGAATCCTTTTAGGATATTTAAGCTGTGTTCGGCCAGCCTGCGTGGGATTCCTGGCATGTACGAAGGGTGCCAGGCGAAAATGTCCCAGTTCTCTCGTAGGAACTCTCGCAGTGCGGCGTCTACATCAGGGCTTAACTGTGCCCCGATGGAAGCTGTTTTATTGGGGTCCGTTGGATGGACCTGGAATTTGACTATTTCATCCGCCGGTTTAAAGGAGGTGGACTTGGATCTTTTATCGAGTATCACAGCATCCCTATTCACCATGGAGCGCAATGCAGTCAGTTCCTCAGCCGCTAGGGCTTCGGATAGCGCCTCGAGGGCTAGTGCGGCTGTCTTGTTTTCTGCGCGGAGTGCTATGTCTGGATCACTAGCGAGAGTGATGATTCCGTTAGGCCCGGACATCTTGAGCTTCATGTACCCGTAATGGGGTATTGCTTGGAAGACTATAAACGCTTCCCGCCCTAGCAGAGCGTGATATCCGCTACTGAACGGGGCCACCTGGAACGTGACCTCTTCGGACCTGTAATTATCCGGCGTGCCGAACACCACATCTAGTGTGATTTTTCCTGTACAGCGCGCTTCCCGACTGGGGATTATTCCTCTAAAGGTTGTGCTGCTTCACTCAATGTGGTTCCAGTATATTTCCATTTTTTGAAGGGTTTCCTCATAAATGAGGTTCAATCCGCTGCCGCCATCCATGAGTACCTTGGTAAGACGAAAGCCATCCACTATTGGACTGAGGACCAATGCCGCTGGTGCTCGGGACGTTCGAAATTTAGGTTCATCACTGGCGTTAAAAGTAATAGCCGTGTCACTCCATGGCTTTATTGTTGCTACTTGGTAGACTTCGGCAAGGCTTCGGAGTGTTCTTTTTCGCATATTATTTGATGCGAAAGTCTCGAAGACTGTTAATACCGTACTGGTTTCTCTGGGGTGGCTTTCTGTGGCTTCTGGAATTAGAAGATTTTCGCCAATTTTTGCCACCTGCCGGAGTATCCAACATGCTCTAAGGCTGTGAGTTGGTGTGGCGCCCTCTGCACTGTGAATTTTGCAGGGTCCATTAAGCCATCCTTCCAGTACGGTTCCGTGCCCTGTAGAGGGCTTTTGCTTTTTGGTATTGAACCTGGGTGTCTGGCGATGATGCACCCTTTTATTTCGGACTGGGTTTGTATTCAGGGCCGGATTGTCCCAAAATTTTATTTCGGTTTTCCAGGCGCTTTCCATCGCACAATAATTTCGTACTATGGACGCTAAGTCAGCGAAGCGTGTAATATCACGGCGACTTATGGCGTTGAGGATTCCCTTGTCCGTGCAATTATTGAAGAAGAATGAAATTGCATCTTCCTCGCGGCAGTCCTTTATCCTGTTCATAACCAGGAGGAATCTGGCCCAATAATGATGTACTGTTTCTTCGGGCTCTTGCCTAATTTGGGATAGATCGCTTATGTACGGGTGGGTGGGTGGAATCAAATCTGAAACCTCACCCAATCTAAGACCCAGGGGCCAAGGAGTTTCCGAACTCGGAAGTTTGGATTCTTGGATGCTGTCCAATGAATCTAGCCCGTCGCCTGACTTTAAGTTCAGGTCTTGAGTGATTTCCTCCCCTCCACGGGTATCCGGCTTGGAGGGATCGGGAATCCGGACATAGCTAGTCCTTAAGATAGATGAAGGGTCACCGCACTATCCCTCTACCATGGCAACATGATGGGTGACCTGGGGAGAGTTAATCTCTCTCAGATCGGGTTTAGGCCCAATCTGGTCGTAATCCGTAGCGACTCCCAGGGCGGCGATGGGATCCAAGAGCTCGTTTAGGGAAGAGAGCTCCATTGGATCTAGCTACTCGGCGAATTCCGAGCTGACGTGAAGATTACTTTCGATGACCCGAGAGGTCATCGTCGGCGCAGTAGCCGAACAGGTGGTCATAAGGAAACCACCTAGCCGGAGAGTTTGGCCGACAGCCAAAGCTCCCTTAGCAACGGTGCCGTCTTTAAAGATGGGATGAGGCATCCTTCCTGATGGCGACGACACAGAGGAACTCTCAATGAAAGCACCAATGTCGGTGTCAAAACCGGCGGATCTCGGGTAGAGGGCCCAAACCTGGGTAAAACATCGTGTCCCCTGCCTCCTGTTACCATCCGGCCTAGACGCACAGTTCGGGACCCCCTACCCGAGATCCGCCGGTTTTGACACCGACAGTGCCCATTTCGAGCTTCAAGACGACGAGTACTTGGTGAACGTCCACTTCTACATGGCGAAGCCATCTCCTTCCCATGGTGATTTGGTTTTCGATCCGTGGTCGGATCTTTCCCATGGGGGGGGGGAGAGAGATGATGCGGAGCATCCTATGGACATCACCATGTCAAGAGTCCGTTTGGCAAGTGACACGTGCGACATCTACTTGACATACCCAAAGGTGAATCATCTCCTTTACACGTGCTCATTTGACCCCTTCAAGGATGGTATACTACTTGACACCCCTCTCGTGTGCATGCATAGGTATTGTCGGAACACTACGAACGATGACGAGGAGTGCAAGCGCCAAGGAACAACTACACCATCCGCGAGGGAAGCCTAGAAGCGAAGACGAAAGAAACGGAGCTGCTGGAAGCTACAGTGTCCGGACATCCGGGCCAGAGGCCGGACATCCGGCGCATGCACGGAAGAGCTTCAGCAGTCGGACATCCGGCCAACCCCCGGGCATCTGGCGCCTGTCAACAGGCCGGACATCCGGGATCGCCCCCGGAAATCCGGACAACAGCTATCCAGAGAGCAATAGTTTCAACCACCTCCAGGCCGGACATCCGGTGCCCCGCGAACGGTCGGACATCCGGGCCCTAGCCCGGACATCCGGCGCCTGCCTGCGTGCATGGACAGGGCCCGAGGCCCATGTATCACTCTTTCCTACATACCCCTTAGTGGCTTAGACTATATATACTCCCACACCTCCTTCTAGTTAGGGTTAGCGTTGTGTTAGCTCATTTGTGAGATAGAGCTTCGCTCATCCATATCGGATCTACTACTTGAGAGAGACCGCGGCCCCTCTTCGGAGATGATCCACCTTGGATTCAAGACCCCTTTATGGGAAGATCCCCTTGTGGATTCAAGACCTCCTCACAGAGAAGAACCGGCTACCCTTTGTATCGTCCCTTGTTGGATTTGGATCGTGTATCTCTTTGTGTTTCGAGGATCTAGCACATGTGTGATCGTTCTTGTTGGTTTGAGTGATTCTCTCATGTTTCCCCTCGTGTTTCCCCTCATGTTCTTCGTGTTCTTCACGGGATCCGCTCCTTTCGTGAAAGATCGGCCATCTAGGGTTCCACCCTACATCACAATGGCAGACAGCGGCGCCGCGGTGAGCGCACAAAGGCACAGGACGAGATTGGACCACCTGAGGCAATGCCTTTTTTTGTACTGAAACTACTGAACTATCCCAGTGGCCAAGTGACACTACCCGACTACTATTCCGCCCGGGTTCGATTCCACCTGATGCAGGGAAAATATCTCCAATTTTTTTGCCTCTGCCATTATTTACATGTGGGTCCCCATTGCCATCTACGCACACCATGTCCAACACTTGCCAAAACTTTGTCCCTCGTTTTCTCTATTTTTTTCGCACACTCAATGTTGTGTGGGCATTTTGAAAATAGGATATCTTTTTGACTGTGCATCATATTAAGATGTGCTATGCATGAGTGTTGATCAGCATGATGTTAACTGGCGGGTAGTTCCATTTTCGACCATGAATAAAACTTCCAACATGATGTTATCCCTGTTTGAAAAGGCCATGTTAATATAAATGCTTTGCCTCTGAAAGTTGCAGTTTCTTATCTGAAACTGAACTTGTAGTTTCTTATCTGAAACTGAAACTTGCAGTTTCTTCTCTGAGAATCACATTGTCTACACTTTTATACTCCTATGAAACTACATTTTTAAGTGCTAAAAATAGATCTCTAGAATTCATAAAATACTTCATATGCTCAATACTGCAAATCTGAAATTCAAAAGACATTCATATATGAAAGGACTCTCAAAACACACAACACAAAACACAATTCACAACCTGCAAATACTGACAATCCTAAGCTCCTCCTGACAATTCACAACCTGCCCGACTATTGGGCTGGGGGGGGGGGGCAGTCCCCTCCTATTCCTCGGCGGCAGACAGCCGCCCCGTGAGACGATGTGAACGGCGAGGGAGAGGATGGCGGGGAAGCGTCATCGGGCCAACTGCTTTTCTCCTCTTGTAGTTGGGTTCGGTCGACGAAGACTCCATCGGCTTGCTCTGGCGCAACACCCTCACAAACGACACCCTGTAGATGCTCGATCCTTCAATCTCTGGTGGATGCTCCATCTGGGATCGATATTCCCACCACCGCTGCCTCACGATCAGATTCGGTGAATCTGTTTGCTCCATGGCCCAGAGGAGCAGCTCTATGTACTCCGGCGCGACTCCCTTCAGGAGTATCGCCGCCTTTTCGCTCCGTTGCAGATATTTGGCCATGGATGTCGCAGTCGCCGCTAGTTGGTCCTTGTTGTCAAACCAAGACTGTATCTCCAACATCCTAGCTAGATTCACAGGGTCACCGTCTGTGATCCTCACGTATCGGTTGTACTCCTCCATCGATCTACTTCTCCACAGCACCTTCACTCGCCGGCGGTGGTTTTTGAATGGAAGAGGAGAGGAGCGGCGGTGGTTTAAGAGGAGAGGAGCGGCGCTGGTCTTGGAAGTATTTTTTGTTTTGCATATTTTGGGTCAAAGTTTGACCACGTATTGTATTTGACAAGCAAAATGTGAATGCATGTCACCAAAAATTGTATCGTTTGCTTTGTATGTGAATGTACTTTCAAATTATATTATTTTTGCAACGTATAACATATATTTTATTTGTGAAAATCATGGTCAATTATGACCCAGAATAAAAGGGAGACTAGTTAATGTGGGGTCGCTTTCTTAATTGAAGGATAAATTGATTTTGATTTTGATCCGGTCATAGCGCGCCAACCCTCTCGTCCAATCCTAAATTGCTGCCGCACACTCCTCTCCCTCTTCTCCATTGCAAAACCACCTCCTCTCCTCTCCATCATCTCCATTACAAAACCACCGTCTTGCCTCTCCCTTTTCTCCATTGCAAAACAACCCCCTCTCCTCTCCATCTTCTCCATTGCAAAACCACCATCTCGCATCTCCCTCTTCTCTATTGCAAGACCACCGTCTCTCCTCCCATCTTCCAAAGCTAGCACTGGACCTCTCAGATGGACAACTATGGAGAGGATCCAGCGAATCGGGCAGATCGCCGGCGGCGACCAGGCAAAGTTAGCCGGGTTGAAGGAGATCCTTACTTGGTTTGACAATGAGTGGGAGATTTTGAGGACGGTGAGGGCCATGTGGAAATGTATGCGAAAGAGCGAGACGACAGTGATGAGGGTGGCGGTGTACTCCTCAGCGGCAGTCACACCCCAGTCCTTCAAGTTCATCGAGTATCTCCTTTGGGTGATGGAGCAGACAAATTCGCCCGAGACAAAAGCCAGGTGGAGGTGGTGGGAGTACAGGTCGAAGGTCGAGCATCTAGAGGATAAAAAATCGATCGAGTATGATGTGCCGTTCATGAGGGTGCAGAGCCAGCTAGAGCCACATGTGTATTCGTTCTCCCACCGCAAGAGGAGGCCGGATGGTGCGACATTGCTTCGCCGGCATTCTCCAGGGTTCCCTCGACACTCGCCTCATTTCAACAGCGGCGGTAGGGTTTAAGGTAAGCTTCTCACTAACCTAATCTTCCATCTGCTCATGCTTACAATCAGTGTGACAGCTAATGAAAATCATGCTTACAATCAGTCTCCGAGTAGTACGCAAATCACCCTAAATAGCTCTGGCCCTTTGGGTCAAAGTCGTGACATTGTTTACAAATAAAGAAAAATTGATTGGTGCTTCTTTCAGAAAAGAGTACTCCCTAGAAAACTGCCACTATAAGCTACTAGTATTTGGTTAGAGGATTTTCTACTGATGACCCACAAGTATAGGGGATTTATCGTAGTCCTTTCAATAAGTAAGAGAGTCGAACCCAACGAGGAGCAGAAGGAAATGATTGATATGTCTCCAACGTATCTACTTTTCCAAACACTTTTGCCCTTGTTTTGGACTCTAACTTGCATGATTTGAATGGAACTAACCCGGGCTGACGCTGTTTTCAGCAGAATTACCATGGTGTTATTTATGTGCAGGAGCAAACGTTCTTGGAATGACCTGAAACTTCACGGAGACACCTTTCAGAAAATAAGAAAAATACCTACCAAAGATGAAGGCCAGGGGGGCCACCAACTTGCCACGAGGGTGGGGGGCGCGCCTGCCCCCCTAGGGTGCGCCCCCTACCTCGTGGGCCCCCTGTTGCCTCTCTGACTCTAACTCCACCTCCATATATTGAGTTTCGAGGAGAGAAAAATCAGAGAGAAGAAATCATCGCGTTTTACGATACGGAGCCGCCGCCAAGCCCTTAAAACCTCCCGGGAGGGCTGATCTGGAGTCCGTTCGGGGCTCCAGAGAGGGGAATCCGTCGCCATCATCATCATCAACCATCCTCCATCACCAATTTCATGATGCTCACCACCGTGCGTGAGTAATTCCATCATAGGCTTGCTGGACGGTGACGGGTTGGATGGGATCTATGATGTAATCGAGTTAGTTTTGTTAGGGTTTGATCCCTAGTGTCCACTATGTTCTGAGATTGATGTTGCTATGACTATGCTATGCTTAATGCTTGTCACTAGGGCCCGAGTGCCATGATTTCAGATCTGAACCTATTATGTTTTCATCAATATATGAGTGTTCTTGATCCTATCTTGCAAGTCTATAGTGACCTATTATGTGTTATGATCCGTTAACCCTGAAGTGACAATAATCGGGATACTTACCGGTGATGACCGTAGTTTGAGGAGTTCATGTATTCACTATGTGTTAATGCTTTGTTCCAGTTCTCTATTAAAAGGAGGCCTTAATATCCCTTAGTTTCCGTAAGGACCCCGCTGCCACGAGAGGGTAGGACAAAAGATGTCATGCAAGTTCTTTTCCATAAGCACGTATGTCTATGTTCGGAATACATGCCTACATTATATCAATGAACTGGAGCTAGTTCTGTGTCACTCTAGGTTATGACTGTTATGTGATAAACTGCATCCGGCATAATTCTCCATCATCGATCCATTACCGACGAGCTTTCCATATATTGTTCTTCGCTTATTTACTTTTCCGTTGCTATTGCTATCATCACTACAAAATACCAAAAACACTACTTTTACTACTGTTACCTTTTGTTATTGTTATCACTACTATCATATTACTTTGCTACTAAACACTTTGCTGCAAATATTAAGTTTCCAGGTGTGGTTGAATTGACAACTCAGCTGCTAATACTTGAGAATATTCTTTGGCTCCCCTTGTGTCGAATCAATAAATTTGGGTTGAATACTCTACCCTCGAAAACTGTTGCGATCCCCTATACTTGCGGGTTATCAAGACTATTTTCTGGCGCCGTTGCCGGGGAGCATAGCTCTATTCTTTGAGTCACTTGGGATATATATCTTCTTATCATTATGAATAACTTGAGAGATCCAAAAACCAAATCCCTCAACTATGAGGGGAGGAAAGGAACTGCCATCTAGCTCTGCACTTGATTCACCTTCTGTTATGAGTAAGTTTGTGACACCTACACCTGCTTCTGCTATTCGTTCTGATATGTCACATGTTATTGATGATGCCACTTCTGCTATGCATGATACTTGCGATGAAACTACCTCTATGCATGATACTACTATGCCACCTAGTGATTTTCTCGATGAACAACTTGCTAGGGCTAGAAAGATTGAAAATATTGAATCTGATGATACTGATGAAAGTGATGATGAAGAACCACTTGCTATTCCTAAGGGTTATGTTTTTGATCAAGATGCTTCTTTAGCCATTTTAGCTTGCGGAAATAGAATTGAACTTAAAAGATTATTCGCTAAATGGAGTAAGCAATCTCTAAATGCTAGAATGAAACCTGACCCTGCTTTTGCCACTTCACCTATCTTTGTTACTGATAAGGATTATGAATTCTCTGTTGATCCTGATATAATTACTTTGGTTGAATCTGATCCTTTTCATGGTTATGAATCTGAAACTGTTGTGGCACATCTTACTAAATTAAATGATATAGCTACCCTGTTCACTAAAGATGAGAGAACTCGCTACTTTTACATCCTTTAAATATTTCCGTTCTCATTAAAGGGTGATGCTAATATATGGTTTAATTCTCTTGATCCTGGTTGTGTGCGTAGTCCCCAGGATATGATTTATTACTTCTCTGCTAAATATTTCCCTGCTCATAAGAAACAAGCTGCTTTAAGGGAAATATATAATTTTGTGAAAATTGAAGAAGAGAGTCTCCCACAAGCTTGGGGGAGGCTTCTCCAATTACTTAATGATTTTCCTGATCATCCTCTTAACAAAAATGAAATACTTGATATCTTTTATAATGGACTAACCGATGCCTCCAGAGATTACCTGGATAGTTGTGTTGGTTCTGTTTTCAGGGAAAGAACACCGGATGAAGCTGAAATTCTATTGAATAATATGTTGAAAAATGAAAATAATTGGACACCTCCGGAACCAATTCCTGAGCCTATTCCTGAACCAACTCCGAAGAAGAGGGGTATTCTATTTCTCAGTCCTGAAGATATGCAAGAGGCAAAGAAATCTATGAAAGAAAAGGGTATTAAAGCTGAAGATGTTAAGAAGTTACCTCCTATTGAAGAAATACATGATCTTAATTTACCGCCTGTTGGAGAAACATATAATCCAAATCCTTTACCTATTGAAGAAACTCATGATCTTGATAACCCGACACAGGTAGTAAAGGTGAATTCTCTCTACAGATATGATAAAGCTGTAATCTCATTCACTAAAATTGCTAGCCCATGCTTAGATGAGTTTGATAAATTTATGGATAAGCAAGAAGATTTTAATGCTTATTTTGGTAGACAACTAAAATACAGTTCAAATATGCTTGGACACTTGGGTGATTATATGGCTAATGTCAAAGGTGAACTTAAACTTATTAGTAAACATGCTTCTATGGTCACCACTCAAGTAGAACAAGTACTTAAAGCTCAAAATGATTTGCTCAATGAATTGAATAATAAGAATAATGATAATGCTGTTAGAGTTATGACTAGAGGTGGTAGAATGACTCAGGAACCTTTGTATCCTAAAGGCTATCCTAAGAGAATTGAGCAAGATTCTCACAGAAATAATATAGATGCACCTAGTTCTTCTAAAAAGAAGAAAAAGAAAAATGATAGGACTTTGCATGCTTCTAGTGATCCTATTGTTGAAACACCTGAGAATCCAAATGATATTTCTATTTATGATGGTGAAACACAACCTGGTAATGAAACTGAAACTAGTGATAATGCTAATAATAATGTTCATGATGATTGTCAACCTAGTAACGATAATGATATAGAAATTGAACCTGCTATTGATCTTGATAACCCACAATCAAAGAATCAACGTTATGATAAGAAAGACTTCGTTGCTAGGAAACATGGTAAAGAAAGAGAGCCTTGGGTTTAGAAACCCATGCCTTTCCTCCCAAACCATCCAAGAAAAAGGATGATGATGATTTTGAGCGTTTTAATGAAATGATTATACCTATCTTTTTGCGTATGCGATTAACTGATTTGCTCAAAACCAATTCTTATGCTAAGTATATGAAAGATATTATTAAAAATAAAAGAAAGATACCGAAAGCTGAAATTTCCACCATGCTTGCTAATTACACTTTTAAGGGTGGAATACCAAAGAAACTTGGAGACCCAGGAGTACCCACTATACCATGCTCTATTAAAAGAAACTGTGTTAAAACTGCTTTATGTGATCTTGGAGCTAGTGTTAGTGCTATGCCTCTCTCTTTATATCATAGACTTGATTTGAATAAGTTGACACCTACTGAAATATCTTTGCAAATGGCTGATAAATCAACTGCTATACCTGTCGGTATTTGTGAGGATGTGCCTGTTGTAGTTGCAAACGTTACTATTTTAACAAACTTTGTTATTCTTGATATTCCCGAGGACGATAGTATGTCTATTATTCTTGGAAGACCCTTTTTGAATATTTCAGGGGCTATTATTGATTGCACTAAAGGCAATGTCACTTTTCATGTTAATGGTAATGAGCACACGGTACACTTTCCGAGGAAACAACCTCAAGTTCATAGTATCAACTCTATTGGAAAAATTCCATCGATTATATTTGGAGGCTTTGAATTTCCTCTTCCTATTGTCAAGAAGAAATATGATATTCTTATTATTGGGGATGTGCATATCCTCGTTGAGGTAACATAGTGTTATTCGAAATTTCTCCGGTTCCATGTTATTCGAAATGAGTTCGTTAACAAGAATTGATCAACCTTGTAAGTGGATTCCTTTTGATGATCATGAGATGGATGAAACTAGAAGGCACAACCTTCTGTACCGCACTTTTACTTTCTGTTATTTATATTAAATAAAATAAAAATAAATATTTTCTGTCTGTTATCTAATTATCTGTGCAATATAAAAATACCTCGAAAATAAAAGTTCTCCAAATGCCCTGAAAATTAAATATGATTTTTTCTAGAATATTTGAGGATTTATGGAACTGAGAACACACCAGGGGGGCCAACCACCTTCCCACGAGGGTGGAGGGCGCGCCTACCCCTCTAGGACGCGCCCCCTACCTCGTGGGCCCACGGTGGCCCTCCTCCACTTATCCTTTCACCCATACACTCCTTCTTCCTCCCCCAAACACGAATAACCAGCTCAAACCCGAGTCCAAGCTCGTTTTGCTGCCATTTTCGATCTCCTTGCTCAAAGCACCTCTCACAAAACTGCTTAGGGAGATTGTTCCTTGGTATGTGACTCCCCCATTGGTACAATTAGTTTTTGTTCTAGTGCTTTATTCATTTCAAATTTTTTCTGCTTAGGTGACCCTATTCTTGAGCTTGCATGTCAAATTTATATGGTCAAAAGTAGTTTTGATGCATGATTTAGGCCCTAGGCACTTGTAGGAGTAGTTGCTATCAATATTATTGAGTTTGGTTTACTTTTATTTTGAAGTTACTAAAAAATTTCAAAATTTTTCAGAAAATGATAAGGAGACTCTTGAGGGGCTAATCGAGCCAAAGCTCGAAGGAAAAGGCACCGAAGCCTAAGTATAATCTGCCTCGCACCGCGGAGGTTCGGGCGTGTGAATGGCCTTCCGAGGATTTCTTAAGAGCAGCCGGGATTTATGAAGATTTTCATGAATTGGCTCAGACTGCAGGCCTTACCGCTTTCCTCCACGACCAATGCGATCAGTATCTCTTGCTCACAAATATCTTTGTGCAAAACTTTCATTTCCATTCTAGGAGCTCACCACCTACGGTGGAGTGTTATTTATATGATGAGCATAAGGAGATGTCACTTTATGATTTCTGTCGGGTTTGTTTAGTCCCTTTTGAGGGCAATACAGAAGAACCACATCGTGATGATGTGGAGGGATTTATTGACACTATCACTGTAGGGGAAACAAGGAAGGTTTCCGATGCACGAATCACTAGCATACACTTTCCTGTTTTACGTTATTTTGCATTATTTGCTAGTCGTTGCTTAATTGGTCGCGAAAACTATGGAAACCTGAGTATCCCTGATATTATTATTTTGCACCACGGTTTATACGGAGATAACTCTTTTAGTATGGGCGGCATTATTGCCAAATGGTTAAGTATGAACCGTACCAAGGGCCCCATCTTTGGAGGCATCTATGCTACACGCCTAGCTGCACATTTTAACATACCTATTAGGCATTGTGAGAAGGAAGAAAAGGTGCTGCCTCGTGTTTATTTAGATTATAAAAGTATGGTAGCACATGATTTTATTGTTAAGAATAGGGAAGGAGAGCTTAAATATCAATTGTTCTTTAATAAACATCATCCCGAGACTATTACCTTGCCTGCTCCTTCTTTGTTTGATTTGATTGTAGGCACGTACCTCGTTCCGTTGACGGCTATCCACGCCTACCAGAACCCTGCACCAGCCGAGGAGCCAGAGCCGGAACCACAATTTGATCCTTCACGACAGTCTAATTACCAGTGGGATCCGGAGATGATTGTCAACCAGTGGCAAGCTGAGTCTTCCTCTTCTTCTTCTCAGTATGACCCCAACTATTATTATGGATATCCGCCAGGCCAGCCGTGGCCATAGACCAACTTAGGCCAAAAGCCTAAGCTTGGGGGAGTACGTATTTCCCACCGACATTACATTTATGTTCACACACTCATTGCTAGATGTCGGTGCTCATACTTTTTCATTGTACCATCCATGCTAGTTTATTTTCCTTTTTATGCTTTCTTCTTGTGTGTTTAATAAACCTTAAGAAAAACCAAAAAAATTAGTTGTAGGTTTTAATTAGTTTACTTTCCATGCTTGTTGTAGTAATTAAAAAGAAAACCCCAAAAGATTTCTTGTTCTTCTTCTGCTTGTTGGGAGCTTTCCCGTGTAAATAGTTTTATTTCTTTTCTTTTCTTTGGGGGTCGATAGGAGAAGACCATAATTAAATTGTTGAAGTGGCTCTTATATGCATTATTGTTGATCTGACAAAAGAGCCCATATTGCCTTGTCTTCTCCTGTTTATTGAATGCCTGCAGATTCCAGCTTAGTCCAATGCACGTGCACTATTATTATTATTCACATCGTTCGGTCGTGCAAGTGAAGGCAATTATGATGATATATGATGGACTGGCTGAGATGAGAAAAGCTGGTATGAACTCGACCTCTTTTGTTTTTGTAAATATGATTAGTTCATCGTTCCTGATTCAGCCTATTATGAATAAACATGTTTGCAATGACAACTAGAGATCATAGTTTCTTGTGCCATGCTTGATTAGCTATGAGTTATAATGGTTTACCTTGCGTGCCAACATGCTATTAAAATGGTTATGATGTGGTATGATAGGGTGGTATCCTCCTCTGAATGATTTAAGTGACTTGACTTGGCACATGTTCACGCATGTAGTTGAAACAAAATCAACATAGCCTTCACGATATTTATGTTCATGGTGGATTATATCCTACTCATGCTTGCATTCGGTGTTGATTAATTTTAATGCATGTTCATGACTGTTGTCGCTCTCTAGCTGGTCGCTTCCCAGTCTTTTGCTAGCCTTCACCTGTACTAAGCGGGAATACTGCTTGTGCATCCAATCCCTTAAACCCCAAAGTTATTCCACATGAGTCCACTATACCTACCTATATACGGTATCTACCTGCCATTCCAAGTAAATTTGTATGTGCCAAACTCTAAACCTTCAAATAAATATCCTGTTTTGTATGCTCGAATAGCTCATGTATCAACTAGGGTTGTCTGTATCTTCCATGTTAGGCGGGTTATTCTCAAGAGGAGTGGACTCCGCTCCTCACTCACGAGATAAATGGCTGGTCACCGGGATGCCCAGTCCCATGCTTTATGCAAACTAAATCAAAATAATTGCAAACAAAACTCCCCCTGGGACTCTTGTTAGTTGGAGGCACTCGTTGTTTCGAGCAAGCCATGGATTGATGCTTGTGGTGGAAGGGGGAGTATAAACTTTACCATTCTGTTTGGGAACCGCCTATAATGTGTGTAGCATGGAAGATATCGCCATCTCTTGGTTGTTATGTTGACAATGAAAGTATACCGCTCAAAATATTATTTACCTCTGTTTCAAAACCGAGCTCTGGCACCTCTACAAATCCCTGCTTCCCTCTGCGAAGGGCCTATCTATTTACTTTTATGCTGAGTCATCATCCTCTTATTAAAAAGCACCAGTTGGAGAGCACTGCTGTCATTTGCATTCATTATTGTTAGTTTACATTGAGTATGACTTGACTGGATCTCTTTTACCATGAATTACAATGTCTAGTCAGTCCTTGGTCTTTAAAGGTGCTCTGCATTTATGTTTTGCGGTCTCAGAAAGGGCTAGCGAGATACCATCCTGTTATATCATATTATGATTGTTTTGAGAAAGTGTTGTCATCCGAGTTTTATTATTATGGCTCGCTAGTTGATTATGCTATTGATATGAGTAAACTTGAGACCTATGCGTTATTGCAAATGTGGTTAGTTATAATCTTTGCTGAAAACTTGAATGCTGGCTTTACATATTTACAACAACAAGAGCAAACAGAGTTTGTAAAAGTTTTTCTTTATCACTTTCAGTTTGTCAACTGAATTGCTTGAGGACAAGCAAAGGTTTAAGCTTGGGGGAGTTGATACGTCTCCAACGTATCTACTTTTCCAAACACTTTTGCCCTTGTTTTGGACTCTAACTTGCATGATTTGAATGGAACTAACCCGGACTGACGCTGTTTTCAGCAGAATTACCATGGTGTTATTTATGTGCAGGAGCAAACGTTCTCGGAATGACCTGAAACTTCACGGAGACACTTTTCAGAAAATAAGAAAAATACCTGCCAAAGATGAAGGCCAGGGGGCCACCACCTTGCCACGAGGGTGGGGGCGCGCCTGCCCCCTAGGGCGCGCCCCTACCTCGTGGGCCCCCTGTTGCCTCTCCGACTCCAACTCCACCTCCATATATTGAGTTTCGAGGAGAAAAAATCAGAGAGAAGAAATCATCGCGTTTTACGATACGGAGCCGCCGCCAAGCCCTAAAACCTCTCGGGAGGGCTGATCTGGAGTCCGTTCGGGGCTCCGGAGAGGGGAATCCATCGCCATCGTCATCATCAACCATCCTCCATCACCAATTTCATGATGCTCACCGCCGTGCGTGAGTAATTCCATCGTAGGCTTGCTGGACGGTGATGGGTTGGATGGGATCTATCATGTAATCGAGTTAGTTTTGTTAGGGTTTGATCCCTAGTGTCCACTATGTTCTGAGATTGATGTTGCTATGACTTTGCTATGCTTAATGCTTGTCACTAGGGCCCGAGTGCCATGATTTCAGATCTGAACCTATTATGTTTTCATCAATATATGAGTGTTCTTGATCCTATCTTGCAAGTCTATAGTCACCTATTATGTGTTATGATCCGTTAACCCCGAAGTGACAATAATCGGGATACTTACCGGTGATGACCGTAGTTTGAGGAGTTCATGTATTCACTATGTGTTAATGCTTTGTTCCAGTTCTCTATTAAAAGGAGGCCTTAATATCCCTTAGTTTCCGTAAGGACCCCGCTGCCACGAGAGGGTAGGACAAAAGATGTCATGCAAGTTCTTTTCCATAAGCACGTATGTCTATGTTCGGAATACATGCCTACATTATATCAATGAACTGGAGCTAGTTCTGCGTCACTCTAGGTTATGACTGTTACATGATAAACTGCATCCGGCATAATTCTCCATAATCGATCCATTGCCGACGAGCTTTCTATATATTGTTCTTCGCTTATTTACTTTTCCATTGCTATTGCTATCATCACTACAAAATACCAAAAAAACTACTTTTACTACTGTTACCTTTTGTTATTGTTATCACTACTATCATATTACTTTGCTACTAAACACTTTGCTACAAATATTAAGTTTCTAGGTGTGGTTGAATTGACAACTCAGCTGCTAATACTTGAGAATATTCTTTGGCTCCCCCTGTGTCGAATCAATAAATTTGGGTTGAATACTCTGCCCTCGAAAACTGTTGCGATCCCTTATACTTGCGGGTTATCAATGATAAGCAGTTTTCAGTAAGGTATTCTCTGCAAGCACTGAAATTATCTGTAACAGATAGGTTTGTGATAAGGTAATTTGTAACGGGTAACAACTACTAAAAGTAAATAAGATGCAGCAAGATGGCCCAATCCTTTTTTTAGCAAAGGACAATCCTGGACAAACTCTTATATAAAGGAAAGCGCCCCCGAGGACACATGGGAATTATCGTCAAGCTAGTTTTCATCACGTTCATATGATTCGCGTTCGGTACTTTGATAATTTGATATGTGGGTGGACCGGTGCTTGGGTATTGTCCTTCCTTGGACAAGCATCCCACTTATGATTAACCCCTATTGCAAGCATCCGCAACTACAACAGAAGTATTAAGGTAAACCTAACCATAGCATGAAACATATGGATCCAAATCAGCCCCTTATGAAGCAACACTAAAACTAGGGTTTAAGCTTCTGTCACTCTAGCAACCCATCATCTATTTATTACTTCCCAATGCCCTCCTCTAGGCCCAAACCATGGTGAAGTGTCATGTAGTCGACGTTCACATGACACCACTAGAGGAAAGACAACATACATCTCATCAAAATATCGAACGAATACCAAATTCACATGACTACTTATAGCAAGACTTCTCCCATGTCCTCAGGAACAAACGTAACTACTCACAAATCATATTCATGTTCATAATCAGAGGGATATTAATATGCATAAAGGATCTGAACATATGATCTTCCACCGAATAAACCAACTAGTATCAACTACAAAGAGTAATCAACACTACTAGCAACCCACAGGTACCAATCTGAGGCTTTGGGACAAAGATTGGATACAAGAGATGAACTAGGGTTTGAGATGAGATGGTGCTGGTGAAGATGTTGATGGAGATTAACCCCCTCCCGATGAGAGTATCATTGGTGATGATGATGGTGATGATTTCCCCCTCCCGGAGGGAAGTTTCCTTGGCAGAACAGCTCCACCGGAGCCCTAGATTGGTTCTGCCTCGTGGCGGCAGAGTTTTGCCCCATGAGTTTGCTTATGATTTTAGTCTCGACAAAAGACCTCATATAGTAGAAGATGGGCATCAGAGGGCTGCCAGGGGGTCCACGAGGCATGGGGGCGCGCCTAGGGGGGTAGGGCGTGCCCCCCACCCTCGTGGATGGTGGGTGGCCCCCCTCTGATGCCTCTTTCGCCCAATATTTTTTTATATATTCTGAAACTTGCTCCCGTGAAGTTCTAGGACCTTTGGAGTTGTGCAGAATAGGTCTCTAATATTTGCTCCTTTTCCATCCCAGAATTCCAGCTACCGGCATTCTGCCTCTTCATGTAAACCTTGTAAAATAAGAGAGAATAGGGATAAGTATTGTGACATAATGTGTAATAACAGCCCATAATGCAATAAATAATGATATAAAAGCATGATGCAAAATGGACGTATCATCTCCCCCAAGCTTAGACCTTGATTGTCCTCAAGCAAAAGCTGATATCGATAAATATGTCCACATGTTTAGAGATAGAGGTGTCGATAAAAATAAAATACAGACATGAGAGCATCATGATCATTCTTATAACAGCAACATATATAAATATTGTCATATGATTTCTTATGCTAAAGTAACAATTCATTCACAATTTCAGTATGAATCATAAACTTCATTGAGAACCAATAAACTATAATCTCAGTCATTGAAGCAATTGCAATTTATCGTAACATCAGAAAGAGTCAATATAAGAGCTTTTCAGCAAGTCCACATACTCAACTATCATTTAGTCTTTCACAATTGCTAACACTCACGCGATATTTATGGTTATGTAGTTTTAATCGGACACAGAGAAAGATAGGGGCTTATAGTTTCGCCTCCCAACCTTTTACCTCAAGGGTAATGTCAACAATAATAGTTCATGAAAACTCATATCCAATTAGCTATATATATATCAGGATCTTTCCAACACATTGTTCTTGCCAAAGGATAAAATGTAAAAGGGAAAGGTGAAGATCACCGTGACTCTTTGCATGAAGTATAAGACAAGAATAAAAGATAGGCCCTTCGAAGAGGGAAGCAGAGGTTGTCATGTGCTTTCATGGTTGGATGCATGAAGTCTTAATGCAAAAGAACGTCACTTTATATTGCCACTTGTGATATGTACCTTTATTATGCAGTCCGTCGCTTTTATTTCTTCCACATCACAAGATCGTATAAAGCTTATTTTCTCCGCACTAATAAATCATACATATTTAGAGAGCATTTTTTATTGCTTGCAACAATGACAACTTACTTGAAGGATCTTACTCAATCCATAGGTAGATATGGTGGACTCTCATGGCAAAACTAGGTTTAAAGATATTTGGATGCACAAGTAGTATCTCTACTTGGTGCAAAGAATTTTGCTACCATGAGAGGGAAAGGCAAGCTCAACATGTTGGATGATCCATGACAATATAATTTACCTCAGATGTAAGAAAATATAACCCATTACGTTGTCTTCCTTGTCCAACATCAACTCTTTAGCATGTCATATTTTAATGAGTGCTCACAATCATAAAAGATGTCCAAGATAGTATATTTATATGTGAAAACCTCTCTTTCTTTATTACTTCCTATTAATTGTAAAGATGACCAAAACTATGTTTGTCAACTCTCAACAACTTTTGTTCATCATACTCTTTATATGTGAAGTCATTACTCTCCATAAAATCCATATGATCTATTTATTTCTCTTTATTCTTTCTCTTTTATTTTATTCCCTCAAGATCATAGCAAGATAATCAAGCCCTTGACTCAACACTAATCTTTATTATATATAGCTCACAGACTCAATTACATAGAAGGATCATAAAGCAAAACTCAAAACTAGATCATACTAAAACTTTATTCTACTAGATCAAGATATTACCAAAAGGATCGAACTAAGAAAAACGGTAAAGATAAAAGTGATGGTGATACGATACCGGGGCACTCCCCCAAGCTTGGCAGTTGCAAAGGGGAGTGTCCATACCCGATACTCAGTTCTTCTTTGTTGGTGAAGAAGGTGTTGGTGATGACGGATAGTCGCACATCGAACGTAGGAGATCCTCCAATTTGCGGATAATGCCCTTGAGTGCGATGATATGCTCCTTCAACAAAATATTTTCACTAGTGAGATACTTGTTTTGAATGTGAGCTAACTCAATCATCTTGAAAGCTTCAATCTCTGTTGGGGTAAAGAGATTGTGATGAGGTTGAAGGATGTCTTCGTCTGCTACTGCTGGAACTTGATCCCCCACGGCCTTCTTGATCCCATCATCCTTGCTGATCTCTCTGGGCTCTTCTCTCTTCAGCTCTATCTTCATTAGCCAAGCATCGTTGCCCTCATTGTTGGAGGAGGAGGGAGACGACATGATGCCTGGCCTTGACAACCCTGGCAGAAAATAGCTCGAAACAAAAACATGAGATATTTGCGTGGTATGGTGGGGAGATTATATAATGAATTTTTACCGACCAAAACAAGTATCATGCAAGAAAACGAAGTCTGGAGAGCACACGAGGTGCCCACGAGGCAGGGGGTGCGCCTTCCACCCTCGTGGACGCCTCGTGTCCTTCCCAGACTGCTTCTTATTTTCCTATTTTCTTAAATATTCCAAAACGGAGAAAAATGCTATTAGAACTATTTTGGAGTCGGTTTACTTATCGTACCACGTACCTATTCCTTTTCGGAGTCTGAAACGTTCTGGAAAGTGTCCCTTATGTATTCCTCCGGGGTTACGGTTTCAATAACATTAGTTTCAACTTTTATGGGATTACCTGAGATATAATGCTTGATTCTTTGACCATTCACCACCCTCGGATTTGTGCCTTCGAAGTTGTTGATTTTTATGGCACCGGAACGATAGACCTCCTCGATGACGTAAGGAATTTCCCATCGAGAGAGGAGTTCTCCTTCAAAAAATCTTAAACGAGAGTTGTATAATAATACATAATCACCTACATTAAACTCACGTTTTTGTATCCTTTTATCATGCCATCTTTTAACTTTTTATTTAAACAGTTTGGCATTCTCATAGGCCTGGGTTCTCCATTCATCAAGTGAGCTAATGTCAAAAAGCCTCTTTTCATCGTCAAGTTTGAAATCATAGTTGAGCTCTTTAATGGCCCAATATGCCTTATGTTCTAGTTGGAGAGGTAAGTGACATGCTTTACCATAAACCATTTTATACGGAGACATACCCATAGGATTTTTATATGCGTTTCTATAAGCCCATAATGCATCATCAAGTTTCTTGGACCAATTTGATGTAGGGTGGAACCCTAGATGGCCGATCTTTCATGAAAGGAGCGGATCCCACGAAGAACACGAGGGAAAACACGAGGGGAAACACGAGAGAATCATTCAAACCAACAAGAACGATCACACATATGCTAGATCCTCGAAACACAAAGAGAGATACACCATCCAAAGTCAACAAAGGACGATGCAAGAGGTAATCGGTTCTTCTCCGTGAGGAGGTCTTGATGGTCTTCTCCGTGAGGAGGTCTTGAATCCAATGTGGATCTTCTCCAAAGAGGGGCTGCGGTCTCTCTCAAGGAGTAGATCCGATATGGATGAGCGAAGCTCTATCTCACAAATGAGCTAACACAATGCTAACCCTAACTAGAAGGAGGTGGAGGAGTATATATAGGCCTTATCCACAAAGGGGTAAGTGGGAGAGGATACATGGGCCCTTGGCCCGTTGTCCATGCACAGGAAGGGGCCGGATGTTCGGGTTGGGGGCCGGATGTCCGGGGCTTCGGGACAGGCCGGATGTCCGAGGCAAGGGGGCAGATGTTCGGGCTGGCGTGGGTCTTCCAGATGCATTCGGTGATGGAGGGACCGGATTTCCGGGCGAAGGGGGACAGATGTCCATGGCTTTGGGAGGAGCCGTTTGTCCGGGGTGATGGCCGGATGTCCGGGCTGCACTGGGCCTTTGCGGTGCCCTCTGGATGGCCGATGCCGGATTTCCGGGCTAGGGCCGGATGTCTGGCCGCTGTAGTAGCTGGCCCTTCTTCCTTCTCCTTCCTTCACTTACGTGCACGCTTGGCCTTGGTCCTTGGGCTTTCCATGGTCTCCTCGGGTGTACTTGAGTATGCATAAGGTCCGCGCTTGAAGTAGCATCCATGTCTTACATGCGGAAAAGGAAGATTCCGAAAGGAGCGAGTTCACCTTAGGTCCAAAGGCGTATGCTTGAGTGTACATGGGGATGATCATAGGATGCTCCGCATCATCTCCCCTCCCTTCGGAAAGATCCGACCTTGGATCGTGATCCTCATCACTATGGAAACGGTTGTTGTGGATGGACTTGTAGTTGGACGGAGTTGAAGACATTATGCAATCCAAGTACTCCAAGGTGTCGCCGGAGTGGTATACATGCAAAAGGAGAAAACACAAGCGACACTCAGAAATACAATTAGTAGCGCACACAAAGTGTCCATCAAATAAGAAAGAGTCCGTGCGACAAGATTGATCATGACAAGGTGCATGAAGCTTATCCAAAATATATGGAATGGTATGCAAAGCATTCATGGGAGCAAAAGCATTCATTGTGCACACAGATGTATTGTGAATGTGATCAAAGCAACCATGGTGCAAAATGATGTCATAGAGAGACGGTTTATCAATAGTATGAATATGGCAATGGATGCTCAATATGAGTATGTGATCATGCAATTGATGATGGGAAATATGATCATGATGTATATATATGCCGTCAAGAAAGACCACAACAAATTTGCTAAGGAAATGCACAAGCTCATATATCATGGATGACAAGGGAATACAAGATGCAACAAGGCAATCATAATATGAGTCAATCCATGCATAAGATGCAAATTTGTCATGAGTGTGAGATGTCCAATGAGCATGACATGTGTGAGCACAATCAACAAATATGGAGGTGTTGGTGTACCAATGCTCGATGTCGTGGCATGAGTGGAGGTTCGAAGGTGCTTCCAATAAGTCTGAGCGCTCCTCAATTTGAAGGTCCATAGAGCCAATCTCCCATGTCGCTCCTCCGTTCACGAGATGTATCATGTAGACAACAAGAAGGAGACAACAATGAAAGAGTGACCCATCCAGTATGTGTAATTGAGGATGGCTCAAAGGGAAGGAGTTCACCTTTAGGAGATTCTCGTAAATGTTGGTGTTGCACACCAAATTGTCTCATGACAGTATCGCCTTGTGAATCCTTCAAAATGAAAGAACATGACAAACACTCGGAAAAACAAATGAGGTTAGCGGAGATGCAAAACCTATCATTCGTGTGGTAAAATACCCAGCAAGTGTATGCATCATGCTCATCATAAGAAAGGACAAGGGAGAATTTTATAGTATGGAGGCATATGATGCGAGAACAACCAAATTCAGTAGGCTCAATCAAACAAGCATGCATCACAAGTAAGGCGTCCAAGTCTCCAAGATCAATAAGCATAGATGCAACAGTTGGAGGCAAGAGACAATGAACAAGATGTATCATGTGAGAGGCACGGGCATATATGTCATCAACCCAAGAAAGCGAGTAAGAGTTGAACATGGGTGATGCGACAAAGCAAGCAATCATGGTGATCAAGTCAAGCAAACTAGTAGTGCGAAGATGCAACATACTAGAAGGAATCATGGCAAGCATGTCATGGGTGCAAATAGTGTGCATGAATAATTCACATGACATAGCACAAGCATGAAAGGAGGATATGAGCAAAATAGCATCAATAGCATGAGGCACATGATAAACATGGCAATAGCAACAAGGATCTCCACCAAGCATGCAAATACACATAGGAGTAGCATAATGGTGAATCATGGGTAGATGCAAGCAAGGGTCACAATTGCATGGCAAAGGCATAGAAGCAAGCATACCAAGCAAAGTGAACACGGTAAAATGAGCAAGAAGCGAGAAGCGGTATATAGCCCATAACTGTGTGAGAGCCAAGTGAGAGAGATGCGCGTAGTCGTTGCGCAAAGAGAGTGGTGGGAAGGATAGTTCATGGGATCCCAAGTCATCTTTGCTCTCTAGAGCTCGTTTCGTCAACTCTTGGGATTGAGAGGTTGACGAGTATACGTGAGTACCTACACAAAACAAAGACAAAGGGAAAATTGTGTGTGCGTGGTATATGTACACATCATCCATCATGATGCGCACGTGCAAGTGTTGTTTAGAACAAAATAGCCAATGCTCAAATAAATGAGATGCATGATATAGAAACATGTCATCCATCATGAGAGGTTTGTTATTATGTAGAGCATAATGGAGACTCAGATTGTGTAATCCATCACAAGAAATATGTAGAGCCTTGTTATTCATGGAATTCATGTTGTGCAAGCAATCATGGCAAACATGCAAAGTTTGGAATGCATCAAAATCTCCTAATATGTATGATGAAACTATGGGGGTCTCCTCATGAGAATTAATGGAAACACCACATGGAGAATATTGACAACATCCAAAACAAAGCATATTTGGTTCTATGTGATCATGGCATGGCATAGTAGATGAATTGTGCAAATCATGTAAAGGAAGCATGGCAATATCATCACATGAAAAACAAAAGCCAATGACCATCATCTCGTCATCTATGCCACAAGTGCAAATGGGATTGATTTTAATGGGGCATGCATAGTTACTATGTTGAGATTGAAATGATGCAATATGGGATATCTCACTCATAGCATATGACAAGGTTAATGGATTGTGAAACATGATGTGACCAAAAGAATTTTCACATGATATCCTATGGAGCACAACATCACAACTAGGCAACTTGACATGCTCGTCATCATATTCATCATAAATAGGTAAGTCATGACATGAGGAAGTCGCACTAGCATGAAGCATGGGAGTAGGTGTGTCAACATCATGCAAGCAATCATTCGTAAAATAGTCCACTAGTGGGACAAGAGAAGCACCATCACCTATGTTACCTTTGGAGCATCGCTCATGTGTTGTAGGTGAGGTGTTGAAGACCAAGTCGTGGTCATCTTCATCTTGATGGAACCATGTGGGGGTGCATCATTGTCCACCATGGACATCGTTGTCTCCATTGGAGATATGGACTCGCCGAGGATAGGCATGTCGTCATGTAGGAGACCTAGCACCAAAGAAAACACAGTCGGAGTAGAGGTTAAGTTGTTAGAAATCATAGTGGCCTCACGTGCCGTGTCAACTACCTCACTCACTAAGTGTGGTGGCTCACTCACTCCCTCTTGGATGCTCTCAAGTGTGGGGCTGGTGGTGGTCACACTCATCCTCTCATAGGAAATGTACTCAATGTCACAAATGGTGGAGTCACTCATATCACTCATGGTGGGGTGGCTCTCCTCACATGGGAATTGGGGCATCTCTTTATATGTGGGTGTCGGAGAGATGTTGGTGCAAATGTCTCCATGCTCAATCATGTCGTAGTTGTAGCCGTGGATGAAGGCCGAAGATGGCACATCATCACTCTCCTCCAAGACCAAAGATAATGTCTCATGTGCAGTCTCGTAGCTTGACTCAGAGTATGAGTCCAATATGGGCGCTGTCTTCATGTTGTTGAAGAGGTTCGTGCTCGTCGCCGTGGTCGAAAGGGATGGCCCTTGCTTGACCTTGTTGTCGCCGTCTTGTTGTTGGAGGCCCATATGATGTGGCACCTCGTAGCTTGTCTCCATGACCGAAGGGAATTTCCCATGCTCGGCCATCTTCCTTGAGGGGCTTCCGAAGATGGAAGTGTCGCCCTCGCTCGTAGGTGGTCGCCTTGTACTTGAAGATGTCGGTTTAGGCGAAGATGCCGTATGTCTGAAGGCGAAGATTCCTTGAGAATGCTTGGTGAAGATGCCGAAGTGGTGGTGGTAGTAGTCGTAGCGTGCTCTTGGTGGTGCTTGTCTCACGGTCTTCTATTGTGCTCTTGAGGCTTGGCCTTGGTGTGAAGTAGAGCTTGTTGGGACTTGTGCATTAGCGCTTGTTGAACATCATCATGATGATGTTGGCGTTGTCGCACTTGAGCTCGTAGTAGATGTTGTTTGTCGTAGTCTTGCACATGTTGCTCGGAGGTGACTTGCCCTTCATGACGAGATGGATCACGAAAGTGATGGTGGTCGCCATGGAGATGTGGACGTGGACGACTTGCGCTTGCATCATTTTTGCACTCCGAAGACTTGTGACTTAAACTTCGCTGCCTTGAAGATGATGAAGGGGAAGAATGGTTGATCAACAAGGTCCGAATCTCCTCCATCCTTGCATCTTGCTCCTCCTTTTGTGCGGACAGCTTGTTGTCGATGTAGTCCCTTTTCCTTGCTTCGGAGTGACGAATGTCGATGGAGAGGTTCTCGATGCGCTCACGCAATCGTGATTGTGCACCTTTCATTTGTCGTTGTAGATTGAAGATTGACGCTTTGGTGATGTAGTTTTTCACACCGTCATTGTTGTCGAAGACCGGAGATGAAATGTCTTGCCTATTCATCACAATACTCGAGCAAATATGAGTGGAGAAAGGAGAAGAAATTATACCAAATGTACATTGACCGATGTTGAAGAAGGATCAATGATCACTCAATGATGTAACAAGGAAATAGCACAATTGGTACCAATTCTTGTCGGTTTCTCACACCTACGCAGATAAGGCTTATGGTGGAGCTCGGTGAGGATAGTGGCACAAAAATTTAATGCAAAATGTTAGCAAGAATCAATAATGTTGAAAGAGATTCTCAATTTTGCAAGTGAGACAAGTAGACCAATAGAAATATGGGTGGCACACGGAAACACACACACAGATAAATAAAATGGGGTCGTGCAACCAAGGAATGAGCACAAAATGTGGAATCCACGGAAAACGCTCGTGTTGCACAACTCAAGAGAGATGTTAGCATGATTTCTCTATAGAAGGATACGACACTTGTGCACAACCTATAAGATGCAAAATGTATGAACTTTCTATCCCAAGTATGCTATATATGTATGATGTTTCGGTGGTATGATCCAAGATGATCGGATATGACAATCCTATATGCAATGTGGTATGATGCTATGGCTATTGCTTACAAGCTTATTTGCTCTTTCTCTTTTTCTTAAAAGCTTATTCTTTTTTTGTATATGGCCACAATGCGGAATGCACAAACCAAGATAGCGATCGGGTATACACGGGAACAAACTTGAGGCACACGAGATGATATGATGATACCAATATGATATGGTATGTATGCAATGCATGGTGTATATCACTAATGTGCACAAGTAACGTTGCCGGCAATACTCAAATGGCTAGTCTTGATAGGCAAGTGACGCAAAATAGGCTAGGGGTTATCCATGCAATGGCAAGGGAATGTACAATGGAGGGATACCACGATACCAAGATGATATGGAGGTTACCGTCAAGGGTTTGTCGTTTGTAAGCCACGGACGGATGATGGTGAAGTGGTCAATGTCGATGACAAACTCGAGGCGATGATGAGTGGCGGTGATCTTGATGGAGATACCAAGATGATGGAGACTCGTCCCTAAGTAGCCAAAACACCTTAGGAGACGAAAAAACCGTGAACTCAAAATCTCAAATCTCAAATGGTGGTAGCGCGAATGCGGAAGCTCAAATGGGATTTCCAAAATGGAGGGTAAGGTGGTGGAATATACACGGTATCGGAGTTGGAAGAACGGTCCCTAAGTAGCTGAAACACCTTAGGAGACACAACTCACAACACAAACAAAATTGGGTTAAGTTGGGGTGACGGAAGTGTACGGTGGGCAAGCCTATGTGGCAGTTATGGTGGTGGTGGTTGATGAAGAAGCAATCATCCCTAAGTAGCCTAGACACCTTAGGAGACTCAAATCACTCCTCAAGCAACCACTAATGCGATGGAGAACAAAAATGGTTAGGTTGAGGAAGTCGGTGGTGGTGTAGCGGATGATGTGGTGGAAGCCCTAGGCAAAGATGCCAAAATTCACAAAATTTTATGGAGTCAAAAGAGGTTGGTGGTATTTTTGTGGGAAGGGGGATGTCAAGATCTTTTCAACGAGCTAAAGAACGTCAAAAATGACTCCAAATGAATTAGTTATGGACAAAACGGTGAAATAGGGTTAGCTGAAGTGTCAGGGGCCGGACATCCGGGCTCGCGGCCGGAAATCCGAGACCTGATGTCCAGAACCGCGTGCGAATTGCGCTCTAGGAGCCGGATGTCCGGCTTGGGACCCGGATGTACGGCCAGGTGGCCCGGATGTCCGGCCCGACGATTCCAAATCGTGATTTGGACTTCGAAACTCGATTTGGGGGCGGAAATAGATGATTTTAGGGGCAAAATTGCGGAGATTTCGTGGATGGAAAGTGGGGAAACTTGGGGATATGCTAGATCCACTTGAAACCAAGCAAGTCCATGGATCAAATCCAACAAAACATCATCAAAACCAACAAATCACAAAAACAATTCGAGCTATTTTTGGGGAATTTTTGAATTAGGGACAAAATCAACAAAAACAAGGCTAGCAACACAAAGGGGGGCTCCAAAATCGTGATCAACGTGGCTCTTGATACCATGATGATGTAGGGTGGAACCCTATATGGTCGATCTTTCACGAAAGGAGCGGATCTCATGAAGAACACGAATAACATGAGGGGAAACATGAGGGGAAACACGAGAGAATCACTCAAACCAATAAGAACGATCACACATGTGCTAGATCCTTGAAACACAAAGAGAGATACATGATCCAAAGTCAACAAAGGACAATACAAGAGGTAACCGGTTCTTCTCCATGAGGAGGTCTTGATGGTCTTCTTCGTGAGGAGGTCTTGAATCCAACATGGATCTTCTTCGAAGAGGGGCCACGGTCTCTCTCAAGGAGTAGATCCGATATGGATGAGCGAAGCTCTATCTCACAAATGAGCTAACACAACACTAACCCTAACTAGAAGGAGGTGGAGGAGTATATACAGGCCTTTAGCCACGAAGGGGTAAGTGGGAGAGGATACATGGGCCCTTGGCCCGTTCTCTGTGCACAGGAAGGGCCTGGATGTCCGGGTTGGGGGCCGGATGTCCGGGGCTTCGGGACGGGTCGGATGTCCGGGGCAAGGGGCCGGATGTCCAGGTTGGCCTGGGTCTTCCAGATGCATTAATTCGGTGATGGAGGGGCCGGATTTCCGGGCGAAGGGGGCGGATGTCTGGGGCTTCGGGAGGAGTCGAATGTCCAGGGTGATAGCCGGATGTTCGGGCTGCGCTGGGCCTTTGCGGTGCTCACTAGATGGCCGATGCCGGATTTCCGGGGGTCGCGCCGGATGTCTGGGCTAGGGATGGATGTCCGGCCGCTGTATTAGCTGGCCCTTCTTCCTTCTCCTTCCTTCACTTCCGTGCATGCCTGGCCTTGGTCCTTGGGCTCTCCATGGTCTCCTTGGGTGTACCTGAGTATGCACAAGGTCCGCATTTGAAGTAGCATCCATGTCTTACATGCGGAAAAGGAAGATTCGTAAAGGAGCAATTTCACCTTAGGTCCAAAGGCATATGCTTGAGTGTACATGAGGATGAATGTAGGATGCTCTGCATCACAATTCTTTGTAGATCTATTAAAAGCCTTTTGCAAAATTAATTTGAGCTCTCTATTGCTAAGTTCTACTTAACCACTAGACTGTGGGTGATAAGGAGATGCACCATGAATAAAATGTGAACCACCATCAGTCATTAAGTATCTAGGGACTCTAAACCTCGGAAAAATAACTTCTTTAAGCATCTTAATAGAGGTGTTATGATCAGCACTACTAGTTGGAATAGCTTCTACCCACTTAGTAATGTAATCAACAACAACTAAAATATGTGTATACCCATTAGACGAAGGAAATGGTCCCGTATAATCAAAGCCCCAAACATCAAATGGTTCAATAACAAGTGAATAATTCATAGGCATTTCTTGACGTCTACTAATATTACCAATTCTTTGATATTCATCACAAGACAAAACAAACTTACATGCATCCTTGAAGGGAGTAGGCCAATAAAAACCGGATTGCAATACCTTATGTGCAGTTCTATCTCCCGCATGGTGTCCTCCATAAGCCTTAGAGTGACACTTGCGTAGGATCTGTTCCTGTTCATGCTCAGGTACACAACGTCTAATGACACCATCTACCCCTTCTTTATAAAGGTGTGGGTCATCCCAAAAGTAATGTCTTAAATAATAGAAGAACTTTTTCTTTTGCTGGTATGTGAAACTAGGTGGTATAAATTTAGCAACAATATAATTAGCATAATCAGCCTACAATGGAGCAATACGAGAAGCATTTATGACAACTAGTTGTTCATCAGGAAAGCTATCATCAATAGGTAGTGGGTCATCAAGAACATTCTCTAACCTAGACAAGTTGTCGTCAACGGGGTTCTCAGCTCCCTTTCTGTCAATAATATGCAAATCAAATTCTTGTAGAAAGAGAACCCATCTAATAAGTCTAAATTTGGCATCTTTATTTTCCGTAATATATTTAATAGTAGCATGATCAGTGTGAACAGTTACTTTAGAATCAACAATATAAGGTCTGAACTTATCACAAGCAAATACAACTACTAAAAATTCTTTTTCGGTAGTAGCATAATTTCTCTGGGCACTGTCCAGAGTCTTACTAGCATATTGGATAACATTTAATTTCTTATCAACTCTTTGTCCTAGAACAACCCCTACAGCATAATCACTAGCATCACACATAATTTCAAAGGGTAAATTCCAATCAGGTGGCTGAACAATAGGTGCAGAGATAAAGGATTTCTTAAGTATTTCAAATTCTTCTACACAATCATCATCAAAAACAAAAGGAACATCTTTTTGTAAGAGATTAGTCAGAGGCCGAGAAATTTTAGAGAAGTCCTTAATGAACCTCCTATAAAAACCGGCATGACCAAGGAAACTTCTTATACCTTTAATGTCCTTAGGACATGACATCTTTTCAATATCATCAACCTTAGCTTTATCAACTTCAATACGTCTTTCAGAAATTTTATGCCCCAAGACAATACCTTCATTAACCATAAAGTGTCACTTCTCCCAATTCAAGACAAGATTAGTTTCTTCACATCTATGCAAAACTCGATCAAGGTTGCTTAAGCAATCATCAAAAAAAGTTCCGTATACGGAGAATCATCCATGAAAACCTCAACAATCTTTTCACAAAAGTCAGAGAATATAGCAGTCATACATCTTTGAAAAGTAGCAGGTGCATTGCTTAAACCAAAAGGCATACGTCTATAAGCAAAGGTACTGAAAGGGCAAGTAAAAGTTGTCTTTTCTTGATCCTCTTTTGACACAGGTATTTGAGAGAAACCAGAATAACCATCTAGAAAGAAAAAATGTGTATGTTTGGATAATCTTTCTAGCATTTGATCAATAAAAGGAAAAGGGTAACGATCCTTTTTAGTAGCTTTATTTAATTTGCAGAAATCAATTACCATTCTATAACATGTAACAATTCTTTGTGGGATCAATTCATCTTTATTATTAGGAACAACAGTAATACCTCCCTTCTTAGGGACACAATGGACAGGGCTTACACACTGACTATCAGCAACGGGATAAATTATACCTGCCTCCAAAAGCTTTAGTATTTCTCTTCTTACCACTTCTTTCATCTTAGGACTTAACCTCATTGGTGATCAACAACCGGTTTTGCGTCTTTCTCCAATTTTATTTTGTGGTGGCAGAGAGTGGGACTAATGCCCTTAAGATCATCAAGAGTATATCCAATAGTAGCATGGTGCTTCTTCAGAGTTTTCAATAATTTCTTTTCTTCATGTTCTAAAAGGTTAGCACTAATAATAACAAGATACATCTCTTTCTCATCAAGATAAGCATATTTAAGAGTATTAGGTAAAGGTTTAAGCTCAAACACGGGATCGCCTTTGGGTGGAGGAGGATCCCCTAGAATTTCAATAGGCAAGTTGTGTTTCAAAATAGGCCCGTGTTTAAAGAATACTTCATCTATTTCCCTTCTTTCATTCATAAACATATCATTTTCATGGTCTAGCAAATATTGTTCTAAAGGATCATTAGGAGACACGACAATAGAATCAAGACCAATAATTTCATATTTACTAGGCAATTCTTTATCATGGGGTTGTCTATGAAACTTAGCAAAATTAAACTCATGAGACATATCCCCCAAACCAACAGAAACAATATCCTTATTGTAGTCTATCTTAGGATTAACAGTATTCAAGAAGGGTCTACCAAATACAATGGGACAAAAGTTATCTTGTGGGGAACCAAGAACAAGAAAATCAGCAGGATATTTAACTTTCCCGCACAAGACCTCAACATCTCTAACAATCCCAACTGGTGAAATAGTGTCTCTATTGGCAAGTTTAATAGTAACATCAATTTCCTCTATCTCAGCAAGTGCAATTGAAGGAAATATGCCCTAGAGGCAATAATAAAGTTATTATTTATTTCCTCATATCATGATATATGTTTATTATTCATGCTAGAATTGTATTAACCGGAAACATAATACATGTGTGAATACATAGACAAACATAGTGTCACTAGTATGCCTCTACTTGACTAGCTCGTTGATCAAAGATGGTTCAATTTCCTAACCACAAACATGAGTTGTCATTTGATTAATTGGATCACATCATTAGGAGAATGATGTGATTGACTTGACCCATTTCGTTAGCTTAGCACTTGATCGTTTAGTTTGTTGCTATGGCTTTCTCCATGACTTATACATGTTCCTATGACTATGAGATTATGCAACTCCCGAATACCAGAAGAACATTTTGTGTGCTACCAAACGTCACAATGTAAATGGTTGCTTATAAAGGTGCTCTACAGGTGTCTCCGATGGTGTTTGTTGAGTTGGCATAGATCAAGAATAGGATTTGTCACTCTGATTGTCGGAGAGGTATCTCTGGGCCCTCTCGGTAATGCACATCACTATAAGCCTTGCAAGCAATGTGACTAATGAGTTAGTTATGTGATGATGCACTACGGAACGAGTAAAGAGACTTGCCGGTAACGAGATTGAGCTAGGTATTAAGATACCGATGATCGAATCTCGGGCAAGTAACTTACCGATGAAAAAGGGAACAACGTATATTGTTATGCGGTTTGACCGATAAAGATCTTCGTAGAATATGTAGGAACCAATATGAGAATCCAGGTTCCGCTATTGATTATTGACCGGAGACGTGTCTCGGTCATGTCTACATAGTTCTCGAACCCGCAGTCCGCACGCTTAAAGTTCTGCGACGATTGATATTATGAGTTTTTGTGTTTTGATGTACCGAAGGTAGTTCGGAGTCTCGGATATGATCACAGACATGACGAGGAGTATTTAAATGGTCGAGACGTAAAGATCGATGTATTGGACGACTATGTTCGGACACCGGAAGTGTTTCGGGAGGTTTCGGGCATATACCGGAGAACCGGGGGGTTACCGGAACCCCTCAGGGAGTATATTGGGCCTAATGGGACCTAGTGGGAGAAGAGGAGAGGCGGCCAAGGGAAGCCGCGTGCCTCCTCCCCCTCTAGTCCGAATTGGACGAGGATGGGGGGGTGGCTCCCCCCCTTTCCTTCTCTTCCTCTCTCCCTTCCTTTCCTTCTCCTACTCCTACTAGGAAAGGAGGAGTCCTACTACCGATGAGAGTAGGACTTCCCCCTTGGTGCACCCTCCTACTTGTCCGTCCGCCTCCCCCTAGCTCCTTTATATACGGGGGCAGGGGCACCCCATGGACACAACAATTGATCATTGATCTCTTAGCCGTGTGTGGTGCCCCCTCCACCATAATCTACCTCGGTCATATCGTAGCGGTGCTTAGGTGAAGCCCTGCGTTGGTAGCATCATCATCACCGTCAGCACGCCGTCGTGCTGATGAAGCTCTTCCTGGAAGCTCTACTGGATCGTGAGCTCGCGGGACGTCACCGAGCTGAACGTGTGCTGAACGCGGAGGTGCCGTACGTTCGGTGCTGAGGATCAGTCGATTGTGAACACGTACGACTACATCAACCGCGTTGTTATAACGCTTCCGCTTACGGTCTACGAGGGTACGTAGACAACACTCTCCCCTCTTGTTTCTATGCATCACCATGATCTTTTGTGTGCGTAGGATTTTTTTTGAAATTACTGTGTTCCCCAACAGTGGCATCCGAGCCAGGTTTATGCGTAGATGTTATATCCACGAGTAGAACACAAGTGAGTTGTGGGCGATACAAGTTATACTGCTTACCGGCATGTCATACTTTGGTTCGGCGGTATTGTTGGATGAAGCGGCCTGGACCGACATTACGCTTACGCTTACGCGAGACTGGTTCTACCGACGTGCTTTGCACATAGGTGGCTGGCGGGTGTCAGTTTCTCCAACTTTAGTTGAACCGAGTGTGGCTACGTCCGGTCCTTGCGAAGGTTAAAACAGCACTAACTTGACAAAATATCATTGTGGTTTTGATGCGTAGGTAAGAACGGTTCTTGCTCAACCCGTAGCAGCCACGTAAAAACTTGCAACAACAAAGTAGAGGACGTCTAACTTGTTTTTGCAGGGCATGTTGTGATGTGATATGGTCAAGACATGATGCTATATTTATTGTATGAGATGATCATGTTTTGTAACCGAGTTATCGGCAACTGGCAGGTGCCATATGGTTGTCGCTTTATTGTATGCAATGCAATCGCCCTGTAATTGCTTTACTTTATCACTAAGCGGTAGCGATAGCCGTATAAGCAATAGTTGGCGAGATGACAACGATGCTACGATGGAGTTCAAGGTGTCGCGCCAGTGTCGATGGTGATCATGACGGTGCTTTGGAGATGGAGATGAAAGGCATAAGATGATGATGGCCATATCATATCACTTATATTGATTGCATGTGATGTTTATCCTTTATGCATCTTATTTTGCTTTATTTGACGGTAGCATTATAGGATGATCTCTCACTAAATTTCAAGGTAAAAGTGTTCTCACTGAGTATGCACCATTGCCAAAGTTTGTCGTGCCGAGACACCACGTGATGATCGGGTGTGATAAGCTCAACGTTCATCTACAACGGGTGTAAGATAGTTTTGCACACGCAGAATACTCGGGTTAAACTTGACGAGCCTAGCATATGCAGATATGGCCTCCGAACACTGAGACCGAAAGGTCGAGCGTGAATCATCTAGTAGATATGATCAACATAGAGATGTTCACCATTGAAAACTACTCCATCTCACGTGATGATCAGTTATGGTTTAGTTTATATGGATCACGTGATCACTTAGATGATTAGAGGGATGTCTATCTAAGTGGGAGTTCTTAAGTAATATGATTAATTGAACTTAAATTTATCATGAACTTAGTACCTGATAGTATTTTGCTTGTCTATGTTATTGTAGACAGATGTCCCATGCTGTTGTTCCGTTGAATTTTAATGCGTTCCTTGATAAAGCAAAGTTGAAAGATGATGGTAGCAATTACACGGACTGGGTCCGTAACTTGAGGATTATCCTCATTTCTGCATAGAAGAATTACGTCCCGGAAGCACCGCTGGGTGCCGGGCCTGCTGCAGATGCTACTGACGACGTTAAGAACGTTTGGCAGAGCAAAGCTGATGACTACTCGATAGTTCAGTGTGCCATGCTTTACGGCTTAGAACCGGGACTTCAACGATGTTTTGAACGTCATGGAGCATATGAGACGTTCCAGGAGTTGAAGTTAATATTTAAAGAAAATACCCGGATTGAGAGATATGAAGTCTCCAATAAGTTCTACAGCTGCAAGATGGAGGAGAATAGTTCTGTCAGTGAACATATACTCAAAATGTCTGGGTATAACAATCACTTGATTCAACTGGGAGTTAATCTTCCGGATGATAGTGTCATTGATAGAATTCTTCAATCACTGCCACCAAGCTACAAGAGCTTCATGATGAACTATAATATGCAAGGGATGGATAAGACAATTCCCGAGCTCTTCGCAATGCTAAAGTCTGCGGAGGTAGAAATCAAGAAGGAGCATCAAGTGTTGATGGTCAACAAGACCACCAGTGATGAGGACATCAGTACCATTGTTACACCCACATCCCCTGCTGCTATACATACTGGACCAATTACTAGAGCTCGCGCATGCCAATTGAATTATCAGGTACTTTCGTTTCTTGTTAACGATTCTAATGTTCATGAGAATATGATGCTGCCTAAATTGGATACATTTGTTTTGCTTACAAATGGAGGGCCTAGCTTGGACAAGAAAGATGAACCTTGGAGCAAGTTGAAGCATGGAGATTATGGCATGCGCAATGGGATCAAGAACAGAGTTACAAGTAATGATTTCAGGACTTTGAAGCCACCATAAGGAGTGATGAAGCCTTGGACGAAATATACATGATTCCACTTCATAAATTTCGTCCAGAGGCTATTCTAGGTGCTGCGTCACCTTATTATTAGGCCAGGCTCATGTATTTTCGAAATACTTAAGTATAGGCTGTTTTTAGAGTCCGTATGTGTGGGGAAACAAGAGTTAGGGTTGGTTTCGGACCCCTCCTCCAAGGGCCACGAAATTCCCCCCTCTTACTCCATATATACAACCCTTAGGGCATTGTTTAGACTTTGGGTTTTGTTTAGATTAAAAGTTCGATATAGCTGCAACTTCGCGTACTTCGTTTGTGTCCAACGACCAGACCAAGACGTCACAGAACCCCACCTTCATTAATAAAGCTTTCCTCTTTAATTCGCAATATCCAGATTGCAATCTTAGTTTCTTTCTTGTTCTTCGTTTGCTCGCAGGAAATAGACCCTCGTGGTCAGGTTGATCGTGCTCTGGCGTGGTCAATAACCCTTGGAAGTTGGTTTAGCAATTGCTAAGGCGCGACGTCTTCGCACGTTCGCGTCGGATCGTCAAAGTCGACTCCCACAAAAAATGATATCTATCTCATCGAAACATCAGGCACCTTCGCCTCTATCAAGTGGTATCAGATTTCCAGGTTGCTCGGTGAGATTTTACAGTTTTTCATAGTTTAGATCGAGTCTGTTCTTCATACCTACAGTCCACGAAAAAGCCAAAAAAAATTAGGGTTAGTTCATCATATCCGAACCAATATGAGCCTTTGCATAATCTTTTTAGGGTTTTGCATTGTTGAATTTGCGGTTGCATCGTCGTGTGTAGTTGCTGGTCTTAGTGTGTAGTCCTTTAGAGTTTCGAGTTCTGTTCACAAGTTGTCACGCCGCCGCCGCACCATTGTCATCACCGCTACCATATACCACCATCCTCATCACCGCTGCCATATACCACCATCGTCATCACCGCTGCCTTTACCACATATCCACCGCCATCACGATAATCCGAGTCCACCTCCATCACCGATTCGCCACCAGTCCGAGTTCCACCGCCATACATATATCCGCCACCAGTCCGAGTTTCCACCAGATTCATCTCTGCCACTAGTCCTAGTCCGAGTCCAGTATTTGTTGCTTTGTTTTGGATATCCAGATCACGCCATACTCTGAGTCGTGACAGAGTCGGACTCCCCAACTTCCGTGCTACCCACAGTACAAAAATAGTTCCAGTTTAAAAAAAACTAAGTCTGAAAAATTCTGGCTAGGCAGTTTTTAGACCATTTGTAGACTTTTTCGAAAAAAAATTGTTGCCGAGCAAAAAAAAGTGAGGAAAAAAGTGAAAAAGGAAAAAAAATTCAGAGCGTGCTCCTCCCTTGTTTACGTGCAGCGCCGTGATTTTGTTAGTGTTCTAGGCTCGCGTCTCTAGCACGGTCTAGCCTAGGACCAGCACAGTACCGTCATTGAGCGTTTATTCAACTTTGCATCTCTGAATTGATTATTGCTAACCCTTTTTTCTACCATATTATAAGCCTTCCCAGCTCCACATACATCTACGTCGTGCGTTTGACTCTCCCTGGTAATCGCTCTATCCAAGCTTTGAGAGTTTTGACTACGACGCTTGCCGATCTCCGCCTACTGCTGGGTAAGAATTGGTAAGAATTTGAGATTTGCTTGGCGGATTTGTAACACCCACCACCACCTCTTGTTAGTAGTCTGTAGGATCATATTCTTGTGTGTTTCTATTGCTGCTAACCATGGTGGGAGATTATGACTGTTGGTGCTGCTATTGATTCTTCTATGCCTCCTGCTGCTGATGCGGAGGAGGATGATTATGTGGGAGATTATGAGGATGAGGTTGATCAAAATCAGAACTACATGCAACCACCAGCACCACAACCACCAGGTCATCCACATGCAAATAATGGCAATGGTAGGGCTCCCCCTCAGGTACGAGATCATGACCATCTCCTAAACTGAAATTGAATATTCCACCATTTGAGGGTAGATATGTTCCTGATATATATCTTACTTGGGAGTTAGAAACTGAACAACGATTTACATGTTTACAATATCCTGAGGAGAGACGTGTTCCTGCTGCTGTTTGTGCTTTCACTAGCTTTTCATGTGTTTGGTGGTCTGAACATTGTAGATTATATCATATTCCAGCTACTTGGGCTGCTTTGAAAACTGCTATACATACTCGTTGGGTTCCACCATATTATCAACGTGAATTACTTCAAAAATTGCAGCGTTTAAGACAAGGAAAAAATTCTGTAGAAGAATATTATCAGGAATTACAAACTGGCATGATTAGATGTGGTATTGTTGAGGAGAATGAAGCTATGCTTGCATGTTTTATGGGTGGATTAAATAGAGAGATTCAGACCATTCTGGAGTATAAGGAGTATAATAATATCACTCGTTTATTCCATCTTGCTTGTAAAGCTGAACGTGAAGTGCAGGATCAACAGGCATTGGCGCGAACTAACTTTTCTGCAGGTCGATCTTCATCATGGACACCACGTGCATCCTTTACTTCCACTGCACCAGCACCTACATCAGGTGCCACCTCCAGCAGTGATATAAGAAAGCAGGCACAACCACCACTATCTGCCAAGAGCACACCTGTCGGGCCTGCACAGAGCTCTTCTTCTTCCATGACATCAAGAGGGCACACAAGTGATATTATTTGTCGTCATTGTAAGGGAAGAGGACATTTTGCGAGAGAATGCAAATATCAGCGTGTGATGATTGCTACTGAGGATGGTGGGTATGAGTCCGCTAGTGACTATGATGAGGAGACTTTGGCTCTTATTACACATGAAGAACACGGTGCAGATGATTCTGATCATGAGACGCAATACATGGCTGCTGAAGATGCTGACAAGTATGAATGTTTAGTGGCTCAACGTGTTTTGAGTGTGCAGGTTACACAAGCTGAGCAAAATCAGAGGCATAATTTGTTCCATACAAAGGGAGTTGTGAAGGAATGTTCTGTTCGCGTCATCACAGATGGAGGGAGTTGCAACAACTTGGCTAGCATGGAGATGGTGGAGAAGCTATCTCTCACCACAAGACCACATCCACATCCTTACTACATCCAATGGTCCAACAACAGTGGCAAGGTTAAGGTAACACGTACTATTCGTGTGCATTTTAGTATCTCTACATATGCTGATTATGTTGACTGTGATGTGGTACCCATGCAAGCATGTTCCTTATTACTTGGTAGACCATGGCAGAAATAATCAGTATACTCTTGTTCATAAGGATAGCCATATTACTTTGCTTCCTATGACTCCTCATTCCATTTTGAAAGATGATATTAATGGAGCTAATAAAGCAAAATAGGAGAAAAATAAGAGTGAAAATCAGATTGTGGCCAAAGAATTTGAGCAAAAAATGAAGCCTAATACTAAACCATCTACTGTTGCTTCTGAAATTAAATTGAAAAGTGCATGTTTACTTGCCACAAAATCTGATATTGATGAGCTAGATTTCAACAAATCTGTTTGCTATGATTTTGCGTGCAAAGAGGCATTATTTTCATTCGAGGACGTGCCTTCCTCTTTGCCCCCTGCTGTCACTCACATTTTGTAGTTCACTGACGTCTTTCCACAAGACGTGCCACCGGGATTACCACCTATTCGAGGGATTGAGCATCAAATTGACTTAATTCCCGGTGCATCGCTACCCAACCATGCACCATACCGTACCAATCCAGAGGAGACGAAGGAGATTATGCGTCAAGTACAGGAGCTGCTCGACAAAGGTTATATACATGAATCTCTTAGTCCTTGTGCTGTTCCGATTATACTAGTGCCTAAAAAGGATGGTGCGTCGCGTATGTGTGTTGATTGTAGAGGCATTAATAATATTACTATTTGTTATATTCATCCTATTCCTAGGCTAGATGATATGCTTGATGAATTGAGCGGCTCTACAATATTCTCCGAAGTTGATTTGCGTAGTGGATACCATCAAATTCGTATGAAATTGGGAGATGAACAGAAAACTGCATTTAAAACTAAGTTCGGTTTATATGAGTGGTTAGTCATGCCTTTTGGGTTAACTAATGCACCTAGTACTTTCATGAGGTTAATGAACAAAGTTTTACGTGCTTTCATTGGACGATTTGTGGTAGTCTATTTTGATGATATACTGATTTATAGTAAATCTTTGGAGGAACATTTGGAACATTTACGTGGTGTTTTTATTGCTCTACGTGATGCACGTTTGTGTGGTAACCTTGGAAAGTGCACCTTTTGCACCGATCGAGTATCTTTTCTTGGCTATGTTGTTACTCCCCAGGGAATTGAAGTTGATAAAGCCAAGATTGAAGCTATTGAGAGTTGGCCGCAGCCCAAAACGGTCACACAAGTGAGGTGTTTCCTTGGCCTCTCTTGTTTCTATAGGCGTTTTGTGAGAGATTTTAGCAGCATTGCTGCACCTCTCAACGAGCTTACGAAGAAGGATGTGCCTTTTGTTTGGGGTACCGCACAGGAAGAAGCCTTCACGATATTGAAAGATAAGTTCACACATGCTCCTTTACTCCAACTTCTTGATTTTAATTAGACTTTTGAGCTTGTATGTGATGCTAGTGGAATTGGATTAGGAGGTGTGTTATTACAAGATGGCAAACCTATTGCATACTTTTCTAAAAAATTGAGTGGGCCTAGTCTGAACTATTCTACTTATGATAAAGAAATATATGCTCTTGTTCGGACCTTAGAAACATGGCAACACTATTTATGGCCAAGGATTTGTTATACATTATGATCATGAATCTTTGAAACACATTAAAAGTCAAGCAAAACTGAACCATAGACATGCTAAATGGGTTGAATTCATTGAGACTTTCCCTTATGTCATTAAACACAAGAAGGGTAAAGAAAATGTTATTGCTGATGCATTGTCTCGTCATTATACTATGCTTTCACAACTTGACTTTAAAATATTTGGTTTGGAGACCATCAAAGATCAATATGTGCATGATGCTGAATTTAAATATGTATTGCATAATTGTAAGGAATGGTGAACTTGGAACAAGTTCGTTCTTGACGATGGATTTGTGTTTCCTGCTAACAAGCTATGCATTCTAGCTAGCCCCGTTCGTCTTTTGTTGTTGCAGGAGGCGCATGGAGGAGGATTAATGGGACACTTTGGCGTCAAGAAGACGGAGGATATACTTGCTACACATTTCTTTTGGCCAAAGATGAGACGGGATGTTGAGCGTTTTGTTGCTCGCTGCACTACATGTCAAAAAGCTAAGTCACGACCCAATCCTCATGGTTTATATATGCCTTTGCCTGTACCTAGTGTTTCTTGGGAGGATATATCTATGGACTTTGTTTTAGGTTTAGCTCGAACAAAGAAAGGGAGGGATAGCATAATTGTTCTCGAAAATGGCATACTTTATACCATGTCATAAAATCAATGATGCTGTTAATGTTGCTGATTTGTTCTTTTGTGAAATTATTCGCTTGCATGGTGTGCCAAATACTATTGTTTCAGATCATGATACTAAATTTCTTACCCACTTTTGGAGATGTTTATGGGCTAAGTTGGGGACTAAGCTGCTTTTTAGTACTACTTGTCACCCCCAAACTGATGGACAAACTGAAGTAGTCAATAGAACATTGTCTACTATGCTTATGGATGTTTTGAGGAATAATAATAAAATGTGGGAAGAATGCTTGCCCCATATTGAATTTTCTTATAATCGTTCATTGCATTCTACTACTAAGATGTGCCCTTTGGAAATTGTGTATGGTTTCCTACCTCATGCACCTATTGATTTGTTGCCTCTTCCATCTTCGGGGAAGGTTAATTTTGATGCTAAAGAACGTGATGAATTGATTTTAAAAATGCATGAGTTAACTAAGGAAAACATTGAGCGTATGAATGCTAAATATAAACTTGCTGGAGATAAGGGTAGAAAACATGTTGTGTTTGCACCTGGAGATCTTCTATAACTCACCGGCAGGCACACGCGTGCGCACACACACACACACGTTCTAACAGCGGGTTGACCCACTGACGTGTGGGCCCGCCCGTTTTAACCATTCCCCTAACTACGTACTTAGAACCTAATCAAACTATTTAGTTGAATAACTGAAAATGACATGTGGCCCCTTTTCATTTAAAAGCCTGTTTAAGAATATTGAAGTCAATGACATGTGGCCCCACCTAATCTGTTAAATTAATTAAACTGTTAATTTTCAAGGTCTCTATGACAGCTGGGTGATACGTCTCCGTCGTATCAACTTTTCCAAACACTTTTGCCCTTGTTTTGGACTCTAACTTGTATGATTTGAATGGAACTAACCTGGACTGACGCTGTTTTCAGCAGAATTACCTTGGTGTTGTTTTATGTGCAGAAAGCAAATATTCTCAGAAAGTCCTGAAACTCCACGGAATACCTTAGAAAAAATAGTAAAAAATCCTCACCAAATATGAAGACCAGGGGGCCCACACCCTTTCCACGAGGGTGGAGGGCGCGCCCCCCTACCTCGTGGGCCCCCTGGAAACCCTCCGACGCCAACTCCAACTCTATATATTTGCTTTCGGAGAGAAAAAATCAGGGAGAAGAAATCATCGCGTTTTACGATAGGGAGCCACCGCCAAGCCCTAAAACCTGTCGGGAGGGCTGATCTGGAGTCCGTTCGGGGCTCCGGAGACGGGAATCCATCGCCATCGTCATCATCAACCATCCTCCATCACTAATTTCATGATGCTCACCGCTGTGCGTGAGTAATTCCATCGTAGGCTTGCTGGACGGTGATGGGTTGGATGAGATTTATCATGTAATCGAGTTAGTTTTGTTAGGGTTTGATCCCTAGTATCCATTATGTTCTGAGATTCATGTTTCTATGACTTTGCTATGCTTAATGCTTGTCACTAGGGCCCGAGTGCCATGATTTCAGATCTGAACCTATTATGTTTTCATGAATATATGTGAGTTCTTGATCCTATCTTGCAAGTCTATAGTCACCTACTATGTGTTATAATCCGGCAACCCCGAAGTGACAATAATCGGGACCACTCCTAGTGATGACCATAGTTTGAGGAGTTCATGTATTCACTATGTGTTAATGCTTTGTTCCGGTTCTCTATTAAAAGGAGGACTTAATATCCCTTAGTTTCCAATAGGACCCCGCTGCCACGGGAGGGTAGGACAAAAGATATCATGCAAGTTCTTTTCCATAAGCACGTATGACTATTTACGAAATACATGCCTACATTACATTGACGAACTGGAGCTAGTTTTGTGTCACCCTATGTTATGACTGTTACATGATGAACCGCGTCCGACATAATTATCCATCACTGATCCAGTGCCTACGAGTTTTCCATATACTGGTTTACGCTTATTTACTTTCCCGATGCTACTGTTACAATCACTACAAAATACCAAAAATATTACTTTTGCTGTCTTTACTTTTGTTGTCGCTACCACCACTATCATATTACTTTGCTACTAAACACTTTGCTGCAGATACTAAGTTTCCTGGTGTGGTTGAATTGACAACTCAGCTGCTAATATTTGAGAATATTCTTTGGCTCCCCTCGTGTCGAATCAGTAAATTTGGGTTAAATACTCTACCCTCGAAAACTGTAGCGATCCCCTATACTTGTGGGTTATCAAGACCTTTTTCTGGCGCCGTTGCCGGGGAGCATAGCTCTATTCTTTGAGTCACTTGGGATTTATATCTGCTGGACACTATGAAGAACTTGAGAGATCCAAAAACCAAGATCTATCCCTCAACTACGAGGGGAGGTAAGGAACTGCCATCTAGCTCTACACTTGATTCACCTTCTGTTATGAGTAAGTTTGCGACACCTACATCTGCTTCTGCTATTCGTTCCGATATGTCGCATGTTATTGATGATGCCACTTCTAGTATGCATGATACTTATGATGAAACTGCTTCTATGCCTGATACTACTGTGCCCCTTAGTGAATTTCTTGAAGAACAAATTGCTAGCGCTAGAGAAAGAGAAATTGATGAAACTGAATACGATGATGATAGTGATGATGAAAATATGCCTGTTATTCCTGAGGGTTATTTATTTGATCAAGATGTTTCTTTAGCTATTTTAGCTTGCAGAGATAGATATGAGCTTAAGAGGTTATTAATTAAATGGAACAAAGAATCACTTAGATATAAAATGAAACCCGATCCTGCTTTTGCTACTTCACCTATATGTGTTCCTGATAAAGATTATGAATTCTCTGTTGATCCTGATATAATTACTTTTGTTGAATCTGATCCATTTTATGGCTATGAATCTGAAACTGTTGTGGCACATCTTACTAAGTTAAATGATATAGCTGCCCTGTTCACTAATAATGAGAGATCACGTTACCTCTATTTACTCAAAATATTTCCGTTCTCATTAAAGGGCGATGCTAAGATATGGTTTAATTCTCTTGATCCTGGTTGTGTGCATAGTCCCTAGGATTTGATTTATTACTTCTCTGCTAAATATTTCCCTGCTCATAAGAAACAAGTTGATTTGAGGGAAATATACAATTTCGTGCAAATTAAAGAAGAGAGTCTCCCACAAGCTTGGGGGAGGCTTCTCAAGTTACTTAATGCTTTGCCTGATCATCCTCTTAAGAAACCTGAAATACTTGATATCTTTTATAATGGACTAACCGATGCTTCCAGAGATTACCTGGATAGTTGTGCTGGTTCTCTTTTCAGGGGAAGAACACTGGATGAAGCTGAAATTCAATTGAATAATATGTTGACAAATGAAAATAATTGGGCACCTCCTGAGCCAGCTCCTGAGCCAGCTCCCTCTCCAATTAATGATCCTATTCCTAAACCAACTTCGAAGAAGAGAGATGTTCTATTTCTCAGTCCCAAAGATATGCAAGAGGCAAAGAAATCTATGAAAGAAAAAGGTATTAAAGCTGAAGATGTTAAGAATTTACCTCCTATTGAAGAAATACATGGTCTTAATCTACCGCTTGTCGAGGAAACATATGAACTTGATCACTTATTTACTGAAGAACCTCCTGATCCCAATACCCCGACACAGGTAGTAAAGGTAAATTCTCTCTATAGATTTGATGAAGGTGATATCCCTCACTATAAGTCTGCTAGGCAATGCTTTGATGAGTTCGATAATTTTATTGTCAAACAAGAAAATTTCAATGCTTATTTTGGTAGACAATTGAAATATGATTCCGATATAATTAAATACTTGGGTGATTATATGGCTAATATTAGAGGTGAACTTAAACTTGTTAGCAAACATGCTTCTATGGTTACCACTCAAGTAGAACAAGTACTTAAAGCTCAAAAAGAATTGCTCCATGAGATGAATAGTAAGAAAAATGATTATGCCGTTAGAGTGGCTACTAGAACTGGTAGAATGACTCAGGAACCTTTGTATCCTAAAGGCCACCCTAAGAGAATCGAGCAAGATTCTCAATGAAATAATATTGATGTTCCTAGTTCTTCTAAAAAGAAGAAGAAGAAAAATGATAGAACTGTGCAAACTTCTAGTGAACCTATTGCTGAACCACCTGATAATCCAAATGATATTTCTATGTCTGATGCTGAAACACAATCTGGTAATGAACATGAACCTAGTAAAAATATTAATGATGATGTCCCTGATGATGCTCAACCTAGTAATGATAATGATGTAGAAATTGAACCTGCTGTTGATCTTGATAACCCACAATCAAAGAATCAACGTTATGATAAAAGAGACTTTGTTGCTAGGAAACATGGGAAAGAAAGAGAACCTTGGGTTTAGAAACCCATGCCTTTTCCTCCGAAACCATCCAAGAAGAAGGATGATGAGGATTTTGAGCGCTTTGCTGAAATGATTAGGCCTATCTTTTTACGTATGCGATTGACTGATGTGCTCAAAACAAATCCTTATGCTAAATATATGAAAGATATCATTACTAATAAAAGAAACATACCAGAAGCTGAAATTTCCACCATGCTTGCTAATTATACTTTTAAGGGTGGAATACCAAAGAAACTTGGAGATCCTGGAGTACCTACTATACCTTGCTCCATTAAAAGAAATTATATTAAAACTGCTTTATGTGATCTTGGAGCCGGTGTTAGTGTTATGCCTCTCTCTTTATATCGTAGACTTGACTTGAATAAGTTGACACCTACTGAAATATCTTTGCAAATGGCTAATAAATCAATTGCTATACCTATCGGTATTTGTGAGGACGTGCCCGTTGTGGTTGCAAACGTTACTATTTTAACGGACTTTGTTATTCTTGATATTCCCGAGGATGATAGTATGTCTATTATTCTTGGAAGACCTTTTCTTAATACTGCAGGGGCTATTATTGATTGCAACAAAGGCAATGTCACTTTTCATGTTAATGGTAATGAGCATACGGTACACTTTCCGAGGAAACAACCTCAAGTTCATAGTATCAATTCTATTGGAAAATTCCATCGATTATATTTGGAGGTTTTGAATTCCTGCTTCCTACTGTCAAGAAGAAATATGATATTCTTATTATTGGGGATGTGCATATCCCCGTTGAGGTAACTTAGTGTTATTCGAAATTTCTCCGGTTTCATGATTATCGGAATGAGTTTGTTAACAAGACTTGATCAACCTTTTTAGTGGATTCTTTTTGATGAGCATGAGATGGATGAAACTAGAAGCACAAACTTCTGCACATTCTTTATACTTTCTGTTATTTATATCAAAAAAAGTAAAAATAGTATTTTTTTTAGTCTATTTCCTGACTTATCCGTGCAATATAAAAATATCCCGAAAATAAAAGTCCTCAGAAAGCCATGCCAATTTAATATGATTTTTTCGGGAATATTTGAGGATTTACTATGCAAAAATTACCACGGGAGGAGCTGCCACCTGGCCACGAGGGTGGTGGGCGCGCCCCCATCCCTAGGGCATGCCCCCTGCCCTGGTGGGCCCACGGTGGCCCTCCTCCACTTATCCCAGCACCCATCTTCTTCATCTGTCTCACACAAACCCGAAAAACCAACTCAAGCATGAGTTCCAGCCACTTTTGCTGTGATTTTCGATCTCCTTGCTCAAAGCACCTCTCACAAAACTGCTTGGGGAGATTGTTCCTTGGTATGTGACTCTTCCATTGGTACAATTAGTTTTTGTTCTAGTGCTCTATTCTTTGCAAATTTTTTCTGCATAGGTGACCATGTTCTTGAGCTTGCATGTCAAATTTATATGGTTCCAAGTAGTTCTAATGCTTGATATAGGCTCTAGGCACTTGTAGGAGTAGTTACTATCAATATTATTGAAGTTGGTTCACTTTTGTTTGAAGTTACTAAAATTTTTAGAATTTTTCAGAGAAAAACAATATGTTTAGGAAGATGTTCCAAGGTGGTTCCTCTAAGAAGCAAGGACCCAGGATTGCTATGCGCGATGCTGACGAGGATCCACCAAGAGACGCTCCGGTACGGCCTTGCGAGTGGCCATCGGAAAATTTTAAGGACCGTGTGGGAATTAAAGAAGAATTAAAAGCATATTTGCGCAATGCCGGTCTTGAGGAATTTGAGGCCAACAAATGCCCCCAGTATCATGATCTCACAAGTTCATTTGTGAGGAGGTTTGAGTATTCATCTTCGCGTAATTCTCCTTCAGTCATGTTTGATCTTTATGATAAATCTTATAGAATGGACTTAGAGGATTTCACTCTTGCGTGCAAACTTCCATCATGGGGCAGTATTAGGGATCCCCCTAAATCTGAATTTAGAAACTTTCTTTCTAGTATAACTGTGGGGGAATCCAGAGACATAACGCATGCTACCATAGGGAGCATTCACTCTCCTGCTATACATTATTTTGCTCTCTTTATCGGTAGATGCAAAAATGCTAAGGATGAAGCATGTCACATGTGTGTCCCTGATCTTAGCATTCTTAGGAGTGCTGTGTTAGGAGACCAATCTCATATGGGAGCCATTGTAGCTCGTAGGTTGCATCATCATAGACATAATGGAGATTTCTTTGGAGGAATTTACGCAATCCGCTTAGCTCATTTTCTTGAAATAGACATTCGTGAGGGTGATATGGAGTTGCCTCCTGCATATTTAGATTATAACTCTATGGCTTCGCACCAGTTTGTTGAGAGGCCTAAATCACCTCTCTTATATCGCTTAATTTTTGATAAACGGTGTGTTTTCCGTATTACTCTCCCTGCTCCTACCTTCTTTGATTCACAGACAAAAGGAAGATATGTTATTACCAGAGAGGAGGCAGAAGAGCACGAGAGGAGAGCGGAGGCAGCTCGACTCCACGCTGCAGCTCAGCAGGCGATAACCGCTGCACAACAGTATGATCCCAACTATTCTTCCTCATCACAGTACGATCCCAACAACTATTATTATGGATATCCGCCAGGCCAGCCGTGGCCATAGACCAACTTAGGCCAAAAGCCTAAGCTTGGGGGAGTATGTATTTCTCACCGACATTACATATATGTTCACACACACTCGTTGCTAGATGTCGGTGCTCATACTTTTCCACTGTAATATCCATGCTAGTTTATTTTCCTTTTCCTGCTTTCTTCTTGTGTGTTTATTAAACCTTAAGAAAAACAAAAAGATAGTAATAGTTTATTTTTCTGCTGTAGTAGTAATAATTAAAAGGAAAACCCAAAAATATTTCCCGTTCTTCTTTTGCTTGTTGGGAGCTTTCCCGTGTAAATAGTTTTATTTCTTTTCTTTTCTTTGGGGGTCAGTAGGAGAAGACCATAATTAAATTGTTGAAGTGGCTCTTATATGCATTATTATTGAATTAACCAAAGAGCCCATATTGCCTTGTCTTCCCCTGTTTATTGAATGCTCACAGATTCCATCTTAGTCCAATGCACATGCACTCTTATTATTATTCACACCGTTCGGTCATGCAAGTGAAAGGTAATTATGATGATATATGATGGACTAACTGAGATGAGAAAAGCTGGTATGAACTCGACCTCTTTTGTTTTTGTAAATATGATGAGTCCCGCGTTCTTGATTCAGCTTATTATGAATAAACATGTTTGCAATGACAATTAGAGATCATAGTTGCTTGTGCCATGCTTGATTAGCTATGAGTTATAATGATTTAGCTTGTATGCCAACATGCTATTGAGATGATTATGATGTGGTATGATGGGGTGGTATCCTCCTTTGAATGATTTAAGTGACTTGACTTGGCACATGTTCACGCATGTAGTTGAAACAAAATCAACATAGCCTTCATGATATTTATGTTCATGGTGGATTATATCCTACTCATGCTTGTATCCAATGTTTATTAGTTTTAATGCATGTACATAACTATTGTCGCTCTCTAGCTGGTCGCTTCCCAGTCTTTTGCTAGCCTTCACTTGTACTAAGAGGGAATACTGCTTGTGCATCCAATCCCATAAACCCCAAAGTTATTCCATATGAGTCCACCATACCTACCTATATACGGTATCCACCTGCCGTTCCAAATAAATTTGTATGTGCCAAACTCTAAACCTTCAAATAACTATCCTGTTTTGTATGCTCGAATAGCTCATGTATCAACTAGGGCTGTCCGTATCTTCCATGTTAGGCGGGTTATTCTCAAGAGGAGTGGACTTCGCTCCTAACTCACGAGAAAATGGCTGGTCACCGGGATGCCCAGTCCCATGCTTTATGCAAACTAAATCAAAATTAATTGTAAACAAAACTCCCCCTGGGACCTGATGTATGTTGGAGGCACTCGTTGTTTCGAGAAAGCCATGGATTGATGCTTGTTGGTGGAGGGGGAGTATAAACTTTACCATTCTGTTTGGGAACCGCCTATAATGTGTTTAGCATCGAAGATATCTCCATCTCTTAGTTGTTACATTGACAATGAAAGTATACCGCTCAAAATACAATTTATCTCTATTTCAAAACCGAGCTCTGGCACCTCTACAAATCCCTGCTTCCCTCTACGAAAGGCCTATCCATTTACTTTTATGCGGAGTCATCACCCTCTTATTAAAAAGCACTAGCTGGAGAGCACATCCGTCATTTGCATTCATCACTATTAATCTATGTTGGGTATGACTATGATTGGATCTCTTTTACCATGAATCACAATGTCTAGTCAGTCCTTGATCTTTAAAGGTGCTCTACATTTATGTTTTGCGGTCTCAGAAAGGGCTAGCGAGATACCATCTTGTTATATCATATTATGATTGTTTTGATAAAGTGTTGTCATCCGAGATTTATCATTATGACTTGCTAGTTGATTATGCTATTGATACGAGTAATTGTGAGACCTGAGAATTATTGCAAATGTGGTTAGTTATGATCTATGCTGAAAACTTGAATGTTGGTTAACATAGTTACAACAACAAGAGCAAACAGAGTTTGTAAAAGTTTTTCTTTCTTTCTTTCAGTTTGTCAACTGAATTGCTTGAGGACAAGCAAGGGTTTAAGCTTGAGGGAGTTGATACATCTCCGTCGTATCTACTTTTCCAAACACTTTTGCCCTTGTTTTGGACTGTAACTTGTATGATTTGAATGGAACTAACCTGGACTGACGCTGTTTTCAACAGAATTACCTTGGTGTTGTTTTATGTGCAGAAAGCAAATATTCTCGGAAAGTCCTGAAACTCCATAGAATACCTTAGAAATAATAAAAAAAATCCTCGCCCAATATGAAGACCAGGGGGCCCACACCCTTTCCATGAGGGTGGGGGGCGCCCCCCTAGGGCGCGCCCCCTACCTCGTGGGCCCCCTGGAAACCCTCCGACGCCAACTCCAACTCTATATATTTGCTTTCGGAGAGAAAAAATCAGGGAGAAGAAATCATCGCGTTTTACGATACGGAGCCGCCGCCAAGCCCTAAAACCTCTCGGGAGGGCTGATCTGGAGTCCGTTCGGGGCTCCGGAAAGGGGGATTCGTCGCCGTCGTCATCATCAACCATCCTCCATCACCAATTTCATGATGCTCACCGCCGTGCATGAGTAATTCCATCGTAGGCTTGCTGGACGGTGATGGGTTGGATGAGATTTATCATGTAATCGAGTTAGTTTTGTTAGGGTTTGATCCCTAGTATCCATTATGTTCTGAGATTGATGTTGCTATGACTTTTCTATGCTTAATGCTTGTCACTAGGGCCCGAGTGCCATGATTTCAGATCTGAACCTATTATGTTTTCATGAATATATGTGAGTTCTTGATCCTATCTTGCAAGTCTATAGTCACCTACTATGTGTTATGATCCGACAACCCCGAAGTGACAATAGTCGGGACAACTCCCGGTGATGACCATAGTTTGAGGAGTTCATGTATTCACTATGTGTTAATGCTTTGTTCCGGTTCTCTATTAAAAGGAGGCCTTAATATCCCTTAGTTTCCAATAGGACCCCGCTGCCACGGGAGGGTAGGACAAAAGATGTCATGCAAGTTCTTTTCCATAAGCACGTATGACTATTTACGGAATACATGACTACATTACATTGACGAACTGGAGCTAGTTCTGTGTCACCCTATGTTATGACTATTACATGATGAACCGCATTCGGCATAATTATCCATCATTGATCCGGTACCTACGAGTTTTCCATATACTGGTTTACGCTTATTTACTTTCGCACTGCTACTATTACAATTACTACAAAATACCAAAAATATTACTTTTGCTGTCTTTACTTTTGTTGCCGCTACCACCACTATCATATTACTTTGCTACTAAACACTTTGCTGCAGATACTAAGTTTCCAGGTGTGGTTGAATTGACAACTCAACTGCTAATACTTGAGAATATTCTTTGACTCCCCTTGTGTCGAATCAATACATTTGGGTTAAATACTCTACCCTTGAAAACTGTTGCGATCCCCTATACTTGTGGGTTATCACTGGGTCCCACCAGCTAGTTTGACCAGTCAACATTGACCTAGTCAACTGCTGTCTGGACTATTGACTTTGACCTGACCCCACCTATAATACACTGTGGCAGGCACTGCACTATGTGACAAAAGTAATTACTGATTTAAATTGGGAATATAAATAAATCCTAAAATTGATTTAAATCTTTTAAAATTAATATAAAATAAACCGTAGCTTGGATGGAAAAACTTTGTACATGAAAGTTGCTCAGAACAACAAGACGAATCCGGATACGCAGCCCGTTTGTCCGCCACACATCCCTAGCATAGCAAACACGCAACTTTCCCCCTCCGATTCATCTGTCCGAAAACGCGAAATACCGGGGATATTTTCCCGGATGTTTCCCCCCTTCACCGGTATCACCTCATATCGCGTTAGAACACGTTTAGCTCTGCCTGTTGTGATGTTATGCACTTGCTTGCTATGTATTAACTGTTTCTCCCCCCTCTTCTCTTCGGTAGACCCCATGACGATGCGGATGCCCCTATAGTTGACTACATCACCGACGACCCCTCCTTCTTGTCTGAGCAACCAGGCAAGCCCCCCCTTTGATCACCAGATATCGCCTACTCTTCTCTCTACTTCTTGCATTAGAGTAGTGTAGCATGTTACAGCTTCCCGTTAATCCTATCCTGATGCATAGCCTGTCCTTGCTACTACTGTTGTTACCTTTACCTGCTATCCTACTACTTAGTATAGGATGCTAGTGTTCCATTAGTGGCCCTGCACTCTTGTCCGTCTGGCATGCTATACTACTGGGCCGTGATCACTTCGGGAGGTGATCACGGGCATATACTATATACTTTACACTGTTACATTACCTGTGATACTGTTCGGAGATGCGGGCTGAAGGGGCAGGTGGCTCCATCCCGGTAGAGGTGGGCCTGGGTTCCCGATGGCCCCCGACTGTTACTTTGTGGCGGAGCGACAAGGCAGGTTGAACCCACCTAGGAGAGAGGTGAGCCTGGCCCTGGTCGGCGTTCGCGGATACTTAACACGCTTAACGAGATCTTGGTATTTGATCTGAGTCTGGCTACTGGCCTATACGCACTAACCATCTACGCGGGGACAGTTATGGGCACTCGACGTCGTGGTATCAGCCGAAGCCTTCATGATGTCAGCGACTGAGCGGCGCGCGCCGGGTTGGACCGCGTAACGCAACTTCCTTTGTAATGGAGGTTGCTAGGTCTGCTCACGGGCCGCGTACGCAACATGCAGGTGTGCAATGGGCGATGGGCCCAGACCCCTGCGCCACAGGATTTAGGCCGACGTGCTGACCTCTCTGTTGTACCTAGGTAGGGCTGCAACGTGTTGATCTTCCGAGGCCGGGCATGACCCAGAAAAGTGTGTCCGGACAAAGGGGATCGAGCGTGTTGGGAAATGTGGTGCACCCCTACAGGGAAGTTGATCTATTCGAATAGCCGTGTCCCTCGGTAAAAGGACGACCCGGAGTTGTACCTTGACCTTATGACAACTAGAACCGGATACTTAATAAAACACACCCTTCCAAGTCCCAGATATAACCGGTGATCGCTCTTTCACAGGGCGACGAGGGGAGGATCATCGGTTAGGATTATGCTATATGATGCTACTTGGTGAACTTACCATCTACTCTCTTCCTCTGCTGCAAGATGGAGGTTACCAGAAGCGTAGTCTTCGATAGGACTAGCTATCCCCCTCTTATTCTGGCATTCTGCAGTTCAGTCCACATCGATATTACCTCCTTTTCCATTTGATACCAATGCATACATATGTAGTGTAGCTCCTTGCTTGCGAGTACTTTGGATGAGTACTCACGGTTGCTTTTCTCCCCCTTTCCCCTTTCCTATATCCGATTGCTGCGACCAGACGCTGGAGCCCAGGAGCCAGACGCCACTGTCGATGACGACTACTACTACTCGGGAGGTGCCTACTACTACATGCAGTCCGCTAACGACGACCAGTAGTAGTTTAGGAGGATACCAGGCAGGAGGCCTGCGCCTCTTTCGATCTGTATCCCAGTTTGTGCTAGCCTTCTTAAGGCAACTTGTTTAACTTATGTCTGTACTCAGATATTGTTGCTTCCGCTGACTCGTCTATGATCGAGCTCTTCTATTCGAGCCTTCGAGACCCCTGGCTTGTAATATGATGCTTCTATGACTTATTTTATTTGTAGAGTTGTGTTGTGATATCTTCCCGTGAGTCCCTGATCTTGATCATACACGTTTGCGTGTATGATTAGTGTACGGTCAAAATGGGGGCGTCACAAGTTGGTATCAGAGCCGACTGCATGTAGGAATCCCCCTTCCACACTCCTTGGTCGAAGTTGAGTCTAGACATTGCAAACCTTTTTACTAACATGGCTGTGTGTCTTGCGGGCCCACGTCGCCATTGGGTGGTAGTAGGATCTTTTACTCCTCGATCTTTACTCTACGACTCTGAACTCTCTTCTATTCGGGTTAAATGATTTTGCTAAAATCTAACTTTAGGTTCTCGAAGTTACTTCCTTCTGGAGAGCCCCTTATTACAGATGATCGCCTACTGCACCAGAGGATTCAGAAGATACTCTCCGAAGTTATCCCAAGAACTTGTGCTCATTGCGTTTGCAATTCCCTTCCACCGTCAACCCCTATAGATAACTACATGCACTTGCCATTCTTACCTTAGTCCCCAGTTGCTCTTGTTGTTACGAGATACCTCAAAATACTCGTTGATGTTCCGAAAAACCTTGTGCCTACTGCCTGACAGTTCCTTGTCACCTGAATACACCTACAAATTATTCCTCGCACACACCAAGGATTTGTTTCTCCCAGTTGTTCGTGTGTTTCACCAAAGTCTTTGAAATACTAATTGATCTTTCAAAAATCCTCAACCGCCAGTTGTTCTTGAAATTCTTGCTTGCTTGCATTATGGTTAATCCCATAAGTATACAAATACTAGTGGCATCCTTGGTCACTATCATTTTTGAGTCCATTGATTCAATAAGTTGCAAATGTTCACAATCATCAGTCGAATCCTAGGATTATCCTTCCGGCTCAGACATCATTTTAAACATGAGCTGGATCTCGACCAACCAAATTGCCATCGATTTTACCCCTAAGCCTATTCAACTTATCCATCCCTAATCAGAGCATTGCTTCTGATCCCTTGTCTTGGAATTCATAATTCCTTTGCATTTGAACTTTGAGTTAGTCAGTTGTTTCTATAAACTGATCTCCTTGCATTCCTTCTTCCTCTGGTTGAGTACCGATGCTCACATCAGATCCCTTATGAACCACCAGATCCTTTGTTGGATTTTATCCGACAACGTCCTTCATATTATATAAGCTTGTGAGCTTTTCCTCGGATACATAATGCCTTTGGTAAATTGTATCCTCTGCTTTCTCCAGCATGCTCTACTATCGAGCTTGTGATATTTATTCCTGAAATTGTGGTATATGCTCCTAAGATGCCCCGATGGGTTGGACCAACGCCTTCCCTAATCAGTGTGAATCCAAAAGTTTTCACGGGTCATACTTATCTGGTATTGGACCAGGTAAAACTTTCAACAACTAACGTCATTTTTGAAAAGCGAGTGGTGAATGAAAGGTTACGCGTTGAACAAGTGGGAGTCGACCTTGAACCCTGTGTTCATGCCCATGGACACGATGTATACCTGATCATGGAAGCTTCTCTTAAAATAGTTATCCCCTTGTTATAAGATCATCTTGTATCTGTGGACGTGGTTCCGACCATGTTTCTCCTTGATTCCATTTCTCGTGCAAGTTTGATCACTTGTCTTCTGCAAAGCAATAACCTAGCCCAAACTCTACTTTGATCTGTCGTTGAGTGTTACCCCCTGGTACCTCGAGATTATCATGGAACTGCATAACTTCTTATGAGTTCTTCATCAAGTGCTACATTCTCACTGATTCCAATTTTTCACGGGCTCTGCGTTATTAAATACTCAAAGACACCAATAACCGACTCGAGACCGCACCGCGATTAAACAACTCTTGGTAACCTTCATTACTTACGAGTTGGAACTCGATCACGTCCTTCCTAGCTTACTTGGCTATATCCTTGTCGTGCCAAATTTAACTGTGTTACCTGCTCCTTTTTCCCGGAGCAAAAATTTCGAGGTGAGCTAATCTTACGTCGATCTTCCTTGTCATAACACTTGTCCTTGAATGACAAGCTTGATTTCAAGTTTGTGTCGTACCTATGGTTTCAATAACTTCTCGCTTCATCATTCCGTTAACATGACGTCATCGCCGATCGGTTACATCTTCTTGAAACCTCTCGACAAATGTGTCGTGATCATCATCAACATTTTGATCCCTTCCAAGATATCAATTGAATTCATGATGAGAAGTACCCTCCTCGCCCTCGATGATTTGCGTTATCATCGACCACTTTATTGCCTTCCGTTCAACATAAACTTGTTCGTGTTTCTAGCAACCCTATTGCTTTCAAGTTAATGGTCGATATTTCATTCTTAGACTATTGATTGTTGAATCACCTTTCTAACATTGATCATGCTACCTAAGACCATATTTTGGGTCCACTTTTCAACCAATGCTTAATTGTGCATGTTTTCCTCGAGCATACATCCTTATATCATTTGATCCGACAAATGTTATCTCCTTGTTCACATAAGTGTGGAAATCCATGTTTTGAAAATCTCAATGAATTGTCGTTGAGTTCATCAGCCACCTCTTCATCCTCTCCTTGGTTTTAATGATGAACTCTTGTTTTGGGACTTGCTTCCATAGTACATTTCCCGAGAATCTTGCAATGTCGCCTTGTCAATTGTGTTACACCTTTTCTTCTCAGGCATCCTGAGTCTGAGGCATCCTAACACCAATCAGATCTGAATCTCGGTCAGGTATGATGGTTGGAACATATTTCCAAGAGTTATTACATTGGTCCTTATATATCGGTAAGGTGAGGTCATGCCTGTTACACCTGGTCGGAGGACTTGTTGTTATAGATTCCTTTTCAGCAAGGTTATCCCTTCTTCCATGAGGGAATTGTAAGACCTATTCTTCAAGATTATTCCTGATGGATCCTTTGTGTCTCCAGAGTCTGATCTTCACCTGTTGACCATGTCAATGCTATCTCGGAGCATGTCTATGGTATTCCGATTTTCAACAAGAACATTGAAGCTAATGCTAAATGTTTCCTGCTCACTTATCCAAACACCGTTGTATGGGTAATATCATGAGTTTTCTCACCCTTACTTAAGTGATTTTCTACCTTCTATCCGGTCTTGGATATCATACTCTGCTTGTTCTTGGGAAGGATATACCCCTGAAATATGTGTTTAAACACATTTTCCTTTCCATTGTTCTGTTTAACCTTCTTGAGGTTTATATAATCTAAGAAGTAATACGTCACTGCTTTTATAAGCACCTTAGTGTACAACTCTATCAGTAAGACCCTGTTACTATTGTTGTTGACATTCTGGTAACCACCGATGGACGAGAACTTTGCCTATTGGTCCGCCTCGTTCAACGAGCAGGAAGATAGTTCTCTTCGTCCCTCGCCCTTGGTACCGACGTTGTTGCCGACATAATTGACGAGCTACCCTTTGACATGCCTTGCTGTCATGACCGAGCAAGATGTCACCGCTCCTTCTACTTTTAACCCACATGGTGGGCCCATAACCCACAGTTCCACAGGATCGAAACCTGACTCTCCTGTACATCCCTACTTCGTAGTTATCCCTTGCACTTTGTTTCTTATGTAATTTGCGAGCCACCTTCCTAGTGATCAATTCTCGTATCAGACACAATACTTATTCCCGTTGCTTTGAGCCCCTTTCACGCCCTGTTTCAGGCATCGAACGGTTGCCTGCTCGCTCGAAACTTCCCATGAGACCTCATTAATTGCTCTCGACATTTTCTTAACTATCAATTCGAGAGTTACTTTCCGCCACCTTCCCCGATGTTATCGACCAGATAGTCGACCTTGTAGAGGTTCGTTCTCCCGAAATACCCCCTTACTCTTTCGTAAGTACGATGGAACCCCCGAAGGAAGGATGCCGACTTCATCTTGATGACCTGAAGCACAAAAATGAAGACATCAATATAATGGATAGACCACTTCGAGAAGAGCAGCCAAGACCGAGAAGACTCGTTAGGTTTTCGCTACCAACACTTTTTCCCCCTTACTCCACTGCTTAAATCTCAGGACAAGATTTCTTGTAGTGGAGGAGAATTGTGACGCCCGGGTAATCAAGCTACAATAACCCTCTTTTATGATGCCACATCACCACGATAACTGTTGCTAATCTCGTGTTAGATCAGAACCGATCCAAATTAAAATTCGAATTAAAGTCAAGTAATAAAAGTTTTCAATTCTCAAAACTGAAATGTTCTTATTGTGACAAATAAATCATGGATAGTATTGGTGGAGAAATAACATTTTTATAAAATAATTCATTACTCTAAAGTGATTAAAACAACAGCAAAAACAACTAAGTGAATACCTTTTTCAATTAATAAAATTCTAAACTAATTTATTTCGGGGTAAAACATTCATGGCAGTGGGTGGTTCTCGAACATTAATTTAAGAGTTGTTATCATTTTTTTTAAACTAAAAATAATGTGTATCTAAAATAAAACAGAATAGAAAAATAAAAATAAAAAGAAGAAAAGAAAACAGAACAAAAAGAAAGAAAGGAAAGCCCCCCCCCCCCCCCGCTGGGCCTCGGGTTGCCAGGCCGGCCTGGCCGGCGCCCCCATAACCCCTCCAAACCCTAACCCACGTCGCCCGTAACCCCCACTCCTCGCTCGATCCACCTCGTCTCCCCACCCTGCCCCGAGTGGATCTGGATCGGGGGCAACCGACGCCCCTGACCCCGCCCGTCGCCCGCCCGGAGCGCCTCCGCCTTGACCCCGTCGCCGCCAGCTCGCCCCTGTCGACCATCTGCCTCGCCGGACCACCCCAACTCACCTCACCCTCCCCTGCACCCACCTCCGCCGCCACTCCCGCGCCAGAGCCCTCCCCCGCCGGCGCCTCGCCGTACACGACCGCCCGACCACGCCCGCGCCCGGGGAACCGCCGCCAAGCTGCCTCCTCGTCGGAGAGGGACAGATCCCGAGGGCCATGTCGCGGATCCGGCCTCCCTCGCCTTGCTCCCCTCACCGGAGTCCCCTCGTCGACCGACGCCCTCTTCTCCGACACCGTCGGACGCCGCCGCTAACCTCGTCATCGATCCGCTCGACCCCGACCTCCTCCGGCTCCATCACGCATCCTGCCGTTTCCGTTGTGAGCCTCCGGCCCTCCGTGGCCTTTTCCCCCTCCTCCTTGTGCCCTCCAGCACCATTTGCCGCTAGCTCCGTTGTAGTCACCGCCGTCCATCGCCCTCGGCGCTGTTCCAGCCGCTCCTAGCTCCAGACAAAGGCACGTCTCGACGCAGCGCCTCGCGCTTATCCGTTTGGCACCCGGGGTTCCCCCTTTTGGTCGCTGGAGCCGCCGGCTACGCGTGCGCCACCGTCCTCTGTAACTCACCGGCGGGCACATGCGCGCGCGCACACACACACATTCTAAAAGTGGGTTGACCCACTGACATGTGGGCCCGCCCGTTTTAACCATTCCCCTAACCACGTACTTAGAACCTAATAAAACTGTTTAGTTGAATAACTGAAAATGACATGTGGCCCATTTTCATTTAAAAGCCTGTTTAAGAATATTGAAGTCAATGACATGTGGCCCCACCTAATTTGTTAAATTAATTAAACTATTAATTTTCAATGTCTCTATGACAGCTGGGTCCCACCAGCTAGTTTGACCAGTCAACGTTGACCTAGTCAACTGCTGTCTGGACTATTGACTTTGACCTGACCCCACCTATAATACACTGTGGCTGGCACTGCACTATGTGACAAAAGTAATTACTGATTTAAATTGCGAATATAAATAAATCCTAAAATTGATTTAAATCTTTTAAAATTAATATAAAATAAACCGTAGCTCGGATGGAAAAACTTTGTACATGAAAGTTGCTCAGAACAACAAGACGAATCCGGATACGCAGCCCGTTCGTCCGCCACACATCCCTAGCATAGCAAACACGCAACTTCCACCTCCGATTCATTTGTCCGAAAACGCGAAATACCGGGGATATTTTCCCGGATGTTTCCCCCCTTCACCGGTATCACCTCATATCGTGTTAGAACACGTTTAGCTCTTCCTGTTGTCATGTTATGCACTTGCTTGCTATGTATTAACTGTTTCTCCCCCTCTTCTCTTCGGTAGACCCCGTGACGATGCGGATGCCCCTGTAGTCGACTACATCACCGACGACCCCTCCTTCTTGTCTGAGCAACCAGGCAAGCCCCCCCCTTTGATCACCAGATACCGCCTACTCTTCTCTCTACTTCTTGCATTAGAGTAATGTAGCATGTTACTGCTTCTCGTTAATCCTATCCTGATGCATAGCCTGTCCTTGCTACTACTGTTGTTACCTTTACCTGCTATCCTACTACTTAGTATAGGATGCTAGTGTTCCATCAGTGGCCCTGCACTCTTGTCCGTCTGCCATGCTATACTACTGGGCCGTGATCACTTCGGGAGGTGATCACGGACATATACTATATACTTTACACTGTTACATTACCTGTGATACTGTTCGGAGATGCGGGCTGAAGGGGCAGGTGGCTCCATCCCGGTAGAGGTGGGCCTGGGTTCCATACGGCCCTTGACTGTTACTTTGTGGCGGAGCGACAAGGCAGGTTGAACCCACCTAGGAGAGAGGTGAGCCTGGCCCTGGTCGGCGTTCGCGGATACTTAACACGCTTAACGAGATCTTGGTATTTGATCTGAGTCTGGCTACTGGCCTATACGCACTAACTATCTACGCGGGGACAGTTATGGGCACTCGACGTCGTGGTATCAGCCAAAGCCTTCGTGACATGAGCGACTGAGCGACGCGCGCCGGGTTGGATCACGTAACGCAACTTCCTTTGTAATGGAGGTTGCTAGGTCTGCTCACCGGCCGCGTACGCAACGTGCAGGTGTGCAATGGGCAATGGGCCTAGACCCCTGCGCCATAGGATTTAGGCCGGCGTGCTGACCTCTCTGTTGTGCCTAGGTAGGGCTGCGACCTGTTGATCTTCCGAGGTCGGGCATGACCCAGAAAAGTGTGTCCGGACAAATGGGATCGAGCGTGTTGGGAAATGTGGTGCACCCCTGCAGGGAAGTTGATCTATTCGAATAGCCGTGTCCCTCGGTAAAAGGACGACCCGGAGTTGTACCTTGACCTTATGACAACTAGAACCGGATACTTAATAAAACACACCCTTCCAAGTGCCAGATATAACCGGTGATCGCTCTCTCACGGGGCGACGAGGGGAGGATTATCGGTTAGGATTATGCTATATGATGCTACTTGGTGAACTTACCATCTACTCTCTTCCTCTGCTGCAAGACGGAGGTTACCAGAAGCGTAGTCTTCGATAGGACTAGCTATCCTCCTCTTATTCTGGCATTCTACAGTTCAGTCCACATCGATATTTCCTCCTTTGCCATTTGATACCAATGCATACATATGTAGTGTAGCTCCTTGCTTGCGAGTACTTTGGATGAATACTCACGGTTGCTTTTCACCCCATTTCCCCTTTCCTATATCCGATTGCTGCGACCAGACGCTAGAGCCCAGGAGCCAGACGCCACTGTCGATGACGACTACTACTACTCGGGAGGTGCCTACTACTACATGCAGTCCGCTAACGACGACCAGTAGTAGTTTAGGAGGATACCAGGTAGGAGGCCTGCGCCTCTTTCGATCTGTATCCCAGTTTGTGCTAGCCTTCTTAAGGCAACTTGTTTAACTTATGTCTGTACTCAGATATTGTTGCTTCCGCTGACTCGTCTATGATCGAGCTCTTGCATTCGAGCCTTCGAGACCCCTGGCTTGTAATATGATGCTTCTATGACTTATTTTATTTGTAGAGTTGTGTTGTGATATCTTCCCGTGAGTCCCTGATCTTGATCGTACACGTTTGCGTGTATGATTAGTGTACGGTCAAAACGGGGGCGTCACAATCACCATGATCTTGCGTGTGCGTAGAATTTTTTTGAAATTACTGCGTTCACCAACAGCAATATCATGCATAATTTCTTTATATAGGGAATGAGGTATATCACTTGCACTAGCACCAATATCACATAGTCCATGATAGCAATGATCTCCTATTTTAACAAAAATAATAGGCATGCCTACAACAGGTCTATTTTTATTTTTAGTATTGGATCTAGCAATTCCAGCAGCCTCATCACAGAAGTAAATAACATGCCCATCAATATTATCGGTCAAGAGATCTTTAACCATAGCAACAACAGGTTCAACTTTAATTTGCTCAGAGGGTGTAGGTGTTCTAGTATTACTCTTATGAACCACAGTTGAAGCTTTAGCATGATCCTTTATTCTGACAAGGAAAAGTGGTTTCTCAATATAAGTAGTAGGAACAACATGATCATTATAAGTGAGTCTTTTCTTCAACTTTAATAGGTGCAACTACTTTTACTTCAATGGAATGATAATAATTAAACCACTTCTCCTTAGGGAGATCAACATGAGTAGCAAAGGATTCACAGAAAGAAGCTACTATCTCAGAGTCAAGTCCATATTTAGTGCTAAATTCACGGAAAGCATCGGTATCCATAAAAGATTTAAAACAATCAAAACTTAGGTGTTATACCTGACTCCTTACCTTCGTCAATATCCCAATCTTCAAATTTGCATTTAATTCTTTCCAATAAATCCCACTTGAATTCAATAGTCTTCATCATAAAAGAGCCAGTACAAGAAGTATCGAGCATGGATCGATTATTGAGAGAAAGCCGAGCATAATTTTTTTGAATAATAATTTCTCTTGAGAGCTCATGATTGGGGCATGAATATAACATTGACTTAAGCCTCCCCCAAGTTTGAGCGATGCTTTCTCCTTCACGAGGCCAAAAATTATATATATATAATTACGATCACGATGAACAAGATGCATATGATAAAACTTCTGATGAAATTCCAATTTCAATCGGTTGTAGTTCCATGATCCCATATCATCACATAGCCTGAACCATGTCAATGCCTTTCCCTTCAAAGATAAAGGGAATACCTTTTTATTGATAACATCCTCGGGCATACATGGAAGCTTAAATAATCCACAAACTTCATCCACACAGATTAGGTGCAAATCGGGATGTAATGTTCCATCACCTGTGAAAGGATTAGCTAGCAGTTTCTCTATCATACCCAAAGGAATTTCAAAGTAAAAAATGTCAGTAGGTTCAGTAGGTTGAGGAGCAACTATTTTCTCTACTGGTCAGGGTGAAGATACCCCGAACAAGCCCCTCAAAGGATTATGTTCCATAGTAACAAGTGACAGTAAATTTCAGCACACTATATACAGTTTTCCTTAGCAAATTCCACCTACCAAAGGCGCTTCACTCCCCAGAAACGATGCCAGAAAAGAGTCTTGATGACCCACAAGTATAGGAGATCTATCGTTGTCCTTTCGACAAGTAAGAGTGTCGAACCCAACGAGGAGCAGAAGGAAATGATAAGCAGTTTTCAGTAAGGTATTCTCTGCAAGCACTGAAATTATCGGTAATAGGCAGTTTTGTGATAAGGTAATTTGTAACGGGTAACAAGTAATAAAAGTAAATAAGGTGCAGCAAGATGGCCCAATCCTTTTTGTAGCAAAGGACAAGCCGGGACAAACTCTTATATAAAGGAAAGCGCTCCCGAGGACACATGGGAATTATCATCAAGCTAGTTTTTATCACGTTCATATGATTCGCGTTCGGTACTTTGATAATTTGATATGTGGGTGGACCGGTTCTTGGGTACTATCCTTCCTTGGACAAGCATCCCACTTATGATTAACCCCTATTGCAAGCATCCGCAACTACAACAGAAGTATTAAGGTAAACCTAACCATAGCATGAAACATATGGATCCAAATCAGCCCCTTACGAAGCAACGCATAAACTAGGGTTTAAGCTTCTGTCACTCTAGCAACCCATTATCTATTTATTACTTCCCAATGCCCTCCTCTAGGCCGAAACAATGGTGAAGTGTCATGTAGTCGATGTTCACATGACATCACTAGAGGAAAGACAACATACATCTCACCAAAATATCGAACGAATACCAAATTCACATGACTACTTACAACAAGACTTCTCCCATGTCCTCAAGAACAAACGTGACTAGTCACAAATCATATTCATGTTCATAATCAGAGGGATATTAATATGCATAAAGGATCTGAACATATGATCTTCCACCGAGTAAACCAACTAGCATCAACTACAAAGAGTAATTAACACTACTAGCAACCCACAGGTACCAATCTGAGGCTTTGGGACAAAGATTGGATACAAGAGATGAACTAGGGTTTGAGATGAGATGGTGCTGGTGAAGATGTTGATGGAGATTAACCCCCTCCCGATGAGAGGATCATTGGTGATGACGATGGCGATGAGTTCCCCCTCCTGGAGGGAAGTTTCCCTGGCAGAACAGCTCCGCCGGAGCCCTAGATTGGTTCGGCCAAGGTTCTGCCTCGTGGCAGTGGAGTTTCGCCCGTGAGCTTGCTTATAATTTTTTCCACGACGAAAGACCTCATATAGTAGAAGATGGGCATCAGAGGGCTGCCAGGGGGCCCACGAGGCAGGGAGCGCCCCCACCCTCGTGGATGGTGCGTGGCCCCCCTCTGATGCCTCTTTCACCCAGTATTTTTTATACATTCTGAAACTTGCTCCTGTGAAGTTTCAGGACTTTTGGAGTTGTGCAGAATAGGTCTCTAATATTTGCTCCTTTTCCAGCCCAGAATTCCAGCTGTCGGCATTCTCCCTCTTCATGTAAACCTTGTAAAATAAGAGAGAATAGGCATAAGTATTGTGACATAATGTGTAATAACAGCCTATAATGCAATAAATATTGATATAAAAGCATGATGCAAAATGGACGTATCAGCTACCGAGAAAGATCCGTCCACAGAGAGCGCCACAGATCCCGCCGGTGGTGGTGGATGCCAAGGCGTGCATGGAGCATGGTTGGTGTCGGTAATTTTTACTTGGCACACCTCGCACTCTGCATATATGCCAGTTCCATCCGTACATTTGTGTAGTTCCACCAAAATGCAGCTGAATAACCCTGTTTGCACAGATAGTGAAAAAGCGTGATTACATTATAGTGGCACTAGTTGATGAATCATACACTAATAAATAGAAGAAAATATTGTGATAGTATCACAATATGCCATGCTGCGAGGGCGAGATGGGCCCTGCGACGCCTCATACGGTATGCCTCATACTGGAAATTGACCCAAGTCTCCTCGATACACCTTCTGCCAGTGATGAACATTAGTGTACAATGGTAGTACAAGGAGGGGCCTTGAGATATTCCAATCTCTATTTTTGTGCAGATCAACTAAAATTAAGCACCCCAGTTTGCAGAAACGCTTAAACATTAAAATTGGGACTAGTTGATGAAACATATACTAACAAAGAGAAGCACTTTCTTTATCTACATTGCAAATGAAATGATAGAGAGGACACTCGCTCTATTTTAACAGTATTATTACTTCATTTTATCAGTGGCACTAGGGTCGAGCAGGTGGCAAACGAGGTGTACTGTGCGTCGCAAGGATGGAGGTCACGGGTGCTTAGACTGGGATGCTGAAGCTGGCTCTTTCAGTCCCTATCTCCCCCCTGATGTTTCTATGGTAGCATTTGGGTTGTAATCCAAACTTGTTCGAGCTGGTGTTGTGTCCCCCTACCTGCCTAGCTTATGTGGCGAACTTGTCTCCTGCTAGTACTCAGTCCATTCTAGTAGTAGTTGCATAACTGCCCGTTTACACTGAGATGTTGTTGGATAATGGTTCTCTATGGTTGGGTTTCTTTAATGAAATCATAGGAAACCCCCTCTTTCGATATATAAAAAAATCAATGGCACTAGCGGTGCCAAAACATTGCCTCAAATTAATAGTGCCACTAGATTAGGGTGCAATATAATAACATTAGTGCTTTATCATGGTAGTGCCAAAACAGTAACACAAGAGCAGACTCAATATGCAGGATCTTGGGCAAACGATCAGACCAAAAAGGAACATACCTCATGATGGGAACCATATCTGCAGTCAACGCCATCGTAGAAGGGATGACACCAGTCACCAATATGGATGATTCAATTCATGGGACCTTTTGGTGTAGTTCACCTAAATTGAAGCAATGTCCCATGAGCTACCAGCTTCTTCATTTTTTTAAGAAAAGGGCTCCATCCCCGGTTCCATTTCCATCAGAAAACGAAACCCACAGAGCTTCTTCTTCATTAGTTGCAATAAAATTGAGCAACATCAATGTTGGTTGTGAAGCTCCTGGAATGTTCAACTATAATTTGGATATCATTTGTGAAGTTCAACTAAGATCAAGCGTGAAATGTATATCTCTGTTTGCACAAAAAGGTGGGAAGGAGGGTGACTATCAAGTGATGAAACATACATCAAATGAAAAGAAGCATGTTCCTTATTTGAATGACAATCCTACAAGGACAATAGCAATTTCTAAAGCAGCAGCATTGCTAGATATTAGTGTGGGCATTAGGATTAACTATGACAACCGTTAAATACGACATTACTTTAATGGTGCCATTGCTTCATTTTACCAGCAACATTACATTAACAGCTACTACAGAGTTGGTATTTGGGCATGAGAGAGTAGGCGGACTACGACAGTTGCATTTCTAACGAAAAGAAGCAACTTATCTTACCGGGAAATTTAGCAGGACATGCAAAAAAGTGCCATTGATTCATATTACTGGAGGCATTACATTGAAAACAACATTGGTGTAATGTGTCCTTACTTTTAACAGTGCGACTGCTACATTTTACCAGTGGCATTACATAAGAGTGGCTCGGGGCAACAAACATCAGAATAGGATATCTGGGTTGGTACCATTCTTGTTCGGTATAGGCACCTTATATTGTGTGAGGCTAGCAAATCTAGTGTTGGACATACTCTGTTGACTTGTCCCACAGTCTCCACTTTCTTTCCCTTTTCAACCAATATATTGGGTTTATATTGAGTTTGTACTGTGTTTCCCTTTATTTCCCTATTAGACCAAGAGACCAGTTGGATAGCCAGTCTCTGCTACTTTTCGCCCCTTTATTTCCTCTTTCGACCAAGTCCTAGATTCAGGTAACAAATCTTCCCCCACCCCCACCCCTTTCTTCCTTGTTTGAACAAAGTAGTACTAGATTCGAATGCATGAACTAGTTTTACCTCTTAATAGTAAAAAAATAGGTGGCTTTCGAACAGCCGATCGATCCTATCTACGAGGGCCCCTGAGAAATAGTAAAAGATACAAATGTAGCGACGTCAGGAGCTCAGGAAGTAGAGCAAGGCCGGTTTTGAATGAAGTTATACCTGAGGGTCGCTAGGATGTCGCTAGGTGGGCGGCGGGAGGCAGGATCTGCCCACACTACGTCGGTGAGGAAGAAGGGGTCGGAAGCCCTCCCTAGCCAGTGGTGCTTGGGAGAGAACGGCAAGGCATGCTGATCGAGACCCACCAACAGTGGGTAAGAGCCATCAGTGAGGACGGCCACATGAACTTTGCACCTTCTCACCTTCCCTGGCGAAGAGGATCCCGCTGGATCTATGACCAATGGTGAGCAGAGAGAGAGTGTGGTCACCGCTGTCATGTTTAGATCTGGAGAGGACGAGATAGTGTGAAGAGAGCAACACTAGCAAGCAAGTGCGGAGGCTCCTGCCTATATAGTGGAGTAGTTTTCTTTTGTCTACCTGAGCCGGCTTGACCTTGTCAATGACTGTCGAGAAGTCTTCATTCATGTGCCCGGAGGCGCAACTGTCGTCATTTTGGTCTGAAGCACTGGATTATAACATATAACATGTAAAAATGCCACATGACAAGAAACCATAACCTCACTGCCCCAAGGAGATAACATGAATCCCGACGGACAAACTAGATGAGGATCAAAGCTCAAATTAAAGATAAACTCGTAGAAAAGGGGTGCATCGATAGATGTCCTAATTAACATAGCCGGCTTGACCTAGATGGAATCCGAGTAGTCTTTGTGCATGTGCCCCCAATGACCAGTGCCTTGGAGGAACTCAGTTGTCGCTGTTTAACCCTCGCAGTGATCCGAAGCACATGACACCTAATATTGCGAGATGACAAGAAACCTTTTTTTATAGATTTCTCATCAGAAGTACAACCCTGTACAACACAGCCTGCACGATATGTAGACGATAGCCAATCCATCCGTGTCTGTTGGAGTCTGGTCACATGCATGGACGAACTGATCTTCCGTGTCATGCAGGGATCGTCCAGGCACCAACATCTGTACAACACTTCTCTAGTACTATCACTCGTCTCTCTCTTCTATCAACTCACCTGACTTGCGGGGCCGGGGAGTGTGCCTATGGTCAGTTCTCAATTGCGGTCCCACATGTGTGTGCAAACGCAATATGAGGCGCGTTACATTCGGAGAGCGGCGTGCCAGACCAACCGACCGACCGTCTGGGGTGCGACGCGAACGCGATGGGCGTGTTGTATACTCCGTACGTGTGTACTGCCATTTTCTTGAGGCTTTGCTCCATGGCACAATCAATGGATACAAAATTACTATACTGTACTATTTAAAAGTCGAGGGCAGGCCTTTTCCTGCATGGTAGGCGGGGCAGTTCCACCTAGTCGGTTCGACAGAGACGCGAGAAGATGAGGGAGTAGGCTGCTGCAAACGTAGGTCTATGTGATTTGACAGCGAGTTACTGCTGGATAGGTGGGGCCCTGTGATTTGGCTTGCCATTATCATTTTAACTGCGACGCTACGACCGGCGTGAGTCTCCTAATTCCTGACCACCTCCATGGTATACAGGTGACTCTCCCAATGCTCCACCATGTAGAGGCTGGCTCTTGTATGAGAGCCCACTCCTCCACTTTTTCCTTGCCACTTTCCTCCACATATGCAAAAGTTCCATGTAAGCGGGCTTATAGCCCACTATTGTACTAGCTCGTACAGGTGCTAAGCCTGCCAGATAAGCATAAAGTCTGATGTGGCAACTTAATTAAGAAGAGAGAGACTAGTTTGGTGACCCCAGGAAGAAATGGTGTTAAGCGCGTGGACCTAGGTGAAAAGACAATTTTGAGTCTATAGCTAATTAAATGAAGCAAACTTAGCAACAAAAAACTAAGCACCTATGCATTGGGGACTTGAGTTGCTAAGCCATTTAATGCTCTCACTACTAGGGAAAAGCCTAGTAGTAGCGCGGGTATTTGGTGTATCAGTAGCATGGGGTCCCGCACTACTGATATGGCGTTATAGCTAACATGTATCAGTAGCACGTGTTGCCCCATGCTACTGCTATACATGGCTAGCAGCAGCGAGCTTTAGTTCAACGCGCTACTGCTAATAGCTGCAGCGCTTTTAGCTTGGGCGTGCTACTGGTAAGAGCGCGCTGCTGCTAACTTTATTCCCCACACTACTGTTAGTTTTATTAGTTTTTGTTTTTTCTGCATATTTGTTTTGTATTTGAACAGGCTTTATACAATAATCTTTAGCATATCATACACATACAAATGTAATCATAGCATCAAATCATGTCATCAGCATAATCATCATCCAACACAAAGTGGTCTCTCATCATCATCTAAAAATAGCGATACAAGTCTCGATTACTTGCAACTACATTGTCATCCATCTAAACAATGATACACGCAAGAAGAGCTATCACTATGAGTGAGAGCGCAACTATGCATTACATGAGTTCATATCCCTCTCTCGCAATAGCGTGAACCTAAACTAACTACTGGATGTCGCTCAGAAACCGGAAACCGGTACACCTGGGCCTGACACTCCGGCCACCCGTCGTATACTCCTGCCATTGCACTTCTTTGCCATCGATGATCTATGCACCTGCATCGTGACATCAGTCGATGATATGCAACATACACAGTTGAGCACCAAAAAGAGACAGACTTGACAAAAATAGAAGCAACATATCATAATCATAAATAACAAAGTTCATCGTACCCGAAATGCCCTAACTAGAGTGATGTTTGCTAGTTGAGGAGGACGGTTTAATTACATCACAAATAAAGTTTAATCGTGCATAACTCAAAGTTTCGTCATTCTGAAAGTATGGACTAAACGTACACATTGTCAATCACTCCAACATGTCGTTCCATCCATCCAAGTCAGGGAGATAGTCCCCGAGCTTAGTGAAAGGCTTCAGGTCGAGACGCTGAGCGGCTACACATGTTCGGACGTCTTTCCTCGACATTTGCCCTTCCTCGTAGAACATACCTGTTTTGTCGAGGACCTCCTTCAAGATGACTTGGGCAAGTTCACGCTGGATGTGATAGAACTCAGCTCGAAGTCGATGATCTGGGATATCTCCTACGTTCTTTGCCCATTGTAGAATATGGGCATCGCCGGATTTAGGTGACATGTGAAGGTTCTACTGATCCCGTCTGTACCCCAGCATGTGGTGTAGGACATAGAATCCATCACTAAGAGTATCACTTGGTAGCTGGATGCAGCAGAAGTCAGTCTTATGGCCGAAGGCGGGCCTGCCGTCCCTTTTCTTCCTGTCCTTGATCTCTCCATCCCAATGGTACCGGTCCCTGAGGACGTCACGCTCCCGCGGGATGGTGAAGTCCGCCAAGGGGTCTAGGATGCCCAGACTTTCGCGTTCTGCATCCTCCTTGGCCCATATGGACATCTTCCCGCCATAACCACGGTTTCCGAGGTGGTGGCACCCCATGTTCCTCTCTTGAAGCCCCTTCATGCACTTCAACTTCTTTTTGGCAGCTTCAGCCTCGCAAGCCGCCTTGAATATTTGAAACTGCTCTTTCGTGATTGTCGGATTATCCTTTACAATCTCGGAGTAGGGTTCCTTTTTCTTGACGATCTGATGTTTCACCCTTGCTTTCCAGGCGGCCAACGCGTTGCTAAACTTGGTCATGGCGTGTTTGTTTATCTTCTTCTTTGCCGGGTCTTTATCTGGATTTTTATATTCCTTTTCATCCCGGCCCGGGAACAAGAATATCTGGTGCAACTTCTTTAGGAGGGAGGGCCTCATATTATCTATCTTATTTAGTTTCTCATCGTTAATGGTGGCGGTTTCCTGTACGATGTAGCCTATTTGATTGCCGTAGCACGCGCGTGCTTCCGCGGGCTCTTTTGGCTGAAAAATGCCATCATCCACCTCCATGACCACCAGTCTAGTAGTCATGAGCTTGTTTGGGCGCCGTTGCCTCTTTGCTTTCTGTTCAATACCGGCTCCGCTAGTCTCGGTGCCGGTCTCGGCGCCGGCCTTAGTCCAAGTGCCGGTCTCGATGTCGGTCTCAGTCTCCGATTTGACAGGTGGGCCCAGCAACAACAACCGTTGATCATCGGCAAGGCTCAAAAATCTGTCTGCCGCCAGGTAGACATTGTCGCAATCACTAGAACCCTATCCTTCACCGTTGCTAGCCATGTTTCCTACGATTAAATCTAGTCAATTAATTCTAGACCGAATAAAATGAATAATGACATAAAAAAGGCCTATGTTTCGCAGGAACGTTGACTCGTTCCCAGTGTGGAAAATCCCGGGCACTCGATATGTCCTAGTTTGTAGCACAAGTCATGCCGAAATTCACGGAAAATTTCAGTATGACCTTTGCTAGAAAGTGGACAAATCGAGCACCGGAAATTTGCCGGAATGGAAATGAACAACATTCCAGCAAAGTATAGACCACTCGGCTTCATTCCCTAGAAACAACAAAATGACACTTGGGTACAATCGAACCACTTCAATGAAAAGATATAACATGACCACTTCAATGAAAAGATATAATCAACAATAAAAGTCTAGGAAGGGATCATCTTTAAAATAAAAATTTCCTAAATTCTTTTCCTAGAAAAATAGTGGTCTTTTCAAAAATCAAAAACCTTTGCAAAATGACCTCACTAAACACTTCTCTGCCTAGGTCACAACCCAAATTCTGTTCTAGCTATTGCTCTCTCTCTCTCTCACACACACAGACACATTATTTTCTCTAACCCTTCTCTGCCTAGGACAGAACCCAATTAAATTGCAAAGGAACTCCATTTCTCTAACCCTTCTGACCTAATGCTCTAAAATAAATTTTTGCTCTAACCTAGCGAACCTAGTTAAGCTAGCTTGTTAACCTAACGAACCTAATTAACCTAGCTATTTAACCTAGTTAGTTAACCTAGCTAGTTAACCTAGCTAGTTAACCTAGTTTACCTAGATAATTAACCTAATTAAACTAGTTAACCTAGCTAGCTCTCTGTCAAAGCCCTAAATAATTTTTTTCTTAACCTAGATAATTAGCCTAATTAAACTAGTTAACCTAACTAGTTCTCTGTCAAAGCCCTAACTAAATTTTTGCACTAACCTAGATAATTAACCTAATTAAACTAGTTAACCTGGCTAGTTAGTTCTTTGTACAATGTTTGTGCTATGCATGAGAGAGAGAGGAGGGGTGGGGGCTTACAGAGGATGGCTCCGGTGGTGGCGAGGAAGGCAGTGGTGGCGAGGGCGGCAGGGGCATCTCCGGTGACGGCGAGGTAGGCAACTATGGCCAGGGAGGTAGGGGCGTCGAGGGTGTCTCCGGTGGCGATGAGGGCGGCTCTGGTGGCGTCGACAGCGCGCGGCTCTCATGGCTCTGGGGGCGTGATACGTCTCCGTTGTATCTACTTTTCCAAACACTTTTGCCCTTGTTTTGGACTCTAACTTGCATGATTTGAATGGAACTAACCCGGACTGACGCTGTTTTCAGCAGAATTACCATGGTGTTATTTATGTGCAGAAACAAAATTTCTCGGAATGACCTGAAACTTCACGGAGGAACTTTTTGGAAAATATAAAAAATACCTGCAAAAGATGAAGGCCAGGGGGCCCACCACCTGTCCACGAGGGTGGGGGCGCGCCTGCCCCCCTAGGGCGCGCCCCCTACCTCGTGGCACCCCTGGACCTCCTCTGACTCGAACTCCAACTCTATATATTGTGTTTCGGGGAGAAAAAAATCAGAGAGAAGAATTCATTGTGTTTTACAATACGGAGCCACCGCCAAGCCCTAAAACCTCTCGGGAGGGCTGATCTGGAGTCCGTTCGGGGCTCCGGAGAGGGGAATCCGTCGCCATCATCATCATCAACCATCCTCCATCACCAATTTCATGATGCTCACCACCGTGCGTGAGTAATTCCATCGTAGGCTTGCTGGACGGTGATGGGTTGGATGGGATCTATGATGTAATCGAGTTAGTTTTGTTAGGGTTTGATCCCTAGTATCCACTATATTCTGAGATTGGTGTTGCTATGACTTTGCTATGCTTAATGCTTGTCACTAGGGCCCGAGTGCCATGATTTCAGATCTGAACCTATTATGTTTTCATCAATATATGAGAGTTCTTGATCCTATCTTGCAAGTCTATAGTCACCTATTATGTGTTATGATCCGTTAACCCCGAAGTGACAATAATCGGGATACTTACCGGTGATGACCGTAGTTTGAGGAGTTCATGTATTCACTATGTGTTAATGCTTTGTTCCGGTACTCTATTAAAAGGAGGCCTTAATATCCCTTAGTTTCCATAAGGACCCCGCTGCCACGGGAGGGTAGGACAAAAGATGGCATGCAAGTTCTTTTCCATAAGCACGTATGACTATATTCGGAATACATGCCTACATTATATCAATGAACTGGAGCTAGTTTTGTGTCTCCCTAGGTTATGACTGTTACATGATGAACCGCATCCGGCATAATTCTCCATCACTGATCCATTGCCTACGAGCTTTCTATATATTGTTCTTCGCTTATTTACTTTTCCGTTGCTATTGCTATCATCACTACAAAATACCAAAAACATTACGATTGCTACTGTTACCTTTTTCTATCGTTACCACTACTATCATATTACTTTGCTACTAAACACTTTGCTGCAGATACTTAGTTTCCTGGTGTAGTTGAATTGACAACTCAGCTGCTAATACTTGAGAGTATTCTTTGGCTCCCCTTGTGTCGAATCAATAAATTTGGGTTCAATACTTTACCCTCGAAAACTATTGCGATCCCCTATACTTGTGGGTTATCAAGACTATTTTCTGGCGCCGTTTGCTGGGAGCATAGCTCTATTCTTTGAGTCACTTGGGATTTATATCTGCTTATCATTACGAAGACCTTGAGAGATCCAAAAACCAAGATTTATCCCTCAACTGCGAGGGGAGGTAAGGAACCACCATCTAGCTCTGCACTTGATTCACCTTCTGTTATGAGTCAGCTTGCGACACCTAAACCCGCTTCTGCTATTCGTTCTGATATGTCGCATGTTATTGATGATGCCACTTCTGCTATGCATGATACTTATTATGAAACTACTTCTATGCTTGATACTACTGTGCCACTTGGTGAATTTCTTGATGAACAACTTGCTAGAGCTAGAGAGAATGAAAATACTGAATCTGATAATACTGATGAAATTGATGATGAAGACTTGCCTGTTATTCCTGAGGGTTATGTTTTTGATAAAGAAGCTTCCTTAGCTATTTTATCTTGCAAAGATAGATATGAACTTAAGAGGTTGTTAGCTAAATGGAATCAGCAATCTCTAAATGCTAGAATGAAACCTTACCCTGCTTTTGCTACTTCAGCTATCTGTGTTACCGATAAGGATTATGAATTCTCTGTTGATCCTGATATAATTAGTTTGGTTGAATCTGATCCTTTTCATGGCTATGAATCTGAAACTTTTGTGGCACATCTTACTAAATTAAATGATATAGCTACCCTGTTTACTAAAGATGAGAGAACTCGCTACTTTTATATCCTTAAAATATTTCCGTTCTCATTAAAGGGTGATGCTAAGATATGGTTTAATTCTCTTGATCCTGGTTGTGTGCATAGTCCCCAGGATATGATTTATTACTTCTCTCCTAAATATTTCCCTCCTCATAAGAAACAAGCTGCTTTAAGGCATATATATATAATTTTTTGCAAATTGAAGAAGAGAGTCTCCCACAAGCTTGGGGGAGGCTTCTCCAATTACTTAATGCTTTGCCTCATCATCCTCTTAAGAAAAATGAAATACTTGATATCTTTTATAGTGGACTTACTGATGCTTCCAGAGATTACCTGGATAGTTGTGCTGGTTCTGTTTTCAGGGAAAGAACACCGGATGAAGCTGAAATTATATTGAATAATATGTTGACAAATGAAAATAATTGGACACCTCCTGAGCCAGTTCCTGAGTCAATTCCTAAACCAACTCCGAAGAAGAGAGGTATTCTATTTCTCAGTCTTGAAGATATGCAAGAGGCAAAGAAATCTATGAAAGAAAAAGGTATTAAAGCTGAAGATGTTAAGAATTTACCTCCTATTGAAGAAATGCATGGTCTTAATTTACCGCCTGTTGAAAAAAACATGGTCTTGATAACCCGACACAGGTAGTAAAGGTAAATTATCGCTATAGATATCATAAAGCTGAAATCCTGTTTACTAAGTTTGCTAGCCCATGCTTAGACGAGTTTGATAAATTTATGGCTAAGCAAGAAGATTTTAATGCTTATTTTGGTAGACAATTGAAATACAATTCAAATATGCCTGAACACTTGGGTGATTATATGGCTAATGTTAAAGGTGAACTTAAACTTATTAGTAAACATGCTTCTATGGTTACCACTCAAGTAGAACAAGTACTTAAAGCTCAAAATGATTTTCTCAATGAATTGAATAGTAAGAATAATGATAATGCTATTAGAGTGGCTACTAGAACTGGTAGAATGACTCAGGAACCTTTGTATCCTAAAGGCCACCCTAAGAGAATTGAGCAAGTTTCTCAGAGAAATAATGTAGATGCACCTAGTCCTTCTAAAAGGAAGAAAAAGAAAAATGATAGGACTTTGCATGCTTCTAGTGGACCTACTACTGAAACGCCTGAGAACCCAAATGATATTTCTATTTCTGATGCTGAAACACAATCTGGTAATGAACCTGAAACTAGTGATAATGTTAATAAAAATGTTCATGATGATGCTCAACCTAGCAACAATAATGATGTAGAAATTGAACCTGCTGTTGATCTTGATAACCCACAATGAAAGAATCAACGTTATGATAAGAAAGACTTTGTTGCTAGGAAACATGGTAAAGAAAGAGAACCATGGGTTCAGAAACCCATGCCTTTTCCTCCCAAACCATCCAAGAAAAAGGACGATGAGGATTTTGAGCGCTTTGCTGAAATATTAGACCTATCTTTTTGCATATGCGATTAACTGATATGCTTAAAATGAATCCTTATGCTAAGTACATGAAAGTTATTGTTACTAATAAAATAAAGATACCGAAAGCTGAAATTTCCACCATGCTTGCTAATTATACTTTTGAGGGTGGAATACCAAAGAAACTTGGAGATCCAGGAGTACCCACTATACCATGCTCCATTAAAAGAAACTATGTTAAAACTGCTTTATGTGATCTTGGAGCCGGTGTTAGGGTTATGCCTCTCTCTTTATATCATAGACTTGATTTGAATAAGTTGACACCTACTGAAATATCTTTGCAAATGGCCGATAAATCAACTGCTATACTTGTCGGTATTTGTGAGGATGTGCCTGTTGTAGTTGCAAACATTACTATTTTAACGGACTTTGGTATTCTTGATATTCCCGAGGACGATAGTATGTCTATTATTCTTGGAAGACCCTTTCTGAATACTGCAGGGGCTATTATTAATTGCACTAAAGGCAATGTCACTTTTCATGTTAATGGTAATGAGCATACAGTACACTTTCCGAGGAAACAACCTCAAGTCCACAGTATCAATTCTATTGGAAAAATTCCATCGATTATATTTGGAGGTTTTGAATTTCCTCTTCCTACTGTCAAGAAGAAATATGTTATTCTTATTATTGGGGATGTGCATATCCCCGTTGAGGTAACATAGTGTTATTCGAAATTTCTCTGGTTCCATGTTATTCGGAATGAGTTCGTTAACAAGACCTAATCAACCTTGTTAGTGGATTCCTTTTGATGAGCATGAGATGGATGAAACTAGAAGGAACAACCTTCTATACCCCACTTTTACTTTCTGTTATATATTAAATAAAATAAAAATATATATTTTTCTGTCTGTTATCTGATTATCTGTGCAATATAAAAATACCCTGAAAATAAAAGTTCTCCAAATGCCCTGAAATTTAAATATAATTTTTTCTAGAATATTTGAGAATATTTGGCACTAAGAACACAGCAGGGGGGTCACCCACCTGTCCACGAGGGTGGAGGGTGCGCCCTACCCCCTGGGCGCACAACCTGCCTCGTGGGCCCACAGTGGCCCTCCTCCACTTATCCTTTCCCCCACACACTCCTTCTTCCTCCCACAAACACGAACAACCAGCTCAAACCGGAGTCCAAGCTCGTTTTGCTGCCATTTTCGATCTTCTTGCTCAAAGCACCTCTCACAAAACTGGTTGGGGAGATTGTTCCTTGGTATGTGACTCCTCCATTGGTCCAATTAGTTTTTGTTCTAGTGCTTTATTCATTGCAATTTTTTTCTACCTAGGTGACCATGTTTTTGAGCTTGCATGTCAAATTTATATGGTTCCAAGTAGTTTTGATGCATGATATAGGCTCTAGGCACTTGTAGGAGTAGTTGCTATCAATATTATTGAGTTTGGTTTACTTTTATTTTGAAGTTACTAAAAATTTCAGAATTTTTCAGAAAATGATGAAGAGACTTTTGAGGGGCTCATCGAGCCGAAGCTCGAAGGAAAAGGCACCGAAGCCTAAATATAATCTACCTCCTACCGCGGAAGTTCAGTCGTGTGAATGGCCTTCCGGTGATTTCTTGAGAGCAGCAGGAATTTATGAAGATTTTTATGAATTGGCTAAGAATGCCGGCCTCACCGCTTCCCTCCACGACCAACGCGATCAGTATATCTTACTCACAAATACTTTTGTGCAAAACTTTCATTTCCATTCTAGGAGCTCACCACCTACGGTGGAGTTTCATTTATATGATGAGCATAAGGAGATGTCACTTTATGATTTTTGTCGGGTTTGTTTAGTCCCTTTTGAGGGCAAGACAGAGTAACCACATCGCGAGGATGTGGATGGGTTTATTGATACTATCACTATAGGGGAAACAAGGGAGGTTTCCGATGCACGAATCCCTAGCATACATTTTCCTGTATTACGCTATTTTGCACTATTTGCTAGTCGTTGTTTAATTGGTCGCGGAAACTGTGGAAACCTTAGTATCCCTGATATTATTATTTTCTCCATGGTTTATTCGGTGATAACACTGTTAGTATGGGCGGCATTATTGCTAAACGGTTAAGTCTGAACCGTACAAAGGGCCCCATCTTTGGAGGCATCTATGCTCCACGCCTAGCTGCACATTTTAACATACCTATTAGGCATTATGAGAAGGAAGAAAAAGTGCTGCCTCGTGTTTATTTAGATTATAAGAGTATGGTGGCACATGATTTCATTGTTAAGAATAGGGAAGGAGAGCTTAAATATAAATTGTTCTTTGATAAACATCATCCTGAGACTATTACCCTGCCTGCTCCTTCCTTGTTTGATTTATCTGCAGGCCAATACCTTGTTCCTTTAGAGGCTATTCACGCCTACCGGAACCCTGCACCAGCCATGGAGCTAGAGCCGGAACCACAAGTTGATCCTTCACGACAGCCTAATTACTAGTGGGATCCGTAGATGATTGCCAACCAATGGCAATCGGAGTCTTCTTCCTCTTCGCAGTATGACCCCAACTATTACTATGGATATCCGCCAGGCCAGCCGTGGCCATAGACCAACTTAGGCCAAAAGCCTAAGCTTGGGGGAGTACGTATTTCCCACCGACATTACATTTATGTTCACACACTCATTGCTAGATGTCGGTGCTCATACTTTTTCATTGTATCATCCATGCTAGTTTATTTCCTTTTTATGCTTTCTTCTTGTGTGTTTAATAAACCTTAAGAAAAACCAAAAAAAATTAGTTGTAGCTTTTAGCTAGTTTTAATTTCCATGCTTGTTGTAGTAATTAAAAAGAAAACCCAAAAATATTTCCTGTTCTTCTTTTGCTTGTTGGGAGCTTTCCCGTGTAAATAGTTTTATTACTTTTCTTTTCTTTGGGGGTCGATAGGAGAAGACCATGATTAAATTGTTGAAGTGGCTCTTATATGCATTATTGTTGATCTGACAAAAGAACCCATATTGCCTTGTCTTCTCCTGTTTATTGAATGCTTGCAGATTCCTATTATTATTATTTACATCGTTCGGTCGTGCAAGTGAAGGGCAATAATGACGATATATGATGAACTTATTGAGATGAGAAAAGCTGGTATGAACACGACCTCTTTTGTTTGTGTAAATATGATTAGTTCATCGTTCCTGATTCGGCCTATTATGAATAAACATGTTTGCAATGACAACTAGAGATCATAGTTCTTGTGCCATGCTTGATTAGCTATGAGTTATAATGGTTTATCCTGCGTGCCAACATGCTATTGAAATGGTTATGATGTGGTATGATAGGATGGTATCCTCCTCTGAATGATTTAAGTGACTTGACTTGGCACATATTCACACATGTAGTTGAAACAAAATCAACATAGCCTTCACGATATTTATGTTCATGGTGGATTATATCCTACTCATGCTTGCATTCGGTGTATATTAATTTTAATGCATGTTCATGACTGTTGTCGCTCTCTAGCTGGTCGCTTCCCAGTCTTTTGCTAGCCTTCACTTGTACTAAGCGGGAATACTGCTTGTGCGTCTAATCCCATAAATTCCATATGAGTCCACCATACCTACCTATATACGGTATCCACCTGCCGTTCCAAGTAAATTTGCATGTGCCAAACTCTAAACCTTCAAATAACTATTATGTTTTGTATGCTCGAATAGCTCATGTATCAACTAGGGCTGTCCGTATCTTCCATGTTAGGCAGGTTATTCTCAAGAGGAGTGGACTCCGCTCCTAACTCACGAGAAAATGGCTGGTCACGGGGATGCCCAGTCCCATGCTTTATGCAAACTAAATCGAAATAATTGCAAACAAAACTCCCCTGGGACTCTTGTTAGTTGGAGGCACTCGTTGTTTCGAGCAAGCCATGGATTGATGCTTGTTGGTGGAAGGGGGCGTATAAACTTTACCATTCTGTTTGGGAATCGCCTATAATGTGTGTTGTTATGTTGACAATGAAAGTATACCGCTCAAAATATTATTCACCTCTATTTCAAAACCGAGCTCTGGCACCTCTACAAATCCCTACTTCCCTCTGCGAAGGGCCTATCTATTTACTTTTATGCTGAGTCATCATCTTCTCATTAAAAAGCACCAGTTGGAGAGCACCGCTGTCATTTGCATTCATTATTGTTAGTTTACATTGGGTATGACTTGACTGGATCTCTTTTACCATGAATTACAATGTCTAGTCAGTCCTTGATCTTTAAAGGTTCTCTGCATTTATGTTTTGCGGTCTCAGAAAGGGCTAGTGAGATACCATCTTGTTATATCATATTATGATTGTTTTGAGAAAGTGTTGTCATCCGAGATTTATTATTATTGCTCACTAGTTGATTATGCCATTGATATGAGTAAACTTGAGACCTAAGCATTATTGCGAATGTGGTTAGTCATAATCTTTGCTGAAAACTTGAATGCTGGCTTTACATATTTACAACAACAAGAGCAAACAGAGTTTGTAAAAGTTTTTCTTTATCACTTTCAGTTTGTCAACTGACTTTCTTGAGGACAAGCAAAGGTTTAAGCTTGGGGGAGTTGATACGTCTCCGTCATATCTACTTTTCCAAACACTTTTGCCCTTGTTTTTGACTCTAACTTGCATGATTTGAATGGAACTAACCCGGACTGACGCTGTTTTCAGCAGAATTACCATGGTGTTATTTATGTGTAGAAACAAAAGTTCTCGGAATGACCTGAAACTTCACAGAGCAACTTTTTGGAAAATATAAAAAATACCTGCAAAATATGAAGGCCAGGGGCCCACCCCCTGTCCACGAGGGTGGGGGGCGTGCATGCCCCCCTAGGGCGCGCCCCCTACCACGTGGGCCCCCTAGAGGTCCTCCGACTCCAACTCCAACTCTATATATTGTGGTTCGGGGAGAAAAAAATCAGAGAGAAGAATTCATCGCGTTTTACGATACGGAGCCGCCGCCAAGCCCTGAAACCTCTCGAGAGGGCTGATCTGGAGTCCGTTCGGGGCTCCGGAGACGGGAATCCATCGCCATCGTCATCATCAACCATCCTCCATCACCAATTTCATGATGCTCACCGCCGTGCGTGAGTAATTCCATCGTAGGCTTGCTGGACGGTGATGGGTTGGATGGGATCTATCATGTAATCGAGTTAGTTTTGTTAGGGTTTGATCCCTAGTATCCACTGTGTTCTGAGATTGATGTTGCTATGACTTTGCTATGCTTAATGCTTGTCACTAGGGCCCGAGTGCCATGATTTCAGATCTGAACCTATTATGTTTTCATCAATATATGAGAGTTCTTGATCCTATCTTGCAAGTCTATAGTCACCTATTATGTGTTATGATCCGTTAACCCTGAAGTGACAATAATCGGGATACTTACCGGTGATGATCGTAGTTTGAGGAGTTCATGTATTCGCTATGTGTTAATGCTTAGTTCTGGTACTCTATTAAAAGGAGGCCCTAATATCCCTTAGTTTCCGTAAGGACCCCGCTGCCACGGGAGGGTAGGACAAAAGATGGCATGCAAGTTCTTTTCCATAAACACATATGACTATATTCGGAATACATGCCTACACTATATCAATGAACTGGAGCTAGTTTTGTGTCACCCTAGGTTATGACTGTTACATGATGAACCGCATCCGGCATAATTCTCCATCACTGATCCATTGCCTACGAGCTTTCCATATATTGTTCTTCACTTATTTACTTTTCCGTTGCTATTGCTATCATCACTACAGAATACCAAAAACATTACGTTTGCTACTGTTACCTTTTTCTATCGTTACCACTACTATCATATTACTTTGCTACTAAACACTTTGCTGCAGATACTAAGTTTCCAGGTGTGGTTGAATTGATAACTCAGCTGCTAATACTTGAGAGTATTCTTTGGATCCCCTTGTGTCGAATCAGGGCGTCGACGTCGGCTGGAGACAGCGGCGAAGTGGGGAGACGATGGCGAAGTGGGACGAGGGATTTGGGGGAGAAGTGGTGGTCGGGGGGAGGGAAACCGCTTTTGGGGTAAGTCGAACATAGCGGTAGCGCGTTTAGTGAAAACGTGCTATAGCTAATTTAGCTATAGCGATTTTTACTAAACGCTCTACTGCTATAGCTATGTATTTTCCTTTCCTTTTCTCTTTCTATAGCGGGGGTCTAAAAACGCGCTGCTGCTATATTATCTATAGCCCCTCTTATGAACATATGCTACTACTATGCCTTTCTCCTTTTTTCCTTTTTCATTTATTTTTCTTTACATTTTATTTTTTCCTTTCTCTTTTTTCTATTTCTTTCATTTTCATTTACTTTTCTATTTGCTTTTCATTTTATTTTCTTTTCATTAGCAGTACCGCCTTTCTCTGTAAACGCGCTGCTACAACAATCTTGGAGGTAGTGCGGCTTTTATAAGACCGCTACTACTATGTGTGGCCTATCGGCTTAGTTGTGAGAATTTTAGTAGTAGCGATTTTACCAGGAGACGCACTACTGCTACATATGTATTTGTAGCACGGTTATCCTGCATGCGCTACTGCTATGTAGCACTAGTGCCCTTTTTTAACAAGCGCTACTGCTAAAGTTCTATGTATAAGGTTTTCCCTAGTAGTGCCTTAGCACCTCATCTAAGCACCATTTCATTGGAAGAGGTCATTCCTTGTCAAATGCAATAAATACTATGAAGAAAGAGATAGAGAGAAGTAAGAAAAATACTCTTATAGCCAACCTTATAGCTAACCTTGTTGTATGAGTGACTAAGTGATGACTATGTATGACATGCCAACATCAGATAGCCTAACACACCATGCTAAATCTCCAAAGGCACGACCGCGCGACCGAGGCAACGGTCGTGGTAGGTGCGACCATGATACGGGCTCCCGACAGCCCTTGGATCTGAGATTGAATGGTCGCATGCTAAGTTGCTGAAAATTTGCAGAATAACCCTCCAGGATAGTGATGTAGGGTAGGAACCCTAGATGGCCGATCTTTCACGAAAGGAGCAGATCCCGCGAAGAACACGAAGAACACGAGGGGAACACACGAGGGGAAACACGAGAGAATCACTCAAACCGACAAGAACGATCACACATGTGCTAGATCCTCGAAACACAAAGAGAGATACATGATCCAAAGTCAACAAAGGACGATATAAGAGGTAACCGGTTCTTCTCCGTGAGGAGGTCGTGAATCCACGAGGGGGTCTTCCCGTGAAGGGGCTTGAATCCAACGTGGATCTTCTCCGTAGAGGGGCTGCGGTCTCTCTCGTGGAGTAGATCTGATGTGGATGAGCGAGGCTCTATCTCTAATATGAGGTATCACAACACTAACCCTCAAATGGGGGAGGTGGAGGAGTATGTATAGTCTAGGGCCACGAAGGTTTAAGTGAGGATACTTGGGCCTCGGCCCGTTACTCTGTGCGCAGACAAGCGTCGGTCGTCCGACAGGTACCGGACGTCCGGTGGCTCGCGAGGGTCCGGTCGTCCGGTACTTGTCGTACGTCCGACGTTTTGGCTCGGGATAGCCATCGTCGGATTTCCGGACGTTGTCGGTCGTCCGGTGGCTGATGGTAATCGGATGTCCGGCCGCTGTAGCTTTCATCAGCTGTTCCATCTGGCTGGTGGGGACTCCAGGCGTCGGACATTCGGTGACTGCCGGACGTCCGGGAGCTGATGCTTCCTGGGAGCTCTTCCTCTTGTTCCGTGCGCTTGGTTTCCTCGCCGTCTTTCCCATGGTCTTCCTCTTGGTTCCTGGTCACGCATACAACACATGTTTGAGGTAGTAGCCATGTCTCACATGTGGAAAGTGACGATTCGGAGAGGAGCGAGTTCACCTTGTGTCCGATGCGTATGGGGTTTGGAGAGTAGTCGAAGTGTACATGGGGATGAACATGGGATGCTCCGCATCATCTCCCCCCCTTGGTAAAGATCCGACCTCGGATCGTGATCCTCATCACCATGGAAACGGTTGTAGTGGACAAAATTGAAGTTGGACGGAGTTGAAGGCAAGTAGCAATCCAAGTACTCCAAGGTGTCTCTGGTATGTGGTACATGCAAAATGAGCAAACACAAAGTACACTTGGAAATACAATGGTTAGCACACACAAAGTGTCCATCATAGAATAATGAGTCCGTTCGGTAAGATTGTTCGTGACAAAGCGCATGAAGCTTATCAAGATGATATAGAATGATATGCAAAGAATTCATGGGAGCAAAAGCATTCATTGTGCACACAAATGTATAATGAATATGATCAATGCAACTACGGTGTAAAATGATGTCATAGTGAGACGGTTTATCAATAGCATGAATATGGAATGGATGCTCAAAGTGAGTATGTGATCATGCAATTGATGATGTGCAATATGATCATGATGTATGAATATGCTATCAAGGTAGATCACAACAAATTTGCTAAGAAAATGCACAAGCTCATATATCATGGATGACATGGGGATACAAGATGCAACAAGGCAATCATAATGTGAGTCAATCCATGCATAATATGCAAAATTTTCATGTGTATGATATGTCTATCGAGCATGACATGTGTGAGCACAATCAACAAATATGGAGGTGTTGGTGTACCAATGCTCAATGTCATGGCATGAGTGGAGGTTCGAAGTTGCATCCAATAAGTCCGAGCGCTCCTCAACTTGAAGGTCCATAGAGTCAATCTCCCTTGTCGCTCCTCCGTTCACAAGATGTATCATGTAGACAACAAGAAGGAGACAACAATGAAAGAGTGACCCATCCAATATGCGTAACTGAGGATGGCTCAAAGTGAAGGAGTTCACCTTTAGGAGATTCTCGCGAATGTTGGAGTTGCACATCGTGTATGCCTTCACATGACCAAATTGTCTCATGACGATATCGCCTTGTGAATCCTTCAAAATGAAACAACATGACAAACACTCAGAAAAACAAACGAGGTTAGTGGTGATGCAAAACCTATCATTCGTGTGGTAAAATACCCAACAAGTGTATGCATCGTGCTCATCATAAGAAATGACAAGGGAGCAATTCATAGTATGGAGGCATATGATGCGAGAACAACAAAATACAATAGGCTCAATCAAGCAAGCATGCATCACAAGTAAAGTTTCCAAGTCTCCACGATCAATAAGCATAGATGCAACAATTGGAGGCACGCGACAATGAAGAAAATGTATCATGTGAGAGGCATGAACATATACGTCATCAACCCAAGAAAGCAAGTAATAATGGAACATGGGTGATGCGACAAAGCAAGCAATCATATGAATCAAGGCAAGCAAGCTAGTAGAGTGAAGATGCAACGTACTAGAAGGAATCATGTCAAGTATGTCATGTGTGAAAATGGTAGTCATGAATAATGCATAAGACATATCACAAGCATGAAGGCAAGATATGTGCAAAATATCATCAACGTATTGGCGAGAGGCCATATGTAAATAGCAATGGGACATCATGACTCTCCCAACACAACAAGCATCAATAGCATGAGGCACATGATAAACATGGCAATAGAAACAAGGATATCCACCAAGCATGCAAATACACATAGGAGTAGCATAATAGTGAATCATGGGTAAATGCAAGCAAGGGTCACAATTGCATGAAAAAATTATGTAAAGAGGCATAGCATCCAAAGTGAACACGAGAAAATGGGCATAACGTGACAAATGGTAAATAGCCCATAGTCGTGTGAGAGCCAAGTGAAAGAGATGCGCGTAGTTCTTGCCCGAATGGAATGGTGGTAATGGTAGTCCACGGGATCCCAAATCGTCGTTGCTCTCAAGAGCTCGTTTCGTCAACTCTTGGGATTGAGAGGTTGACGATTATACGTGAGTACCTACACAAAACAAAGACAAAGGGAAAATTGTGTGTGCATTGTATATGTACACATCATCCATCATGATGCGCAGATGCTTGTGTTGGTTAGCACAAAATATCCAATGCTCAAATAAATGAGATGCGTGATATAGAAACATGTCATCCATCATGATAGGTTTGTTGTTATGTAAATCATAATGGAGACTCAAATTGTGTAATGCATCACAAGAAATATGTAGAGCACTGTTATTCATGGAATGCATACGGTGCAAGCAATTATGAGAATCATGCAATGTATGGAATGCATCAAAATCTCCTAATATGTAGGATGTAACACCATCGATGCGGCTATATCTCCCACGTGTCGAAGCACGACTTAGAGGCATAACCGCATTGAAAACAATGTCGCAAGTGAGGTAATCTTCACACAACCCATGTAATACATAAGGGAAAGAGATACATAATTGGCTTACAATCGCCACTTCACACAATTACATGAATAAAGCATTACATCAACCAGATACAATCAAGGTTCGACTACGGAACAAAAATAAAAAAAGGCTACCCCAAATGCTACATAGATCCCCGATCGTCCCAACTGGGCTCCACTACTGATCAACTAGAACGAAACAGCACAAAGGACAAGATCTCCATTGAGCTCCTCCTGAGCTTGGTTGCATCATCTGCACGGTCTCCTCGGCACCTGCAAGCTGGTTTTGGAAGTATCTGTGAGCCACGGGGACTCAACAATCTCACACCCTCGCAATCAAGACTATTTAAGCTTATGGGTAAGGTAAAAGGTATGAGGTGGAGTTGCAGCAAGCGACTAGCATATATGGTGGCTAACATACGCAAATGAGAGCGAGAAGAGAAGGCAAAGCGCGATCGAGAAACTATGATCAAGGAGTGATCCTAGAACAACCTACGTCAAACATAACTCCAACACCGTGTTCACTTCCCGGACTCCGCCGGAAAGAGACCATCACAGTTACACACGCGGTTGATGTATTTTAATTAAGATCAACTTCAGGTTTTCTACAACCGGACATTAACAAATCCCCATCTGTCCATAACCGCGGGCACGTCTTTCGAAAGTTCAAAACCCTGTAGGGGTGTCCCAACTTAGCCAATCACAAGCTCTCACGGTCAACGAAGGATATTCCTTCTATCGGGAAGACCCGATCAGGCTCGGAATCCCGGTTACAAGACATCCTCGACAATGATAAAACAAGTCCAGCAAGACCACCCGATGCGCCGACATCCCGATAGGAGCTGCACATATCTCGTTCTCAGGGCAACACCGGATAAGCAATCCATACAACTAAAACAGCCCTCGAGTTTCCCCGAGGTGGCGCTGCAAGGGGCTCTAGTTTGGACCAACACTTAGACAAGCACTGGCCCGGGGGGGTTAAAATAAAGATGACCATCGGGATGCGTGACTCCCAAGGGAAAAAGGCTAGGTGGCGAATGGTAAAACCAAGGTTGGGCCTTGCTGGAGGAGTTTTATTCAAGGCGAACTGTCAAGGGGTTCCCATTATAACCCAACCGCGTAAGGAACACAAAATCCGGGAACATAACACCGATATGACGGAAACTAGGGCGGCAAGAGTGGAACCAAACACAAGGCATAAGGCCGAGCCTTCCACCCTTTACCAAGTATATAGATGCATTAATTAAATAAGAGATATTGTGATATCCCAACAAGTAAACCTGTTCCAACAAGGAACAAACTTCAATCTTCACCTGCAACTAACAACGCTATAAGAGGGGCTGAGCAAAGCGGTAACATATCCAAACAACGGTTTGCTAGGACAAGGTGGGTTAGAGGCTTGGTTCAACAATATGGGAGGCATGATAAGCAAGTGGTAGGTATCGCAGCATAGGCATAGCAAAAGAGCGAGCAACTAGCAAGCAAAGAAAGAAGTGATTTCGAGGGTATGGTCATCTTGCCTGAAATCCCGCAAGGAAGAAGAACGAGTCCATGAAGAAGACAAACGGATGTAGTCGAGCGGATCCTCACAAACGCGACGTTATTGGAACTAACCCGAAGAAGCAACACCGGAAAGAAGCAAACAACATAATAAACAACCATCACATGAACATGGCATGATGCACAACCAAGTATGATGCATGTCCGGTTTAAAGAGGCATGGCAAGGCAAAGGGCACAAACAAAACTACAAGTTAAGTGGAGCTCAATATGCAACGAGTTGCATATTGACGGAACATCACATCAATTATTTAGTTCTCTCTCGTTTATGTACCCAACAATATTAAATGTTGTTAAACATGGCAAGAGGTGAAACATGAGTAAAATACACAGTTAGGCATTTTAAATGAGGCCGGAAACATCAAACAACAATTCTGATAAATCCTCATGTGCATTTAGCAATTTAATGCAAATAACAATTTTAACCATTTAAATGTTATAAACATGACGCGGATGACATGTGCAAGCTTATGCCATTTTTATTAAAAGTTGACAAGAGCATTATGAAGCATTTGGCACCGTGGTGGAAAGGAAAGGGGTGCCACGGCGACGAATACGAAAATGATGCCACGGCAACATATCAGTTATCCGGTAGCCCACGGGGATACCAGTGCAAAAGGAAGTGACGGGAGCGTGCAAAAGATGGTGGGGTGATCCCGGTAACCGGGTTCCCACGGGTCGACGGTGGTGCCAAGCAAGGGAAACAACTAACGTTCACGGGCAGATACAACATCCAAACATGCATTCGTCACGGGCAGTCGACTCGGGGTTATACCTTTGAAGCGTGCGTTTTGGAGCGCATCGGGTCGTAGAGGAAGTAGTTGTTCTCACATGCTCTAGATTCGACGGAAGAGGTTCTCGCGATCTCGGCGACGGTAGTTGTACATGTAGGCGGTAGACAAACTTGACGGTTCCGTTACCCTGTTCTTCGGAGATAGAAGTAGTCGTACATGTTTTCATAGAGGTTCGGGGTCAATGACACGGAACTTGACGTCCACGGGGTCTTCAAGGGTCGATGGTAGTGGTTCACGTTTTGTAGCCGTTCGAGTCATCGGTGGAGGAACTTGGCAAATACAAATCCCTTCGAGGTTGTCGTGGTACTAAGGGTCTTCGGACTTGATGGATCCGATGTCTCCGGGCGTAGGGGTACATGTTCGTTTACTCCACGGTCTTGGTGGATCCATGCGATGGTAGTTGTACTCGCGAAGAGGTACTCGGCGGTTGTCGTGTAGACGTTTATGGGGTCTTGGCGACGGTACTTGGTGTTCTCGTTCTGGCCGGCCCAACATGAAGCACGACAAAAGGGCTCTCGAGGTAGCAGCAAGGCAACTCATGCCCAATAGTGAAGCAACAAAATTGGCCATGGTGTGGTGACATTGAGGAAGGTGAACTCGGGGTCCAGCACACGGTGACGGAGGTGGGATGCTGCTGCGCGAGCAGAGGAGGCCGAAGGGGCATGGAGGAGTGGCGCGAGACGAGCAAGCAGCGTGCATCAGTGGAGCTTTGAGCTCGGCCGGAAGCGACCAGAGGAGGCTCGGCGGAAGCGCAGTGACGGCCTGAAGGTCGAGGTCACCGGCGGGGGCCTGGTGGAGCTCAGCGGCGGACTCGCAGACCGGCGCAGCAGAGGTACGAGAGGGCAGTGGAGCTTGGCCTTGAGGGTGGTCACGGCCCGCGTGAGGGAGCATGGAGGCTGGAAGACGCTGTCCCCATCTTTCCTCGGCGTCCGCGAAGCGGCGCAGAGAGGCGGAGGAGATGGACGGCAACGGCCTACTGGTCGCCGGGAGGGGCGGCTGGAGTCGAGGAAGATGGAGGCTGAGGCGCGGGAGTGCTCTGCGAGGAGAAGCAAGAGGAGAGGCGGCGCGGGAGGCAGGCACTCCGGCATGGACGAGCGCTAGTCGTAGAGAGAGAGAGGGAGCGCTGGGAGGACGGCGTTGTTGGGGAGGAAGGCGAGGCGATGGATCGGGCGAGCGGTGCAGCGAGAGGAGGGCGAGATGAGGAGCGGGCGCTGCGGGAGAGAGAGGGTGAGATCGAGAGGAGGGAGTGGCGGCGCAAGGGAGGAGATCAGGGTGCAGGCTAGGTTAGAGGGTTAGGTGGGCCGGGGGAGTGGGGAGTGGGCCTTGGAGCCGGCTAGGTTTAGGTGCAGCTGGGCCTAAATGGCCTGCTGGGCTCCCTTCTCTCCCTCTCTTGATTTCTAAAAATAGAAAAAAAACAAAGAAGGAAAAGGAGAAGAAAGGAGGTATTGGGGAAGAAGTAGGACACGCGTATAAATTTCTGGACCCACAAAACTGAGCTGGAACCAAGAAGATAGAAGTTGGCGCGAATGCAAGATTTAAATTCGAACTCATTTGAATATCATTCAAATGGGTTTGAATTGGGCCTATGTTTTAGAAGTGCTCAAAAAATGCTGAGATTAAAGAAAAGAGCCTCGATAGATGGGAAAGGAATTTGGCAAGGTTAGAGAGTCCAAACTTGAAGCAGGAAAGGAAGGGATTTAATATGCATGTGTGTTGCGGTAAATTCCAAACTAATGGAATATTTTATATAGCTCGCTAAATATTGGGAGGGTATGTTTTAAAGAGAAAACACCATGTGAGTTCCCTCGATTTAAATAGATCAACGATCTATGCAATTTATTTAGTTGAGATGCAAAAGATTTATGACATGATGCAATGCACATGATGCAAAGATGAATGCAACAAACCAACAACTCACACGACAAAAACCCGGAAACTCTGGAAGGCATTTGAAGCTCCGGCCTTGGGGCATCACAACACTCCACCGCTACGAGAGGATCTCGACCCGAGATCTAGAATGGCATCAGAGGGAAAGCGGAAGAGGAAGAGAAGAGGTAAAACTAAGTTGCTTCTTTGGCCAATGAGTGAAACCAAGGAACCTTGAGAGGTTGAACAAATTGAAACAAAGAATGAAACAAAGAATAACAAAGTTGAAAGCACCCCGGTAGAAGAGATGCAAGACTTGATAAGGTGAAAAGAACTTGAACAGACTACACAACACTCCGGTTAAATGGATAAGCAACGGAAAGAACACGACCCTCACCATTTCGAGATGATGATTGAAAATAGCAACATCACAAAGCCTCCTAGAGAAAGAATAGAAGATAGATCGTCGGAACAAAATAACGGAGAAGAAGAACAACAACTTCTACCTTTGAAAATCATCTTTAGGAGTAGGGTCGAACGGAATTGTTGGAAAACCAACAACTAAAAGAGTAAGCTTGTTGTGGGCTTATAGACAACATCTCGAAATTATGAGGTGAAATTCCGCCACTAACGGAAGACAAAAGATTTGCTTGATATGAACAAGGAGACGAGAAGCTTATTTCACCGGAAGAATAAATGAAGAACTTGGGTCATTTATAAAGACCATAATTAGCAACAATCCTTAGGGAAAAGCTTTAGGTGAAAAAATAACCCAAGATAATTCCAATGAAGAGATTGATGGATTTAAGATACCTCGTTCTTGACAACATGTGAATCATGAAACATGAACTCAAGTTATGAAGAATGCCATAGCACCACCTCAAATGATACAGTAAAAAGAATTGCACTCCGGATTGCAAGATGAAGAATACTTGAGCTCCTTAGAAAAGAATCTTGATGAAAACTTCGAAAGGAATTAAATCCTTTATGAACCATCATGTAGAACCTCCATGAAGAACTCCGGTAAACAAAATGATGATCAAACGACAAGAAGGATGAAAAGAATAAGATGAAGCCTTGCAATGATTAGATGAAGCTTTGCAACGAGATAAAGTGAAAGCTTGGAACTCTGGAATGAAAGATAAAGCATCTCGAACCGAGAATTTGATGAGCCTCCGGAATAAAGAATTGATCATTTGGGTGAATCCAGAATAAGAATTATGTTATGCTCATCCTTCACCAATTTAGATTGATGACAAGCAATGGATTTGGCCTACTACTTATTCTCGTAGAAAGGATTAAGATAGATATAGCGCAAACTTGAGACGGTCTTCAACAAGCCATCGGTAGGATTTGGAAAACAACGAATGAGTTGATATGATAACCATGGAATAGAATCTTGAGCAAACCACCGTAAGAATTGAAAATGGACAAAGGAAAGATAGAGAAAGACCGGGAATAATTAGTAAATGAATGAAGATGCTTGAGGGAATTTAGATACAAGAGAACGAAGAGATCACGAACTGATTAGAGAACACTTGAAGGATGCACCGGTAAGAATTGAAAATGAGAGCTGAAAGCTGTAATGAATAATCCCGAAAAGATAGCCTTCAGCGAATCAAACTGAAAATACTCTGAATTACTCTGGATGGGTGAAAAGAATTCTCACAATCGAAAACAATTATGAGAGGAAGGCATCAAGCTAGAATCATGAATCTTGAAGAGAATGGAGCAAGATTAAAGAGAAACTCTTCTTCGGTCTTCAATATCTAGTAATGACGATGAGAAACACCATCAAATTGTTGAGATACTACGGGATGAAAAATGGAAAGGTTGGGCCAACGATAAAAAGAATTTGAAAGATCTTGGAGAAAGGCAACTCACTGATGACAATTCATTCTTACGTCAATTTTGAAATGAATTTGAGAATAACTCCGGAAAAAATAAGAAGAGTCAGGTAAGATCCTGGGAAAAGACCTGTGGGTTAGGTCCCACTCAAAAGAAACACCGTAGAACGATTACTTGAAAAGAGAGATTGCACCGGTTGAATTAAATGGCTTGAATGAGATAACATCCTCAAAAGATCTTGAATGAATGCAGAGTGGAAAACACAAATCTTCGAGATATCTTGAGCACTCCGGAACAATTGAATAGCAAGCGGGGAATGATTATGAGGTGCACCGGCATGATAAAACATTGAAATACGGAAAAGAATATGATCAACACCGAAAACTCGAATTGAATCCACCGGAGAAGAAAATGAGTGACGAGAGACGAACTTGAAGCTTCATTAGCATCTTCCTGAGAATCAATGGATAAGCACATTGACGGAAAAGAATGGAGAGACTTCTCATCAATAAAAGGATACTTGAATAAGAAATCTGAGTCCTCGAAGAAAAAAGGGGTGGGAGGGAGGGACAACAAAGACAACTTGGTATGGATGAAACGAACACCATTGAGAAAATTGAGATTGAATCTTGTGGATGTTGAAATGATCGGATCCACTTGAAGAAAAGCACGCCGGTTAGAAAGGATTGACAAAAAAATCTTGATGATCAAGAAGGATTGGTATTCACATAGGAGTATGAGAACACCATTTGGAGAAGGTATGGAATCAACATTTGAGTTCGAAGCAACTCGAATACCACAACTCAAAAACAAAAACAAAGGATTGGCTTGCAGAATAAGCCGGAACAAACATATGATAGAGATTTCGTCCGAAATTTTTGTGGTGGGGCCTACACGGGCTCGATCGTACAACACCATCATGTACAAGGCAGTGCACATGACATACGAAGCGTCCCCGAGTCGGCATAGCCAAGGACACTTTAAGACACAATGAGACCACTGTAAAACCAACCGTGGATAGGCGGACCACTAGACGTCGAACCCCAATTTCATATCATATATCCGCGGGAAAGATATCCTAAGAGCTACTTGAATTCCCACTTCTAAACTCTTGAAATTTTCCAGTTATGCAATCAGGTGTTGGGGATACAGGGGAAGCATAATATCTCACCCAAAACTAGCAAATCCTACATCCAGCTGTATCCATCCTTCAACACATAACCAAGAAACCTTTGGAAATCGTTTACCTCAACCTTCAAAAAGCATCAGTTATACGAGTTATGGCAATACTCCCGAACTCCCGCCCCAGTACCGGGTGGCCTCGAGGTTATCTCACTAACAACTGCATAAAGGAGATTTTCGATGTCGGCGAAACTAAACTCAGGTATTCTAGAACTACAACGATAAAATTGTGACGACAACACCTCGGAGCTCAACTCCCTGGGACACTGCCACAACCCCTAAATGTCAGGAGGCACCAAGAACAATGTTCTCGTCACAAAACCATCGGAACGATTCCAAGATACCCGCGTGATCCTAAATTTTTTTTTGTGAAATTTGAGAAGAGAAGAGTCAAAACTCTACGTCAGGATGCCTAACCAGAGCGACGAAGGCACTGAGGAGTAAAAAGAAGTCCTAACTCTCCGATATATATGATTCCTAAATGACTCAAAACATTTCTAGACTTAATAACGCCAGCGATTCGATCAAGCAGGGGCTCCTAAGGTCGGGGAAGGCTCTGATACCAACTTGTAATGCCATCGATGTGGCTATATCTCCCACGTGTCGAAGCATGACTTAGAGGCATAACCGCATTGAAAGCAATGTCGCAAGTGAGGTAATCTTCACACAACCCATCTAATACATAAGGGAAAGAGATACATAATTGGCTTACAATCGCCACTTCACACAATTACATGAATAAAGCATTCTATCAACCAGATACAATCAAGGTCCGACTACGGAACCAAAATAAAAGAAGACTACCCCAAATGCTACATAGATCCCCGATCGTCCCAACTGGGCTCCACTACTGATCAACTAGAACGAAACATCACAAAGGACAAGATCTCCATCGAGCTCCTCCTGAGCTTGGTTGCGTCATCTGCACGGTCTCATCGGCACCTGCAAGCTGGTTTTGGAAGTATCTGTGAGCCACGAGGACTCAGCAATCTCACACCCTTGCGATCAAGACTATTTAAGCTTATGGGTAAGGTAAAAGGTATGAGGTGGAGCTGCAGCAAGCGACTAGCATATATGGTGGCTAACATACGCAAATGAGAGCGAGAAGAGAAGGCAAAGCGCAATCCAGAAACTATGATCAATGAGTGATCCTTGAACAACCTACGTCAAACATAACTCCAACACCGTGTTCACTTCCCGGACTCCGCCGGAAAGAGACCATCTCGGTTACACACGCGGTTGATGTATTTTAATTAAGATCAACTTCAGGTTTTCTACAACCGGACATTAAAAAATTCCCATCTGCCCATAACCGCGGGCACGGCTTTCGAAAGTTCAAAACCCTAAAGGGGTGTCCCAACTTAGCCCATCACAAGCTCTCACGGTCAACGAAGGATATTCCGTCTAGCGGGAAGACCCGATCAGGCTCGGAATCCCGGTTACAAGACATCCTCGACAATGATAAAACAAGTCCAGCAAGACCACCCGATGCGTCGACATCCCGATAGGAGCTGCACATATCTCGTTCTCAGGGCAACACCGGATAAGCAATCCGTACAACTAAAACCAGCCCTCGAGTTTCCTCGAGGTGGCGCTGCAAGGGGCTCTAGTTTGGACCAACACTTAGACAAGCACTGGCCCGGGGGGGTTAAAATAAAGATGACCCTCGGGATGCGCGACTCCCAAGGGAAAAAGGCTAGGTGGCGAATGGTAAAACCAAGGTTGGGCCTTGCTGGAGGAGTTTTATTCAAGGCGAACTGTCAAGGGGTTCCCATTATAACCCAACCGCGTAAGGAACACAAAATCCGGGAACATAACACCGGTATGACGGAAACTAGGGCGGCAAGAGTGGAACAAAACACCAGGCATAAGGCCGAGCCTTCTACCCTTTACCAAGTATATAGATGCATTAATTAAATAAGCGATATTGTGATATCCCAACAAGTAAACCTGTTCCAACAAGGAACAAACTTCAATCTTCACCTGCAACTAACAACGCTATAAGAGGGGCTGAGCAAAGCGATAACATAGCCAAACAACGGTTTGCTAGGACAAGGTGGGTTAGAGGCTTGGTTCAACAATATGGGAGGCATGATAAGCAAGTGGTAGGTATCGCAGCATAGGCACAGCAAAAGAGCGAGCAACTAGCAAGCAAAGATAGAAGTGATTTCGAGGGTATGGTCATCTTGCCTGAAATCCCGCAAGGAAGAAGAACGAGTCCATGAAGAAGACAAACGGACGTAGTCGAGCGGATCCTCACAAACGCGACGTTATCAGAACTAACCCGAAGAAGCAACACCGGAAAGAAGCAAACAACATAATAAACAACCATCACATGAACATGGCATGATGCACAACCAAGTATGATGCATGTCTGGTTTAAAGAGGTATGGCAAGGCAAAGGGCACAAACAAAACTACAAGTTAAGTGGAGCTCAATATGCAACGAGTTGCATATTGACGGAACACCACATCAATTATTTAGTTCTCTCTCGTTTATGTACCCAACATTATTAAATGTTGTTAAACATGGCAAGAGGTGAAACATGAGTAAAATACACAGTTAGGCATTTTAAATGAGGCCGGAAACATCAAACAACAATTCTGGTAAATCCTCATGTGCATTTAGGAATTTAATGCAAAAAACAATTTTAACCATTTAAATGTTATAAACATGACGCGGATGACATGTGCAAGTTTATGCCATTTTTATTAAAAGTTGACAAGAGCATTATGAAGCATTTGACACCGAGGTGGAAAGGAAAGGGGTGCCACGGCAACGAATACGAAAATGATGCCACGGCAACATATCGGTTATCTGGTAGCCCACGGGGATACCGGTGCAAAAGGAAGTGACGGGAGCGTGCAAAAGATGGTGGGGTGATCCCGGTAACCGGGTTCCCATGGGTCGACGGTGGTGCCAAGCGAGGGAAACAACTAACGTTCACGGGCAGATACAACATCCAAACATGCATTCGTCACGGGCAGTCGACTCGGGGTTATACCTTTGATGCATGCCTTTCGGAGCGCATCGGTTCGTAGAGGAAGTAGTCGTTCTCACATGCTCTAGAGTCGACGGAAGAGGTTCTCGCGATCTCGGCGACGGTAGTTGTACATGTAGGCGGTAGACGAACTTGACGGTTCCGTTACCCTGTTCTTCGGAGACAGAAGTAGTCATACACGTTTTCATAGAGGTTCGGGGTCAACGACACGGAACTTGACGTCCACGGGGTCTTCAAGGGTCGACGGTAGTGGTTCACGTTTTGTAGCTGTTCGAGTCATCGGTGGAGGAACTTGGCGAATACAAATCCCTTCGGGTTGTCGTGGTACTAAGGGTCTTCGGACTTGATGGATCCGATGTCTCCGGGCGTAGGGGTACATGTTCATTTACTCCATGGTGTTGGCAGATCCACACGATGGTAGTTGTACTCGCGAAGAGGTACTCGGCGATCGTCGTGTAGACGTTCACGGGGTCTTGGCGATGGTACTTGGTGTTCTCGTTCTGGCCGACCCAAAATGAAGCACGACAAATGGGCTCTCGAGGCAGCAGCAAGGCAACTCATGCCCAACAGTGAAGCAATAAAATCGGCCATGGCGTGGTGACATTGAGGAAGGTGAACTCGGGGTCCAGCACACGGTGACAGAGGTGGGACGCTGCTGCGCGAGCAGAGGAGGCCGAAGGGGCATGGAGGAGTGGCGCGAGACGAGCAAGCAGCGTGCATCAGTGGAGCTTTGAGCTCGGTCGGCAGCGACCAGAGGAGGCTCGGCAGAGGCGCAGCGACGGCCTAAAGGTCGAGGTCGCTAGCGGGGGCATGGTAGAGCTCGGCGGCGGACTCGTAGACCGTGTAGCAGAGGTACGAGAGGGCGGCAGAGCTTGGCCTTGAGGGTGGTCATGGCCCGCGCGAGGGAGCATGGAGGCTGGAAGACGTTGTCCCCATCGTTCCTCGGCGTCTGCGAAGCGGCGCAGAGAGGCTGAGGAGATGGACGGCAGCGGCCTACTGTTCGCCGGAAGTGGCGGCTGGAGTCGAGGAAGAAGGAGGCCGAGGCGCGGGGGTGCTCTGTGAGGAGAAGCAAGAGGAGAGGCGGCGCGGGAGGCAGGCACTCCGGCGTGGACGAGCGCTAGTCGGAGAGAGAGGGGGCGCTGGGAGGATGGCGTTGTTGGGGAGGAAGGCGAGGCGATGGATCGGGCGAGCGGTGCAGCGAGAGGAGGGCGAGATGAGGAGCGGGCGCTGCAGGAGAGAGAGGGTGAGATCGAGAGGAGGGAGTGGCGGCGCAAGGGAGGAGAGCAGGGTGCGGGCTAGGTTAGAGGGTTAGGTGGGCTGGGGGAGTGGGGAGTGGGCCTTGGAGCCGGCTAGGTTTAGGTGCAGCTGGGCCTAAATGGCCTGCTGGGCTCCCTTCTCTCCCTCTCTTGATTTCTAGAAACAGAAAAAAACAAGGAAAAGGAGAAGAAAGGAGGTATTGGGGAAGAAGTAGGACACGCGTATAAATTTCCGGACCCACAAAACTGAGTTGTAACCAAGAAGATAGAAGTTGGCACGAATGCAAGATTTAAATTCGAACTCATTTGAATATCATTCAAATGGTTTTGAATTGGGGCTAGGTTTTAGAAGTGCTCGAAAAAATGTTGAGATTAAAGAAAAGAGCCTCGATAGATGGGAAAAGAATTTGGCAAAGTTAGAGAGTCCAAACTTGTAGCAGGAACAGAAGGGATTTAATATGCACGTGTGTTGCGGTAAATTCCAAACTAATGGAATATTTTATATAGCTCCCTAAATATTGGGAGGGTATGTTTTAAAGAGAAAACACCATGTGAGTTCCCTCGATTTAAATAGATCAACGATCTATGCAATTTATTTAGTTGAGATGCAAAAGATTTATGACAAGATGCAATGCACATGATGCAAAGATGAATGCAACAAACCAACAACTCACACGACGAAAACCTGGAAACTCTGGAAGGCATCTGAAGCTCCGGCCTTGGGGCGTCACATAGGAGGAAACTATGGGGGTCTCCTCATGAGAATTAATGGGAACATCCCATGGAGAATATTGACAACATCCCAAACAACGCATGTTCGGAACAATTTGATCATGGCATGGTATATAAGATGAATTGCGCAAATCATGTAAAGGAAGCATGGCAATATCATCACATTAAACACAAAAGCCAATGACCATCATCTCGTCATCTATGCCATAAGTGCAAATGGGATTTATTTTAATGGGGCATGCATAGTTACTATGTTGAGATTGAAATGATGAAATATGGAAGATCTCACTCATAGCATGTGACAAGTTCAAGGATTGTCAAACATGATGTGACCAATAGAATTTTCACATGATATCCTATGGAGCGTAGCATCACAACTAGGCAAATCAACATGCTCATCATCATATTCATCATAAATAGGTAAGTCATGACATGAAGAAGTTGCACTAGCATGAAGCATGGGAATAGGTGGATCAACATCATGCAAGCAATCATTGGTGAGATAGTCAACTAGTGGGACAAGAGAAGCACCATCTCCTATGTTACCTTTGGAGAATCGCTCATGTGTTGTAGGTGAGGTGTTGAAGACCAAGTCGTTGTCATCTTCATCTTGATGGAACCATGTGGGGGGGTGCATCTTCTTCCACCATGTCCATCGTCGTCTCCATTGGAGGTATGGACTCGTCGAGGATAGGCATGTTGTCATGTAGGAGACCTAGCACCAAAGAAGAAAACACACTCGGAGTAGAGGTTAGGTTGTTATAAATCATAGTGGCCTCACATGCCGTGTCAACTACCTCACTCACTAAGTGTGGTGGCTCACTCACTCCCTCCTGGATGCTCTCAAGTGCGGGCCTAGTGGTGGTCACACTCATCCTCTCATAGGAAATGCACTCAATGTCACAAATGGTGGAGTCACTCATATCACTCATGGTGGGGTGGCTCTCCTCACATGGGAATTAGGGCATCTCTTTATATGTGGGTGTCGGAGATATGCTGGTGCAAATGTCTCTATGGTCAATCATGTCGTAGTTGTAGCTGTGGATGAAGGCCGAAGATGGCACTTCATCACTCTCCTCCAAGACCAAAGATAAGGTCTCATGTGAGGTCCCGTAGCTTGACTCGGAGTATGAGTCCAATATGGGCGCCGTCTTCATTTTGTTGAAGAGTTTCGTGCTCGTCGCCGTGGTAGAAGGGGCTGGCCCTTGCTCGACCTTCTTGTCGCCGTATTGTTGTAGGAGGCCTATATGATGTGGCACCTCGTAGCTCATCTCCATGACCGAAGGGAATTTCCCATGCTCGGCCATCTTCCTTGAGGGGCTTCCGAGGATGGAAGTGTCGCCCTCACTTGTAGGTGGTCGCCTTGTAGTTGAAGATGTCGATGTAGGCAAAATCATGGGAAGTAGGCGAAGATTTTGTACGTCCGAAGGCGAAGATGCCTTGAGAACACTTGGTGAAGATGCCGAAGTGGTTGGTGTAGCCGTAGCTCCGTCTTGGTGGTGCTCGTCTCGCGGTATTCTCTTTTTCTCATGAAGCTTGGCCGTAGCTTGATGTAGAGCTTGTTGGGACTTGTAGGTAGGCGCATCTCAAGCATCTTCATGATGATGGTGTCATTGTCGTGCTTGAGCTCAATGGCGTTCGTCGTCGTCGTGCACATGATGCTTGGAGGTGACTTGCCCTTCATGACGAGGTGGATCACAAACGTGATGGTGGTCTCCATGGAGATGTGGACGTGGACGACTTGCGCTTGCATCATTTTTGCGCTCTGAAGACTTGTGACTTGAGCGTTGCCGCCTTGAGGATGATGAAGCGGAAGAACGGTTGATCAACAAGGTCCGAATCTCCTCCATCCTTGCATCTTGCTCCTCCTTTTGTGCGGAAAGCTTGTTGTCGATGTAGTCCCTTTTCCTTGCTTCGGAGTGACGAATGTCGATGGAGAGGTTCTCGATGCGCTCTCGCAATCTTGATTGTGCGCCTTGCATTTTTCATTGTAGATCAAAGATTGACGCTTTGGTGATGTAGTTGTTCACACTGTCATTGTTGTCGAAGATCGGAGATGAAATGCCTTGCCTATCCATCACAATACTCGAGAAAATATGAGTGGAGAAAGGAGAAGAACAATACCAAATGTACCTTGACCGACGTTGAAGATGGATCAAAGATCACTTAATGATGTGACAAGGAAATAGCACAATTGGTACCGATCTTGTCGATTTCTCACACCTACACAAAATAAGGCTCATGGTGGAGCTCGGTGAGGATAGTGGCACAAAAATTTGATGCAAAATGTTAGCAAGAGTCAATAATGTTGAAAGAGATTCACAAATTTGCAAGTGAAACAAGTAGACCAATAGCAATGTGTGGCACACGGAAACACGCACACGGATAGATAAATGGGATCATGCAACCAAGGATGAGCACAAAATGTGGAATCCACGGGAAACGCTCGTGTTGCACAACTCGAGAGAGACGCTAGCACGATTGCTCAATAGGCAGATACGACACTTGTGCACAACCTATAAGATGCAAAATGTATTAACTTTCTATCCCAAGTATGCTATGTATGATGTTCCGGTGGTATGATACAAGATGATCAGATATGACAATCTTATATGCAATGTGGTATGATGCTATAGCACTTGCTTACAAGCTTCTTTGCTCTTTCTCTTTTGCTTAAAAGCTTACTCTTTTTTTTGTATGACCACTTTTGCACAATGCACAAACCAAGATAGCAATTGTGTATACGCGGGAACAAACTTGTGGCACACAAGATGATATGATACCAATATGATATGGTATGTATGCAATGGATGGTGTAGATCACTAATGTGCACAAGTAACATTGTCGGCCATACTCAAAGGCTAGTATCGATAGGCAAGTGATGCAAAATGGGCTAGGGGTTATCAATGCAATGGCAAGGGAATATTCAATGGAGGTGTACCACGATACCAAGATGATATGGAGGTTACCGTCCTTGGCGATGATGAGTGGCGGTGTTCTTGATGTAGATACCAAGATGATGGAGACTCGTCGCTAAGTAGCCGAAACACCTTAGGAAACAGAAAAACCGCGAACTCAAAATCTCAAATGTCAGATGGTGGTAGCAGGATGCGGTGGTGGTGTTGCGGAAGCTCAATGGGATTGCGGAAATGGAGGGTAGTGTGGTGGACTATACACGGTGTCGGAGTTGGAAGCACGGTCCCTAAGTAGCCGAAACACCTTAGGAGACACAACTCACAATACAAACAAAATTGGGTTAAGTTGGGGTGGCGGAAGTGTATGGTGGGAAAGCCTATGCAGGAGTTATGGTGGTGGTGGTTGATGAAGAAGCAATAGTCCCTAAGTAGCCCAGACACCTTAGGAGACTCAAATCACAACTCAAGCAACCACTAATGCGAAGGGGAACAAAATTGGTTAGGTTGCGGAAGTCGATGGTGGTGTAGCGGATGATGTGGTGGAAGCCCTAGGCAAAGATGCCAAAGTTCACAACATTTGATGGATTCAAAAGATGTTGGTGGTATTTTTGTGGGAAGCGGGATGTCAAGAGCTTCAAAATGAGCTAAAGAACGTCAAAGTCGGAGTTCGGATGAATTAGTTACGGCCGAAACAAGAATCAGCCGAAATCTGAAACTACAGGTTACGGACGTCCGGAAAAGGACGGATGTTCGGGGGCCGGACGTCCAGGCGGGCTCGGAAATCCGTAAATTTGGCTCGGGTTAGGGGTTCCGGATGTCCAAAAAAGGTCGGACGTCCGGTGTTTCCTGGGGCTCTGGACGTCCGTAAAACGTTGGTCGTCCGGTGGGTCGGGGTCAACGCGAAATTCGAGTTTCAGGACCCGATTTTGGGCGGAATTTGGGGATTTTTGGGGTCAAAATTGAGGAGATTTCGTGGATGAAAGATGGGCAAACTTGGGGAGATGCTAGATACACTTGAAACCATGCAAATCCATGGATCAAAATCAACAAAACATCATCAAAACTAGCAAATCACAAAAAAAATTGGGGCTATTTTTGGTGGGGATTTTCGAATTTGGGACAAAATCAACAAAATTAGGCTAGAAAACAAAGATGGCAGGCTCCGAAATCATGATCAACGTGGCTCATGATACCAAGATGATGTAGCGTAGGAACCCTAGATGTCCGATTTTTCACGAAAGGAGCGGATCCCGCGAAGAACACGAAGAACACGAGGGGAAACACGAGGGGAACACGAGATAATCACTCAAGCCAACAAGAACGATCACACATGTGCTAGATCCTCAAAACACAAAGAGAGATACACGATCCAAAGTCAATAAAGGACGATACAAGAGGTAACCGGTTCTGCTCCGTGAGGTCTTGAATCCACGAGGGGATCTTCCCGTGAGGGGTCATGAATCCAACATGGATCTTCTCCGTAGAGGGGTCGCGGTCTCTCTCATGGAGTAGATCCGATGTGGATGAGCGAGGCTCTATCTCTAATATGAGCTATCACAACGCTAACCCTCAAATGGGGGAGGTGGAGGAGTATGTATAGTCTAGGACCACGAAGGGGTAAGTGAGGATACATGGGCCTTGGCCCGTTACTCTGCGCGCATACAGGCGTCGGTCGTCTGACAAGTACCGGACGTCCGGTGGCTCGCGAGGGTCCGGTCATCCGGTACTTGTCGGACGTCCGGCATTTTGGCTCGGGATAGCCATTGTCAGATTTCTGGACGTTGTCGGTCGTCCGGTGGCTGATGGTCGTCGGACGTCCGGCCTTGGTCGGTCGTCCGGCCGCTGTAGCTTTCATCGGCTATTCCATCTGGCTGGTGGGGACGCCAGGCGTCGGACGTCCGGTGACTTCAGGACGTCCGGGAGCTGATGCTTCCTGGCAGCTCTTCCTCTTGTTTCGTGCACTTGGTGTCCTTGCCGTCTTGCCCATGGTATTCCTCTTGGTTCCTGATCATGCATAGCGCACATGTTTGAGGTAGTAGCCATGTCTCACATGTGGAAAGTGACGATTCGGAGAGGAGCGAGTTCAGCTTGTGTCCGATGGCGTATGGGGTTTGGAGAGTAGTCGGATTGTACATGGGGATGAACAAGGGATGCTCCGCATCAGATAGGATATTCACCCATAGGTCTAGAATCATGCCATGCAACCGTTCGATCTCAGATCCAAGGGCTCTCGGAAGCCCGTATCATGGGAGAATGGAAAGCTTCGTATCACCCATAATTTTCCCGACGCTTGACATGACATCGAAAGCCATTTAATTGGGCGTCGAGTAGACATGACATCTAATTGGGCCCCCATAGTACTGTGCATGAATCCGTTTATCCACCAGGCAAGCCACTACCCTGCCGTTTGCACGCCCCACTCATCATTCTTACAATCGAAAAACCGGTAGCAGTTCGCTCCTACTCGTCCCCGGATGTCCTTTAACATTACGGCAATTCACTCCTAGTCGTCCCATCCTTTCACATTACGGCAGTTCCACTAATCCTAACTCTCTTCCCAAATCCATGGCGTCCAAATCTCCATGATTGGCAGTGAGTACAAGGTTAGAACCATCACCAGCGATGAGTTCGACGTCATCTACACATGTTCTTCCGCGATGTTGAAAGGATGCCTTGCTCGCTTCAGACGCTTGTTCGAAAACTCAAATGATGAGTGGGTCACTGGGCTAGATGTTGAGTACACCATAATCCTGGACAAAGAGAAGAATCTAAAGGAGGAACAGAAGATGAAGCCCGTCGTGATCCAGGTTTGCATGCATAACTTGTGCTTGGTCTATCACATATGCCATGCCAACATTGAGTGCGAGGAATTTAAGAAGTTCCTCGCAGGCGACCTAGTCAAATTTGTTATTGTAGACTTTACAACCGATAGAAGAGTCCTGGGTCGGATAGGCCTCATTGTAGGCAAGCCATTCGACCTCCAGAAGAATGGGCTGGTGCCCTCTCGTGATCAACCTTCAATGCCGACCCTGGCAGGAGCCATGGTTCATCCTTCGTACGGCAAACTGAAGAAACCTGCGCCCAAGTTTCATCGTCACGCATGGCAGTGGAATGTACTAGATATAGACCACATCTAGTACACTACAATGGATGCCTACCTTTGTTTCAATATCTACAAGGGTTGGATGAAGAGCAAGAGCCAAGTGTGTGGTTCAAGCAAAGAAGTATTGTCCAAGAGGAAGAGGGACAAGGACGAAGTGGAGCACGTGAACGAGGAGTCCGAGTAAGGTGGCAATGTCGTTGCTCATGGTGGTTCTAATGCAGTGTCTACAAGATTAGTTGCTTAGTTTAGTTTGAGGGGTGCTTAGTTTTATTTGAGGGGTTTGTTGTGTTGAGCCCCTAGCAGAACTATGTTATGTTCCTTCTCGTTACTTTAACTCTTCAGTACGTACATACTAGTATTTCATATAGTTCATCTCTTAGTTGGTAGTACTACCACTCGTTTCTTCACATTATATACGTACAATATATAGGGCCAACATCATATAGCCAGCAGTTTAATTGTCAAAGAATTTCAGGGTGCTTAGTTTTATTTGAGGGGTGTGTTGTGCCAGACACCATTATTGTGACTCAAATATCTTTTGCCATGTTATAATAACATAAATACATATGGACCAACATGCCATCTCTCTCTTTATCTCACTACAGTACAATAAAGTGTGGGGCCTACTTGATCCCAACAACCTTCTTATTTTCTAATAAATTTATTCGCGTGGTTACTCCTAACAAGAGGGTCCACACTTATAATTGTGACATAGAGAGAATCGGCTTATTTTTGTCGTATAACATGGTCAACGGATTTGACGTGAAAATAACAATGTCTAATGGCATTTTTGAGCAAACATCTAACAGAACGATGGCATTTTTGAGATATCTAATTGCATTTTTGAGCAAGCATCTCACGGATCGATGGCATTTTTGAGTAGTTGTAACTTCTAATGGCAAAACTGAGTAGTGATACACAACTAGTGGCATAAATAATAAGAACCCAAGAATCAAATCTCTCCCTAATAATAAAGCACGGATTGAGTCTCCGGGTTCACCGTCGCGGCGTTTTTAAACAAAGCCCCTATGATTTTCAATAATTGAACCCGCATTCCCTATTTAAGTGGATCTGAAAAAACGTTTCATTTTTGTAAATTAACCCTTGCATGTTATAAGAATTCTGTCCGTGCTCCTTTGTCCGTCTTATCCGGTAGCACGAACCGACACGCGACACTGCCCTTTGCCTCTGCTCCCACTGCCGTCCGCGCCGCCGCCCTTTGCCTCCGCCCCCGTAGCCGTCCGCATGCGCCACCCTTTGCCTCCGCCACCACCGCCGTCCGTGCCGCCGCCCTTTACCTTCGGTCACTTATATCCCCAAATCACGGAGCTACCAATCGTTACCCAAATCTCCACATCTGCGGATGTGGCTGCAGCCCACGTCGTTCCACTGTGAGGCACCGGGAGAGTGGGGAAGGCAAGATGATGGCGGGTTGGGAGGCCTATTTTATGGCCGGCGAACACGAGACCAGCAAGGTCCGCGACCTCGGTGAAGCCCGTGGCAGAGGGAGGCCGGGCAGGTACCAGAAGCGCGCAAGCGCCACCTTAGGGGAGGGACGACCTGCGACGAGAGGTGAGCCCAGATCACCGTTCCTGTTCGTCAGCCCAAATCACCGTCTTCATTACCCCTCGATCTGACCTGTGATTTGTTTCATTTTCTTGCCGGAACCGACTGACGAGCAGGGGCAACTCCGGCATCCCAAGTTTGGAACTACAAAAGCACGTTCACCGTCGGCCAGCGAGGTCAGTCACCAGTCACCACCCACTATTCTCCCTGCCCGATTTGTTTTTCTTCCATTTGTGTTGACTTCCTGCCTTTGCTTGGCATCACGAGGGTGCATCCAGTGATTATGTGCTTCTCCGTGATGGGGGTGGCAATTTGCGTGTTAATTATCTTTGAGCTGACCAGAGCCTCTTCAACTGGCTTGGCAATTGCGCTGGCAGCCGGAATAGTGTGTGATTGGTAGAACCTTGCCTATCTGACATTAATTCCGTGGTTCATAGTCTACATACTGATGTTATTATATCCACCTATTAGATATGTGTCATTCATACCTGTTACACAGTAATACCCCGAGACCAATGTGCCAGGTGTCCTCCAGTTATTCACTGTTGTTGCCTTGTCATTGCTTGCGTGTCATGCATCTCATATCATGTCATCATGTGCATTTCTTTTGCATACATATTCATCTCATGCATCCGAGCATTTTCCCCGTTGTCCGTTTTGCAATTCGGCGCTCCTATGTCACCAAGTGTCCCTTTCTACCTCTTTTCGTGTGCGGGTGTTAAACATTTTCGGATTGGACTGAGACTTTTCATCCGGCCTTGTTTTACTACCGCTAGACCTCCTGTCAAGTTTCGTATCATTTGGACTTCGTTTGAGACTCCAACGGTTAACCGTGGGACCGATAAGGCCTCGTGTGTGTTGCAGCCCAACACCTCTCCAAAGTGGCCCAAAACACACCTAAACCCTCTCCATCATCTCGGTCATTCGATCACGATCGTGTGGCCGAAAGCCACACCTCATTTGGACTCTCCTAGCTCCCTCTACCTATATATATGTGTGCCTCCCTGAATTTTTTGCGGATGAACCCTAAAATTCTTTTTCCTCCGCGCCGCGCCACCGCGATGGCTCGCCACGCCGGATCGCCGCACCAACCTTCGCCGGCGCATGCGCGCCACCATCGCCAGCGCAGCTCGCCGTGCCGCCTCCTGCATGGCTCGCCGCCGCCCCGCCTTGCTCGCTGCCCGCGCCGGCCCCGCGCCACCCTTCACCAGCGCGCCCGTCTCCGGTGACCGCGCCTTCCCTCCAGCCATCGCCGTCTTCTCTGGCGAGCATCCTCGTTTTGCGTGCCGCTACAGTACCGGATCCGTATCCAGATCCAGATCCAAACGAGACGGTTGACTTTCTTCCCAAAACCCTAGTTTTTTTTTGCAATCTTCATCGCATCATAGCTCATCATCCGTGGCTCCGATTCGTGCGTGTAGCATATCAAAATGTCCGTCTCGATGAGTACATCATTTGATCTCATTGCATCATTTTCATTTGAGCTCTTCTTGATGCCCGAAATGCTGTTGGAAGAGGGTTATGTGAGTAATTTGTCAGATCTGTTTCAGCAAATGGCATTTTGTCATTTTTGCCATGTTTAATGTGTGCATGCTATGATCTTGAGCTCTACATGTGTTTTGGTATATGCCATGCCATCTTTACAGGGGTGTATGCCATGTATTTTTGTGATATTTGTGGTGACTAGCATAAGCTTGCAAAGTAGCGTAATCGGTAATGCTGATTTCAGGGACTTAGAATTTCACCAAGTCCTTGTCCTGTTTTTGTTGTTATGCCATATGTTCATGTTGTTTCCTAGTGATCCGTGCCTCTTTTGAGGATGATCAGTAAGGATGTTTTCTTAATATTGTGGTGCTTTATCCATCCATGTCTTTGTTTGTATTTATAAAGCATCCTAGCTGGAGTCAATCGAGCTCTACTTTTGCTATAAAATGTTCCTGGCAGATCGTTGACATGTTTAGCGATTTTGCCGAGGTCGTTGCTATTGATCTGTGCATTCCATGTTGTTCTTCTTGCCATGTATAGCTCCTATGGCATGCCTTCTTAATGGGTGTATGCTTAGATTGTCATGCCATGCTTTGTCGTGAGTGCATCGAGCTCGTAAACATGCCTACTCGTTAAACTGTTTTACATGCTCCAGTTTTTCACTAAGTCTGAATCTGTTTGTGTTTTTGCCATGTTCACATGCTTGCAATTGTATTTTCTGATCACTTTTGGCTCAAGGTCACTAAGGGACTTTTGTTAAGTGCTTTGAGTAGCTTCATGACATGCCCTGCTTTGCCATATTAAGTTCCGGTAGCATGTAGTGTTCATGCTCTAAAGTGTGCTTCCTGAGGATAAGTTCCAGACTTGTGTTAATTTCACTAAGTCTGAAACATGTTATCATTTGCTCTTTTGCCATGCTTGTTTGAACCCGTTATTGAGTGAATTAGCCGTAGCTCAGTGTTCATCTTTTGTTAAGCTTATTGAGTGGATTCCTGCCGTGTATTTTGTTGCCATGTTTGAGTGCTGCAGCATATTTATGTTGATGCATTTAGATGGCTACTTGTTGTTTATGGTAGACCGGTGCCATATTTGTTTTGCTTGCCATTTCCAAACCGTGCATCCGATTCCGGTGATCTTTATATCGATTTCAACCGAAATCACCTCACCTTTCCAGTGGAACTCTTGGATTTCCAATTTGAGGCCAGGTTCAATCATTCTTTGTCAAATCATGCATATGCATCACATACCGCATCCCGCATATCATACCATGTTCATGTGTTGGTTGTTTACTATGTTGTGTGCTTCATTCCGGTGTTGCTTCTTCGGGTTGGTTCCAATAACGTCGCATTTGTGAGGACCCGTTCGACTACATCCGTTTGTCTTCTTCATGGACTCGTTCTTCCGTGCGGGATTTCAGGCAAGATGACCATACCCTCGAAATCACTTCTATCTTTGCTTGCTAGTTGCTCGCTCTTTTGCTATGCCTATGCTGCAATACCTACCACTTGCTTATCATGCCTCCGATATTGTTGAGCCAAGCCTCTAACCCACCTTGTCCTAGCAAACCATTGTTTGGCTATGTTACCGCTTTGCTCAGCCCCTCTTATAGCGTTGCTAGTTGCAGGTGTAGATTGGACCTTGTTCCATGTTGGAACATGGATTTTGTTGGGATATCACAATATCTCTTATTTAATTAATGCATCTATATACTTGGTAAAGGGTGGAAGGCTCGGCCTTATGCCTGGTGTTTTGTTCCACTCTTGCCGCCCTAGTTTCCGTCATATCGGTGTTATGTTCCTGGATTTTGCGTTCCTTACGCGGTTGGGTTATAATGGAACCCCTTGACAATTTGCTTTGAATAAAACTCCTCCAGCAAGGTCGAACCTTGGTTTTACCATTCGCCACCTAGCCTTTTTCCCTTGGGTTAGGCCAGCCCAAGGGTCATCTTTATTTTAAACCCCCGGGCCAATTCTTGTCTAAGTGTTGGTCCAAACTAGAGCCCCTTGCAGCGCCACCTCGGGGAAACTCGAGGGCTGGTTTTATGTGTACAGATTGCTTATCCGGTGTTGCCCTGAGAACAAGATATGTGCAGCTCCTATCGGGATGTCGGCGGATCGGCCGGTCTTGCTGGACTTGTTTTACCATTGTCGAGGATGTCTTGTAACCTAGATGCCGAGTCTGATCGGAATGTCTTGGGAGAAGGAATATCCTTCGTTGACCATGAGAGCTTGTGATGGGCTAAGTTGGAACACCCCTGCAGGGATTTGAAATTTCGAAAGCCGTGCCCGTGGTTATGGGCAGATGGGAATTTGTTAATGTCTGGTTGTAGATAACCTGAAGTTGATCTTAATTAAAATGCACCAACCGCGTGTGTTACCATGATGGTCTCTTCTCGGCGGAGTCCGGGAAGTGAACACGGTGTTGGAGTTATGCTTGACGTAGGTTGTTCTAGGATCACTTCTTGATCATAGTTGTTCGACCGTGCTTTTGCCTTCTCTTCTCGCTCTCATTTGCGTATGTTAGCCACCATATATGCTAGTCGCTTGCCGCAGCTCCACCTCATACCTTTTACCTTACCTATAAGCTTAAATAGTCTTGATCGCGAGGGTCTGAGATTGCTGAGTCCCTGTGATTCACAGATACTTCCAAAACCAGTTTGTAGGTGCCGATGTTACTGAGCAGGTGACGCAACCAAGCTCAAGGAGGAGCTCGGTGAAGATCTTGTACTTTGTGTCGTTTCGTTTTAGGTGATCAATAGTGGAGCCCAGTTGGGGTCGATCGAGGATCTATGTAGCTTTTGGGGTAGTCTTCTTTCATTTTGGTTCCATAGTCGGACCCTGATTGTATCTGGATGATGTAATGCTTTATTCATGTATTTGTGTGAAGTGGCGATTGTAAGCCAGCTATGTATCTCTTTCCCTTATGCATTACATGGGTTGTGTGAAGATTACCTCACTTGTGACATTGCTTTCAATGCGGTTATGCCTCTAAGTCGTGCTTCGACACGTGGGAGATATAGCCGCATCGAGGGTGTTACAAGTTGGTATCAGAGCCTTCCCCGACCTTAGGAGCCCCCTGCTTGATCGAATCGCTGGTGTTATTGAGTCTAGATATGTTTTGAGTCATTTAGGAATTATATATATCGGAGAGTTAGGAATTCTTTTTACTCCCCAGTCCCTTCGTCGCTCTGGTGAGGCATCCTGACATAGAGTTTTGACTCTTCTCTTCTCAAATTTCAATAAAAAAAATTAGGATCACGCGGGTATCTTGGAATCGTTCCGATGGTTTTGTGACGAGAACATTGTTCTCGGTGCCTCCTGTCATTTAGGGGTTGTGGCAGTGTCCCGGGGAGTTGAGCTCCGAGGTGTTGTCATCACAATTTTATCGTTGCAGTTCTGGAATACATGAGTTTAGTTTGGCCGACATCGAAAATCTCTTTTATGCAGTTGTTGGTGAGATAACCTCGATGCCACCCAGTACTGGACGGGAGTTCAGGAGTATTGCCATAACTCGTATAACTGATGCTTTTCGAAGGTTGATGTAAACGATTTCCGAAGGTTTCTTGGTTATGTGTTCAAGGATGGATACAGCTGGATGTAGGATTTGTTAGTTTTGGGTGATATATTATGCTTCCCCTATATCCCCAACACCTGATTGCATAACCGGAAAATTTCGGGAGTTTATAAGTGGGAATTCAAGTAGCTCTTAGGATATCTTTCCCACGGATATATGATATGAAATTGGGGTTCGACGTCTAGTGGTCCGCCTATTCACGGTTGGTTTTACAGTGGTCTCGTTGTGTCTTAAAGAGTCCTTGGCTATGCCGACTCGGGGACGCTTCGTATGTCATGTACGCTGCCTTGTACATGATGGTGCTGTACGATCGAGCCCGTGTAGGCCCCACCACGAAAACTTCGGACGAAATCTCTATCATATGTTTGTTCCGGCTTATTCTGCAAGCCAATCCTTTGTTTTTGTTTTGAGTTGTGGTATTCGAGTTGCTTCGAAGTCAAATGTTGATTCCATACCTTTTCCTAAGCGGTGTTCTCATACCCCGATGTGAACACTAATCCTTCTCGATCATCGAGTTTGTCATGTCAATCCTTTTTAACCGTTGTGCTTCTCTTCAAGTGGATCCGATCATTGCAACATCCGCAAGATCAAGTATTAGTTCTTCTCAACGGTGTTTGTTTCATCCGTCCCCAAGTTGCCTTTGTATTCCCGCCCACCCACCCTTGTTTCTTCAAGGAATCCGATTTCTTAATCAAGTATCCTTTTATTCTTGTGAATTCTCTCCATTCCTTTTCTGTCAATGTTCTTACCTGGTGATTCTTAGGAAGTTTTTAATGGAGCCTCAAGTTCATCATTATTCATTCTTTTCTTCTCTGGTGGATCCAATTCAAGCTTTGTTCATCACATCCTTTCCTCGTTTCAATACCTTCTCATGCCGGTGCACCTCTTTATCATTCACCTCTCGCTATTAAATTGTTCCGGAGTGCTAAAGATATCTCAGAAGGCTCGTCTTTTCATTCTCAATCCGTTCAATCTATTTCGAGGAAGTTATCTCATTCAAGCCATTTAATTCAACTCGTGCATTCCCTCTTTTAAATCGTTATACGGCGTTTCTTCTGAGTGGGCCTTAACCCACAGGTCTTTTTCCAGGATCTTACCTGACTCTTCTTATTTTCCCGGAGCTTTTCAAATTCTTTTCAAAGTTTGACGTAAGAATGATTCATCATCAGTCATATGTATTTCTCCAACATCTTTCTAATTCTTTTCATCGTTGGTTCAACTTTTCCATGCTTCTTTATTCCGGAGTATCTCAACAATTTGGTGGTGTTTCTCGTCGTAATTCTCAGATTTCGATGACCGAAGAAGAGTTCCTCTTAAATCCTTATCCGCTCTCTTGAAGATTCATGATTCTAGCTTGTTGTCATCCTCTCATAATTGTTTTGATTGTGAGAGTTCTTTTTCCCCATCCGAATCATTTCAGGAACCTTTGCCAGTTTGATTCTCTGAAGGCCATCATCTCAGAATTATTCATTTTCAGATTTCAGCTATTGTTCTCCAAATCTTACCGGTGCATCAGTCAAGTATTCTCTAATTAGTTTGTGATCTATTCGTCCTCTTGTATCTAAATTCTCTCAAGTATCTTCGTTCATTTCATAATTCTTCCCGGTGATTCGTTATCTTTTATTCGTTCTTTTTCAATCCTTATGGTGGTTCGTTTAAGATTTTTGTTCCTTCTTTATCATACCAATTCATTCGTTGTTTCGATTCCACCGGTGGTTAGTTGAAGACCTTCTCAAGTTGGCGCCGTATCTAGCCTAATCCTTTCTTCGAGGATAAGTTGTATGCAATCCGTTTGCTCATCATCAATTTAATTGGTGAAGGAGGAGCATAACATAATTCTTATTCTTGATTCACCCAAATGATTAATTCTTTATTCCGGAGGCTCATCAAATTCCCGGTTCGAGATGCTTTATCTATTCTTTTCCCAGAGTTCCAAGTTTTCTCAATTATTTCATTGCAAAGATCCATCTAAGCATTGCAAGGCTTCACCTTGTGTTCTCTACTTATCTTTCCTTTCGTTTGATCATTCTTTTGTTACCGGAATTCTTCATGGAGGCTCTACATGATGGTTCACCAAGGATTTAATTCCTTCTCGAAGTGTTCATTGAGATTCTTTTCAGAGGAGCTCAAGTATAATTTATCTTGCATTTTAAAGTGCAATTCTTTCAACCGTATCATTCGAGGTGGTATTATGTCATTCTTGATAATTTGAGTTCATGTCTCATGATTCACATGTTGTTAAGAATGAGGTATTTTAAATCCATCAATCTCTTCTTTGGAGTTATCTTGGGTTTATACTTCACCTAAAGCGTTCCCTAAGGATTGTTGCTATCTATGGTGCTCATAAGTGAACCAAGTTCTTCTTTTATCCACCGGGTGAAATAGCTTTTTCGTCTCCTTGTTGATATCAATCCAATTCTTTTCCCGTAAGTGCCTGGTTGTCACCTCATAATTTGATATGTATTCCATAAGACCACATCAAGGTTATTCTTTTCATTGTTGGTGTTCCAACAACTACGCTCGACCCGTCTCCTAAGGATGCCTTCTCAAGCTCTTTTGTGGCAGAAGTTGGCATTTTCTTCTCCATTCTTTTATTTCAGTTATCTATATTCTATTCTTTCGTTCCGGAGGCATTGTGATGTTGCTCTTCTCAACCCATCTTCTCGTTTGTCAAAGAGCATGTTCTTTTCATGATTATCCGTTTAACCCGAGTGTCGTGTCCTCTGCTCAAGTTCTTTTCTTCGTATCAAGTCTTGCATACCTTCTCAATCAGAGTGCTGCCCGAAGTTGTTCTCCCTTGTTCCTCTTTTCTAACAGAGTGTTTTCAGCTTCGTTCATCTCCATTATATTCTTTTCTCGAAATGGCTTAACCTTTTCAAGTTTTGTTGGTTTCACTCATTTGTCAAAGAAGCAACTTAGTTTTACCTCTTCTTTATCTCTTCCGTTTTCCCTCCGGCACCATTCTAGATCTCGGGACGAGATCCTCTCGTAGTGGTGCAGTGTTGTAACGCCCCGAGACCGATGTGCCAGGTGTCCTCCAGTTATTCGCTGTTGTTGCCTTGTCATTGCTTGCGTGTCATGCATCTCATATCATGTCATCATGTGCATTTCTTTTGCATACATGTTCGTCTCATGCATCCGAGCATTTTCCCGTTGTCCATTTTGCAATCCGGCGCTCCTATGTCACCCGGTGTCCCTTTGTACCTCTTTTCGTGTGCGGGTGTTAAACGTTTTCGGATTGGAACGAGACTTGTCATGCGGCCTTGTTTTACTACCGGTGGACCGCCTGTCAAGTTTCATATCATTTGGACTTCGTTTGATACTCCAACGGTTAACCGAGGGACCGATAAGGCCTCGTGTGTGTTGCAGCCCAACACCTCTCCAAAGTGGCCCAAAACCCACCTAAACCCTATCCATCATCTCGGTCGTTCGATCACGATCGCGTGGCCCAAAACCGCACCTCATTTGGACTCTCCTAGCTCCCTCTACCTATATATATGTGTGCCTCCCCGAATTTTTCGTGGATAAACCCTAAAATTCTTCTTCCTCGCGCCACCGGACATGTCCGCTCGTCGGCGGACGCGTCCAATCTGCCGCCACATCGCCCCGTCCAATGGGAGCGTGCCACCTCAGCATCACCGCCGCCTCCAACCACTCAGGCGCCGCCACCCCAGCCCCGCCATCCCTCTCTCTCCTTAGCGCGCCACCGCGGCCCGCGGGGCCCGAGGCCGGCCCGCGCGGGCCCATCTCACTCCGCCGCCCGGGAGACACCGCCGCCTTCGCCCGAGCTCCTCCCTCTGCCCGCCGGCAGTCCTCTGCGCCGTGCCACCGCGACGGCTCGCCGCATCGACCTTCGCCAGCGCACGCCCGCCACCATCACCGGTGCAGCTCGCCGCGCCGCCTCCTTCACGGCTCGCTGCCGCCCCGCCTTGCTCGCTGCCCGCGCCGGCCCCGCGCCACCTTCGCCGGCGCGCCCTTCTCCGGCGACCGGCGCCGCGCCCTGGCGACCGCGCCCTCCCTCCGGCCATCGCCGTCTTCTCCGGCGAGCATCCTTGTTTTGCGTGCCGCTACAGTACCGGATCCAGATCCATATCCAAACAAGACGGTTGACTTTCTTCTCGAAACCCTAGTTTTTTTGCAATCTTCTTCGCATCCTAACTCATCATCCGTGGCCCCGATTCGTGCGTGTAGCATATCAAAATGTTCGTCTCGACGAGTACATCATTTCATCTCATTGCATCATTTTCATTTGAGATCTTCTTGATGCCCGAAATGCTATTGGAAGAGGGCTATGTGAGTAATTTGTCATTTCTGTTTCAACAAATGGCATTTTTCATTTTTGCCATGTTTAATGTGTGCATACTATGATCCTGAACTCTACATGTGTTTTGTTATATGCCATGTCATCTTTACATGGGTGTATGCCATGTATTTTTGTGATATTTGTGGTGACTAGCACAAGCTTGCAAAGTAGCGTAATCGGTAATGCTGATTTCAGGGACTTAGAATTTTACCAAGTCCTTGTCCTGTTTTTGTTGTTATGCCATATGTTCATGTTGTTTCCTAGTGATCCGTGCCTCTTTTGAGGATGATCAATAATGATGTTTTGTTAATATTGTGGTGCTCTATCCATCCATGTATTTGTTTGCATTTATGGAGCATCCTAGCTTGAGTCAATCAAGCTCTACTTTTGCTATAAAATGTTCCTGGCAGATTGTTGACATGTTTAGCGATTTTGCCGAGGTCGTTGCTATTGATCCGTGCATGTCATGTTGTTGTTCTTGTCATGTCTAGCTCCTATGACATGCCTTCTTGATGGGTGTATGCTTAGATTGTCATGCCATGCTTTGTACTGAGTGCATCGAGCTCATAAACATGCTTACTCGTTAAACTGTTTTGCATGCTCCAGTTTTTCACTAAGTCTGAACCTGTTTATGTTTTTGCCATGTTCACATGCTTGCAATTGTATTTTTTGATCCCTTTTGGCTCAAGGTCACTAAGGGACTTTTGTTAAGTGCTTTGAGTAGCTTCATTACATGCCTTGCTTTAGCATATTAAGTTCCTGTAGTATGTAGTTTTCATGCTCTAAAGTGTGCTTCCTGAGGATAAATTCCAGACTTGTGTTAATTTCACTAAGTCTGAAACCTGTTATCATTTGCTCTTTTGCCATGCTTGTTTGAACCTGTTATTGAGTGAATTAGCCGTAGCTCAGTGTTCATGTTTTGTTAAGCTTATTGAGTGGATCCCTGCCATGTATTTTGTTGCCATGTTTGAGTGTTGCAGCATATTTATCTTGATGCATTTAGATGGCTACTTGCTGTTTATGGCAGACCGGTGCCATATTTGTTTTGCTTGCCATTTCCAAACCGTGTATCCGATTCCGGTGATCTTTATATCGATTTCAACCGAAATCACCGCACCTTTCCAGTGGAACTCTTGGATTTCCATGTTGAGTCCAGGTTCAATCATTCTTTGTCAAATCATGCATATGCATCACATACCGCATCCCGCATATCATACCATGTTCATGTGTTGGTTGTTTACTATGTTGTGTGCTTCTTTCGGTGTTGCTTCTTCGGGTTGGTTCCGATAACGTCGCGTTTTTGAGGACCCGTTCGACTATGTCCATTTGTCTTCTTCTTGGACTCGTTCTTCTTCCTTGCGGGCTTTCAGGCAAGATGACCATACCCTCGAAATCACTTCTATCTTTGCTTGCTAGTTGCTCGCTCTTTTTCTATGCCTATGATGCGATACCTACCACTTGCTTATCATGCCTCCCATATTGTTGAGCTAAGCTTCTAACCCACCTTGTCCTAGCAAACCGTTGTTTGGCTATGTTACCGCTTTGCTCAGCCCCTCTTATAGCGTTGCTAGTTGCAGGTGAAGATTGGAGCTTGTTCCATGTTGGAACATGGATTTTGTTGGGATATCACAATATCTCTTATTTAATTAATGCATCTATATACTTGGTAAAGGGTGGAAGGCTCGGCCTTATGCCTGGTGTTTTGTAACACTCTTGCCACCCTAGTTTCCGTCATATCGGTGTTATGTTCCCGGATTTTGCGTTCCCTACGCGGTTGGGTTATAAAGGGAACCCCTTGATAGTTCGCTTTGAATAAAACTCCTCCAGTAAGGCCCAACCTTGGTTTTACCATTCGCCACCTAGCCTTTTTCCCTTGGGTTAGGCCAGCCCAAGGGTCATCTTTATTTTAAACCCCCGGGCCAATGCTTGTCTAAGTGTTGGTCCAAACTAGAGCCCCTTGCAGCGCCACCTCGGAGAAACTCGAGGGCTGGTTTTAGTTGTACGGATTGCTTATCCGGTGTTGCCCTGAGAACAAGATATGTGCAGCTCCTATCGGGATGTCGGCGGATCGGCCGGTCTTGCTGGACTTGTTTTACCATTGTCGAGGATGTCTTGTAACCTGGATGCTGAGTCTGATCGGAATGTCTTGGGAGAAGGAATATCCTTCGTTGACCGTGAGAGCTTGTGATGGGCTAAGATGGGACACCCCTGCAGGAATTTGAACTTTTGAAAGCCGTGCCCGCGTTATGGGCAGATGGAAATTTGTTAATGTGTGGTTGTAGAAAACCTGAAGTTGATTTTAATTAAAATGCACCAACCGCGTGTGTTACCGTGATGGTATCTTCTCGGCGGAGTCCGGGAAGTGAACACGGTGTTGGAGTTATGCTTGATGTAGGTTGTTCTAGGATCACTTCTTTATCATAGTTGTTCGACCGTGCTTTTGCCTTCTCTTCTCGCTCTCATTTGCGTATGTTAGCCACCATATATGCTAGTCGCTTGCTGCAGCTCCACCTCATACCTTTTACCTTACCTATAAGCTTAAATAGACTTGATCGCGAGGGTGTGAGATTGCTGAGTCCCCGTGACTCACAGATACTTCCAAAACCAGTTTGCAGGTGCCGATGTTACCGAGCAGGTGACGCAACCATGCTCAAGGAGGAGCTCGATGAAGATCTTGTCCTTTATGTCGTTTCATTCTAGGTGATCAGTAGTGGAGCCCAGTTGGGGTCGATCGGGGATCTGTGTAGCTTTTGGGGTAGTCTTCTTTCATTTTGGTTCCGTAGTCGGACCCTGGTTGTATCTGGATGATGTAATGCTTTATTCATGTATTTGTGTGAAGTGGCGATTGTAAGCCAGCTATGTATCTCTTTCCCTTATGTATTACATGGGTTGTGTGAAGATTACCTCACTTGCGACATTGCTTTCAATGCGGTTATGCCTCTAAGTCGTGCTTCGACACATGGGAGATATAGCCGCATCGAGGGCATTACATACACTTGAGTGTTTTTATTTATTTATTGGATCCAACCGCCTCTATGATTTGGTGACCATCTTTAATTATTTTACATTAGAACCTTCTTTATTTTGGTTGCACCAAGACTTAATGTTGTGTCGTGATACTGCTTGCTTCTGAACTTGCAACAAAAATATTTCATTCATGTTCTGACATATTTTGGTGAAGACTAAATTTTGCATTAATTACAAATTTGTTTTGCACATATATGTTAGCACATGATTCAGTTTCTATAATTTCATATTACTGCAATTCCGTGCAGGGGATTTGTGTCCATGCATGACCTGCTGTACTATAGGAGTTTTTGAGAATTCCTGGACAAATAAAAGTTTTTTGCTTGGGTCGCAATTACTCAAATATGAGCCTTTTCAATGCTTGCTTTTTTATGTACTATTTATTTGATCAACAACCTATGTGAAGTACTTTACGGAGCAACCATGTTGTAGTCCCTTATATACAATTAATCACCTTCTATTCATAGATGTCAGACAATATTCCAGAGCGGCTGGTACGAGCTTCATGTATGTTGCTGATTCATAAGAGACATACTTGGGTGCAGGTGACGTAGTCCTTGGAATGCTTCCTTTAGAATATAAATTTCTAGGCCATGAAGTTAATATATAAATTGAAATTAAGATAAGAAGAATGCATTTAGTTAGGTTTACTCCACATTGTACTTTGATTTAAAAAGAAACATGTTTTGTTGTTTCATGAGATTGAATCATGGGCTGTGACCAAGCAATATATTGCATGCTCATAGTGTGTTTTATTTACATTTGTGTTCTCCTACATGGAAAATATAGACTTAATGCTAGATTGGAAATTACATTTTATTTGTGTCACCCAGAAGGTCCAGAATTGATAGAAATATGACATTTATTTTTCCATGAGCAATCTTTTCAAATAACCATTTAATGGTTACCTCTTTCTATTGCTACTCAGATGCTTAGCATAAGCCAATAAAATAATACTAGGTAGTTCTGATTATAAATTAATTGTCGGCTTATAATCATATTACGGGTACTCGGATGCTTAGCATAAGCCAATAAAATAATATTAGGTAGTCCTGATTATAAATTAATTGTCGGCTTATAATCATATTACGGGTACTCAGATGCTTAGAATAAGCCAATAAAATAATACTAGGTAGTTCTGGTTATAAATTAATTGTCGGCTTATAATCATATTACGGGTTGAGCAACATTGTGAAATAACCATTCAATGATTCATTTTTCTATATCAGGAAATTACAATTTATTTGTGTCACCCAGAAGGTTCTGAACTGATAGCTAGAAATGTGATCTTTATTTGTCCATGAGCAATCTTGTCAAATAACCATTTAATGATTACCTCTTTCTACTCCTACTACGCACATACACCACCGCCAGCCATCCTCCCGAAACAGTCGCTTGTCTAATATGGTGTTTCCATGCTGATCGCACTTTTGTTCTTGCTATTATGATAGCTAAGTATTGCAGTATTATATGACCATATAACTGAAACCGCTTGCAATTTTAACTTTACAGTTTTCATCAATTTCACTAGCGAAACGAAATAATCTTTATATTTCTCTTTCACCCAACCATGTCATCCTCACAATACTATTCTGTACATATTTTCCTAGGTGCAACATATGTAAATGTAAATGGGACTGCAGCTCATTCATTGTTGGGTAGTATTCTTTCTCATGACCTTGTATTGTTGCTCTTTGTCCCAATTATGTAATACTCATAGTTGACTTTGCTGTCACTTTTGTTAGGTGTGAAATCTGAATCTGAGAATGAGGCGATTACTGATCATCATTTCACATAAACTCAATTTGGCCCAAGTCAGTAAAGTAGAAAAGTGTGGTATGCTCAATGATTTGATGATAAGAAAGCAGAGTATCTAAAGAAACAACACATATCCCACCAGTAAAAGAAAGTTGCAGCACCCAATGTTAACATCAATGGACCTAGCTATTTAACTTCATTTATGTTGCTTGTTTTGCCAATTGTGTTGAAGTTGCTGCAGTTCTCTGATCTGAATCGTTGATCACCACCTTGAATGTTATAGTTGCTAAAGAAGCTGCAGGAGATTTAGAAAATTTGGTCCGATAACATTCACCTGATCAGTTTGTGAATAAAAGCGGAAGAATGCATCCTGGGAACAATGATTAAGCATATCCATTGAAGAAAGCAGCATGGGTTAATTTGAAAAATGCCACTGCAAATTTTGGAACTTTGAAAAACGCCACTGCAGACTTTGAAAAATGCCACTGAAAATGACATTTTTCAAACTTTGGAAATTGCAGTGGCGTTTCTCAAAAGGCAGCAACATGTTTTTACTAGCAGTTGCAGTGCTCTTATTCTTTTTATTTTCACAAATATCATCATGTTTTGCTTAGTTGCTACTGTGGTGCTCTTATTATTGTTATTTTCTATAATTATTGTCATTTCACATATGGTGCAATACCATGTCCCTTCACAGAAAGCAAACCTTGTTCATGGCTAACTTATAGAATAGCAGAAACAGAGTTCAAAAACCATCAGTTTGATTATGTTGAAGATCCAATATATGATAAAGTACTATTTTCATTTGCTAGGTTGGGATTGCAGTAATCATGCTGAATCTATTCAAGTGTGCTACTTTTATATGCATATCTCAATTTACAATGTACATGCACCATTAGGTTTAGTCCTGTATTTTCTTCTGAAGTTGGCTTTGGTACTTTGCTCACTCTATTTTTGAACACGTGAATTTCTTTTGCTAAAGCATTTCAGTGAAAAGGAATTTTGTTCTGAAGCTACAATTGAAGCTTAAGATCAAACTTGGACCCAAAATACAAGGGGGCCTAATAAACCCGGACAGTGGTAGTATTCTTTAAAAACTGTTCCAATTTTTATATAATCCTTAACAAAATATTCCACATGTGCCAATATTCCACATGTTTTTTTAAATTACAATATTCCACAAGTTGAACAGAGAAAGATACAACTAGCGGCAGCAGGCCAAGATATCGGTTGTGATCTAGAAAAGTAGGCATGATAATAGTGTGCACATGTTTAATAAAAAGAAAAAGGAAAATAGATAATGGAAGATGAATATATTGAAAGTTTTTCGCAAAAAAGGAAATATACTTACTCCTTATATGTGACAATCGTTGTGTAGCAAATGGTTTAAGGCGTGACTGGTACGCAATCACTCCAATATTATTTTTAGGGGACAAATCACTCCAATATTAACGTTTTCTCTTTTTGTTGGACGTTGCTTATCTCCTTTGATTACTAAGCCTTTTAATATCTTTGATTTTTTACTTCCTGTTTTGATGTCAGCTTCACGTTAGCTTCACAAGTGAAATACGAACACGAGGTGCATCATTTTGCTTCTAACCTCAGGGAATTTCTTTTCTTACTTGAAGTATTAGCGAATTTTCACTCTTTGTGTCAAGAATATGGTCCTTGGTACTTTAATTTACTTCTAATATTGTTATGCTACCTGCAACATTATTTAAATAGTAAATTGTATTTTGAGTTTATAACCATTTTCATTTTGTACCATTGCAATGCACGGGCCTTTTTGCTAGTAGGTATGCTAATTTCTTTAATAGAATTTAGCACCCCATTTAAGCATGTACTAGCTTCTTTAATAGTACTATATGCATAATTTGGCAACGAGCATTCTCTATATGTACCACCTTTTTTCTTTAATTTCATCTTGTTAGTTTTGTTCCATGGCACAATCCATCGATACTACTACTGTACAAAAGTACACATTTTTAAAAGGCTAGAGGGCAGGGTAGTCTCGCTTGGTCGGTTTCATGAGAGGCGAGGGCCTTTGTGATTTGACGGCTCATTACTGGTGGAAGGCGGGGCCTTGTGATTTGACTGCTCGTATAAGTGTTGTCGGCGACCTGACGAAGAGCAAAGAACCGTGCGGTATACTTAAGTTTTCCACTAGAGTACTAGTATGATGGAGGAGCAGGAAACAAGGCAGCCCAGTGCCATATGGCGATAAAAATGATCTAATTTGCTAGTCATTGATCCCACGGCGCAGCTCCTCGTTAGCATTGTTCTATCCATGCCTCGCAGAAAATGTGACATGTGCGGCGAAACACCCGAAGCAAAAGAAGAAATACAGGAGCAAAAGAAGAAGGAAGATTATCACCCCCAAAAAAGAAGCAAGACGCACGCACATGTATGGGGCGCTGCTCTCTACTACATGAAGGGTTGCTGGCCGCGGAGTCGTAAATGCCTATTCATCGCCTTCACACCCTCCATCTCCTTGTGCATCTACTCTGCCATCTTCATCATTCTGTCCATGACACGGGATTTCTCGATGCGAGCCTTCATCATTTGTTCCACTGCCGCATTACGTACCTTGAAAACAGCCAGGTGGTCGATGTGGAGCTTCGCCAACTCCTCCTTCTATTCCATGAGGAGGGCCTGCAACATCTTCATCGAAGAACTACACTTCTCATGTAGCTTCTTCCAGCCGGCGTTCTCCTCCTTTAGCAGGTCGAGCTCGTGGCAGAGCTTCGCCTTGTCCTCCTAAAGTTGCAGGATTTCGTTGGTCGCCTTCTTATGCAAGGCAATGCTCTTCTTCAGCAGCATCACCAAGACGGCAGTCAACTCGCCTTGCTCATTGATCTCAGTGGGCATGTCATCGAGGCTCTCCTTTAGCATCTCCACCAAGCCATCGATGAACTCCTCTTGCTTATTGAGCTGATCGGGCATGTCATCGAGGGATAACAACTCCAGCTCGCCAGCTTGGCATGTCCGCCTCCGTGGCTAGGGTGCTCCTGGGAGCCCTCGCCTCCTTGGCTAGGGCACACCTAGGAGCACTCACCTCCGCGGCTAGGGCGCTCCTGGGAGCCCTCGCCTTCCCGTGAGAGATCTTTCGAGGTCTCCGCGAGGCGGCGAGCCCTCTTTTTTCTGCGGCCTTGGTTGCCGCTCCCTTGTTACGAGTAGTTCTCGACCTAGAGCTCTGCACACCAGCCATGGCAAGGCCGAACGAACAAGAAAGACTTATGAGGAGGAAGAGGTAGAGTGATTTTCGGCTAGGTACCAGTTCCCCTTTTTATAACCTAGTACTAGCACTAGTACTAGTAAAACCTGCATAGTGGGAAGTGGGAACACGTTCAGGTTTGATACGTACTAGGGTGTGAGTAGGTTTGCACTTAACTATACTATACACTTTGGAATGTGATGGGAACAAGCTAAAGATTAATTGATGGTTTTGGTTTCAAGGCCCGAAACGGCTCCTAATGAGTTTCCTGGAACACAAATTTCAAGTACTATTGGTCAAATACGGTCACACAAGTTAGTGATGTATAACTGGTCGTACATGTCAGACCAAGCCGATGCGTGTCGCGGGTCCGACCGACCATCTATTGGTGTGACCGACTCTAAGTATTACACGATGGAGACTTCTAGTTGTGGCTTCGGGTGATTGTCATGACCAAGCATTGAAAAACTAGTGATAGATCAATTACCATCTTTTTCCAAACGACCAAGTATTTTCACAGGAATAAATACATATAGATGGAGTGATTGTCACGGTTGCAAACCGACATGGCGCCGCAAGTTCACTGCAGTAGCAACCGAGTAGGTCACTACATCGCCGGCAGGGAAGGAGGGCAGCTCACCTCGCCTACGATGCATGCACAGCGGCGCCGCCGCAGCTTGTCCCGCGATTTGGCTTCTCCTACCGTCCATTTGAACAGTTGCACCGACTGCTCATGCCATTCCGCAGGCATGCTTGTTCTTTCCTCCGGAGTTGACTTTGTGAATATGATCTCTGCCATTAGCTCTAGCCCGAAATCAACGTGATGTTGCCAGATGCTGACATCCCTCAGCATCTCTTCCCCTGAGATCGACTTGCGCCTCCGCCTTATGCTACGCCAGGCATAGCTCTTTGAAACTTCTATCCAATCGATGCGACGCTTCCTCAATTCGATTTGCCCTTGCTGCCCACCACCTGAAACGCAGCCCTGGCATGTTCTCCGGTGCCACCGATCTGTGATGCCAAAGCAGTGGATCCCCTCTAAAACACATGTGGGTTTTGCTCAAAGGCGACAATGCTGCGGGCCGCAGCGAGAGGGTAGCCCACGTGATCCTGGTTTCTAAGGGATTATCCATGGCGGGATCTGGTGGGCGAGGCGGAGAGCCGAGCCTAGGCACTGGAAGAGCCCTGTGAGGCTAAGATAAAGATAGTACTACTCCACTCCGTCCATATTTAAATACAAAGGCCACCAACAGTAGCCCTGGAAAAAATTGATCATGCTACCTACATCTTGGTTTATTGGCCCCCTTTTTTGTGCCACTTTTTATGACATGCATAAATATTATGTTACTTAAAAATATGGTCAAAAATTGGCGCAAAATATGAAGGAGACCAATGGAAGTAGCAACCAATGATTTAACTACTCGCATGCACACAGTGGAGTAGTAATGTGTTTCTCAACTACTTCCTCCCTCACGTCCACTCAATTTGCATGCGCTGTATTAATTGACCATCAATGAAGTGAAGGACTTTACACGCGTCAAATTATCACATGGGGTAGATCTTCACACAAAAATGTGTCCCCCGTGTACCCGGGTGTGCGTGTGAAGGAATGAGTGCGTGCGTGGCTCTTCGCTTCGTGCATGTACTGCATGTGTGCCTCAGAAAGGACAAGTACATTCTTCTGGAACTAGCAACACCTCACTGTGATCAATCCACACAAGGAGGTCGCAACAACGCCTCCACATGTGCCACGTGGCTTCAGGAACTGAAAGAGAGACACTGTGTAGCGTTCCATTGGAATTCTAGTTTACGTGTTTTGCACATACTCGAAGTACTAGTAAGGTACATGTGCATTGCACGCATCAGATTTGGCAACCAAATTATGAATAATTACCATACTATAGCATGTAAGCTTTGAGTCATATGTGCATGATGTAGACGTTTGTTTAATTCTTATAATTCATCTCATTCAAAATCAATTAGTTTTTATAAAAAAGCTAGGGCCTTTTTGATTCGTAGGATTTCCAAAATGCGGGAATAGGAAAAACATGGGATTAGAGTGGAATGTCGTGTTGAATCCTACATTATTGTACGAGTGTTTGATTGTGCATAGAAAAACGTAGGATTCTTTCAAAGAGGTTTGAGTGGATGGAATGTTTCCTATGAAATCTAGTGCAAATGAATCCTATGGAAAAATTCCTATGGGTTACAATCCTACAAATCAAACAACCAAGATAGGAAAAATTCCTAAGGATTAGAATCCTCCAAAATTCCTTTGAGAATCCTTTGAATCAAAGAAGCCCATAATCTATTTTATGATTCATGGAATTGTGCGTTGTAAAGCATAAAGTAAAAATAAATAAAGGAAATTCAACTAGAAAAAAAGTTTGGGCAGTTATGATACGGAAGATTCTAGAATAAAGGAGAAGCACTTGTGTTTTGAGGTTTGTGCATTATGCTTAAGTTCAACCATGGAGTCTGCTAGATTGTACATGTGGAAAAATCTGGTGGGGCTATAAGATGGTGCGAGGGGCCAAGTGGAGGGAGACTATGAAGGAGTGCACAAGTGCGAGATTGATATTTAAAGAGTGGGGGCGAGAACGTGCGCTGTTGCGCGTAGTGGTGGAGTCATGAAAAATAAATGAGCTAGGGGGCCAAGCATTGCTAGTCCTTTACGAGGAGGGCCAATTCGTCAACTTAAACCATTTTACCAGCAATTGTCTAATGATCACATTCATATTAGCCTCAATATATACTGTTGTTGCGGGGGGGGGGGGGCTTGCTACCCCCTGTCTTCGCCGCTGTGCGCGCGTCTGAGAGATGAAGCGAAAGGCATGGATGATGAGAGGCAGACGTTGGGTATATAATTAATGTGGGTGTATTAGCTATCTAATCCTATATAGAGAGGTATAGATTGATCGATGTGTACGTGGGAAAGAGGGTGAGACCTCACTAGATATATAGATTGATCAGTTTGTGCGGAAAACTGGGAAAGACCTAGCTATACACACACACACATAGAGGAACATCGATCATTGCGCATGCACGTGAGATATAAAGAATGCCCGATATGATGAAGAGGGGGAGGTGTGTGTGTGCGCATGCATGGGAGATCAAACTGAAGAAAAAGATTGCATGTGTGCGATGGATAATGCCAAGTGGTAGCGTGTGTGCATGCATGCAAGAGAGAAAGTTAGTGGTACAAATATAAAGAGAATACGACTATGTGGGTGTAAAAGACTAGGTGAGGTCATAATCAATGTAAAGTTGATTTTAAATATTTGAATAAGAGATCATGATGTTTGAAACCCATGCATGCATGAATATAACTGAGATATGCATGGTGTGGTTTGGAAACGAGCATGTTGTACTGTATACACATTGAACAAGGTCAGACTGATTTGAATTTGAGATACCGATGACATACATCGTTTGGCCACATTGCATCCGTGCATGGACACACTATTCTAATTGGAGATGATGGGTGGCTTTCGCATCACGTATCTATATTTATACCCCTATATATTTCATTTTCTATTTTTTATATAGTGTGCGGCTAACTTTAACTATGAATGATGGTCATTGGATGAAGCCAATCCGATGGTGCAGATATGAAAAATTCGAGCACTACTGGCCGTTGGATATCATCTGGATTCCACCAGATTTTGCCACATGTATAATCTAGAAGACTCCATGGTTGAACTTAAGCATAATGCACAAACCTCAAAACACAAGCACGTCTTCTTTGTTCTAGAATCTTCCATATCGGAATTGCCCAAATGTTTTTCTACATGATTTGCCGTTATTTGTCTTTACTTTATGCTTTACAATGCACAATCCAATGAATCTTAAATAGATTAGTTTTCTTATAAAAACTATATGATTTTTAATGAAATGAAATATAAGAATTAAACAAACATCTACATCATGCATATATGACTCAAAGCTTACATGCTATAATGTGGTATTTATTCATAATTTGGTTGCCAAATTTCATGCATGCAATGCATGTGTACCTTACTATTCTAAATGGTGTTTGCGTGTGTGTTGTGCATGTTAAACACATTGTACATAGTATCATACATGGTTTAGATTCCGAACATCTAGCTAGAGCATACGTGTACTATGATTTGAATTCAGCATAAAATGGATACATATATTTGAATTTGAGATCGTATGTACATGTAGTTCGTATTTATATAGGAATTTACTTCTCCTATATTCATGTCATGTGTTGTGAAGATAATATTTAGATGGTTGTATAACTAACCCGAGTACAATCCCATTCAAACAGGGAAAATGTACTCAAATTTAGTCCATATTTTGATGAAGAGCTTCGCCACTTGTTCAAGACGGATTGGGACTGGGAGGTGGCTCCCATCTCTGATCGGGAGTTCACCGCTGTCTTCCCTGATCCTGTCAGCCTCCGCTACGGCACTCACAGTGCGGAGTTGACCCTAGCACTTCATCAACTGAAGGTGCGCATTTCGGTGCCATCAGTGGATCCCCTTGCCGTGGCCTCCCTCTCCACCGTGTGGGTTCAGATTCGTGGGCTTCCTCCCATGGCTTGTGTGGAGGGGGCTATCCGGGGCATGTCCCGGCTCCTGGGCAAGATTGTGTCGATTGATCCTCTCTCGCTGCTCAAGGGGCCAGCCGTGCGTGTCCAGCTCAAATCCTCGGACCCATCCAAGCTCCAGATGACCTTTCGGATGTTCTTCAACGATGCTGGTTACGATCTTTGCGTCTCCGTCAAAGAGGCGCTGTCCGCTTCCCCTGTGGACCCCGTGGATGGCTCCAACCCGGAGGCCGACCCGAGCCGTGAGGGTGATGGCGGCCCTCCTTCTGGGCGCGATCCGCGCCGCCGCTCCCGGAGCCATTCCCCGGCATCGGAGCACTCGGATGAGGACTCCAAGGAGGACCATGGGGCCTCGCCCCGGACTGGTGCGGTGGTCCCCCCGGCCCGCACCAAGACCATCACCCCGGTCCTCCCTGCGGATGCTTCGGGTGAGGGGCAGGAGGACATCGCGACAATCTCTGCTATGCTTGATGAGGCGGCTACCATACCTCCTGGTGTCATCATTCCAAGATTCATGGAGGCGCAGGTTTCCTCGTCCGATGGTGGCGTCAGCGACACGAGCAGCGTGGGCATGCAGGTGGTCCCGGCATCTTCGCCCCATCCCTCCTCCCCTGCCCCGCCCCAGGAACCTTCCGGCGCCGTCCTCATTGTGCCCCCGACCTTGCCCGACCCCTCCGGACCGGTGCCGGCCTCGGGTCCCTCGGCGCGGGCCGCCCCTCGCCGCCCTCCCGCGGCCAAGCGGTGCCCGCGGTTGACTTCCACTCCGGCGACGTCGGCTCGGAAGAGTGCGCGACTCGGGTCGGCGACCCCCTGCGTGGGTTCGTCTCCTACTGCTGTGGAGAAGGCTTCCCGTCGTGCCGTGGTGCGGAACCTTGATGCAGGTCCGTCTCCCCACCCTACACCAGCTCTTTTCTGCAATAAGGATGTGATGTTTGAGGATACTTCCTTTTTGGCCCTTGCGGGTGTTCCGTTGGGTCACTTAGCGAAAGTCGCGGCAGATTCCACCATAGTTTTCCGAGGGGAGAAAGCCCCCCTTAGAATAGATTGCCTCCCTTCATGCCAAGGAGGTCTTGGAGGGGCAACTCGCGGCAGCTCGGGCTCGTGCGGCGGCTGCGGCCGATGAAGCAGCACCCCCGACTTCGCGCCCGACGCATAGTTCATCGACTCGGGACTTAGCCCCCGAGGAGGTCCGTGGCAGGACCCGTTCGCGGACTGCTCAGTTACGACGTGCCCTGAGTGCCAACTCCATAGTAGGGTCCCGGGAGGACCCTGTTTGCGAGTAGTTATGCGTGCGTTATTCTGGAACCTACGGGGTTTCGGCCATGATGGCCGCCGTAGGCAACTGATTGGTTACATGCGCGACGAGTCTGTGGATGTGGTTGCGATTCAGGAAACGATGCGGCTGGATTTCTCTTTGGCTGAGCTTGAGCGCTTGAGCCGTCACTTATTCGCCTGGCATTGGTTGCCATCTAGTGGAGTGGTCGGACACTCCGTTGGGATCCTTCTAGGTGTGAAGGATGCCACCTTCGAGGTGGGATCCATGGATCGTGGATCCCACTTTGTTAGTATGGAATTGTGGGAGCGTGATGTTAACTTCAAATGGGAGGTTATTGTGGTATATGGCCCTGCCGATCATAGTAGGTCGGCTGCCTTCCTGGACGAACTACACACCAAGATCGCCCCCGCGACGCTTCCGGTTGTGGTTGGCGGAGATTTCAACCTCCTTCGCTCAGTGGAGGAGAAGAGCAACGCAAGGGTTGACCTAGCAAACTTAGGACTGCTCGAGTTAGATAGGGTTGGGGCGAGATACACCTGGACCAATAGACAGGTTAACCCAACCCTTAGTGTGCTTGATCGGGTATTTGTCTCCCCCGACTGGGAGTTGCGGTCCCCCCTAGCCTCTCTCCAGGCCATTACGCGCATCGGGTCAGACCATGTACCCCTTCTCTTGTCCTCTCGTGATGAGAGGCCTCGCCCCCCCACCGCGGTTTCGTTTCGAAACATTTTGGCTTCGGCAACCGGGCTTCATGGCCGTCGTTCGGGCCCACTGGGCCTCGGCTTTATTGGAACCCCATAGGGCGATGTCGCTCCTTGATGAGTGGCATCACCTGTCCAAGCGCTCTAGGCAATTCATGAAGGGATGGGGTGATAATGTTGGGAGGGACCTTCGGGTCCAAAAGGCTACCCTTCTCGAAGAAATCCATGCACTGGACCTGCACGCTGATACCTCAGGGATCTCCGCTGGGGAATGGGCATGTAGATACAACCTAGAAGAGTCCCTCATGGAGATCTACTCCAAGGAGGAAGAATTTTGGCGCCAATGCGGTTCTATAAAATGGGTACTGTTTGGTGATGCCAATACAGCTTACTTCCAGGCGATCGCCAATGGCCGCAGGAGACGTTGCTCCATCCCCCTTTTATGGGAGGGCGGCCGTCTTTGTCAGGATCCACCAACGATTCGCGCCTTGGTGGATGACTTTTATAAGTCGTTATTCATGGGCCGTGCTAGGGGTGGTGTCGCTCTGGCCAACCATATTTGGTCACATGAACAACTAGTTTCCCTGGCGGAGAATGCGGCATTGATGGGCCCATTTGATGCCGCGGAGGTGGAAGCGTTCGTCAAATCGATGAACCCGGCCTCGGCCCCAGGCCCCGATGGGCTTCCAGTTTGTTTTTTCCAGGCCTTCTGGCCGATGGTCAAGGAGATCATTCTGGACTTATTTCGGGACTTCGCTAGGGGGACATTGGACTTGTCTTGTCTCAACTATGGGATCATCTCCCTGATTCCTAAAGTCCCCGGCGCTGCCGACATTAGGCAGTTCCGCCCCATCACCATTCTTAATGTGATATTTCGGATTCTGGCCAAAGGGTACGCCACTAGGGCGGCCCTGACCGCTCCTTGGATTCACCACCCGAACCAATCGGCCTTCATGAAAGGTAGATGTATTCTTGACGGGGTCCTTGTCCTCCATGAATTCATTCATGAGGTCAAGACCAAACACCTTCGTGCGGTGTTCTTCAAGATCGACTTTCACAAAGAATATGACACCGTCCATTGGTCCTTCCTTCGGGAAGTATTGCTTAAACGCGGCTTCGACCCCCATTGGGTGGCTCGGGTGATGCAACTTGTGACGAGCGGTCGTACTGCCGTTAATATCAATGGGGAAATTGGTCCCTATTTCACTACGGGACAAGGTGTCCAGCAAGGGGACCCAATTTCCCCCTTCCTTTTCAACCTTGTGGTTGATGCGTTAGCCTTGATTCTTGACTTGGCAAGGCAGGTAGGCCACATCAGGGGGATTTGCCCCCACCTTGTGGCCAATGGAGGCCTGACCCATCTCCAATATGCTGACGACACCATTATGATGGTGGAGGGTTCGGATGAGGATATCCGGAACCTCAAATTTCTCCTCCTTTGTTTTCAGGAAATCTCAGGCCTCACGATCAACTTTGCCAAAAGTGAGGTCATGGTGCTCGGGTATTCCCCGTCGGAAGCCTAGCACATTGCCAACCGCTTGAACTGTCGGTTGGGGTCATTTCCGACTACTTACCTGGGCTTGCCGGTTAGTGATAACCGTCTACTAGAGAAAGATTTCCACCCGATAGTTGCCAGGCTCCAACCACGGATGGAGCCTTGGCAAGGGAGATGGCTATCCAAGGACGCTAGAGTGATTCTGATGAATTCCTCCCTTATTAGCCTCCTGATGTATCTCATGGGATTCTATAATTTACATGAATCCCTCCATCAGGAGGTAACCAAAATCCTCTCCCGGTTTTTCTGGGACGGCGAGAATAATAAACAGAAATACCACATGGTGAAGTGGTCTGAAATCTGTAAGCCTAAGGACCAGGGTGGTCTTGGGGTCATCTCATCCAAGCGGATGAATATTGCCCTCCTCTCGAAATGGCTCTGGCGGATCCAGACTGAGGAGGACGGCCTTTGGCTGGAGATTATTCGCGCTAAGTACCTTCATGGTCAACCTTTGTCCTTTGCCTCTAGGTCAGGCGGGTCCCAGTTCTGGCAGTCGGTGATCCGTCTGATGCCTGTGCTACGCATTGGGACCGCAATCTCTGTAGGGTCCGGCGCTGGCACCCTCTTTTGGCTAGATCGATGGGCAGGGCCCCGCTCATTTGCGGTGCGCTTCCCTTCATTATTCTCGATCTGCACCCGCCCACTCTTATCGGTTGTGGTTTCCCTAGTAGACTTGGGGGTCGTTACCTTCCGCCGTACCTTTGGGATGGCGGAACATGAACAATGGGACGAGCTAGTCGCATGTATTGCACTCCGCTCTCCTTCTCCCGAGCCAGACACGCTATCTTGGCATCTTGAGCCGAATGGCCGCTTCTCAACTAGGTCCCTTTATCAGGCAATTATACCCACTCCGGGACCGGCGGAATTATCCATTCTTTGGGAAATCAAACTTCCCTTGAAGATCCGCATCTTCCTTTGGCAGTGGGTTCGAGGCCGATTACCCTCAGGCACGGAGGTCCGCAAGCGTAATGGCCCTGGGGATGGTCTTTGCCCCCTCTGTTTGGTCCCGGAAGATTGCAACCACATTTTCTTCCGTTGCCCTGCAGCTTAATTCCTATGGAGTTGCTTACGGGAGGTCGTGGGTGGCAGCTGGTGCCACGATAACCTCCCGGACTTGTTTGGGGAGGCATTTAGCCTCCCTGGCCCCCGGAAAGCCGCCACTTGGGTGGCTTTGGGGACCCTTGCTTGGACCCTGTGGTGCTCCCGCAATAATCTTGTCATTGAGCGTGTGATCCCCAACCGTGCGACTGATGCTATGTTTAAAATGTGTGGCCTCTTACAGCTCTGGAGACCGCTTAGCAAGCGGCGCGATCGGGAAATCCTTGACAACATCAGTGCAGGCCTTCGATCTTCGACGGCAGCCCTCTCGCCAGCGCCACCTCCACCGCCACCCCCACCCGAGCCGGATTAGCTTTCCTTTTCTGTCTTCTTCTTCTTTTTTGGGGCTTGCTCCGCTGTGCCCCCAGCATGACTTGTTGACTTGATCGGTTCCTGTACTCTTATGTTGGATGCTTGGTCGTTGGCTTTATAATATAAAGCGGGGGGGAACCCTTTTTCGGAGACAACACACATTGTTTTTTTATTGTTGAGGGAAGTTCAAATTGTTTTGGTACTATACACATTATGTTTGTTGTCCTGATTGTTTTAGTTTTTTAGTTATTTTATTTGAATGCATTTCTAGTAATATAGTAAAACGAGACATGGCTCTCTCTAGTGAGGAGGTGTGAATTGTCTTTTTTTGGTACACATTAAGCTTGTTCTCCCGAAATTTCAAGCCACTCCTTGTTATACCAAAATTTCAAGCTAGCATCTCTGTCTATCGTGCTGCGAAACTCCCGCCTCTTCAACCCGCGCCTTGTTACCCCAAAATATTTAAGATATATCTTTGTCTCGTTGTGCTCCGAAACTCCGTCCATCTCAACCCGCGCCTTGCTATTCCAAAATTACAACACGCGCGAAAACTCCCACCTCCTGCGAAATCCCGACACGTGAAATGCCCATGATACCCCTGAACCGAAAGAATCGCCTAGCTCAAATTGGTGGGGGTACTTTCGTAACTTACCCCACATTTCGGACAAGCACGTCCCTAAGCCATGGTTCCCCACTCCCATCCCATCCGCCAACCCATTCGTACACTGAGGCAACAAAAACCCGCGAAGCCCCACACCCTCCTCCATCCGCCACCCAGCCGGTGCCTCTTCCCCGACGATGTCGTCCACAGCAACACCTCGACGTCCCTCATCCACCATACCGGAAGAGGATCCGTCGTTGATCTCGTCGTCCCGCTGGTTTAGCGACACTGTCCTCCACCTCCAAGGAGCTGCCCCGATGTTCCCCTTGTCTTTCATGCCACCTCCATTCCCACACCGCCCTCTTCACCTGCACCACCGAAAGAGCATCATCATCACCGTTTCCTTGGATGAAGCTGAGGCCTAATCGGCGCCAGCAAAGTGATCGTACAATAATCACCGCATTTTCTTCTTGATTCGATCTCACGGTGCTGCCGGTGCTCGGTCCCGAGCCAACATGGCGCGGCTCCATCCACAGCCGCGTCACCAGCCACTTCCTCCACGACATCACTCCCTCGGCGGCGACATCCACATCAGTAGGAGATGATGCTGCTTTAGCTCTCGCTCGTGCTGCTGCTCTGCTCTGCTCTTGCTCTCGGTCCCCTGCCTGGTCTGCTCTTGCTCTTGCTCTTGCTCGCGCTGCTGCTCTTGCTCTTGCTCTTGCTTGCGATGCTACTCCGATTTAGCTACACTTCCGTCGACTGAATCGAATTTTGGGTCAGTCAATTTTTAGGGGAGGGGGGCTCGCCGGAGTTAAGGAAGAACCAGCCACAGCGGGAAGGGAGGCTTGCCGGAGAGGTACCCCACTATCTATCTTAGGGTTTAGGGTGGGGGCGGTGGTCGTCGGCGGTGGCGTGGGGATCGCCGGAGAAAAAGCTCGGCACAGGGGGGGCTAGAGGGATGGCAGGGGCGGCGGCGGACCGATGGTGGGGAGTGGTTTCGGGGCGGGCGGGGCGGCGCACCGCCGGCCGCTGGCGGCGGGGGGCGGCGGTTTGGCCAGTGGTGGCTAGCAGCTCAGGGGGGTGGAGGTTGAAGATGAACTGCAGGCCCTTGATTTCGTATCCAACGGCTGGAAAATCGACTGACCAGAGATGAAAAAGTTAGTCGACTGACGTGTAGCCTCACCCTAATGTTGCTACACGACCAGTTGCCCCGGCTCTTGCACGCATTGCTGCTACTGCTTTTCTGCTACTAGTGCATTCAGTTTCGACACTAAAATTTAGTTTCGACAGCAAAATTCAGTTTCGACAGTTAAGTTCAGTTTCGACAATTAAATTCAGTTTCAACAGTTAAGTTCGGAGATGAGCGGCTGATGTATTTTACATAGAACGCTTTGTGGTTATGTATTTTACGTCATCTATTGGAGTTGCTATTAGAATTCCATTCAGGTTAACATTGTCTCTCTTGTCCTGCTTCAGCCTTGGCGTCATACAACTCACCAGATCTGCTCCAACGACGAAACCCTCCATCACAACGGAGCAGTACCCTGGGCTCCATCTCTAGATGCCTATCCGACAGCCAAGTCAGCGGGAGCATCCTCACTGACCAACCAGTCACGCTAAGATCGACATGGCTTCGCCAAAGAGGTTGTACACTTGTTGCATCTCCCTTTTACTCTACATGTTATATATATTGTCCACTAAGCACACGTAGTAACGTGAAATACGAGTAGTTTCTCCTATATGAAAAGCAGTGAGGTACCAGGCAACTTAGCTATCCGTGATGGACTATCTTGAACGCCATCATTATTTATCTCTGTGTGTTTGAGCTGTGCATTTGTCGATGGGCCTGGGAGTTGAGCTAGTAGGGCAGTGGCCTGGGTCCAAAGTAGTAGAAGTAGTACAAAAACATTTTTTGAGTGTAGGCTTTTCCTTGCTCAAGCCTGCCTACTAGAATCACCAGTGCTTGAAAGGACAATTGAAGGAAAAACATAGGAATGGGAAAGTTTCCTATCGTACTACTATTCATGCATTTGGTTCAAAGGAATGGACAAAGGAAAACTATAGGATTTGTTCCTTTAGTGTCTCCTTGAAAGAAAAATCGTAGGAATTTTAAGATCCACTTGTCCTCCTTTTCAAATTCCTATTCATGAAGCACAAGATTAAGATATAGTAGCATAATAGCATTATAACCGTACATTTTCTTGTGGTTTGACTTAATATCACCATGCTTCTTTGCATCCCGTGATCTTCCAATTCTTGTGAACCAAACACCCAGATTGGTAAAAATCCTGTGTTTTTAAATTATTTGTTTTGCACGTGCATTCCTATCCTATTCCTGTGTATTTCCTATCCCTACATTGTTAGAATCCTCAAATTCAAACAAGCCCTTACACAATTACTTCTGTTATAGATATGTGTCAAAGAAAACCTTGTGTGGTTTGTCCCGCTCCTGTTGTGCTGTGTTCCACCCCAGCTCAGCTGCTCCAACGACGGAAGGGTTCACCACAACAGGGATCCACTATCCAGGTTTTGTTTCGCCGCCTCAGATATTCTTTCCCGCCGCCGGCAGGCACGGCAACTGCATTACCATCATCAACTGAGTAGATGACCTTGAGTACTACACGGGTCCGCAAGAGAGGTCGCACTCTTCCGTGTCTGCTTATGTCATGCATCGCTTAATATGATGACATGCTACTTTATCATCATGTTCACCTATTAGACTCCAAGTCAGGTCCAAACTAATGCTGAAACTTGAGTTTTTAAATGGTTGTGGGGTACATATTGGGGCAGCAATTAGTACTATCTTTCTACTATATGGTTAATCTCGGGTGTCTACTATGAGTTTCATGTTGGGTGCAAACAAACATTAAAGGAGCCATTATCTGTATTTTTAACTAAAGCTATTATCTGCCTGCTATCATTGTTTTGGGTCTATCCACAGTTTGCTACCATCACTCTGGATTTGTGCATGCTCTCCTTACATAATATCACTATCTTTTATTCATATGCATGTCAGTTATTGTACACAATGAAACTGAACACGTAGAGCAAAAGAGACGAGCCTTGCATGGCAATAAAATTTCATGTAGATGTCGCTCCATGGTGGGCGCAAAGGCAGCCCCCCTCCACTCATTTTGGATTGTAATCAAGAGGAAGATAACTATTCTGAGGGGGATACAAAAGGAGAAGACCACTCCTATTTACCCCCTGAGGTCTTCGCTCTAACTTTTCATGCTGATGTTGGTAATATCATGCATATGGTGCCTTCGATTGCTTACTTTATACATTAAATATGTCATCTGCTTAGTTTAGACATGCTTTGTGTGAATGTCATCTGTTTAGTTTCTTTATCGTATATGTGAATCATGCAATTCCATCTTGTTTAGCCAGGCATCATATATGTGAATTTTGCAATGCCACCCTAGTTAGCCAGTCATCTTATATGTGAATTATATCATGCCATCATTTTCTATCATGTATTAAATTTGTCAATAATTTTAGTACATTGAATTACTCTTCGTGTGCATCAACCATTCGGCGTGGTCATGGAAAAATCTGGAGTGGAAACAAGGTCTTCATAGCAGACAATGCTATCTGACGAAGTGCATGTCTTGCTAGTTACAGATAGCTCCTTAGAGGAGGATTCACAGACAGATGAATAGTCCTATCCCCCCTCGAGGTGCATGCTCTAACTTGGCAGGGTTATGTTGCTCATATCATGCATATGGTATCTTGCATTGCTATGTCATTTGCTTAGTTTAGACATGCTTTGTGTGAATGCCACCTGTTTAGTGTCTAATTACCATATATGTGAATTATGCAATGCCATCTTGTTGCAAGACATTATATATGTGAATTATGCAATGCTATCTTGTTGCAAGGCATTATATATGTGAATTATGCAATGCTATGATGTTTAGCCAAGCGTCATATATGTGAATTATATCATGTCGTCCTTTCTTTATATTTCTCATTGCATTTGTTGACAATGTTTGTATACTCAACTACTCTTCCTGTGCATCAGCCATTTGAATTGGTGATAGAGAAATATGGAGTGAAAACAAGGTCTTCAGAGCAGACAATGCTACCTGCTGAAGCAGATATCTTGCTGGTTACAGATAGCTCTTCAGAGGAGGATTCAGAGGCAGATGACCAGTCCTATTATCCCCCTGAGGTGTATGCTCAACTTGGCAGGGTTATATCACTCATATCATGCATATGTTATATTGCAATGCTTAGTTTTTACATCATATACACAATATTGAATGCCATCTACTTAGTTGACACATCATATATGCGATTTCCCTCTGCTCACTTGCTTAGTATATAAATCATATATTTGAATTATATCATGCCATGATGTTTACATAGACATCATGTATCTGAATTATGGCATTCCAACCCATTTTCTGAAGACATAATATAGTTATATCATCTCATCTTGTTTACATAGTCATCATATTTTGAATTATGTCATTCTATCCGTGAATTATATCATGCCATCATGTTTCCATCAATGGCATGTTTGTGATTTATGGCATGCCAACCACTTTAATAGACACATCGCATAGTTATATCATGCCATCCTATTTACATAGTCATCATATTTTGAAGTATGTCATTCTATCCTGTTTAGTTAGCCATCATACATGTGAAATTGTGTCATGCAATCATGTTTAATTAGCCATCATATATGTGAAATTATGTCCTGCTATTCTGTTTGGTTAGACAACATAAATGTGAATTATTTCATGCCCTGTTTTCTTCCCTACTATCCATTGCACCTGTCTATCTTACAATGTCTGTACATTCAATTACTTTTCTTGTTTATCAACCATTTCAGCTGGAGGGGGTGATGGCAGTATCTGTAGGAGTAAAAACACGGTCTTCAGAAAAGATCGTGCTACCCGTCGATGCAGATAGAACCACGGTTGTACTTTCCCAAGAACCAGCCCCACCACACATAACCCAGACTCACACAAATTGTATCCCTACCTAGTTGGACAGAGAACAAGCTACACCCCTTCTAACCCCAACCCCAGCAGATAGTAACCCAGTTCCAGTTGACACAGCACCATCTCCACCATAGAGCACCCAAACACGAGCAGTTAGTAAGGCAACTGCAGTGCTCAAAGCACGAGGACCACCACTCTGAACCCCAAGTCAACGCTTAAAGCAGAAGAAGAATTGTTCTCAGGTCAGGCTCTATAGCTATGGTTCATACTACTTTGCTCGTGCATCACTGTTTCTTTAACATGTTTCCTGTTGTAACTTGCTTTATGTTGATTTCAGTTTCAATTGAATAAACAATTATGTTCTCATGCCATGCACATTACAAGTGTTGTTATTGCTGTGTAGTTTCCCACACTTATATTCTATCTATGCTGCTTTGTCTTAAATAGATATGATTCAAACTGTCTCTATATTGATTTGGCAACATAAACTAGAATGATATATACCATACAGTGACCATACTACATAGATATATGTTTGTTTCATGTTGTTATCCTGTCCAACTTACTACTGAACTGGTTTACCAAAATGAGTTTCATATACAAGATGGTAAACCTATGATGTGTTTGTTTGTTTCTCTTTTAGAACATAGATAAAATATTGGAGAAGAGTATCCCGTTATGCAATGGTAAAGGAAGTAATGCAGATAAGGTTCAAGATAGTGAGACATCCCTGTTGATCTCCAAGAAAGCTGATAAAAACTATACTGAAGACACTAAGACAACCCCAAAGTCCTGTCTTGATGTAATGTCCGAGTTACTGGCTACTAATGCTGGCACCGGCTCTTCGTACTCGCTGCCTGAATCAGTTCGGCTTCTTGGGTCTCAACTTCAAGTTGAAAGACATTGATCAGATGCTATGCGACAAGAAGCCGAAGGATTGAGGAAGTCCCTACAGAATTCAGATGAATACTTTTTGGTGCAACAGCAAGTGCTGGAGGATTTAAGCGCCAAACAAGAGAAAGTTAATAAGCTTGATAAGCATCTTGCCAGCATTATGGGTACAAAGGATATTGTTTCTTGAGATCTTTTGAAGTGGTTTCAGTTCTGGACTTGTTTTGCTATGACATTTATTTGCACTCGTCGCCAACTTTGACAACCAGTGCATATGATATGCTGCTTTGTTCCCTATATTTGCACTGTTGGTGAACTTTGATGCCTAGTGGATGTAATATGTGTAATAGCCGTGATAGCCTAGCATAAGTTGCTAGCTTATTTATTTCCTTGTTGTCTTGTTTATTTGTTTACTTGTAGTCAGTGCAGTTCTTTTTCCATGGTTTGCTAGTGGCCACAATAACCTATTTTTTAAAACTAGGCCACAATAACCATGGGCTGCATATTTACTATAGTTACCATGGGCCTCCTACGGGCCATAGAAACAATGGGACTTCTACAAGCCGTAGCATCAATGGGCCTTCTACAGGCCGTATGATCGATCGGCCAAACATGGGCCAATAACAAACCGCATTATGGGCCGTAAACGGGCTAGATTTGGAATCGTCCGTTCATGGGCTGACCATAACGGGCCATCATTAATTGGCCATATTTGATGACGCCATGAAAATGGCCCAACGGATTAACGGGGCGCAAACGGGCCGATTGTAACCATGGGCTAAATTTGGCCCACAAGCAGAAAAGGCCAGTAACGGGCCGTAAGTAACCGAATGCTGGAATTGAGCCCAAGAATAAATGGGCCCTGAGAAGGATGAAAGATAACACAGGTTGGAAACGTCCCAATGGAATAATGGGCCGTTGAGGGAGTCCTGGATTAGGGGGTGCTCGGGTAGCCGGACTATACCTTCAGCCGGACTCCTAGACTATGAAGATACAAGATTGAAGACTTTGTCCTGTGTCCGGATGGGACTTTCCTTGGCATGGAAGGCAAGCTTGGCGATGTGGATGTTCAAGATCTCCTACCATTGTGTAACCGACTCTATGTAACCCTAACCCTATCCGGTGTCTATATAAACCGGAGGGTTGTAGTCCATAGGCAATCAACTCCATATACAACAATCATACCGTAGGCTAGCTTCTAGGGTTTAGCCTCCTTGATCTCGTGGTAGATCTACTCTTGTACTACCCATATCATCAATATTAATCAAGTAGGACGTAGGGTTTTACCTACATCAAGAGGGCCTGAACCTGGGTAAAACATCGTGTTCCCTGCCTCCTGTTACCATCCGGCCTAGGCGCACAGTTCGGGACCCACTACCCAAGATCCGCCAGTTTTGACACCGACATTGGTGCTTTCATTGAGAGTTCCTATGTGTCGTCGCCTTTAGGCCCGATGGCTCCTTTGATCATCAACAACAATACGGTCCAGGGCGAGACTTTTCTCCCCGGACAGATCTTCGTCTTCGGCGGCTTCGCTCTGCGTGCCAATTCGCTCGGCCACCTGGAGCAGATCGAAAGCTACGCCCCTGGCCATCAAGTCTGGTTTGGAAGCTTAAACTACACAGCTGACATCCGCGGAGACTTGATCTTCGACGGGCTCGAGCCACGGCCAAGCGCGCCGCACTATCTCGAGGGGCATGATCTAGCTCTACCCCCGGACAGTGTCCTGGAGGCCGCACACGCATCGGTTCCGACCCCTAACTCGGAGCCTATTGCGCCAATCGAGGATGAGAGGTTGGACGTCACCTCGGGGGCTGCGATCCCGAAAGCGATCGAACCGAACGCTAGCCCCGCACTCTGCACGACCTGTGACTCCGAGGATCCGGACTCCTCCCCGGACTCCGAACCCCCCGCACCCCTGCCAATCGAATCCGATTGGGCGCCGATAATGGAGTTCACCGCCGCAAACATCTTTCAGCATTTGCCTTTTGGCGACATCCTGAATTCTCTTAAGTCTCCCTCTTTATCAGGAGAGCCCTGGCCGGACTACGGTCAGCGAGGATGGGATACGGACGATGAAGAAATTCAAAGCCCACTCACCACCCACTTGGTAGCCATTGTCGACAATTTAAACGACGTGCTCAACTTCGACTCCGGAGACATCGACAGCATGGATGACGATGCAGGAGATACCGACGAACCAACGCCCATAGGGCATTGGACAGCCACCTCATCTCACGATGTGTACATGGTGGATACCCCTAAAGGAAGCGACAACGAGGAAAAAGGGGATGGGACGGGAGATCAACCCCCCGAAAAGCAATCAAAGCGTCGGTGTAAACGCCGACCCAAGCCCCGCCTCGACAAAAACCCAGCCATAGAGCAGGACGAGCCGGTAGACGACGAACAGGCCTTAGAGCAACCGTCCGAACAGGGCAACACGGATAGAGAAACCGAACATCCCTCCTCCGGCGAAAACGGCATTCCGGACGACCTCATGCCGAATAAACCTATGGAGCAGAAGAATCTCCACGAGAGGCTCGTTGCAACTGCATGCAGCCTAAAAAGCAGAAGCGGAAGCTAAAAACAGCGGAAGATGCACTCTGGATTAGATGGAGCAAAGTAATCAATACCACAGATAAGTACGGCGACAGTCGCCGCACTAAAAGCTATCCGAAAAGAAGGCTACTGGCTGAATTCGACGAAGAGGCCCTAGAGCCCCCGCATTCAAAAAATGAAAAAGCCACACGGTTGGATAGACGACCCCATAAAGCGGCAAGCGGCGCCGCACCTAAATCAGCATGCGACCCACTTAAGGACTCGCATCATGGCCCAGTTAGGTCCATTTATGGGCCAAGAAAGCAAGCTCTCGTAAGCAACGCTATGAAGCCATCATCGGAATCCGGCACACCCAAATACAGGGGCGCCGCACACCCCCTATGTTTCACCGATGAGGTCCTGGACTATGAATTCCCAGAGGGATTCAAACCCGTAAACATAGAGGCATATGATGGAACAACAGACCCTGGAGTTTGGATCGAGGATTATATCCTCCACATACACATGGCTAGAGGAGATGATCTCCACGCCATAAAATATCTACCCCTTAAGCTTAAAGGGCCAGCCCGGCATTGGCTTAAAAGCCTTCCCGAAAACACAATTGGAAGCTGGGAAGAGCTCGAGGATGCTTTCCGAGCAAACTTTCAAGGGACCTATGTCCGCCCTCCGGATGTAGACGATCTTAGTCACATAACTCAACAACCCGGAGAATCAGCTCGGCAGTTTTGGAATAGATTCCTCACTAAAAAGAATCAGATAGTCGACTGTCCGGATGCCGAAGCCTTAGCAGCTTTCAGGCATTACGTCCGAGACGAATGGCTCGCCAGACACCTCGGCCAAGAAAAGCCAAGAACAATGGCCGCACTAACAAGCCTCATGACCCGCTTTTGTGCAGGGGAGGATAGCTGGTTGGCAAGGTGCAGCCCCAGCGACCCAAGTACATCCGAACCTAGGGATGGAAACGGAAAACCGCGACGCAACAAGGACCGTCACTGGACTAAGGACAAAAGTCCGAAGAGCACGGCAGTCAATGCCGGATTCAAAGGCTCACGACAAAATCAGGAAAATTCGCCCCCCCAGGATAACAGGGACGATCCATCCAACCTAAATAAAATCCTGGACAGGATATGTCAGATACATAGTACTCCCGGGAAGCCTGCTAACCACACCCACAGAGACTGTTGGGTTTTCAAACAATCCAGCAGACTCAATGCCGAACACAAGGGGCTCGACACACCAAGCAAAGACGAGGACGAACCCCAAAAGCAGTGCACCAGGAAACAAAAGAACTTCCCACAAGAAGTAAAAACAGTGAACTCACTTCACATAACAAAACGTGTGGCGCCCGTAAAGGTACGCACCACATGGCCCATCCCCAAAGGGTCCTGCCACTGGTTGTCAAAACCGATCCATCTTCGATCAGCTAGATTATTCTAGGAATATCAAGAATGTAGGCTGGACTGCCTTGATACTCGATCCAATAATTGGCGGACTCCGGTTTTCAAATGTCCTTATGGACGGCGGAAGTGGACTAAACCTGATATATCAGGATACAATCCAGCACATGGGGATAAACCCAGCAAGAATCCGCCGCAGCAAAACATCCTTTCAAGGGGTAATACTTGGTCCGAACACCCATTGTATGGGTTTTCTCCGACTCGAAGTCATATTAGGCTCTGCCGATAACCTCCGCCGCGAAAAGCTGACCTTCCATATCGTCCCGTTCTCAAGTCGCTATCAAGCACTACTGGGACGCGAAGCTTTCGCTCGCTTTAACGCAATACCGCATTATGCATCTCTTATGCTTAAGATGCCCGGTCCACGAGGCATCATCTCTTTGAAGGGGAAGCACTAAAGTGCGCCTCCCCAAGCGGAGGACTGTGCGGCCGCTTTGACAGCCCCACAGCAAAATGGCCTCACCGGCCAAAAAAACTTCGAAATAGGTCATTCAAGACCACGAACACGGATAGACGAGTTCGGTGCAAAATCATCATTGATGCAGGCCTAGAAGCCATATACCCCCGCACTAGGGGCTCCATGCATATACAATAAGAGACAATAAAGCTCAATCTTATATATCTTACTTTATACTCTGCTTATTTTAAACTTTTTCGGCACGACCCGTTTTCAACTCAGTTCCTCTATTTTACAGATGAACGTCGTGCGGCGCCCGTCCAGGATACGGCACAACGGAGACACAGGCGCAGACATGCAGTAGGGACCCGTCCTAAAGGATTCTTTTCAGATTAAGACCCTGCGTAAACCTTTTTTACTGTCTCTTGTTGCTACACATCCCCTGGTTTTTTCTTTCTGATATAACCAAGGAGGAGGCTGGCGTCTTGGCATGTGGCCACGTCAGAATTTTTGCACGTACCTGGACACTAGGGGCTTTTTAATAAAGAGTGTTGTTTCGCCCGCACTCATAAAGACCGAACACCTTAGGGAGTGTTCGGCATCGCGAGTTTTGGCATTATATGCATCAGCTCCAAATCATATCTTTGGTCAAATGTTGGGTTGCCCGGCTCCTGAGTTCGGCTACCTTACATTCCGCTCTATCGGCTAAGGTAGCACCAGCAGAACTACTGCGATTGTGCCCCGGTTCGGCCGGGCGAGCACCTCAGTAGAGAAAGCCGAAAACTGACTGTCATGATGTAGCGTGAGACTGGTCAGCCACTCGATGACCTATCGGAATCTATTGGATTCCTTCGCTTTAACGAAGGGCCGCTTCCCGGTCACGCACATACGCGCCCCGAACTCGGACGAGCGCAGTTGCCACCAAGGGGCTACCTAAATAGTCTCACTGTCAAACTCCTATGGCTAAGTGAAAGTGTTAAAGCATTATAGTCCGGTTGCCTGGCCCGCTGTGCTATCACCTCCTTTGTAGGACCAAGACATTGGGTTAAGTGTGAAAATGCGTCTTCTGCGAGCACCCCCGCACTATGTGCGTGGGGGCTGAAGCCAACGACTGCCATCTTTTAGATTCTGTATATATATATATATATATATATATATATATATATATATATCTTAAAACGGCCGCACAGGAGGTGTTCCCAATACTTGGAGGCACAAGTATAAAAAAGGCCACTACAGTTTATCAAAATATTACTTTATAATTACATATGTTATCATAACATAGCATCTTTCAGGCACTGCATCTCTATTACACGAGCGCCTTCAAGAACTTCCTGAAAATAGTGCTTGGAGGGTACTCGGCTTTTGTCCGAATCTCGGGACGCAACAACGATGGTCTCCATCTCTGCCCAGTATGTCTTAACACGAGAAAGAGCCATCCTAGCGCCCTCTATGCATGCTGACCTCTTCATTGCATTTATACGCGGCACCGCGTCAAGGAATTGCTGCACCAAGCTGAAATAACTCTTCGGCTCCAATCTCCCCGGCCACAGGTGACCCATGACGTACTTCATGGCGAGTCCAAACAACCTATTCAGTTTGGCCCATTGAGCCAAACGATCATGCACTGCCAGTGGACGCTCTGGATTGTGAAACTGCGACCAGAAAAGCTTTTCCACTTCGCGATCTTTCTGATCTCGAAAGTGTTCGGTCGCATCAGCAGCACTCGCTGCCAAGTCCAGATAGGTATCCTCCACACTCCACATCCGATCCAACGGAGCAAACTTCGGATCACAAAATTTCCTTCGCAGCATAAAGGGCTTTCCAGCCGCAATTTGTTCGGCCTGACGTAGCTCCTCCTTCACAGCTCTCATCGCAGAGCACGCGTCCTTGGCATTGGCAACGGCCTTCTCTAAGTCCGTCTGTTTCACCTGGTCTTCTTTTTCAAGAAGTCTGCAACGGTCTGTAGCACTTTTTAACTTTTCGGCCATCTCGGCCATCTCTTCTTTGCTTCGGCAATGAGCAGACTGTTCGGCTCTTAGCTCTTCAAGGGCTTTCCTGGTGGCCGCATCACTTTTGCTGGCTTGTTCTTTAGCTCGGGCAAGTTCTGCCCTAAGACTCTCCACGGCGGCCGCACCATCTGCGTCAAGCACACACATCATAAGACACAGGCATAAAACTGTTCTTACCTGATGCCGCCCGAGGAATTACATACCTTGACCTCATCAAGCCGCTTATCGACAAGAATGATGTCGGCATCTGCCACTTCCAGTTGCCGCTTTAGTTCGGAAAAATCGTCAGTTCGGCTCGATTCCGGACACCCTGCCGCCTACATTCAAAGGCGGCATCTTAGACCTGGGATTATGATCCTCCGCGTGTCGTCATTTCTTGACGACGCGCAGAGTCTCAGGGGCTACTATCTACACAGGGCGCATCTTATTCATGCGCAACTGACAAAAGTATACATTATCTAATGTACCTCGAAACCCGTCAGTAAACTTTTGATGGCCTCATACAATCCGCTCTCTACGGATGAAATCCTTTCAATCACCGTGCCCATCAATGCGCGGTGCTCCTCTGAGATAGAAGCTCGCCCCAGTAGAATCTTTAGCTCCTCCGGCCGAGCACCAGATGGTGTCGGGCTCGTCCCATGACCTCTTTCGAAGGCCGGACGCGGAGAACCTCGGGGGGGGGGGGGCGCATAGCCACCTTCCGCCCCTGCCGGATTTGGAGAAACCCTCCGTGATGACACCTCAGGGTCGCCCGCCTCGCTAGGCGGCACGACAGGGGGAGGCGTCCCGCTCTCCATCATCTCCGGAAGGAGATCCCCCGAAGACGAGCTCTGCTGAGAAGGGCTGAGGTCCGAGCTACAAGATAAAGGTTTGGTTAATCTTCTCAGATATAAATCAAGGACTTCCCTCATCCCTCAAAAGGAAAATCTTTTCTCCACTTACGGCTCGCTGGAGGGCTGATCCCCGTGAGGGCGTAGTCCGGTCGAGGAACTCCCCGGTGTCGGACCCTCTGACGAGGATTTTCTCCCCCGTTTCGAGGCCATGGTTTCCGGGTCGTCAGAGGCGGCTCTCTTCTTCCCTTTAGGAGAGGAATTGTCGATTCCTCCCTTCGGAGAAGCCTCCTTTGAGGAGGCCATAGCTTCCTTGTCCTCTCCCTCCAAAGGCATTATCTCCAGCATCCTGACCAGCACGGGATCTGGCCTAGTTTCAAGAAGGGGAGCCGGACACCTGATCAGCTTCGCCTTCGCTATCCACTCCTGTTTAAAAGGATGGCTCTTTTAGGGGCAAGTTCATGACAAATATACGGATAGAAGGTCCGGGCACAAGGTTGCTTACTTGAGTATCCGGGCGATTGTAGCTTAGGCCTGCGTCCTTGGTTAAATCCGGACACATCTCTTGTGATCCGAAGAACAGTCTATACATCTGCGGGGGCGTTGCGCCCATAAAGTTCTGGAGAGCTTGCGGTCCCTCTGGATTAAACTCCCACAGGCGAAGGGGGCGACGTTTGCCGGGCAATATTCGGCGAATCAGCATGACCCGAGTCACCTTGACCAAGCTAAGGTCTCCTTCCAAGAGATCCTTAATTCGGCCCTGTAACAGGGGCACGTCTTTGGGCAAATCCCAATCTAACCCTCTGTTAACCCATGACGATAGCCGTGGTGGGGGACCCGAGCGAAAGGCAGGAAGCGCCACCCACTTGGTGCTCCGGGAAGCGGTGATATAAAACCACTCTTGTTGCCACAAGCCTAGCTCCTCTTGAAAAGAGCTCTCGGGCCATGGAGCATCAGCATTTTTGCTTATAACAGCGCCTCCGCACTCTGCGTGCCGTCCCTTGATCATCTTCGGCTCCACTTTGAAAGTCTTGAGCCATAATCCGAAGTGAGGGGTAACACGGAGGAACGCTTCGCATACAACGATAAATGAGGAGATATGGAGGATGGACTCCGGAGCTAAGTCGTGGAATTCCAGCCCGTAATAAAACAGCAGTCCCCTCACAAAGGGGTCCATCGGGAAGCCTAACCCCCGAAGGAAGTGAGACACGAACACTACGCTCTCACCGGGCTGGGGACTGGGGATAGCCTGCCTTTGAGCAGGCAACCTGTGCGAAATTTCGGCGGTCAAGAACTTAGCCTCTCTCAACTTTAGCACGTCCTCCTCCATGACGGAGGAGGGCATCCATCGGCCTTGAAGGTCAGAACCGGACATTGTCGAAGGTCTGAGGCGCCTAGAATCTGGAGCCTAGGGTGTTGGAACTCGAGGCGACGGGCGAACTTGTTTTGGGATTGGAGAAAAGGAGTAAGGCCCTGGTCTCTTTATAAGAGGTTGAATACCAGGAGCCCTCCCCGTAACCTTTTGGGACTCGCCTTTAATCGAGAAAACATGCTAACGGGCACGATTGGGTTACCCACATCCGTATTGATGAGAATCCCGTAAAAGGGGGGCACATGATCTCTGCTTTGACAAGACGTGCCAAGGAAACTGCCTCGCAAAACACGCTGAGGTGGAAAAGTGAAAACGATTCAAGTGAAGGACTTGGCTGTAGTGTGATGATGCACTGCAGAATACATCAGCAGATTTGATTTGTGTTAATATTATTCTCTCTATGGCAATATGTGGAAGCTTATTTTGCAGAACCGGACACTACTCTTGGTGTTTACAATCTTCTATGAAGGACTTGGAGGAGGAACCCGCTTTGCAATGTTGAAGACAATTTGCGCGCCGGACTCGTCGTCATTGAAGCCTGGTTCAGGGGCTACTGAGGGAGTCCTGGATTAGGGGGTGTTCGGGTAGCCGGACTATACCTTCAGCCGGACTCCTGGACTATGAAGATACAAGATTGAAGACTTCGTCCCGTGTCCGGATGGGACTTTCCTTGGCGTGGAAGGCAAGCTTGGCGATGCGGATGTTCAAGATCTCCTACCATTGTAATCGACTCTATGTAACCCTAACCCTATCCATGTCTATATAAACCGGAGGGTTGTAGTCTGTAGGCAATCAACTCCATATACAACAATCATATCGTAAGCTAGCTTCTAGGGTTTAGCCTCCTTGATCTCGTGGTAGATCTACTCTTGTACTACCCATATCATCAATATTAATCAAGCAGGACGTAGGGTTTTACCTCCATCAAGAGGGCCCAAACCTAGGTAAAACATCATGTTCCCTGCCTCCTGTTACCATCCGGCCTAGACGCACAGTTCGGGACCCACTACCCGAGATCCGCCGGTTTTGACACCGACAACCGTTAATGGGTATAAAGCGGTACACTATTCATTGCGGTCCAGATTCACCACGGGCCGTTAATGGGGCAAGAGTTACAAATGACCTCCTATGGGCCGAAAGACATCATGGGCCATACAAGGGCCGAAAGTTACAATGGGCTGGAATCATATTGGACAGCCCAGATGAAGCTACTAGGCTTAATTCCGATAGGCCCTAACGGGCTATGAGTTAGCGGGCCGTAAATGGGCTATATATGAACATGCCATTAACAGGCTTTCTGTGGGCCGACCCGTTACCATTTGACCAAGTCAAATGGGCCGACCATTTCATCGGAATGGGCCTCTGTTGGACCGTGCCATGTGCCGACGTATCATAGGCGCCTCCTGTCCAATGAATGGATGGCATCTGTCCCAATGGTGAGCCAACACGTGTTTCCTCTAGCCAATGAGAAATTTACACGTGGAAAATCCTCATTGGTCCGGGTTGTTAACGGGTTATCCGATCCAAAACTGGACCCGAAAGCTTAACAGTGACCCGTTACGGTGGATGCCATGTGGCGGTTACCCTTGACGAAAACACTTCCATGCCGCGCCATTTATCGTCATGGAAGTGGACACTTCCGTGATGATATTTTTGGCAATGTCATGGAACACTTCTACAACATCACAGGTATGACTATCTTGATTCTTTCATAAAATCGTCATGGATGTATATGCAAGACAGAAAACGTGACATACTATGACAAACACGTATCATCACGGAAGTGTATTTTTTTGTAGTGTTCACAATGGGGTAGCTTTCCCCAATGAAAAGTGAGTAGTCTCCAAGAGTGTTCCTCGGCACCTGCATAGCATCATGGGGGTCGAACTTGATGGTGTTCATCTAGTAAATGCGGCATCTCAGATCTGGACACATGGTGACGTACATGGTCAAAGTCCATGCATGATAATGTTGTGCTCAAATATGGCGGCCAGTAATATTGTGCAACAAGTAGTACTACTCTAGTATAGAGGAAGTAAAATAACTGACTTATTACTATAGCCACTCAGTACTAGGGAAAAGCCTAGCAGCAGCGCAGGTTTTAGGCCTATCAGTAGCGCGGGATGGTGCGCTACTGGTACGGTGCTATAGCTAAAGGTTAGCAGTAGTGTGGGTTAACCCACGCTAAACCCACGCTACTGCTATATCGACTTAGTAGTAGTGTTTTCTCCAAACATCGCTACTGGTAATTACTATTAGCGCTTCTCCTTGCATGCGCTACTACTATTATTTCGTATTTTTTTTTCTTTTTTATTTCATGTTTTATTCATACACCTTTATACAAGTTTTCATACAGCAACAATTTAGAGATTGTTTTTACATCATAATGAGTTATTACATCACTGGGTGAAAGAACCGTGGACTAGTTTCAAGTGGATGGACATCCACTTGAAACTAATCCGCGGTTCTTCCACCCAATGATATAATAAATATTATCGTCGTCGTGATCATCATCATCATATCATTAACAAATTATCATCATAATACATCATTGTCATATAATACCTCCTCATGATCATCGTTTTCATCAATGAGACATCAGTAGCAAGTTGGTCACTAGTCATAATCACAACTACTCCTCCTCATCAACTCTAACACATTGTACCACATAATAAATATTGTACCTCATAGGACCTACTACATTCTCTTAGGACGTACTGTATTCTCTTAGGTAAAATAGCATATAAAAAGATAGCCCCTGACTCTCCATCATGGAGAATGGAGATTATCATGTCTCCAATTCTTGCCTTTCGCACAATGTTGCTTCCAAGTTGCTCCTTACGACTGTCCATACATTTTTCCATTCTGTGATTTTCATGTCTCCATCTCTTTTAGAAATCTGATATGGACAGGTGAGATTCATAGGACGATCTGGCTGTATGTTCAAAACATTAAGGCGACCTTTCCGATACATCAGATGAGGCACACAATCATCCGGGATTTTCTGTTGAAAAACATAGTAATAACTTCGTAGTTTGCAATGTAGTTAAGTTTTAGAAGAATTTATGCAAAAGATGCACGGATGTCGTAATAGTAAAAAAATCTTACCATGGCATCTCCATGGATGTTACCGTAGTTCAACATGTGCACTAGTGGCACGTATTGACCATAATGTGGAGGAATTTATTATAGATATTGTAAGTCTCAAGATTCGTAAAAAATGCAACCAGATGATTTTTCTCCTGATAAGTTAACTCAGAGCCATCGGTGTAGTAGGTTCTGTCTACCATGTTCCGCACATTGTTTGAACAATTAAAATAAGCTGTCAATGGAAATAAGCTGTCAACTATTTTGAAATGAACAAATAAATTAGTTAATAACTATGTTTGAGAAACTCACATAGCGGTAGAATTGGAAGTGTGTCAACAAGGACCCAAATGTCCAAATTGTCTTGGTCGATGTCAGGATCACCAAGATCCATGGTGACGAACATACCCTCTTGAAAATCATACATCTTGCAAAGTGCTTCCCAACCCGGGCAACCAAAATGGGATACGCTCTTAGAATTGTATAGATTTACCTCAAAATCCATACCATGATAGGTCCTTAGGTTAATTTTCTTTGTTTCATTCCTCTCATGATCTTCAAGACCCATCCTCTCCAAGACATGGCGTATTGCATGGCATGGGATAAGCTAGTCGAATTGTAAAAGACAAAAATTGCACGTTGAAGTAGTACAAGTCGAGCTTAATTACGAAAAAAACACTTTGAGTCGTAGCTTACTGTATCACAATCGAAGGCCTCCTCGATCTTAATGCTAAAGCGCTGATCTTCGTCCAGGTGAGGCCTGTCATAGAAACCCCGGTCGTCGTGGCACTAGGAGCACTCTCCCGGGAGACTTTCGTCATCCGAGTACGACATTTCCTAAGTTCATAATTTAAATATTAAACTTGTACAATTAAATATATGTACTTTAAAAATTAAATTAGATCATTATGATTCATCACGGGTTGACTATCGGTCTGCCGAATCTATATGGTGCAGACTCTCCCTCATTGATTCCTCTTTGACATTTGCGACCGTCGGTGATGGTCGTTACTCCTTCTTTCCCTAGTGCATAACAAAGGTCTACCACACTGATTTTTCGTCCTCTCTCATATATGGTGGATACAATCCCTCACTGATTTTTCGACCTTCGGTGATGGAGCCTTAGCAGACTTAATGTCAACACGAAATGTCGTCTAATTATTTTTCTAGAAAATCCAGGCCACTCGATATTTCCTACATATTCTAGCACAAGTCATGCCAAAATTCACGAAAAATTCCGACATGACCTTTGCTAAAATAGGACATATCGACCGCCTGAAATTTGCCAGAACGGAAATTAATCAACACTCCGGCAAAACATAGGCCACTCGGAGGTGTAACATGAACTTGACCGACCACTTGGGCAACCACATATCCTATTTGAGCAATACAAGATATACATCTTTTTATCTACATCATATCTTATAGGACTCATATTGGCATGGAGATTTGGCTGGTCTCACCTCGAAGTCGGAGGGGGTCGGTGACGGGGACGACGGTGGGGATGATGGAGGGGCTCCTTGATTTCTGCAAAAGGGAAAACCCTATAAATAAAACCCTAGCGAACGCATCGATGCGGGAATAATAGCTTAAACTAAAAAAATAACAACAAATGTGACATGTTCAACTAGTTCTATTAATTCAAATAGTTCTTACTAAATATAAACTTACTATAAATATAAATAAACTAAAAATAAACTAGTTCAACTAGTTATATTAATTTTCTTACTAAAAATACATTAGTTCTATTAATTCAACTAGTTCTTACTAAAACTAAACTAGTTCAACTAGTTTATTAATTTACTTACTAATTATTTTAAACACTTACTAAAAACAATAAAAAAACTATATTGAATTTTTTCTCTAAACTAAACACTACTGCCGTAATTAACATCCAGTTAAACCCTACTGCTCTAACCCTACTGCCCTAGTTCTTAAGCATCTACAAGTACTAACTAATTAGATGAACCCTACCTAGGTGCTTAAGCATCTAAAACTACTTAAGCACCCATTGATGAACCCTAGGAATTTGTCCTAAAAACTAATTAACTATCTACAACTACTGCCCTAATTAACATCTAGTTTACAATTAAGCATCTACAACTACTTCCCTAATTAGCATCTAATTTGATGAACCCTAACTAATTTGATGCACTATAAAATTTGATGAACCCTAGCTAGAAACCCTAGCTAGGCATAGGTAGGGGAGGAGGAGGAGGAGGTGTAGACGTGCTCACCTCGGGCGTCGGTAGAGTTAGGGAGCGGCCGAGGGAAGGGCAGGCGGCGTCGAGGTCGGGGTCGGGCTCGGCCGCGCGACGGAGGGCGGCGATGTAGTGCGATGGCGAGGTCTGGGTCAGGGGAGGCGTCGAGGTCGGGGGCGGCGTCGAGGCCATGCGGAGGGCGATGGGAGAGCGCGCGGTGGCCGACGACAATGCAGGGCGACGACGGCGCGGTGACAGCAGAGGAGTTGGATTTGGGAGAAGTGGCCATGGAGAAGAAGAACTGCACGGTTAAGTCAAAAAGAGTAGTAGAGTGGTCCAGGAAAAGCGCTATTGCTACATTAGCTATAGCTAACTTAGCTATAGCGCTGGCTGACAGAACGCGCTACTGTGAAGTTAGCTATAGCGCGTGTCCTGAAAGCACGCTGTTGCTACGCCTTTTTCCTTTATTTTTATTTTTCATTTGTTTTCCTTCACATTTTCATTTTTTCCTTCCCCTTTTTCTATTTCTTTAATTTTCATTTACTTTTCTATATGATTTTCATTTGATTTTCCTTTCATTAGCAGTAGCGCTTTCTGGGTAAAACACGCTGCTATAACAACCTTAGTAGCAGCGCGCTTTGCTTAAGCTTGCTACTACTATTGGTAGCCTAGTGAGAACAGTAGGGGAATTGTAGTTGCAGCGCTTCTTCGCTGAGACGCACTACTACTGTAAACTTAGCTGCAACGCATTTCTTTGCCACTGCTAGTGGTAAGTAGTAGTAGCGCTTATTTTTGTCCCGCGCTACTGGTAACATTATGTGTATAAGGTTTTCCCTAGTAGCGACTCTTGGCTGCATATATGAGATAGTAAGGCATGGAAAAAATGGTGGGAGCTAGTGGGTTCAAGTCTTCAAGGGCCTAGCTAGCTATACGCGTCCTCCAAGGTAAAAAGTACTAGTACTAGTAAGTACTCCTTAATACTACTACAATGAAAGAGAAGGCGAGAGGGTTAAAATAATAATACCAAATTGTAGTACTAGTACTAGTAAACATGTCCCAGTCAAGAAAAGAAAAGAACTAAGAAGTACTACTACTCTAACACATAGCAATGAGAAAATGGAATACCTGGGTAGATGGTGACGGTCCGATCGTGGTAGATCGTGTGACCATGTTGCACATCAGTGGTACCATGGGTAACGGCTGCTAAGATAGTTGATCCCAATATGCCAAAGTAAGCTACAAGGTTCCAGGTTAGACCAAATAGCGGATGCAAATGCACATCCAAGATCGGCGATCTTATTTTGATCGGGGGAAGACTGGTCCCTGTAGAATACTGGAGTACCCTTAGGGATGAAAATGATGGTTTGTGCATTCCGTTTGTAATATCCCATACTGTAGGATAGCAACTAGATGAAACAAGTCCCCTGGCTTGTCACCGCAAAGATGCGGCCTACATGGCACAAGACGTTTTCGAATGTGTAGGGGTACAAATCTGCCGCGGCCAACATGTGCCAGCCTCTGCCGATACAACCATTTGTATTAATGGCAATCCTTATGTCGAACACCGTGATGAGATAGGTGCATTGCTTTGTTGGCGAGTCTGCACTTGCTATCTTCTTCAACCTCATGTAGGCATCATCATACGTATTCATGCCCAGGTAGTCTGGAAGGCCGATCCAAATGGTGGAGAAGGGGTCTACGGAAACGGCCGCACCGATGTGGATGTTGTGAAAAATGATGGTGGTATCCGACTAGAGGTATGCAAGCCAGTCTCCGTTGGTACCAACCCAGACCTATATATAAGACGGCAGGCAGTGGAGAAATTACAGGATGAAATAACTAAGTACTATATTTAGAATATATACTACATGATCAAACTCCTTGACTGACATGCTCATCAGACAAAATCTGACTACCTCTCAACATCGACAACTCTAGCGAAGTCAATGTGCAACCACAGGCAGGTAGTGGTGGACTGTTTGATGGATTGTCCCATAGAATAACCTTTTGCTCGAGAACACATGGAAGACCAACAAGCATGGCCTTTTCCCAAGCATGTTTATGCACTGTCTTAAAATAGTTGGTGCAAGAAGAACCGAATCTTGCGCCGGTGAGGACGTCGGAGCGGCGTGCGATTTCTCCCAGAGGATCATCGTCCAAGGTCTCCCTGCCCCGACGAGGAGGAGAACCGCCTGGCGAATCCATGGGAGCAGCGACGAACTGCCTTGGTCTCTTCGGGGGGAGGGGAACTGGCGAGGAGGAGATAAGAGCGTAATCGCAGGGCCTCATCCCTTCGTTAAGGAAGTTATGCGGACATGCATAGTGGTAGTGCCTGGTGTGATCCATGCGACACATAGCACATGACGCAACACACACGCTCATGCTCAAGTGCTCAACCTACTCCCTTTGTCCATGAAATAATGTACATATAGAGATTTACATATTGACCAAGAGGAATCGGAACTTCATGGCATAATTAATGCCCAAAAGTAGCAGACTTATGTGTGCATGCAACCATTGAGAGAAGAAGACTAAATGAGGGTTGTTGCATGATGTAATTAAGGATATACATGCAACCTATAGCTAGATAACAAGTTGTTGCATTAATTAGTCAATCAATATCGATTAGATTAAAGGATAAGTGCATTGGAAGTGTAGATGTACACTCTTTGTTGGAAAAATTTGTAATGCTAGATGTATAGTTTTTCACGGACCGAGGGAGTACACGTACATGCACTCACATACACAACCAGGGTGGTTCGCACGCAAGGGTTGGACTCCTGTCGCGCGTGCGTAAAGTTTTGTTTAACTGATCCTTCTTTTGTTTCCAAGGTCCCGTGAACATTCCACCACCTATACTTGAAAATTTTTATAACCAAGGGGGAGATGACGATGCTGATGATCACGAGCATGAGGACGAGCAGGACCCATATACTCAGTGGCGCTTGGCAACTTATTCTGATGGATCACCTCTTCTTGTCTGTATACAGGGCACTGCTAATTTTACTAAGGAAGTAGGTGTTGTCTCGCATGCTCGCACTCTCCGGACCTATTCCAACATCCCTTGCAGGGTATTCGGGATGGATACTAGTGTACTAGCACCAACACCTTCTACCTGCTTCAGTATTGAATGTCTTGGAGGAAACTCGCTCTTCCTTGGAAAAAACTATCCAATGATGGTGGAAGGCGATCCAGCTGCTGTTGACACAACGTTACTACCATTTATGAGAAGCAACTATATCTATACCTCAGCCATTGCTATGCTTCCCTACCGTCCCAATATGGGTCTTGACATAGGTTGCTTCATCCTGGATGATCAGTCCTGCATTGGTCTCGAGATTGACAGTAGCTGGCCCTTCCTAGAGAATCACTTCTAGTTCAAAGCAAGCATTTACAATGCCAAGGAGTGGTTGAGCTGAAGTTCATTTCATCACTTTGTTATTTGTTGTGTGAGAAAAACTTCACTTTACTAGAATGTTTTGTTGGAAATGATCTATAATCTAATGTGTATCCTCGTTCTCGATGTGGGTTGATGACTTGTTATATGTAAACAATGGTACATCTGCATATGCGCCCATCAACTCACGCCTGCTAGTGGTGTCCATATGAACAGTGCTAGTGATTTTAGTTGCAAAAATTAGATAGAGCTAGTGATTTTTAGCTGCATATTTTGACAAATCGCAGTGTTACAAGGTTGACAAATGGCAATGTTACTAGATAAACAAATGTCAATCTTTCCAGTTTGACAAATGACAACATACAGAAAATGACAGATGCAAATCTTACCCAATTGTTTCTACATGGTTGCACACGGGTCATGCAAAACAACCGTTTAAGTTGAAGGGATGCACACATCCTGCACTGCGAGGGAATACCATAGCTCTCGCTTTGCATACGGGTGTTCAATCTAAAACCTTTGCGATCAAGAGCTACATAAATCCTGCTCGGCACATTTTCCCTTGGCTTCCTGGGGAAGCTGTCGGTTTGCATACGGGTGTTCTAACTAAAAACGTTTGCAATGAGTGTCTTATATTTAAAAACCATTGACATTTTTTTCAAAAGAAAATTGTTTGATAAGTCTGTACATTAAGAGAGAAAAACACAAGTTTGTTCAAACCATATCTTTCATTCAGTCACACTGCGAATTTATATTCATATGATCGAGAATTCGAGATACAGTATTAAAACCCGAAAAAACTATTTCCGGCGGCGGCGGAGGCGGCGTGCCGCGCCATCGTTGTCGTTGTCGTCCTCTGGGATGCCGTTGTTGAAGTCTTCAAGGCAGCTCAAAATGTTCTTCACATGTAAATCAAACATCATGTCGTCGCACGATCGATGGGCGGGGCGCGGGAGGATGACAACTGGCGCCGCTGAGAGGTAGCGGTCGACGGCAGCGTCCCATGCCACTGAGGGGGGCGCGCGCATGGCCACGGGCACAGGCATGGCGGGTGCAGCCAAACACACGGGGACCGGCGCCGCGGTGGGTGGAGGGGCATGCACGGGCAGGGGCACGGGCACGGCGGGTGCAGCCAAACGCATGGGGGTCGGCACTACGGTGGGTGGAGGCGCGCGCGGGCACGGGCCCAGGCGCTGCCGCTGGCATGCACACGAGCTCGTGTGGGTCCGCGGAGACCTTGCTGACGCCCGCGGCTTCCAGGTCTGCGATAGTGCTCGGCGACCAGCCCGTCAATGCTACGGGGATGGTCGCTGGCGCGGGCGCGGGGATGGGAGCTGGGACGGGGGCAGCAACCGCCATGGACAGCTCGTTTTGGGACATGTCCATGAGGCGCCATTCCTCCTTATTTTCTATCTCCTCCGGCTCAGACTCGACTTCACCAAACTTGAAGACTAGTGGGAGATGATCATTCTGTGTCATGGCATTGGTGGAGGTCTGGAGGAGGGAGGGGGATGGGAGGCGAACAGTAAGGCCGCCCGTATTAAACAGCTCCTCGGGCGCCATTAATGGAGAGGAAGGCGGGCGGCCATGGAAGTCAAAGGGATCACTTCCCAGTGAGATTGCGTAGCATACAGCTCGCATGCTTCCCAGCGAGCCTGCGCATTGGAGGACAGCTTGCATGCCTCTCGGTCAGCCTGCGCACCGGACTCCGCTCACACGCCTCCCGTTCAGTCAAGGTCAAGCAGCTGTCCGCACAACACCTCCTAGAGCCATTAAAACAAAGACACAATTTGCATTATACAACCATTTGAGATATTAATGTGGCAGCTACTTTTTCAAAATGCCTTTTTTGGCTGTTATTCGAGTGCGCCTTCTCTCAAAATTAACACAAAAAATACCTTAGCATGTCGGGTGCCATTCCATGAAAGCATGCCAAGTTTCATGAATTTCAGATGAGTTTTGGCTTTACTAGAATTTAAAAATAAAGTATCCCAACGTTTTGCCGGCAATCAACGGTGCCCTAGTGTTTGAATTTCGTTCCCATTTCTTACATGGGACCTAAGCATGCACCCAAAGACACATATTTGATTTTTCAACCAATTTATATGCATTAGAGCATGTGCATGTAGTTCAAATTTGAATTATGCACATAAATGCAATGAAAACTCAATTAATGCATAAAAATGTCCAAATGAACCCCGAAAAATCCCAAAATTGACACAACACTCCTCTTGTTCTATGTTAACATGAGAAATTTTTTGAAAGCAATAAGAGACAATGGATATTGTTTCCTCCCCAAAGGTGGGACGTTCCCTACCGAAACCATCACGCTTGTTGTGAGAAGCTCTGGTTTGTGAGAAGCATATCCCCAAACCTACCCCAAATGGGACAAAAAAAATTTACCATGACATGTTGATGCCGCTCCATGATAGCATGCCAAGTTTCATAAATTTCGGAAGAGCTTTGGATTTACTAGAATTTAAAAACCAGGTATCTCAATGTTTGCGGCCGAGTGACTGTGGCAGGGTGTTTGACATTCATTCCCATTTCTTGCATGGGACCTAAGCACGCACCCAAGGACACATTTGTTTTTTCAACCAATTTATATGCATTAGAGGATGAGCATGTAGTTCAAATTTGAATTATGCACATAAATGCATTGAAAACTCAATTAATGCATAAAAATGTCCAAACGAACCCTGAAAAATCCCAAAAATTGACACAACACTCCTGTTGTTCTATGTTGACACGAGAAAAAATTTGCAAGCAATAAGAGGCAATGGATATCGTTTCGTCCCCAAAGGTGGGACGTTCCCTACTGAAACCATCTGGCTTGTTGTGAGAAGCTCTGGTTTGTGAGAAGCATATCCCCAAACCTGCCCCAAATGGGACAAAAAATTTACCACGGCATGTTGATGCCGCTCCATGACAGCATGCCAAGTTCATGAATTTCAGACGTGCTTTGGATTTACTAGAATTTAAAAACCAGCTATCTCAAAGTTTGCGGCCGAGTGACCGTGGCAGGGTGTTTGACATTCATTCCCATTTCTTGCATGGGACCTAAGCATGCAACCAAGGACACATATTTGAATTTTCAACCAATTTATATGCATTAGAGCATGTGCATGTAGTTCAAATTTGAATTATGCACATAAATGCATTAAAAACTCAGTTAATGCATAAAAATGTCCAAACGAACCCCGAAAAGTCCCAAAAATTGAAACAACACTCCTATTGTTCTATGTTGACATGAGAATTTTTTTGAAAGAAATAAGAGGCAATGGATATCGTTTCGTCCCCAAAGGTGGGATGTTCCCTTCCGAAACCATCAGGCTTGTTGTGAGAAGCTCTGGTTTGTGAGAAGCATATTCCCAAACATGCCCCAAAAGGGACAAAAAATTTACCACGGCATATTGATACCACTCCATGATAGCATGCCAAGTTTCATGAATTTCCGACGAGCTTTGGATTTACTAGAATTTAAAAACTAGGCATCTCAATGTTTGCGGCCGAGTAACCATGGCAGGGTGTTTGACATTCATTCCCATTTCTTGCATGGGACCTAAGCATGCAACCAAGGACACATATTTGAATTTTCAACCAATTTATATGCATTAGAGCATGTTCATGTAGTTCAAATTTGAATTATGCACATAAATGCATTGAAAACTCAGTTAATTCATAAAAAATGTCCAAATGAACCCCGAAAAATCCCAAAAATTGACACAACACCCCTGTTGTTCTATGTTGTCACAATAAATATTTTGAAGGCAATAAGAGGCAATGGATACCCTACCGAAACCATCAGGCTTGTTGTGAGAAGCTCTGGTTTGTGAGAAGCAAATCCCCAAACCTGCCCCAAATGGGACAAAAATTTACCACGGCATGTTGATGTCGCTCCATGATAGCATGCCAAGTTTCATGAATTTCAGACGAACTTTGGATTTACTAGAATTTAAAAGGCAGGTATAGCAATGTTTGCGGACGAGTGACCGTGGCAGGGTGTTTCACATTCATTTCCCATTTCTTGCATGGGACCTAAGCATGCAACCAAGGGCACACATTTGAACTTTCAACCAATTTATATGCATTAGAGCATGTTCATGTAGTTCAAATTTGAATTATGCACATAAATGCATTGAAAACTCAATTAATGCATAAAAATGTCCAAACGAACCCTGAAAAATCCCAAAAATTGACACAACACTCCTGTTGTTCTATGTTGACACGAGAAAAAATTTGCAAGCAATAAGAGGCAATGGATATCGTTTCGTCCCCAAAGGTGGGACGTTCCCTACTGAAACCATCTGGCTTGTTGTGAGAAGCTCTGGTTTGTGAGAAGCATATCCCCAAACCTGCCCCAAATGGGACAAAAAATTTACCACGGCATGTTGATGCCGCTCCATGACAGCATGCCAAGTTCATGAATTTCAGACGTGCTTTGGATTTACTAGAATTTAAAAACCAGCTATCTCAAAGTTTGCGGCCGAGTGACCGTGGCAGGGTGTTTGACATTCATTCCCATTTCTTGCATGGGACCTAAGCATGCAACCAAGGACACATATTTGAATTTTCAACCAATTTATATGCATTAGAGCATGTGCATGTAGTTCAAATTTGAATTATGCACATAAATGCATTAAAAACTCAGTTAATGCATAAAAATGTCCAAACGAACCCCGAAAAGTCCCAAAAATTGAAACAACACTCCTATTGTTCTATGTTGACATGAGAATTTTTTTGAAAGAAATAAGAGGCAATGGATATCGTTTCGTCCCCAAAGGTGGGATGTTCCCTTCCGAAACCATCAGGCTTGTTGTGAGAAGCTCTGGTTTGTGAGAAGCATATTCCCAAACATGCCCCAAAAGGGACAAAAAATTTACCACGGCATATTGATACCACTCCATGATAGCATGCCAAGTTTCATGAATTTCCGACGAGCTTTGGATTTACTAGAATTTAAAAACTAGGCATCTCAATGTTTGCGGCCGAGTAACCATGGCAGGGTGTTTGACATTCATTCCCATTTCTTGCATGGGACCTAAGCATGCAACCAAGGACACATATTTGAATTTTCAACCAATTTATATGCATTAGAGCATGTTCATGTAGTTCAAATTTGAATTATGCACATAAATGCATTGAAAACTCAGTTAATTCATAAAAAATGTCCAAATGAACCCCGAAAAATCCCAAAAATTGACACAACACCCCTGTTGTTCTATGTTGTCACAATAAATATTTTGAAGGCAATAAGAGGCAATGGATACCCTACCGAAACCATCAGGCTTGTTGTGAGAAGCTCTGGTTTGTGAGAAGCAAATCCCCAAACCTGCCCCAAATGGGACAAAAATTTACCACGGCATGTTGATGTCGCTCCATGATAGCATGCCAAGTTTCATGAATTTCAGACGAACTTTGGATTTACTAGAATTTAAAAGGCAGGTATAGCAATGTTTGCGGACGAGTGACCGTGGCAGGGTGTTTCACATTCATTTCCCATTTCTTGCATGGGACCTAAGCATGCAACCAAGGGCACACATTTGAACTTTCAACCAATTTATATGCATTAGAGCATGTTCATGTAGTTCAAATTTGAATTATGCACATAAATGCATTGAAAACTCAATTAATGCATAAAAATGTCCAAACGAACCCTGAAAAATCCCAAAAATTGACACAACACTCCTGTTGTTCTATGTTGACACGAGAAAAATTTGCAAGCAATAAGAGGCAATGGATATCGTTTCGTCCCCAAAGGTGGGACGTTCCCTACTGAAACCATCTGGCTTGTTGTGAGAAGCTCTGGTTTGTGAGAAGCATATCCCCAAACCTGCCCCAAATGGGACAAAAAATTTACCATGGCATGTTGATGCCGCTCCATGACAGCATGCCAAGTTCATGAATTTCAGACGTGCTTTGGATTTACTAGAATTTAAAAACCAGCTATCTCAAAGTTTGCGGCCGAGTGACCGTGGCAGGGTGTTTGACATTCATTCCCATTTCTTGCATGGGACCTAAGCATGCAACCAAGGACACATATTTGAATTTTCAACCAATTTATATGCATTAGAGCATGTGCATGTAGTTCAAATTTGAATTATGCACATAAATGCATTAAAAACTCAGTTAATGCATAAAAATGTCCAAACGAACCCCGAAAAGTCCCAAAAATTGAAACAACACTCCTATTGTTCTATGTTGACATGAGAATTTTTTTGAAAGAAATAAGAGGCAATGGATATCGTTTCGTCCCCAAAGGTGGGATGTTCCCTTCCGAAACCATCAGGCTTGTTGTGAGAAGCTCTGGTTTGTGAGAAGCATATTCCCAAACATGCCCCAAAAGGGACAAAAAATTTACCACGGCATATTGATACCACTCCATGATAGCATGCCAAGTTTCATGAATTTCCGACGAGCTTTGGATTTACTAGAATTTAAAAACTAGGCATCTCAATGTTTGCGGCCGAGTAACCATGGCAGGGTGTTTGACATTCATTCCCATTTCTTGCATGGGACCTAAGCATGCAACCAAGGACACATATTTGAATTTTCAACCAATTTATATGCATTAGAGCATGTTCATGTAGTTCAAATTTGAATTATGCACATAAATGCATTGAAAACTCAGTTAATTCATAAAAAATGTCCAAATGAACCCCGAAAAATCCCAAAAATTGACACAACACCCCTGTTGTTCTATGTTGTCACAATAAATATTTTGAAGGCAATAAGAGGCAATGGATACCCTACCGAAACCATCAGGCTTGTTGTGAGAAGCTCTGGTTTGTGAGAAGCAAATCCCCAAACCTGCCCCAAATGGGACAAAAATTTACCACGGCATGTTGATGTCGCTCCATGATAGCATGCCAAGTTTCATGAATTTCAGACGAACTTTGGATTTACTAGAATTTAAAAGGCAGGTATAGCAATGTTTGCGGACGAGTGACCGTGGCAGGGTGTTTCACATTCATTTCCCATTTCTTGCATGGGACCTAAGCATGCAACCAAGGGCACACATTTGAACTTTCAACCAATTTATATGCATTAGAGCATGTTCATGTAGTTCAAATTTGAATTATGCACATAAATGCATTGAAAACTCAATTAATGCATAAAAATGTCCAAACGAACCCTGAAAAATCCCAAAAATTGACACAACACTCCTGTTGTTCTATGTTGACACGAGAAAAAATTTGCAAGCAATAAGAGGCAATGGATATCGTTTCGTCCCCAAAGGTGGGACGTTCCCTACCAAGACCATCAGGCTTGTTGTGAGAAGCTCTGGTTTGTGAGAAGCATATCCCCAAACCGGCCCCAAATGGGACAAAAATTTACCACGACATGTTGATGCCGCTCCATGATAGCATGCCAAGTTTCATGAATTTCAGACGAGCTTTGGTTTTACTAGAATTTAAAAACCATGCATCTCAATGTTTGTGGCCGAGTGACCATGGCAGGGTGTTTGACATTAATTTCCCATTTCTTGCATGGGACCTAAGCGTGAAACCAAGGGCACAAATTTGAATTTTCAACCAATTTATATGCATTAGAGCATGTGCATGTAGTTTAAATTTGAATTATGCACATAAATGCATTGAAAACTCAACTAATGCATAAAAATATCTAAACGAAGCACACAATCATTCAAAGTGAATGGTTTGGCGGCACCGCACGCAAAGTTTCCCTCCACATTTCCAAAATTTTGGCCTACCGCCAAAATATGAACCCCCTCCCCCCTTCCCCACCCCCTTTTCTCCCCAGCACAAGTCACATTTCCCCTGTTTCCTCCTTCCTTCCTTCCTTCCTTCCTAAGCTATAGCCACTTCCTCGCTCTCGTCATCTCGCATCCTACCGTCGGGGTCGCTTTGGTCTTCTTCAAAGACTTCTCCAGCGATTCCTCCTCTGGCGACAACTCCTTCACCACCCGGGTATACCTCTCTTCTCTCTCTCGGGCTATGACCTAGAATGAAGGATTTTTACTCGGCGGTCGATTTGAGTCATTTCTTCCTCTTGTAGCTCCCTATGACCATCAGTGAAAACGAATGGAGCGGGGTGGCTGAAGATCTATCTGCTCGTTGTCACCATCAATCTCCATGCGTGAAGCTAGTTGCGTTTGAATCTATGGACAGTGGGAGGAAGTTTCTGGCTTGTGTAGAGAAGGTTACCCTCTTTCATTGTTACAAATCATTTGTTAGATGTGATTCAGGCATTGTCACGGTCCCAACCCATTCATACCACACCTTCAAAAAAACGCATCCTAAGACAGTGTCACAGTTTGTACCTAGTATCTTAAATTGTTGCCATCTCATCAGCGGTGCCATTAGAAAATTATTTGGCACCGATTTCAACAGTTTGTGCAGCCAACTTTGGTCCACACATTCGAGCAGCCAAGCAGTAAAATACTAAATCTTTATGGAACGAAGGAACCAGGCATCAGAGAAACTACGTGCTCCGGAGTCCGGGTCCCTGATTTTTTTCTGCTGCATCGGCTTGCCACTTCAGGGCACCAGTGCGAGATGTAGCAACAGTTGTCTTTACCCCAATTTTGGCATACATAGTGGATGACCTTAGTGCTATTTGTTACATGTTACTAAATTTCTGCATGTACACACCTGTTAGTATCAATTTGTTGTCATCCAAACACTATCGCTATGTTATTGCAGTTATATTTACCTTCCTCATAAAATGTTCAATTTGTTACTTATTGTACATGAGTAAGAACTTGTAGCATTGTTGTAGTTAATTATAGCTTCTGATGTTCTAGAATTTGGTTGTTGTCTCAGTAGCAATTAATTCATTTGCACATTGATCTTTTTGAGAAGATATGTCATAATTAACATGTTTCTTTAGTCTTTCAAAATAAGCATGGGTGATTTTCTATGTTGGTATAAACCCATTTCCCCTACAATTATTACTAATCTAGTTCTAAATATTATAGGATGAACGGAACTATTCTTACCTGGAGTGGGTTGATCAAGATTGGCCATAGTCTTTGAAGATGTGCCTAGCGAAGCTCTGGAGCATGTATGAGGAAGAGAACAGATGTAGGCTTAGAAAAACTATTGTCAACGCTGAAGAATATTTCAAGATGCGGGATAAAAAAGGAAGGTGGAGAATGAGCTCAGGTTTTTTAAATCAGACTTTGCTAAGATGGTGTTGGCGAAGGAGGAGGAACTTTCCCAGTTAGCCAGTGCAAAACAGGTTCTTACTGAGCTAGAAGCAGAGGTGGATAAGACAAGCCTGGATGATCTCAATTAGGGAAATGAATATACTGTTCTTATGAAGTTGAACTAGCTATATGTTGTACTGTGGTGTTTTCATGTAGCTATCGTACTATGATGTTATAATATATTTATGTGCCTGATATGAAATTGGCAAACAGTTGTTCGATATGAAATATGAATTTGCGTAATACTAGAACTATTAATTGTAAACTAATAAACCTGCTAAATGTGTCATGGACCTCTGCAAACGGTTCTAGCACTAAAGCGCTTGCAATGGATATCCCAATGCCACACAATTTTCTTCATCAAATCATGTGTGATGTAGTTGATAAAAGCAAACAGTTAGCCAAGGCAGACCATGTGTGATAGTTACAACTTTCACACACGAGCCTACACATAAAACTGTGTGGGATGTACATACAAACGGAAACGTTTTCCCTGGTTTGACTGTGTGGGATGTACATAAGAACAGACACATATTCCTTGGATTGACTGTGTGTGATATATATACCTACGGAAATGTTTTTCTAGGATTCACCATGTGGTATGTACATACCTATGGCAATGTTTTTCTGGGATTCACCGTGTGGGATGTACATACATATGGAAAGTTTTTTCTAGGATTCACCATGTGGGATGTACATACCTATGGAAATGTTTTTCTGGGATTCATCGTGTGGGATGTACATACGTATGGAAACGATTGGGTTTAGATGCCTCGCCCGATCGCACACGGCCCCAACCTGTGTCCCAGGAGGGCCTATCCCTGACGGTTTCTGGGTTGTGTGGGAAGGACCCCACTATCGCCCACACTCACTTGGCGACGGTTCCAAATGTCGTCGTGGAAAGGGGTTAAAAACTATTTGTATAGCATCAACATGTACTAGTGAAGGTTCACAGGAGTTCGAACTATTCAACTCCCAAAGAGGCGAAGAGCCAAGCGCAAGGTTTATAGGAGTTTTCGTCCTGGTACTACAACTATAGCAAATGATCGCTACTGTAGATGCCACCACGTGACCTACAGCCAAAGCTGTGCCACCTTTTTTTCTCACAGAGTGTGTTGGAGACTGTGCAACAGCCACACAAGTTGCACGTACACATAACACATTTATTAATAACTAGAAAGAGGCCCATGCATTGCATGGAACATCAAGATGCATTTATATGAGTAGTTTATCTTGTGGGAGATAAGGATGAACGAGGGAAGGCCTTATCTGCAAATGTGGAAAGAGGTGCGGCTATCTTTTTGCAAAACTGTCATAGTTTCCTTCCTATCCGTCGGATATAGATCGGACGACCTTTATTGCAGGTTGGCACGCACACCATCATCACCAACTCCATTTTTTATAAGAGTAGAGATAAATTCTAAAGGACAAATGCCAGCATGACACACAAGTTCATCTCCTCTTCATGTGATAAATTTGTGCAAGACTACTCTACATATCCTATATACTTAAGAAGTTCATCCCCACTATGGTACTTATCTTAACATGCAAGCTATCCATGTCATCAACAATGCACCTCGGCAAGCAAACCTCGAAAACAAATCTTTTCTTTTTATTACGCTCTTCGTTCCCTTTCCATCTTCTGTAACCTACGAAACGCATCGTCTTATCGAACGATTTTCCAGCGACGCATGTGTTTCGTCTGCAGCCGCGAAGATGGGCGGACATCGTCAACCAATCAATCCACTCATCATAAACAAGATCAATATTTCCCATGGTCTGGCGGCTTGATAACAATATTCGTGCGAGGGTGCTCCTCCAGCTCTAAGCATCGATCAGCCTGCCTCAGGTTCGCCGGTTTTGCTCCGCTTTGACGCCTCTCTGGGCGATGGGACGCAGCCGAGCGGAGGTTGTTCCTCTACTCAGGGCCCTCCTTGCGCCGGTGGCCACAGATGTGTTGGACACGCCCATCCCCATAGCAGCCTCCGATCGGGTATGCTGGATGCCATCTTTGATGTAATAGCATTCCCAAGATGTATGCGTCAAACATTTGGCATAAGGAATAACAAAAGTAGGATCATGCACATACAAGTCTTTTATGTGCTCAAAGCCAATGCCATTCAATTCTAGTCTGGTGACAAGCATGCATATGCGTGAAAGTGCGTCCGCCGCAACATTTTCTTTACCTTTAATGTACTTGATGACATAAGGAAATGACTTAATGAATTCACTCCATTTAGCATGATGCTTGTCAACTTAGTTTGACCCTTGAGGTATTTAAGTGTTTCATGGTCGGTATGGATGAAAAATTCATGCAGGCGAAGATAATGTTCCCATTCATGCAAAACTCGCACTAAAGCATATAGCTCTTTGTCATAGATGGGGTAATTGAGTTGCGCTCCTGTAAGTTTCTGATCTAGGGTGGAACCCTATACGGCCGATCTTTCATGAAAGGAGCAGACCCCGCGAAGAACACAGAGAACACGAGGGGGAACACGAGGGGAAACACAAGGGGCAACACAAGAGAATCACTCAAACCAACAAGAACAATTACACATATGCCAGATCCGAGTACACCAAGAGATCACACGATTCAAAGTCAACACGGGATGATACAAAGGGTAACCGGTTCTTCTCCGTGAGGAGGTCTTGATGGGGGTCTTCTCCGCGAGGAGGTCTTGAATCCAACGTGGATCTTCTCCGAAGAGGGGCCGCGGTCTCTCTAAAGGAGTAGATCCGTATGGATGAGCAAAGCTCTATCTCAAGTATGAGCTAAACCAATGCTAACCCTAGAAAGAGGGAGGAGGAGGTCTATTTATAGTCTTAGTGCAAAAGCGGACGAAGTGAGGGGGTACATGGGCCTCGAGCCCGAGTCATGTGCGCAGACAGGTACCGGACGTCCGGTGGGTAGGGGTCGTCCGGTGGCTCATGGGCGTCCGGATGGCCAGTAGCTTCCGGACTTCCGCTGGTTCTGGTTCGGTTGAGGTAGCACCGGATTTCCGGAGGTGGCCGATCGTCCAGTGGCGTCGGACATCTGCTAGGTTGGCTCGGGTGCGGTGTCGCCGGTTGTCCGGTCCTGGCCGGACGTCTGCTCACTGTAGCTCAGCTAGGGCTTCGGGTTCCGGACGTCCGGTCCTGACCGGTTGTCTGGTGGCTGTAGCTTCATGGGCAGCCCTTCTTCTTGACCTTGGCACTTGGTGTCCTGGCTGTCATGTCCGTTGGATGTAGCTGCTCTGTGGCTCTCCTCCAAGTACCTGATCACACATAGTGTTTCCGCTTGAGGTAGTAGCCATGTCTCATGTATAGAAAGTGGTAGTTCGAAGAGGAGCGAGTTCACCTTATCCTCGATATCCTTTGCTCGTGCTCTTGTCATTGGTCCAAGTGGTGTCGTAGGAGCCATAGGTAGGTCCATGGGGATCACCTTGGGATGCTCCGCATCATCTCCCCCCCCCCCTTGGGAAAGATCCGACCTCGGATCGAATTCTTCATCACTATGGTAGGGCGAGAGATCCTTGACGTTGAAGATGTCGCTCATGTTGTACTTGTCACGCAGAGGTCGATCTAGTAAGCATTGTTGTTGTAGCGTGCAAGCACCTTGAAGGGTCCATCCGCTCGTGGTAGGAGTTTGGACTTGTGTTCGGTGGGGAACCAGTCCTTGTGAAGGTGTAGCCATACAAGATCTCCAATGTTGAATACCATGGGGTGCTTGTTGAGGTTGAGCTTGGACGCAAGTCATTGTACTTGGCGCTAGATGTTGTACCTTGTGTATTCATGCACCTTCTTGAGATAGTTCACACATGCACTTGCGTCCATATTGATGTGCTCTTGTAGTGGTAGAGGAAGAATGTCCAATGGGGACAACGGGTTGAATCCGTGGACGACCTCGAAAGGGGACTTGCCGGTAATCAAATGTCTTGCACGGTTGTAGGCGCACTTGGCGATTGGTAGGCACTCTTCCCACTCCTTGATATTCCTTTTGATCAACACGTGTAGTAGAGTGGAGAGCGTTCGGTTTGTCACTTCCGTTTGGCCGTCGGTTTGTGGATGGTATGCCGTGGAGAATAGAAGCTTGATTCCAAGCATAGCGCATCGGGTCTTCCAAAAGTAACTCAAGAATTTGACGTCGCGGTCCGTGACAATCTTCTTTGGTACTCCATGTAGGCGCCAGATTTCCCTACAAAAGAGATTGGCAACATGTGAAGCATCGTCTATCTTGTTGCAAGGAATGAAATGAGCCATTTTGGAGAATCGGTCCACAACAACAAACACGAAATCCTTTCCATTTCAAGTCTGAGGAAAACCAGGCACAAAATCCATACTAATATCTTCCCATGGGTGATATGGGATTGGAAAGGGTGTATATACACCATGAGATTGAGCTTTGGACTTAGCTTTCCGACATGCCAAACATTGGTTGGTGAAGTGGTTGACGTTGCGGAACATCTTAGGCCAATAATAGTTCTTGGAGAGTGTAGCAAATGTCTTGTCGCATCCAAAGTGTCCCATTAGTCCTCCTCCATGAGATTCTTGCAAAAGCAACAAACGAAGAGAAGACTCGGGGATGCATAGTTTGTTAGCTCTCATAAGGTAACCATCTTTGACGTAATAGTGTTCCCAAGATGTATGCGTCAAACATTTGGCATAAGGAATAGCAAAAGTAGGATCATGTGCATACAAGTCTTTTATGTGTTCAAAGCCAGTGACATCCAATTCAAGTTGAGTAACAAGCATGCATATGCGGGAAAGAGCGCCCGCCACAACATTTTCCTTACCTTTAATGTAGTTGATGATATAAGGAAATGACTCAATGAATTCACTCCACTTAGCATGACGCTTGTTCAACTTAGTTTGACCCTTAAGATATTTAAGCGTTTCATGATCGATATGAATGACGAACTCATGAGGGCGAAGATAATGTTCCCATTCATGCAAAACTCACACTAAATCATATAGCTCTTTGTCATAGATAGGGTAATTGAGTTGCGCTCCAGAAAGCTTCTCACTAAAGTAAGCTATGGGGCGCTTCTCTTGCGTTAACACACCTCCTATGCCATCACCACTAGCATCGCAATGAATCTCAAAGGGTTTGTCAAAGTTGGGTAATGCAAGCACGGGAGCATGAGTAAGCAAATTCTTAAGCTCATTGAATGTGGTATCTTGGGATGGTCCCCAAACAAATGGTGTATTCTTCTTACTCAAAGCATGCAAAGGTGAAGCGATGGTGCTAAAATCTTTCAAAAATCTACGGTAGAAACCGGCTAAACCAAGGAAGCTACGCACTTGTTCCATGTTGGTTGGTTGAGGCCAATTCTTAATAGCATTGATCTTAGATTCATGAACATAAACACCCTTAGAAGACACAACGAAACCCAAGAAAACAAGCTTGTCAACACCGAAAAGGCATTTGTCCATATTAGCAAAAAGGTGCTCTTTCCTAAGAGCTTGTAGCACGGTCTTAAGGTGGGTGACATGATCTTTGAGAGATTTGCTGAACACAAGAATATCATCAATGTAGACCACAACAAATACACCGATATAAGGTCGAAAAACAAAATGCATGAGTCGCATGAAAGTGCTGGGTGATGCGGATAAACCCACTGGCATAACAAGCCATTCGTATAAGCCAAACTTGGTCTTAAATGTGGTTTTCCATTCATCACCTTCTTGGATGCGTATTTTATAGTAGCCACTCTTAAGATCAATCTTAGAGAAAATTGTGGCTCTGCTAAGTTCATCAAGCATATCATCTAGGTGTGGTATGGGGTAACAATAACGCACAGTAATAGCATTGATAGGACGGAAATCGGAACACATGTGATATGTGCCATCTTTCTTGGGAACAAGGATTACCGGTACGGCACAAGGGCTTAAACTTTCTCGTATGTGGTCGTTGTCGATGAGTTGTTGTACTTGCCGTTGGATCTCCTTAGTTTCCTCGGGGTTAACGCATTAGCTAGGGAGCCTTGTTAGGAAGTGGAGCTCCGGGGATGAGGTCGATTCGGTGCTCGATGCCTTGTAGTGGAGGTTGACCCAGAGGTAGATCATCGGGGAAAACATCTTTGAATTCCTGCAAAAGAGAAGACAACACTAAAGGTAGATTGTGAGACGTGTTAGCTTTTGGTGCCTCATCCTTGCACAAAAGGACATAGTGCATGACACTAGATGGGTTCTCACACACTTCTCTTATCTCACTTTTGGTGGCAAATAGAACTTGTTCTTCTTGTCGCTGATCATGGAGGCACTCGATTTGGGCTTGTGACACTCACTCTCTTTTTGGTGGTTTCTCTCTCACTATTCTCTCCACGATGGGTGGTTTGCTTGTCGGCGATCACTTGGCTTGGAGACATAGGGCGAAGTACGTACTCCTTTCCTTTTGTATTGAAGATATAGTGATTCAATCACTTATTCCCAAACCTCGTGTGGGACTAATCATTTTCATTTACCATCTCATGGAAAACCCTTTTCGTTCTGCTTAGCCCTATCGGGTATTGTAGTGATAGGTTCTGTAGGAACTGGGGGCCGTTGTGGATGACACCTCGATCAAATTGCCATGGTCGTCCAAGAAGAAGGTGGCAAACGGTCATTGGAATGACATCACACTCCAAAGTGTCTTCATAAGTTCCAATTTTGAAGGATACTTGTACCCTATGCTCGACTTGGATAGTGCTGGAGTCGCTAAGCCATTGAACTTTGTAGGGATGGGTGCTTCTTCTTGACCAATTGGAGCTTGGAGCATAGTTCTTCACTTGCTAAGTTATGGAAACTCCATCCATCGATGATGACCTTGACAGACCTTCCATTGATGCCTGCTGAGGGAGTCCTGGACTAAGGGGTCCTCGGGCGTCCGGCCTGTTATCTATGGGCCGGACTGATGGGCTGTGAAGATATGAAGACCGAAGGCTGTACCCGTGTCCGGATAGGACTCTCCTTGGCGTGGAAGGCAAGCTAGGTGAACAACAATGAAGATTCCATCTTATGTAACCGACTCTTTGTAACCCTAGATCCCCCCGGTGTCTATATAAACTGGAGGGTGTAGTCCGAAAAGGATATACTCAATACCTTAGTCATACAGGCTAGACTTCTAGGGTTAAGCCATTACAATCGCGTGGTAGATCAACTCTTGTAATACTCGTATTCATCAATATCAATCAAGAAGGACGTAGGGTATTACCTCCATCAAGAGGGCCCGAACCTAGGTAAAACTTCGTGTCCCCTGTCTCCTGTTACCATCAACCTTATACGCACAGTTCGGGACCCCCTACCGGAGATCTGCCGGTTTTGACACCGACATTGGTGCTTTCATTGAGAGTTCCTCTGTGTTGTCGCTGAAAGGATTGATGGCCCCTTCAATCATCAATAATGATGCCGTCTACGGAGAAACTTTCCTCCCCGGGCAGATCTTCGTGTTCGGCGGCTTCGCACTGCAGGCCAACTCGTTTGGCCATCTGGAGCAGATCGAAAGCTATGCCCTTGGCCACCAGGTCAGATTCGGGAGCTTGAACTACGTCACGGACATCCGTGGAGACTTGATCTTCGCCTGATTCGATTCCGTGGTGGCCGCTCCCTGTCACCCCCATGATCATGACCTAAATCTGTCATCGGGCCGCATCCAGGAGATCGATCCTATAACCGCTCTAGCCCTAGATCTGGAGCAGGCCGCGCCATCCGGAGACGGAAGGATTAACCCCACCTCGGAGACCGCAGATTCCACGGTGTTGGAGCCGTACATGGACCTGGTCTCACACATGGCCTATGCCACCGGAATTCCAGACTCGCCTCCAGCCACAGGTTCCGAACCACGCGAGCCCGCGGATGCCGAGCTTGATCGTTTATCGATCTTCAAATTCAGTGTCGTAGACATCTTCCAGCACTCGCCTTTGGGCGATATGCTGAACTCATTAAAAAACCTGTCCTTGGCGGAGGACCCACAACCGAACTATATCCGGCTCGAACTAGGGGCTGGCGATGGAGAATTTTACGTCCCACCCGCAACCCACTTTATAGCCACGATCGAGGATTTGATCGATGAACTTTATTACAACTCCGAGGACATTGACGGTATGGATGACGATGCCGGAGAAGAGGAGGCCCAGAACCCGCCATTCGCCGGACGCTGGACGGCCACTTCCTCGTATGACATATACGTGGTGGATGCACCAAAGGAGCACAACGGCAATGATAAGGAAGACCCAGTTGAGGATAAACCTTCCAAAATATAGTCAAAGCGTCGTCGTCAGCGGCGCCGCTCCAAGTCATGCCACAGTAAAGATAGCAACACCGACACAGGAGAAGATGACACTTCGGAAGGTGCCGAAGACAACGAAGACCCCCTCGATAAAGCAAATGAACAAGATGAACGGGAAGATGAGCAGGTTAGCCCTGTTAAACAGGCCAAGCACGAAGATTCGGAGGACGATAATTGCCTCCCACTATCCGAAGATGAGGTGGGCCTCGGCACTGAAGATTTCATCGTGCTCGAGGAACCTCTTGAGCAGGAGCGATTCAAGCGCCAGCTAATCGCCATGGCAAGGAGCCTAAAAAGAAGCAGAAGCAACTTCAAGCTGATCAGGATCTGCTCAATGATAAATGGACGGATGTCCTAGCAGCCGAAGAATACGGCCTCAAGTGCCCAACCAAAAGCTACCCAAAGCGCAAATTGCTACCTCAGTTTGACGACGAGGCGCCGGAGTACATACCACCATCGCACAATATGGCCGATCGACCACCACGTGGTCGGGACAAAACGGCAACTCATGCCGAACACCAGCCCGCCCCGCCTCATCACTCAGGTAGAGGTAAATTAGCCCACGGCCATACATATGACCTCCAGCAGACACTAAACAATAAAGCAGGACACACGAGATCAATCTACAGATCACGAGGACGCGCCTCGACACGCGACAAAGGCCACCTATTCAGACGTGACAACCCTAGTCATGGGCGGGCTGAACACCGCAGACGGACTCTATCAGAGCCGCGCCATGATACGGCCCGATATAGAGGCCCCACACATCCTCATTGCTTCACTGATGAGGTCCTGGATCACGAATTCCCAGAAGGATTCAAGCCCGTGAACATAGAATCATATGATGGAACCACGGACCCTGCGCTATGGATCGAGGACTTCATTATCCACATCCATATGTCCCGCGGAGATGACCTCCACACCATAAAATACCTTCCTTTAAAACTCAAAGGGCCAGCTAGGCATTGGCTAAATAGTGTGCCTGAAAATTCCATTGGCAACTGGGAGGACTTGGAAGAGGCTTTCCTCGATAACTTCCAAGGTACATATGTTCGACCTCCGGACGCTGATGACGTAAGCCATATAGTTCAACAGCCCGGGGAGTCTGCCGGGAAATTCTGGACAAGGTTCTTAACTAAAAAGAACCAAATTGTCGACTGCCTGGATGCCGAAGCTCCAGCAGCTTTTAAGCATAGCATCCACGACGAATGGCTCGCTCGCCACCTTGGCCAACAAAAGCCAAAATCCATGGCAGCCCTCACGGCACTCATGACCCGCTTTTGTGCGGGCGAGGAAAGTTGGTTGGCCTGTAGCAAAAACTATGCAAGCGACACCGGCACCCCTGAAGTTAAAAGCAACAAAGACAAGTCTCGATGCAATAGATACAAGCACCGAAACAACAGTGACAACACTGATCATGCGGCGGTCAACGCCGGATTTAGCGGCTCTAAGTTCGGTCAGCGGAAGAAGCTGTCCCAAAAGAACAATTCGGGCCGATAGAGGCAAAGGTGTCCCGTCTTTGGATGAGATGGTGGCTATCGTTTTCGAGGAAGTCAACTTTGATGATCTGACCACGAACGTGCGAGGACATCGCGCCTTAGCAATCGCTAAACCAACTCCGAAAGGTTATTGACCATGCCGGAGCACGATCAACCTGACCATGACGGTCTGTTTCTTGCAGGAAAATGAAGAACAAGAAGGAAACTAAGATTGCAATCTGGATATTGCGAATATAAGGGGAAAGCTTTATTGATCAAAGGTGGTGTTCTGTGACGCCTTTGTCTGGTCGTTTAACACAAATGAAGTACGCGAAGTTGCAGCTATGGTGAACTTTAATCTAAACAAAACTCAAAGTCTAAACAACGCCCTAAGGGATGTATATATGGAGGAAGAGGGGGGGATTTCGTGGCCCTTGGAGGAGGGGTCCGAAACCAACCCTAACTCTTGTTTCCCCACACATATGGACTCTAAAAACAGCCTATACTTAAGTATTTTGAAAATACATTGGCCTGGCCCAATAATAAGGTGACGCAGCACCTAGAATAGCTTCTGGACGAAATTTATGAAGTGGCATCTTGTATATTTTGTCCAAGGCTTCATGCACTCCTTATGGTGGCTTCAAAATCTTGAAATCATCACTTGTAACTCCGTTCTGGATCCCCTTGTGCATGCCATCATCTCCATGCTTGGTCTTGCTCTAGTGTTCATCCCTCTTATCCATGCCAGGCCCTTCATTTGTAAGCAAAACCAATGTATCCGATTTAGGAAGCATCATATTCTCATGAACATCAGAATCATTACCAAGAAACGAAAGTACCTGATAATTTAATTAGCGTGCGCGAGCTCTAGTAATTGGTCCAGTATGTATAGCAGCAGGGGCTGTGGGTGTAACAATGGTATTGATGTCCTCATCACATCCAGCTTGGACCACATACTTGATCGTCCGTGCCAGATTCACGGCACCCCCACAAGCCTACTAATCATACAAATAGAGAGTGATGGGTTTTCAAACAGGCCGACAAATTAAACGCCGAGAACAGGGAAAAGGGATCGCAAAGAGAGGACGATGACGAAGAGCTACGACAACCGAACACAGGGGGATAGAAGAAGTTTCCCCCTCAGGTCAAAACGGTGAACATGATATATGCTACCCACATCCCCAAGAGGGAGCGCAAGCGTGCGCTCAGGGACATCTACGCGATAGAGCCAGTCGCCCCAAAATTCAATTCATGGTCGTCATACCCGATCACTTTTGATCACCGGGATCACCCGACCAGTATCCATCACGGAGGCTCATCATCACTGGTCTTAGACCCGATAATTAATGGGTTACACCCGACTCGTGTCCTCATGGACGGTGGTAGCAGCCTCAATCTGCTTTATCAGGATACAATGCGAAAAATGGGCATTAACCCATCAAGGATCAAGCCTACAAAGACTACCTTTAAAGGAGTCATTCCAGGCGTAGAGGCCGTTGTATGGGCTCAATCACATTAGAGGTTGTCTTCGGATCTGCGGACAACTTCCGAAGCGAGGAGTTAGTCTTCGATATCGTCCCATTCCGTAGCGGCTATCATGCACTGCTCGGACGAACTGCATTTGCTTGATTCAACGTAGTGCCACACTATGCTTATCTCAAGCTCAAGATGCCCGGCCCACGCGGCGTCATAACAGTCAATGGCAATACGGAACGCTCTCTCTGTACAGAAGAGCACACAGCTGCCCTAGCAGCAAAAGTACAAAGCGGCCTTCTCAAGCAGAACGTTCATTCGGCTGTCGAGCCCTCAGACACCCTTAAGAGGGTCCAGACTACTCTGCAGCAGGAGATCTCAGCTCATCAGGAGCTCGACTAGCAATCCGGCCTCCGTCTCAGTCCTGATCAAGCGGTGGCCCGCGTGCCACGCATACATAACTACGCACTCAAAATTACATGGGCATCGACGGAGGCATAGCTAGCTTGTGATCCACGGCACGGCTCAACCGACATCGGATATACACATACTTTCACTTTTGCTTGTTTTATTTCAGGTTTTAATCCCACAGACCCTATCGGGTGGTCTGGTTATTGGTCCTCTTGAAGGATAAACACACCAAGATGGCGAGGAGCGCAGACATACAGGGACTTTTTAGGTGATTCCGTTAACGATAACTCTACCTGTCTTCCAGGACACACATGCAGCTCTTCCCTGGTTTCGGCATGTTAAATAGCCTGTTGATTATTGCACTACTTGTATCAATGTGCCTTGACGTACTAATTACATTACAGTGAAAACAGTTTGTAGCTCGAGCTGTAGGACCCCGGCTTTTTACCTTAACATCTTTTCTGTTTTCTTTCTCTCTTTTCTTTATTTTTTCAGTTTCCCTGTGGATAACCCCATCAGGTAGCACCCGTACACTTTGGTACATTTTGATGTTTGCCAGGGGCTTTATAGCACCCCACATTACGGCAACAAAAGTCCGAACACTTCTTGTAAGTATAGTTCGGCACCTCGAATTTAGCATTATATGCATTGGCTCCGAATCATGTATTTTGTCAATAGTTGGGTTGCCCGACTCCTGTGCTTGCTATCCTACATTCCGCTACATCGTCTAGGGTAGTAAAGGGAGAACTACTGCGATTGTGCCTTGGTCTAAACCAGATGAGCACCTTAGTAGAGAAAGCCGAAAACTGACTGTCATAATGCGGCGAGAGCCGGTTAGCTATTCGAAGGTCTCAAATTGTTGGAGGTTTTTCCGCATTTCGCGAAGGATCGTACTTCCCGATCAGACGCTGACAGCACTCTGGTTCATATACCAGGGGCTGCGCCTATGTTTTATTATAAAACTCCTATGGCTAAGTGAGGGCGTTCAAGCCGTATAGTCTGGTTGCCTGGTTCATGCGCTAAACAACTCCTTCAAGGACCATACAATTGGATCAAGATTGTTTAGATACCATCCTGAACACCTCTGTACTACCTACGTGAGGGCAGAAGCCGACGACTGGCCAACCCTCAGATTTCAAATAACACGACCGCACAGGAGGACATAATCAAAACAAAATTATATCACAAAGTGGATTTGTTTTCATCATACAAGACAAAATAGGAGTGCATTCATTCAAAAATAATGTCCTGCCCGCACTGTGTGGCTACAATACGAGACCCCTCTAGGACATCTGCAAAATAGCGCTCGGGTGTACGGTGCTCCTTGCCCTTCGGCGACCCCTTGGTCAGCTCGACGGCATCCATCTTTTCCCACCACATCTTGCAACGAGCAAAGGCCATCCGAGCACCCTCAATATAGACTGACCGCTCTACGACCTCAAGCCGCGGGCATGCACTAACAAGCCGCTTCACCAGCCTGAAGTAGCTACTGGGTACCGGCGTGGCAGTCCATAGCCGGACTACCAGGCCCCTCATGGCCAGCTCTACCGCCTTGTGTAGCTCGACCAACTATTTCAGCTGGTGGCTGAAGGATACCGGATGTTCTGGTCCAAGATATTGAGACCAGAACAGCTTCTCCGTTGAACTCCCTTCCTCGGCTCGATAGAATTCAGCAGCATCGGATACGCTGCGCGGCAAATCCATAAACGCCCCTGTAGAGCACCAAATTCGGGTAAGTAAAAGGAGTGTTTCCTTCACAGACTTTTTTTTTGCATAATGAAAGCCTTACCCGCCGCAATCTTCTTAGCCGCCTGGAGTTCCTGTAGGGTGCTCTGGGCCTCGGCCCGAGCCTCTTGTGCGCTCTGGCGGGCCTTCACAAGTTTGGACGCCTATGTCTTAATATCACGCTCCAGGGACTCGTACTTCTTGACGGCATCATGAAGCTCTTGCTGAACCTCGCTGACCCGGGCCTCGTGCTTTTTGCGTACAGCGTGTTCCTTGGCCGCTTTGTCCTCGGCCTCGGCTAATGCCTTCTTTAGGGCCGCCACTTCGATCGTGGCCCCTAGCATAGTCCATGACACTTTAGTCAGCACGAAGTATTCATCTTTCCTAACATACACACACAGGTTACTACATACCTTGGCTGTCCTCCAGCTGCTTCTTCACAAGGCTGAGCTCCTCTTCGGCCCGCTCCAGGCTCTGCTTCAGTTCGGAGACCTCCACAGTATGAGTGGCAGCAACCAGCAGCGACGTATGCTTATTTACATAGACATCATATGTTAGACTCTTGCGAAAATTGTTTCGATCCTCCGTTCTGCTTTTCTTTCCGAACACCGAATAGTGCATCAGGGGCTACTGTCTACACTGTAATTACTTCAAAGCCTATTAAAAGGCTAGTGCAGGCTTCGGTGCCTGCTTTTGGTAGACTGAACCTTTGTGATCACCGTACCCATGAGGACACGGTGTTCATCTACAATGGAAGCACCTTGCAGTGCTTCCAGCAGATCATCCGACGCCTCCGGTTGGACGGAGGCCACCAACGGAATAGGCACACCCCCTTTCTAGGAAGGCCGTTCGCCGGACTCTGGAGCCGTATAGGGCTCCGGAATGATATCCGGCTGAGGGCCGAATGGAACTCGGCCCCCACCATCAGTCCCCATGGGGGTTTCTTCCCCCATGTGTGCGGCGGCCGTCGAGTCATCCTTGGACGCCGCCCTGACGATCTCTGTAGCCTCCCCTTGGTCGGGAAAGGCTCTTTGGGACACCACCTCGTCATCGCCTTTGGGAGAGGCAGAGTGAGCAGTTGGCGGCGACATGCTAGCCATCCCCTTCGAGTCTAGCGATCCCTCTATCGAGGATTGTGGAGAACTGTCGCGGGCCGGACTGCAATAGCATAAATTAAACATATTGATATGGCAAAGGGGAAGGGCCATACATTTTGATTTGGTACTCACAAAGTGGCCCGAGGCTTGGTCCGGGGCATTCGCTCCGGACTGCTATCGACATCCCACGCGGAGTTATCCGCGAGAGTGCCCTTCCCCCTCTTGGGTGCCTTCACCTCCAGATTCATGGAGGCCACCCTTTTCTTGCTGCCCCCCTCAGGGGGGAGTTGTCTTATTCCTCCTCAGACGAAAGGTCCGAAGTATCCTTTCGCCGAAGGCCACTCCTGGTCCCCTTGGCCGCCTTCCTATTCTTCTTCTCTGGCACTTCATAAGGTGTCGGGAACAACATCTTCGTCAGGAGTGGGGTCTCTTCGTCTTCGGCTAGCAGGGCTGGACAGTTAATCCGCCTCGCTATGTCAGTCCAGGCCGAAGGAAAAAATTGATAGGAGAGCTTAGACTTCTTTCTCACAATGCGCTGGTAAAGATTGTGCCTTGAGAGCGTGAAATAACTTACCGAATTAGCTTGGCGCTTTGAGCTAAGCATATGATCCTCGGTTGTAGGAGGTGGCGTCTCGCCGGCCTTGAAAAGCACTTTCCAGACATCCTCGTGCATTGTGCCGAAGAGCTTTAGTAGCATCCGATGCTTGGCCGAATCGAATTCCCACAAATAGCAAGTCCGGTGTTGGCACAGGAGGATCCGGCGGATGAGCATAACCTGGATCACATTAACAAGGTTGATCCTATTGGATATCATGTTCTAGACACATGTCTAGAGCCATGTCGGCTCACCCGGAGAACCACAGGTTAGGCCCTTCTCTTGCCAGGAGGTGAGCCGCATCGGAGCTCTGGATCGGAATTCGGCTGCCGCCGTCCAATTGATGTCGCCCGGCTCGGTGATGTAGAACCACCCCGACTACCACCCCTTCACCGTTTACACGAAAGAACCTTCGAGCTAGGTGGTGTTGGTCATCCTACCCAACATAGATCCTCCGCACTCTGCCTGTTGACCGCTCACCACCTTCGGCTTCACATTGAAGGTCTTCAGCCATAGGCCGAAATGAGGTGGGATGCGGAGAAAGGCCTCGCACATGACTATAAATGCTGAGATGTTGAGGATAAAGTTGGGGGCTAGATCATGGAAATATAGCCCATATTAAAACATTAGTCCGCGAACAAACGGGTGGAGAGGGTACCCCCAACCCGTGGACAAAATGCGTGAGGAACACCGCTCTCTCATGAGGCTCGGGGGTGGGGACGATATGTCCCTTGGCCAGAAGTCGGTAAACGATCTCCTTGGCCAGGTATCCAACCTCTCGGAGCTCCTCTATATTTTTCCTCCTAACGGAGGAGGCCATCCACTTGCCGCCGACTCTGGATCCTGACATGGTTGGGTGTTTGTTTGAATGGGAATGAATGAGGACTTGGGCGTTGGAGCTCAAGAGCGGAGAGGTAGGAAGAAAGCGTGGGAGAAGAAAGGGGAATCTTAGCTCCTTATAAGGGCGGTGAATATCGAATGCCCCCCCATTCGCCTTAAAATCCGCCTGCTCCCAAGGGCTGTGTAAACGGCGCGGTTGGGTTACCCACGCCCATATTGATGAAATCCTGTAATAAGGGGACACGATCTCTGCTTTGACAAGACGTGCCAATGACAACCGCGTCTTGAAACATGGGACGAAAAATGGTTCGAAATTATGACCGGACAGGCGTGACGTCGCATTACTAAAGTTGTCAGTAGATTGGACTTGTGTGTTATTATATTCTCTCTGCGGTTGTGTGCGATGTGTGTTATAGGTTCAGACATGATCAATTCGTCTGGAGACTATTCGAGAGTTGAGGATCATGGTGCGCTCGTTTGTACACTCGAAAGACTTGTGGCCTCGGCCGCCACATGTAAAGCATTTGAAGGAACTTGTCTTGACGGTCTCATCGGTTGGGGTAGAGGATGATGAAGCTCTCGTCTTGAAGTTGCTTGTAGTGGGAGGATGACTTGAGGTTGTCGAAGTTCTCTTGTAACTCTACTTGTCGCCGTTGCTTGTAGATGGCTTGTTTGAGGTAGAAGGTGTTGGAGTCGTTGAAGCTTGGGTGTTGGAGAAACCATAGGACTTGGATGAGAACTTGGCATATTTGAAGTCATCTCACACTTGACGTTCTGCCTTGGTAGCTTGATGCACAAGCTCGATGAGGTTCGAGTATGGTTGGAAGCCGGCGATCTTCTTGATAGGATGGTTGAGTTAATTCAAGAAACGTGCCATAGTTTGCTCATCATCTTCCGTGACATTAGCTTGTATCATGGCAATCTCCATTTCCTTGTAGTATTCTTCAACGCTCTTGGTTCCTTGTTGAGGAGTTGGAGTTTCTTCAAGGGCTCGCGGTTGTAGTAGGTTGGCACGAAGCGTGCTCTCATGACATCATTCATTTGCGCCCACGTAGTGATGGGTGGTTCACCTCTTGTCGCACGACGCTCAATGAATTGTTCCCACCAAATGAGGACGTAGTCTTGGAACTCAAGGGATGCCATCGTGATCTTATTCTCTTCCTCATAGTCATGCAAGCAGAAGATTTTGTCGACCTTCAATGCCAATGATAGGTAGTCTTCGGGATCATTGCTTCCATTGAACTTGGGCGTGGTGAACTTGAGCTTGTCGTATCTTTGCTCTTCATTGTGTTGGGGTCGAGGATGATGACGTCCTTGACAAGGAGGATCGTCTCTCTCAACTTGCTCTTTTCATGGAGGATTTCCAATGTCTTCTTGCTCTTGGTGAACTTGGGGTTCTTGACGAGGAGGTCGTGGAACTTGACGATGCAATCGAGCTTGTTAGTTCCTCTCTTGAACTTCTTCGCGAAGCACTTCTTGTCATTCACGAGCTTGTCGGTTGCGCGTGGCTATGGCTTGACTTGAATCGTGGAGGGCTTGTTGCGCCTCAAGTGCTTGAGATTCTCTCAATTGTGGTTCTTGACGTTGTGCCTCAGCATCTTGTGCGTCTTGATGTTGTCTCGCTTGTTCTTCCTCTTCTTGATGGCGTTGGCGTTGCCGTTCTCATTCTTGTGCAAAGGTAGCTTGGTTTTGAAGATGTCGTTGTTCTTGAGAGTTGTTTTCGTGTAGAGGGTCGCGGTTTGCTTGACGATCTTGGCATGCGACACGTCTAAGAGTATTCGATGTCGGTGTACTTGAGTTGGAGTGTCGACTTGAGCGGCTCCGTTTTGATGAGGATGAAGTGGAAGAAGAGCAGTTAAGCAACAAAGCACGAATCTCGTCCATTCTTGGGCCATTCTCTTGCTTGTGGTCACCGAGCTTGTTGTCGAAATAGTCTCTTGTACGTTGCTCGGAGAGTCGCAAGTTGGTGGCGAGGTTGTCGATGCGTTCGCTCATTGCTTGTTGCTCTTGATGCAAAGCACGTTGTGCACCAAAGAGGTGGCTCTCCATGACGTAGGAAGACATGTCTTCGTCTTGCTCGATGAAGAGTGGGTTCGTAGAAGTACTTGGCCTATCCTTCATTCCAAGCAAATATGCGAGTGGGAGAAAGAGAAGAACTTATACCAAATGTACCTTGACCGATGTTGAAGATGGATCAATGATCACTCAAATGTGGAACAAGGAAATAGCACAATTGGTACCAATTCTTGTCGGTTTCTCACACCTACACAAGTAAAAGCTTATGGTGGAGCTCGGTTAGGATGGTTGCACAAAATTTGATGCAATTGTTAGTGAGCTTCAATAATGTTGGAAAAGATTCATAAATGTCAAAATGCGACAAGTAGTCCAGTAGCAAAATATGGTACACAGGAACTCACACACGGAGATATAAATGGGGTCGTGCAACCAAGGAATGAGCCAAAATGTGGAATCCACGAAAATGCTCTTTTTGCACAACACTAGAGAGACACTAGCACGATTGCACAATAGGCGGATACGAATACTTGTGCACAACCTACTAAGCAAAAATGCAAGGACTTCTATCCCAAGTATGCTCTATGTATGGTATCGCGATGATATGATCAAAGATGATCTAGTTTGACAATTTTAATGTAGTATGATGCTATGGCTCTTGCTTAAAAGCTCTTTGCTTATCTTTCCTTTTTGCTTAAAAGCTTGTTCGGCTCTTTCTCTTTTGAGCTCTTTTCTCATGCAATGCTTCACGAACCAAGATAGAAATTGTGTATGCGATGACAACTTTGTGACACAAGAGATGATACCAAGATATGCACCAATGATATGGTATGTATGCTATGGGAAGTATGATCACTAATGTGCACAAGTGACGTTGCCAGCAATACTCAAAGGCTAGTCTCGATGGGTAAGATACGCAAAGTAGGTTTATGATGGCTATGAATGCAATGGCAAGAATGATATATCACGATACCAAGATGATGTTACCGATTCTTGCTTACAGTATGGTGTTAAAATGGTGGAGTGGTTGTTGTCGATGACGAATCTGTGGCGAAGATGAGCGGCAGTGATGTTGATGTCGAACCGTACCTAATTAGCCGAAACAAAATAGGACACGAAACCGCAACTCATATTCTTAAAGCAAAATGTGGCAAAATCGTGTCGGAGTGCGAAGCGAGTAAGCAATGGTGGTTGTGGAAAGCAATTGTGGTATGGGGTGGTGCGTATGCGGAAGTGGGGGTGGATAGGTGGTGGTGACTGAACTGAAATTTTTAGTTTCGTCAGGGAACGCCGGACATCCAGTGGTGGAGCGGTCGTCCGATCGTCGGACGTCCGATGCCTGGGCAGTTTCGGGCACGGGATGAACAGCTAGGGTTCATGGTGGATGTGGTGAAAATGGTTAAATCCGGTCGATTTTGTGGATGGAAAAGGTGGGGAAGATGGGGGAAAGCTAGATCCACTCGTGGCAAAAAAATCCATGGATCAAATCCAACAAAACTTCATCAGACCAACAAATCACAAGAAAATTTTTGGGGCTATTTTTGTGGGGATTTTTCTAATTTAGGACGAAATCAACAAAACAAGGCTATAAAACACAATAGGGAGGCTCCGAAATTGTGATCAACGTGGCTCTAGATACCAAGATGATGTAGGGTGGAACCCTATACGGCCGATCTTTCACAAAAGGAGCGGATCCCGCAAAGAACACGAGGGAAAACACAAGGAGCAACACAAGAGAATCACTCAAACCAACAAGAACGATTACACATATGCTAGATCCGAGTACACAAAGAGATCACACTATTCAAAGTCAACATGGGACGATAGAAAGGGTAACCAGTTCTTCTCCGTGAGGAGTTCTTGATGGGGGTCTTCTCCGTGAAGAGGTCTTGAATCCAACGTGGATCTTCTCCAAAGAGGGGACGCGGTCTCTCTCAAGGATTAGATCCATATGGATGAGCAAAGCTCTATCTCAAGTATGAGCTAAACCAATGCTAACCCTAGAAAGAGGGAGGAGGAGGTCTATTTATAGTCGTAGTGGAAAAGGGGATGAATTGAGGGGGTACATGGGCCTTGGGCCCGAATCCTGTGTGTAGAAAGGTGGGTAGCAGTCGTCCAGTGGCTCATTGGCATCCGGACGTCCGATAGTTTCCGAACTGCCGCAGATTCTAGCTCGGTTGAGGTAGCACCGGATTTTCGGAGGTGGCGGGTCGTCCGGTCATCCGGTGGCGTCGGACATCCGCTGGGTTGGCTCGGGTGCGGTGTCGCCAGTCTTCCGGTCCTAGCCGAACGTCCACTCATTGTAGCTCGGCTAGGGGTTCAGGTTCTGGACGTCCGGTCCCGAACGGTCATCCGGTGGCTGTAGCTCCATAGGGAGCCCTTCTTCTTGACCTTGGCACTTGGTGTCCTCGCCGTCATGTCCGTTGGATGTTGCTGCCCCATGGCTCTCCTCCAAGTTGTTAGGACCCCGATTCCAAGTCATGTCGATCTAGCCGATAACACCTCATATCATTTTGCGGCCTCACGCACGGTATTCCCACGGGTGTCGCCTTACCATGGCCCGGGACAGTTTGCGTCTTTTGGCTCACGTATATGATAGTTTTGCTAGCATCCATATGACAGAGAACCCGGGCCGACATGGCTAGTCGTGAACCCAAAGCAGCACTAACCTATGGGGACAGGCATACATGAATCACATCGAGCATGTCTGTTACGCCCTCAATGCGGTTATATCTTCCACGTGTCGAAGCACGACTTAGAGGCATAACCGCATTGAAAGCAATGTCGCAAGTGAGGTAATCTTCGCAAACAACCCATGTAGTACATTAAGGGAAAAGAGATACATAGTTGGCTTACAATCGCCACTTCACACAAATACAGGAATAAAGCATTACATCAACCAGATACAATCAAGGTCCGACTACGGAACCAAAATAAAAGAAGAACCCCAAAAGCGACAAAGGTCCCCGATCGACCCCAACTGGGCTCCACTACTGATCAACTAGAACGAAACAACACAAAGGACAAGATCTTCATCGAGCTCCTCCTGAGCTTGGTTGCGTCATCTGCACGGACTCATCGGCACCTGCAAGCTGGTTCTGGAAGTATCTGTGAGCCACAGGGACTCAACAATCTCGCACCCTCGCGATCAAAACTATTTAAGCTTATGGGTAAGGTAAAGGTATGAGGTGGAGCTGCAGCAAGCGACTAGCATATATGGTGACTAACATACGCAAATGAGTGCGAGAAGAGAAGGCAAAGCACGGTCGAGAAATCTATGATCAAGAAGTGATCCTATAGCAACCCACGTCAAGCATAACTCCAACAACCGTGTTCACTTCCCGGACCCCGCCGGAAAGAGACCATCACGGTTACACACGCGGTTGATTCATTTTAGTTAAGGTTAAGTTCGGGTTTTCTACAACTGGACATTAACAAATTCCCATCTGCCCATAACCGCGGGCACAGCTTTCGAAAGTTCAAATCCCTGCAGGGGTGTCCCAACTTAGCCCATGACAAGCTCTCACGGTCAACGAAGGAATAGACCTCCACCCGAGACATTCCGATCAGACTCGGTATCCCGGTACAACAAGACATTTCGACAGGGTAAAACTAAACCAGCAACACCGCCCGAATGTGCCGACAAATCCCGATAGGAGCTGCACATATCTCTTTCTCAGGGCACACTCAGATTGTCCTAGGTACGGGCAAGCCAGCCCAGAGTTGCCCCTGGTGGCCACCGGCAGCTGACAGGTTGGACCAACACTCAGAGGAGCACTGGCCCGGGGGGGTAAAATAATGATGACCCTTGGGCGCGCGACCCCCAAGGGAAAAGAAAAAGGCTAGTGGCAAATGGTAAAACCAATGTTGGGCATTGCTGGAAAAGCTTTACTTAAGGCGAGCTGTCAAGGGGTTCCCATAATAGCCAAACCGCGTAAGGAACGCAAAATCCGGGAACATAACACCGATATGACGGAAACTAGGGCGGCAAGAGTGGAACAAAACACCAGGCATAAGGCCGAGCCTTCCACCCTTTACCAAGTATATAGATGCATTTATTAAATAAGATATATTGTGATATCCCAACAAGTAAATAAATGTCCCGACAAGGAACGCCTCCAATCTTCACCTGCAACTAGTAACGCTATAAGAGGGGCTGAGCAAAGCGGTAACATAGCCAATCAACGGTTTGCTAAGACATGGTGGGTTAGCGGTTTGACATGGCAATTGGGAGGCTGACAAGCAAATGGTAGGCATCGTAGCATTGGCATAGCAAAGAGCGAGCAAACTAGCATAGCAAAGATAGTGGTGATTTCGAGGGTATGATCATCTTGCCTGAAATCCCGCAAGGAAGAAGAACGAGTCCATGAAGAAGATAAACGGACGTAGACGAACGGATCCTCACAAACTCGACGTTAACAGAACCAACCCGAAGAAGCAACACCGGAAAGAAGCAAACAACATAGTAAACAACTATCACACGATCATGGCATGATGCACAACAAGTATGATGCATGACCGGTTTAATGAGGCATGGCATGGCAAAGTGCACAAGCAATCCTACAAATTAAGTGGAGCTCAATATGCATCGGGATGCATATTGACAAAACACCACATCAATTATTTAGTTCTCTATCGTTTATGTACCCAACAATATTAAATGTTGTTAAACATGGCAAGAGAGTGAAGCAAAGTAAAACTACCTATCTAGTCAAGGTTAAATGAGGCCGGAAGCAACGAACAACAATTCCGGAAACTCCTCATGAGCATATATTAGGTTAGGTCCTGTTCTGCCCTAAACATTATATTAGAGTTGTTTAGCATGCAAAGTAAGGCTGCCATGTTAAACTAGGCAAAATTCTACCCCATTTACATATAAAGATTATTAAAATCGGAGTTACGGTTATTTAGTTATGAATTAAATCATTTTAACATGGCATAGGAGCAAATTAATGCAAACAACATTTTTAACATTTCAAACATAGATGAAAGTTGGATATTATTAATCTACACAAAATTCTGAGCAAGTTTCATATACAAAACATTTTAATCCGATGCACGGTTAGTGAGTTATTAAATGCATGAACTAGGGGGACTAATCTGCAAAACTGGCAATCTCTGGATAAATAGACAAATTCACAGATCCTGAAAAAAAACATCAACGGGCTAAATCTGGATCATGAAGCCCATCAAAGAAAAAATCGGGGGCTGCTCACCCTGTGCCTTGGGAGCCGGCGATGCTGGGCCTTGGAGAGGAAGGTGGCCCACGCGAGCGAGGGGGGGGCGGCCCACGAGCGGACGCTCGTCGTCCTCTTCTTGAACGGGGACAGGGCAGGGGTCGCCGGTGGATAAGGGCTCCGGCGAGCGGCATTCCGGCGGCAAACGACGAGGAGGCGAGGGAAAACGGCGGAGGAGGACGGGAATGGGTAGAACTAGGCGGCGGCTCCTCGGATCTGGCGCGGGGATGGGCTCCGGTGGCCGGATCCGGCATAACGGAGGCGCGGGGAGGCCATGGTGGCACGAACGTCGAAGCAGGCAGCGCGTTGGCGCCGGGCCATGCGATGGGAGGCAAGGAGGTAGCGGGCTCCTGCCTGGACGGGGCTTGGCGAACTCCGTCAGCGCGGAACTCGGCTCCGGCGAAGGGACGGCTAGGGTTCGCGGCCTCCGGCGAAGTCCGGGTGGCTGGCGGGAGCATCTGGCGTGGTGGCGAGGCACCTCGGGTGGTGTGCAGGCGCCATGGCGGCGGTCGGCGAGGCAAGGCCCGGCTCGGCCCGACGCGGGCCGGATCTGAGCATGGCGGGCCCGCGCGGTGGGGAAGTGGGCATGGGGACGCGTGGCGGCGCCCGGTTGGTTGGCGGCGGCGGCGGGGTGACGTGGCGCGACGCCACTGGCCGGAGCAAGGTGGAGGTGGGATGGACGTGTCCGCCGGCGGGCGGACATGTCCGGCGGCGTGGAGAGAGATGAGATCTAGGGTTTCGTCCGAAATTTCCGGGAGATGTACATATTTATAGGTAGAGGGAGCTAGGAGAGTCCAAATGAGGTGCGGTTTTCGGCCACGCGATCGTGATCGAACGACCAAGAGGATGAAGAGGGTTTAGGTGGGTTTTGGGCCAAATTGGAGGGGTGTAGGGCTGCAACACACACGAGGCCTTCTCGGTCCCTCGGTTAACCGTTGGAGTATCAAACGAAGTCCAAATGGTACGAAACTTGACAGGCGGTCTACCGGTAGTAAACCAAGACCGCTTGACAAGTCTCGGTCCAATCCGGAAATGTTTAATCCCCACACAAGAAAGAAAGGTAGAAAAGACCACCGGAGGAGAACGGAACGCCGGATTGCAAAACGGACAACGGGGAAAATGCTCGGATGCGCAAGACGAACATGTATGCAAAAGAAATGCGCATGATGACATGATATGCAATGCATGACACGCAAGCAATGACAAGGCAACAAAAGCGAATAACTGATCGACACCTGGCACGTCAGTCTCGGGGCGTTACAATGTCGGTCAGCAGCGTGTAAATCCGGGCTGTAGCACTGGGCTAACAGGACTCCGGGAACCCGGGCTGTAGCAGGCTAGGCAGGACTCCGAATGTTACCACGTGACATTTCCCTGAAGGGACAGACATAGGAACGAAGTGAAACACATGACGGCCAGTCAAGTGTCTTGAGCGGTAGTGCTGGGCTAACAGGACTCTGGTGAACCGGGCTGTAGCAGACTACTATGGCTCATGGAAGCACAAGACTGTATTTCCCCATAAGAGAGGCTGCCAAGGATAAACAACTAGATTGTCGGATCCCACACATACCAAGCATTTCAATCATACACACAATATGCTCGACATGTGTAAATACAACATGGCATCACAACAAGACTCTACGACTCAAACATTTATTCATTAGGCTCCGAGGAGCAAGATATTACAAACATGGGTCTCATGACCCAACAATCATAGCATACAAATCAAGCACATGCGGAAGCTTAACATGTCTGAGTACAGACATTTACAAATGAAAAAGGCTAAGAAGCCTGACTATCTACCAGATCCTGCCGAGGGCACAAGATCGTAGCTGAGGTATCAAGCTAAACATCGAAGTCCACACGGAACTACTAGCGAGACTGACGTCTCTCTACAAAAACATAGAATAGGCAAACGTGAGTACAAATGTACCCAGCAAGACTTACATCAGAACTAACTACATATGCACTGGTATCAACAAAGGGGGTGGTGGAGTTTAACTGCAGCAAGCCAGCTTTGACTCAGTGGCTAACCTGAACTACGACTGCAAGCAACTCTTTTGAGGTGGCGCACATGAGTCCACATGTTCACCATTCAATACACCACTATGGATCCGCTCTCGCCTCCCTACGAGAAGGCCATCCATAGCACTCACACTTATCTTGCGAGTTTTAGAGTATCCACTTTCACTTGTCTATGAACTGTTATAGGCAACCCAGAAGTCCATTACCGCGGACACGACTATTCGAATAGATGATGTTAACCCAGCAGGGGTGTACTTCTTCACACACGCTCTCACCACTTACCGCTGTTTACACGACATGTACTCGGTAACCTTCAAGCGGAAGCCCAACGAGGGTGTCGGCCACAGCCTACCTAAACACTCAAGTCTCTAGTCCAGGTTTATCGCCTATCCAGGTTCCATCCGCAGGGACTCCGGCCGAGGTTTCCACATACGGCCCCGGACGATGTGTACAAGGTTCCGAGACACCAAACGGGCACCCGGCATGCCCGGCCACGGTGTATCTACTGCGTCATAGCCCACCCCTAGGGCCAGCGCTACGCACGGCCACCAACACATATCCTATAAACACCAGAAACTAGTTGCAACTCCTGGACAGAGGACAAGGGTGATCAAGAAGCCGAGAGGGTCCATTGGTTTCGGGCCCAATACGTGGTAGTAACTGTTTCATGGATCACAAACACAGAACTCAGTTCCTAAGGACGGTTTCAATGAGACAACCCACCATGTACTCCTACATGGCCTCTCACCGCTACCTTTACCAAATCGTGTTCACACACTTAGCTCACACACAGTAGGACATGTTCATCACTGTTCCAATTCATCCCCGATGAATCAGACCTGACTCAACTCTAAGCAGTAGCAGGCATGAAAAATAAGCATGAATGAGTAGGCACATCAGGGCTCAAACAACTCCCACTCATGCTAGTGGGTTTCATCTATTTACTATGGCAATGACAGGTCATGCAGAGGAAAGGGGTTCAACTACCGCAACATGTAACAGTTGAATCGTTGTTGTCCTAATGCAGTAAAAGAGAGCAGGAGCGAGAGAGTGGGATTGTATCGGAATGAACAAGTGTGTTTTGCTTGCCTGGCACTTCTGAAGATATTATAGCTCTTCATCGGTGTCATCGAACTCATCGTCGGAAGTACGTCTATCGAGAGGGGACGAATACCGGCAACAGAGAGGGAGAGCACAATCAATGCGATGCAACAATATGATGCATGATCATGACATGGCAATATGTTGTGATTTGGGATATTGCAACAGAAAGTCATTTTAATTGAAGGGGAATTCAAAACTATATCAATTCCAACTCCAAACCTATTATGAAATTTGCCCTAATCATGTTTCATCCTAAACAGTGAGGTTAACTTGCTCAAAAATGCATGAAAATGGTACAGATGGATTCCTTGAATTTTTCTGATAATTTTTCATATATAATTTATTTCATTTGGAGTTACGGTTGATTTTCTATGATTTTTAGAAGTTTATACTAATTTTTGGAATTTTCTGAATAAACTACAATCCAGAAAGTGCTTTACTGCATCAGCATGACCTCACAGTGACGTCAGCAGGTCAACGGCTCGGTCCAGGTCAAACCTGACGTGTGGGGTCCACACGTCAGTGACACAGTTAACTAACAATGTTAACTAAAATTAAACTAAACCTAATCTAGTTTAGTTAAGGCCTGGGCGCACATGTCAGAGGCTAATTAAAACTAACTAAATAAATTAACACTAACCTAGGTTAATTAGCAGGGCTAGCCCCACGCGTCAGTGACCCAGGGTGGTCGAACCCTGGTCAGACGGGGTCAAACCCCCGGTCAAATCGGTCAAACCTGCCGGCGACTAACCACCGGCGAGGTCCGAGACGGCGGCGATGCACGAAATCACAGCACATGCCACGGTTCGAGGCGCGGATGGCACCGTTGGGACCCTGAGCCTAGTCCGTGTTGGTTGGTGCTAGTGGGGTCGCCGGAGACGACCTAGATCGACGGTGGTGTCCGCTTCCGCGGCGGCCGGAGTTCGGCGAAGGTCGACAGCGTGCTGCGGTGCACGGGAGGACGAGTGGGTAGGTGTTCTGGGTTCCTGGGAACGCGCTGAGAATGAAAACATGCTCTGACGCGACGTTTGCAGGCTCTAGCCACGGCGGCGACATGGCCGGCGGCGAGCAAGCTTTCGGGCGGGGTGGTGGAGCTAGCTAGGGCGCAAATTAGGCAACGGGGCATGGGGAAATGGTGCAGCAGCTCACTGCAGTTCTTCTTGTGCTGCTGGCGAGGCAGGGGAGGCACGGGGTCCGGCGAATCGACGGTGGTGATCCATGGGTCTGAGGAGGAAGAAGAGCTCGGAGTCATCGTCATGGAGCTCCTGGCGGCGCCTGGATTGGTGCAGAGGACGCGGGGGTCGAGGCGGAGCTCGTGGCATAGCTGGATGGCGTGGGAAGGGCGACGGCAGTGGCGAATGGCGACGGTGCATCCATGGAGGCTTCAGCCATGGCGGGGAACGGGCGAGGGGGAGAGCGAGGGAGGGAGAGATTGATCCATACGGGTCTAGGGGTGTGGCGTGGCGCGACGGAAGGCTCAGGGCGCCCCGGGAAAGCAGGAGGTGGCCGGGCGCGCGCGTGCGTGCCGTGGGCACACGCCCTCGTGCCTACTGGCACGAGGTTGAAGACAGGGGAGGAGTTGGGCTGGGCTAGCTACAGTGTTGGGCCGCACAGCTGGGCTGCAGGTAAGCCAGGTAAGTTTCTCCTTTCTCTATTTTATTTCCTATTTTATATTTTTCTGCCACTTTGTGGCTTTTCTAAAAATGCTTAGGCACTTTCAAAAATCACCAAACTGCTCATGCCCACTGTTTAGCATATAACCAACATGGAACATTTCAGTTTAGGATTATTTGGACATCTAAAATATTCTATAGCATTTAAATGCCCGAATGCAAATAGAGTATGATTTAATTCAGTGACCCTATGATGTCCTAGAAATATGTGCACCATTTCTGTCAGAGGTTTCAGACCAAGGGAAAGATGATGAACATTTTAGAAGGGTATTTCAGGTTCATTGAAAAAGATTTTAGTAAATCCTAGCTGGATTAATGGGGTGCTGGGGGTTCTGTCATCCCCATTTCAATTTTCTGAGTAAAGTAGACATGATGCAACACCATATGTTAGCACTAGGCATTACCAGAACTTGGGATGTGACAACTCACCCCCACTAAAACAAGAATCTCGTCCCGAGATTCAAGAAGTGGAGTAAGAAGACAGAGGGGTCACAAAACTATCACAGTCTTCTTGATCCAAGTGTCCTTCTCGAAGATACCGATATATTGCATCACATTGCTCTTGACGTCTTTGTCTTCGAGATCTTCATCCAACACGATGAAGAGGGAAGGAAACTCTACGGGAAACGATCTTCTCAAAGATCGAGCAACTCAAGATCAACTCATGGAGTGAGACAGTAGAACATCTCTTGAGCTGAGACACAAAACACACATCAAGAGAGATGGAAGGTAATAGATGACAAGGGTTCAAATTGGTAGGAAACTATTCCACGCTGGAGTAGGATGGTGCATGGTTTCAAAGTAGCGAGGAGGTAATTGCCATGATTCCATAATGGGACACCTTAGGGAAAGGTGACTCATAGAAATATTCCCTTAAGTGGCAAAAGGAATTACTTTTGATTCAGAGATCATTGAAACTCTTCTCACCAGCCTGAGGCAATCACAAACGATCGCGTGAAGGAGCTTGAAGAAATGCCATCCTCATACTAGAATGGATGATGTGGACTACCTTGTTGAAGAAAACGCGATGGATGATTTGTTTATCATCGGAAATAGATGGAACCCGTGGTAGGACCACTTTGAAGATGATCCTGATCAGTAATTACTAAGAAGGGTAGTCCGTAGTAGGAGGACACAATGGAGGTGCAAGCTGGGAACAAAATGCAAATGCTGGGAATGATTCTAGTAACTGGGGAGGAACCCAACAATAGAGAGATATTCCACTATTTGAAAGGTTATGGCATAATCGAAGAAACTGAGAACGGATCCCAGTTAATGCCGACGATAAATCCTAGTGCTTAAGCGTGCTCTCAAGAACTTGAGCATATCCATATCAATCAAGGTTTTACCAATATCCGTGTCAAGGATCCTGGCAACACAAAATGCTACCATGATGAATAATGGTGGAAGATGCAGATGCAAAGAAAGATAACACGTTCTCAGATTTCACCTTAGCGAGGCCAAGGAATCAAAATCTGGATGATCGACCGAGAGACATTTAGCACTCTGCTTCTAATGTTCCCCTTGATGTACTGGTTACCATGGTCATGCTTTAAAGCATCAACATAGCCATCAAGTAGTGGTCGGACTTCGGATTACAAAGGATCCATAAGGAACAACTTCTGGAGAAAATCCTACGAAATCCTTATAGAGAGGTGGCCAACTTCTTCAATCAAGATACTACAATAATAGATCTTCCGACTGGGTGTGTTGGCCACGACATCCACTTTACCGGTTATCGAGAGACCGATATTATAGTTCTTGGAAAATGCTCCAACCATCATATCTGCCTGAGATTCAGATCTGGTTGGTGTCAGGATATTCCAGACTCATCGAGTCTAGAAGGGAAAATGAAGGTTTGCAACACAATTTGACGAGATGACATTGCGAGATTATCGGGGAATGAAATGCGATAGCAGGCTCCAAAACATGAGCTGGTTCTGCTACAAACCTGTGAATGCGCTATCCGAGACAAGCGTGACCACGTGGTAGTCTTATAATAAAATACTACCAAGTTTAGGTTGGGGAACTGTCATCGAGGATAACGAAGTCCTGACATAAGTCATGATTCTTAAGAAGGAACTTCTTCTCCTTGAACAAATCAGTCAGTGGCTTGGTGTGCTAGGAAACACATATAGAATGGAGGCGGCCAACCTATCAAACCATAGAGTACTTCGCACCTATGCGTGACTAACTTGGGAAGATTCCAGAGGAAACAAAAACAATCTTTCTCGAATTCACGGCGGCAACTTGCATCGATTGCACGTGAACCAGAGGAAGTCACTTCTTTCATCTAGACAGATACTTCATGAACAGAGCATGAAGATATGCTTGCACAAGTTTCCAACACTAGCTTGATGTTCGACATGAGCCATGGAGAAAATAAGATGTTGCTGATGGGCTCAACAACAACTCATCGGAATTTCCATATCACTGGACTTCCACCATCATGTAAACACGGTGATAGCATTGGTCAGACCAAAAGATGTAATGGTGTATTCTCGAGGGATCAACCACGAGTAAGACAACACTACGAACATTGTTGGTTCTGATTTGACTTGACGATAACCCATACGCAAGTCAAAGTTTTGACAAGACAATAGATCCAACAACTGATCACGAGGACCAATTGGTGAAGATATCATCTTTCTTCAACACACACACAACACAAAAATATCCCTTCAGGAAGAACCAAATTCGGCAAAGCCTTTTATCTTCCAACTCTCCAAGTTGTTGTCCAGCTTAACCAACTAGCTCAGGGATATCCAACATAGATTCTTGGAGAAGAGGTGATTTATAAGAAAACCCATTTAATCACGAACTCAACATACCGGTCAGGTGACAGCCAGGTAATACTTCCGAGAAGATCTTCGGAAATAACGAACCACCGATATGTTACTAAGCTCGAGACAATCTTGCTTTTTAGGGCAAGACGATATGATCAAATAAGCAAGGATAGACACAGTCCCAACTCTTGATCGAAGAGTGCACTAGGGAAAAGGATCAGGTAGCATGATCAATCTTAGAATGATGATTCAATAACCAACACGCTAAGAATGAGAATATTGTCCATTAACTACAAAGCATCGAGGTTGCTAGGAGTATTGATTTCACACATCACAGTTCACTTGTCGGCATTCCGGTTATGGCAACACGGGACCGAGGAATGAACGATGATGGCGAGAGTATCACTACATCAAGAATTCATAAGATAAGGTGCAATTCTCATGACGTTCCTGACATAAAAGTGGGTAATACTTCAGGGTAGAACAGAATCAAAGCTTGATTGCATTTGATCTGCGGAATACAACTGCTTTGACCCAATCCTGGATATGGATGAGGTACTCGAGTTTGTTTCTCCTAGTCATTCTGAAATAGAACGGCTTGACGAACCACAAGAATACTAGGCATCGATAACACGAATGCACGACATAAACTTGGCTATCAACTAATAGACAAGGATCGGAATACAACTACAGAGGGACAACTCAAGGAACATATATCTTTCTGAGTTGTGGATGTATAGGTTAGTATGTCGAACAAGTTCAACATATTTCTTCCGGATGACCCATGCTGAGAGGTAGGACTGGCAGAGACACAATTATGAATGGAGAACTCCTCAGGAGTACTCTAATGGTGATCTTTTGGTTCAAAGAACTTCTGCCTTAATGGTTCATGGTATTTGGAAGAAGGAAATACCATGGATCTCGAGGACTATCGCAAAGGTTACTAGTATCTTAAAGGAACTAGCAACACTATCAACATGAGATAAGTAGGGTGAATCTCGGGTTCAAGAACCCATGAATAGAATACCTACCACTACATGGCATCATGGGATGCTTTCGAGAATGGTGGCCAGAATCATCACACCGGAACACAAAACTTGGCTATATTACTAGGTGACTCCCTAAAACACCTAGGGTCATAATGATAGCTCCAACATATATGTCGAGACAATAGAGTACCTCAACTCACCGATTAGTGTGATTAATCTGGCCCAAAAGGATATCAGAAATGGAAAGAAAGGATTTGCAAATGCATCAAACTACTTAGAAACCTGGGATGACTCGGACAGCTTAACGGCTGTAAATGCTCAAAACGATTTGAGACATCCTGCAAAATGGTGGCATAACCACTCAACAACACAATATCAAGGTTCTGAGGCCAGCTATGAGCATACGGAGGTAAAAGGAACTGAACTGAGACTTGAATCCAACAATCCTATAAGTCTACGGATTAGTAACACGTCATCCTGATAGATAGATGAGAAGGCCTAGTTTCTTAACCCGCGTAGAATGAGAAGAGAATGACTCAGATCAGAAGGCATAAGGTATAAGGAGCAAAAAGAGGCTTATGTTCCCTTCCACAATCAATTCCCGTATATAACTAAAGCATTTCTAGACTCAACTTCGACCGGTTTGGCTTGGTAATCCTACAGGCAGTCAGGCTCTGATACCAACGCTGTCAGGACCTCGATTCCAAGTCACGTCGATCTAGCCGGTAACACCTCATATCATTTTGCGGCCTCACGCATGGTATTCCCACGGGTGCCGCCTTACGATGGCTCGGGACTGTTTGCGTTTTTTGGCTCACGTATATGATAGTGTTGCTAGCATCCATATGACAAAGAACCCGGGCCGACATGGCTAGTCGTGAACCCAAAGCGGCACTAACCTATGGGGACAGGCATACATGAATCACATCGAGCATGTCGGTCAGCAGCGTGTAAATCCGGGCTGTAGCACTGGGCTAACAGGACTCCGGGAACCCGGGCTGTAGCAGGCTAGGCAGGACTCCGGATGTTACCGCGTGACATTTCCCTGAAGGGACAGACACAGGAACGAAGTGAAACGCATGACGACCAGTCAAGTGTCCTGAGCGGTAGTGCTGGGCTAACAGGACTCCGGTGAACCGGGCTGTAGCGGACTACTATGGCTCATGGAAGCACAAGACTACATTTCCCCATAAGAGAGGCTGCCAAGGATAAACAACTAGATTGTCGGATCCCACACATACCAAGCATTTCAATCATACACACAATATGCTCGACATGTGTAAATACAACATGGCATCACAACAAGACTCTACGACTCAAACATTTATTCATTAGGCTCCGAGGAGCGAGATATTACAAACATGGGTCTCATGACCCAACAATCATAGCATACAAATCAAGCACATGCGGAAGCTTAACGTGTCTGAGTACACACATCTACAAATGAAAAAGGCTAAGAAGCCTGACTATCTACCAGATCCTGCCGAGGGCACAAGATCGTAGCTGAGGTATCAAGCTAAACGTCGAAGTCCACACGGAACTACTAGCGAGACTGACGTCTCTCTGCAAAAACATAGAATAGGCAAACGTGAGTACAAATGTACCCAACAAGACTTACATCAGAACTAACTACATATGCACCGGTATCAACAAAGGGGGTGGTGGAGTTTAACTGCAGCAAGCCAGCTTTGACTCAGTGGCTAACCTGAACAACGACTGCAAGCAACACTTTTGAGGTGGCGCACACGAGTCCACATGTTCACCATTCAATACACCACTATGGATCCGCTCTCGTCTCCCTACGAGAAGGCCATCCATAGCACTCACGCTTATCTTGCGAGTTTTAGAGTATCCACTTTCACTTGTCTATGAACTGTTATAGGCAACCCAGAAGTCCATTACCGCGGACACGGCTATCCGAATAGATGATGTTAACCCTGCAGGGGTGTAATTCTTCACACACGCTCTCACCACTTACCGTCGTTTACACGACATGTACTCGGCAACCTTCAAGCGGAAGCCCAACGAGGGTGTCGGCCACAGCCTACCTAAACACTCAAGTCTCTAGTCCAGGTTTATCGCCTATCCAGGTTCCATCCGCAGGGAGTCCGGCCGAGGTTTCCACATACGGCCCCGGACGATGTGTACAGGGTTCCGAGACACCAAACGGGCGCCCGGCATGCCCGGCCACGGTGTATCTACCGCATCATAGCCCACCCCTAGGGTCAGCGCTACGCACGGCCACCAACACATATCCTATAAACACCAGAAACTAGTTGCAACTCCTAGACGGAGGACAAGGGTGATCAAGAAGCCGAGAGGGTCCATTGGTTTCGGGCCCAATGCATGGTAGTAACTGTTTCATGGATCACAAACACAGAACTCAGTTCCTAAGGACGGGTTCAATGAGACAACCCACCATGTACTCCTACATGGCCTCTCACCGCTACCTTTACCAAATCGTGTTCACACACTTAGCTCACACACAGTAGGACATGTTCATCACTGTTCCAATTCATCCCTGATGAATCAGACCTGACTCAACTCTAAGCAGTAGCAGGCATGACAAATAAGCATGAATGAGTAGGCACATCAGGGCTCAAACAACTTCTACTCATGCTAGTGGGTTTCATCTATTTACTGTGGCAATGACAGGTCATGCAGAGGAAAGGGGTTCAACTACCGCAACATGTAACAGTTGAATCGTTGTTGTCCTAATGCAGTAAAAGAGAGCAGGAGCGAGAGAGTGGGATTGTATCGGAATGAACAAGGGTTTTTTGCTTGCCCGGCACTTCTGAAGATATTATAGCTCTTCGTCGGTGTTATCGAACTCATCGTCGGAAGTACGTCTATCAAGAGGGGACGAATACCGGCAACAGAGAGGGAGAGCACAATCAATGCAATGCAACAATAGGATGCATGATCATGACATGGCAATATGCTGTGATTTGGGCTAATGCAACAGAAAGTCATTTTAATTGAAGGGGAATTCAAAACTATATCAATTCCAACTCCAGACCTATTATGAAATTTTCCCTAATCATGTTTCATCCTAAACAGTGAGGTTAACTTGCTCAAACATGCATGAAAATGGTACAGATGGATTCCTTGAATTTTTCTGATAATTTTTCATATATAATTTATTTCATTTGGAGTTACGGTTGACTTTCTATGATTTTTAGAAGTTTATACTAATTTTTGGAATTTTTTGAATAAACTTAAATCCAGAAAGTGCTTTACTGCGTCAGCATGACCTCACAGTGATGTCAGCAAGTCAACGGCTCGGTCCAGGTCAAACCTGACGTGTGGGATCCACACGTCAGTGACGCAGTTAACTAACAAGGTTAACTAAAATTAAACTAAACCTAATCTAGTTTAGTTAAGGCCTGGGCCCACATGTCAGAGGCTAATTAAAACTAACTAAATAAATTAACACTAACCTAGGTTAATTAGCAGGGCTAGCCCCACGCGTCAGTGACCCAGGGTGGTCAAACCCTGGTCAGACGGGGTCAAACCCCCGGTCAAATCGGTCAAACCTGCCGGCGACTAACCGCCGGCGAGGTCCAAGACGGCGGCGATGCACGGAATCGCAGCACAGGCCACGGTTCGAGGCGCGGATGGCACCGTTGGGACCCTGAGCCTCGTCCGCGTCGGCTGGTGCTAGTGGGGTCGCCGGAGACGACCTAGATCGACAGCGGTGTCCGCTTCCGGGGCGGCCGGAGTTCAGGGAAGGTGGACAGCATGCTACGGTGCACGAGAGGACGAGTTCCTGGGAACGCGCTGAGGACGAAAACATGCTCTGACGTGACGTTTGCGGGCTCTAGCCATGGCGGCGACATGGCCGGCAGCGAGCAAGCTTTCGGGCGGGGTGGTGGAGCTAGCTAGGACGCAAATTAGGCAACGGGGCATGTGGGAAACGGTGCAGCAGCTCACCGCAGTTCTTCTGGTGCTGCTGGCGAGGCAGGGGAGGCACGGGGGCCGGCGAATTGATGGTGGTGATCCACAGGTACGAGGAGGAAGAAGAGCTTGGAGTCGTCGTCACGGAGCTCCTGGCGGCGCCTGGATTGGTGCAGATGACGCGGGGGTCGAGGCGGAGCTAGTGGCATAGCTGGATGGCGTGGGAAGGGCGATGGCAGCGGCGAATGGCGGCGGTGCATCCATGGAGGCTTCGGCCATGGCGGGGAACAGGCGAGGGGGAGAGCGAGGGAGGGAGAGATTGATCCATATGGGTCTTGGGGGGTGGCGTGGCGCGACTGAAGGCTCAGGGCGCCCCGGGAAAGCAGGAGGTGGCCGGGCACGCGCGTGCGTGCCGCGGGCACACGCCCTCGTGCCTACTGGCACGAGGTTGAAGACAGGGGAGGAGTTGGGCTGGGCTAGCTACAGTGTTGGGCCGCACAGCTGGGCTGTAGGTAAGCCAGGTAAGTTTCTCCTTTCTCTATTTTATTTCCTGTTTTATATTTTTCTGCAACTTTGTGGCTTTTCTAAAAATGCTTAGGCACTTTCAAAAATCACCAAACTGCTCATGCCCACTGTTTAGCATATAACCAACATGGAACATTTCAGTTTAGGATTATTTGGACATCTAAAATATTCTATAGCATTTAAATGCCCGAATGCAAATAGAGTATGATTTAATTCAGTGACCCTATGATGTCCTAGAAATATGTGCACCATTTCTATCAGAGGTTTAAGACCAAGGCAAAGATGATGAACATTTTAGAAGGGCATTTCAGGTTCATTGAAAAAGATTTTAGTAAATCCTAGCTGGAGTAATGGGGTGCTGGGGGTTCTGTCATCCCCATTTCAATTTTCTGAGTAAAGTAGACATGATGCAACACCATATGTTAGCACTAGGCATTACCAGAACTTGGGATGTGACACAAGTACCTGATCACACATAGTGTTTCTGCTTGAGGTAGTATCCATGTCTCATGTATAGAAAGTGGTAGTTCAGATAGGAGTGAGTACACCTTATCCTCGATAGTATTTGCTCGTGCTCTTGTCATTGGTCCAACTAGTGTCATAGGAGACGTAGGTAGGTCCATGGGGATGACCTTGGGATGCTCTGCATCAGTTTCTCACTAAAGTAAGATACGGGGCGCTTCTCTTGCGTTAACACACCTCCTATGCCATTACCACTAGCATCGCATTGAATTCCAAAGGGTTTGTCAAAGTTTGGTAATGCAAGGACGGGAGCATGAGTAAGAAAATTCTTAAGCTCATTAAATGCTCTATCTTGAGATGGTCCCCAAACAAAGGGTGCATTTTTCTTACTCAAAGCATGTAAATGAGAAGCAATGGTGCTAAAATCCTTCAAAAATCTATGGTAGAAACCGGCTAAACCAAGGAAGCTACTCACTTGTTGCAAGTTGCTTGGTTGGGGCCAAGTTTTAATAGCATTGATCTTGGATTCATCAACATGAACACCCTTAGAAGACACAACGAAACCCAAGAAAACAAGCTTATCAACACCAAAAAGGCATTTTTCCATGTTAGCATAAAGGTGCTCTTTTCTAAGAGTTTGTAGCATGGTTCGAAGGTGGGTGACATGGTCTTTTAGAGATTTGCTAAAGACAAGAATATCGTCAAAGTAGACCACAACAAATACATACATATAGGGTCGAAAAACAAAATGCATGAGTCGCATGAAAGTGCCGGGTGCTTAGAATAAACCCATTGGCATAACAAACCATTCATATGAGCCAGACTTGGTCTTAAATGCGGTTTTCCATCCATCACCTTCTTGGATGCGTATTTGATAGTAGCCACTTTTAAGATCAATTTTAGAGAAAATTGTTGCTCCGCTAAGCTCATCAAGCATATCATCTAGGCGTGGAATAGGGTAACGATAATGCACGGTAATAGCATTGATATGATGACAATTGGAACACATGCGATATGTACCATCTTTCTTGGGAACAAGGATTACCGGGATGGCACAAGGGGTCAAACTTTCTTGCACATGGTCGTTGTTGTACTTGCCATTGGATCTGCTTAGTTTCCTCGGGGTTGATGTGGTAGGGAGCCTTGTTAGGAAGGGGTGCTCCGGGGATGAGGTCGATTCGGTGCTCGATGGCTTGTAGTGGAGGTAAACCCGGAGGTAGCTCATCGAGGAAAACATCTTTGAATTCCTGAAATAGAGAAGATAAAACTAAAGGTAGATTGTGAGAGGAGTTAGCTTTTGGTGCCCCGTCCTTGCACAAAAGGACATAGTGCATGACACTTGATGGGTTTGCACACACGTCTCTCATCTCACATTTGGTGGCGAATAGAACTAAGCTCTTCTTGTCGCTCAACGTGGAGGCACTCAATTTGCGTTTGTGGCGCTCACTCTCTTTTTGGTGGTTCACTCTCTCACTATTCTCTCCACGATGGGTGGTTTGCTTGTCGGTGATCACTTGGCTTGGAGACAAAGGTCCAAGTACATACTCCTTTCCTTTCATCTTAAAGATGTAGTGATTCGTTCGACCATTGTGGATGACACCCCGATGAAATTGCCATGGCTGCCCAAGAAGAAGGTGGCAAACGGACATTGGAACAACATCACACTCCAAAGTGTCTTCGTAAGCTCCGATCTTGAAGGAGACTTGTACTCTATGCTCGACTTGGATAGTGCCGGAGTCACTAAGCCATTGAACTTTGTAGGGATGTGGGTGCTTCATCTTGACCAATTGGAGCTTGGAGCATATTTCTTCACTTGCCAAGTTATGACAACTCCCTCCATTGATGATGACCTTGACGGACCTTCCATTGATGTCGGCCTTGGTATGGAATATATGGCATCTTTGGTCTTCTTCTTGTTGATGTTGAAGAGTCAAGACCTTGGAGACAATGAGAGCGGGGCTTGAATCTTCGTCACAGAAGACTTGATCATCTTCATCTTTGTTCACTTGCCGGTGCATGGCCACTTGCTCAAGTGCTTCCATTTCTCCTTCACTCATGCAGTCGTATGTACCACCGTCGTTGAGGATCATGGTGCGCTTGTTGGTACACTCAAAGGACTTGTGGCCTCGGCCTCCGCATGTGAAGCATTTGAAAGAACTTGACTTGATGGTCTCATCGGTTGGGGTAGATGATGATGAAGCTCTTGGCTTGAAGTTGCTTGTTGTAGGAGGATGACTTGAGGTTGTCGAAGTTTTCTTGTAACTCGACTTGTCGCCGTTGCTTGTAGATGGCTTGGTTGATGTAGAAGGTGTTGGAGTCGTTGAAGATTGGGTGTTGGAGAATCCCTAGGACTTGGATGAGAACTTGGCATACTTGAAGTCATATTGCACTTTTGTTCCGCTTTGGTAGCTTGATGCACTAGCTCGATGAGGTTCTAGTACGGTTGGAAGTCGGCGATCTTCTTGATAGGATGATTGAGTCCATTCAAGAAACGTTCTATAGTTTGCTCATCATCTTCCATGACATTAGCTCTTATCATGGCAAGCTCCATTTCCTTGTAGTATTCTTCAACGCTCTTGGTTCCTTGCTTGAGGAGTTGGAGTTTCTTGAAGAATTTGCGGTTGTAGTAAGTTGGCACGAAGCATGCTCTCATGACACCTTCATTTGCACCCAAGTAGTGATGGGTGGTTCACCTCTTGCCTGCCGACGCTCAATGACTTGTTCCCACCAAATGAGGACATAATCTTGGAACTCAAGGGATGCCATCATGATATTCTTATCTTCCTCATAGTTGTGGAAGCGGAAGATTTGGTCAACCTTCAATGCCCATGATAGGTACTCTTCGGGATCATTGCTTCCAGAAAACTTGGGCATGGTGAACTTTAGCTTGCCGTAGCATTGCTATTCATTGTGTTGGGGTCGGGGATGATGACGTCCTTGACGAGGAGGATTGTCTCCCTCAACTTGCTCTTGTCTTGGAGGATTTGTATTGTCCTCTTGCTCTTATTGAACTTGAGGTTCTTGTCAAGCTTGTGGAGGAGCTTGAGGGACTTGACGATGCACTCTTGATTAAAAAATCCTCTCTTGAACCTCTTCGCGAAGTGCTTCTTGTTTCTCATGAGCTTGTCGGTTGCGTGTGGCTACGGCTCGACTTGAATCTCGAAGGGCACGTTGTGCCTCAAGTGCTTGAGCTTCTCACAATTTTTGTTCTTGACGTTGTGCCTCGGCATGCATCTTGGTGTAGTCGCGCTCGCTCTTCCTCTTCTTGTTGGTGTTGGTGTTGCCGTTCTCGTGCTTGTGCAAAACTAGCTTGGTTTTGATGGTGTCGTTGCTCTTGAGAATTGTTGTCGTGTAGAGGGTTGCGGTTTGCTTGACGATCTTGGCACGCGGCACATCAAAGATTATTCGATATCGGTGTACTTGAGCCAGAAATGGTGTAGTCAGAGTATCGACTAGAGCGGCTCTATCTTGAGGAGGACGAAAAGCGGAAGAAGAGCGGTTGAGCAACAAAGCATGAATCTCGTCCATTCTTGCGTCATTCTCTTGCTTGTGGTCATCAAGCTTGTTGCCGAAATAGTCTCTTGTATGTTGCTCGGAGAGTTGCAAGTCGGTGGCGAGGTTGTCAATGCGTTCGCTCATTGCTTGTTACTCTTGATACAAAGCACGTTGTGCACCAAAAAGGTGTATCTTTGTGACGTAGGAGGACATGTCGTCGTCTTGCTCGATGAAGAGTGGATTGGTAGAAGTACTTGGCCTATCCATCATTCCAAACAAATATGTGAGTGGGAGAAAGAGAAGAACTTATACCAAATGTAACTTGACTGATGTTGAAGACGGATCAATGATCACTCAATGTGGAACAAGGAAATAGCACAATTGGTACCAATTCTTGTCGGTTTCTCACACCTACACAAGTAAAAGCTTATAGTGGAGCTGGGTTAGGATGGTTGCACAAAATTTGATGCAATTGTTAGTGAGCTTCAATAATGTTAGAAAAGATTCGCAAATTTGCAATGCAACAAGTAGAGCAATAGCAAAATATGGTACACGGAAACACACACGGCAACACATTCGCAAATTTCACTTTTAAGCTCTTTTCTCACACAATTCTTCACGAACCAAGATAGCAATTGTGTATGCGATGACAACTTTGTGACATAAAAGATGATACTAAGATATGGATCAATGATATTGTATGTATGCAATGGGAAGTATGATCACTAATGTGCACAAGTGATGTTTGCCGGCAATACTCAAAGTCTAGTCTCGATGGGTAAGATACGCAAAATTGGGCTATGTGGTAATCAATGCAATGGCAAGAATGATATATCACGACACCAAGATGGTATGGTGTCAAAATGGTGGAGTGGTTGTTGTCGATGAAAAATCCGTGGAGAAGATGAGTGGCGGTGATGTTGATGTCAAACCGTACCTAAATAGCCGAAACACAATAGGACACGGAACCGCAACTCAAGTTCTCAAAACAAAATGTGACAAAATTGGTGGAATTGGTAGCGGTTAAGCGATGGTGGTGTTTGCGAGAAACGGTGGTGGTATGCGGAAGTGATGGTGGTATGCAGAAGTGAAAATGGGAACCAAAGCAAAATTTTGCGAAAGTTAGGCAGGGAACGGACAGGGGGTTCGGGGGATTCAGGTCGGATGTCCTGGCTCTAGATCCGTGGACGAACTCAGGGTACTCTGCGTGGAAGAAGCAAATTCGGGGCAAAATTTGGGAGATTTTGTTCATGGAAATTGGGGAAAAGATGGGGGAAAGCTAGATCTACCTGCAACACATGAAATCCGCGGATCAAATCCAACAAAACTTCATCACACCAACAAATCACAAAAAAATTGGGGGGCTATTTTTGTGGGGAATTTTCAAATTAGGGATGAAATCAACAAAACTAGGCTAGAAAACAAAGAGGGGAGGCTCCGAAATCGTGATCAATGTGGCTCATGATACCAAGATGATGTAGGGTGGACCCCTAGATGGCCGATCTTTCACGAAAGGAGCGGATCCCAACAAGGAACACGAAGAACGCGAGGGAAAACACGAGAGAAACACTCAAACCAACGAGATTAGGTCACACATATGCTAGATCCTCGAAACACAAAAGGAGATACAAGATCCACGATAAACAAAGGACGATACAAATGCGGTTCTTCTCCGTGAGGAGGTCTCGAGGGGTATTCCCAAGAAGGGGTCTTGAATCCAAGGTGGATCTTCTCCGAAGAGGTAAAAGTCCCTCGCAATGGAGTAGATCCGGATGGATGAGCGAAGCTCTATCTCACATATGAGCTAACACAACGCTAACCCTAGAAAGAGGGAGGAGGAGGAGGAGTATATACAGTCTAGGTGGGCGAAGGGGTACATGGGCCTCGGCCCTACACTATGCGCAGACGGGCGAGGTCGGATGTCCGGGCATCGGGCTGGATGTCCGAGCTTTTGTGAGGGGCCGGATGTCCGGGCTGGAGGGGCAGGATGTCCGGGCTGGCGGGGTCAGTCTTGGTGCATTCGATACGGCGGACATCAGATTGCCGGGCTTTGGCCGGATTTCCAGGCTTGACCGGATGTCCGGGATGAGGCCGGATGTCCGGGGCCTGTAGGTACTTGGCGGCTGTCGTTGTAGATGCTCCAGGGGCCGGATCTTTGGGGTCATGGCTAGATGTCCGGGTCCTGGAAGCTGCTCTTGACTCCTTCCATTGGTTCTCTTCGTCCGTGAACTTGGGGACTTGTTCATCTTCACGTGCATCTTCAGGAGGGTCCTCTTGATACCTAATCATGCACAACATTTCAGACTTAGGTAGTAGCCATGTCTCGAGTGGATCATATGTCATATCACTAAGGAAGCAAGTCACCTCGGTCTCAAGAGCTCTAGCTCTAGCTCATGTCATAGGTCCTCTTGGCACTTGGTGAGATGATGGTATTGTTGGGGAACGTAGTAATTTCAAAAAAATTCCTACGCACACGCAAGATCATGGTGATGCATAGAAACGAGAGGGAAGAGTGTTATCTATGTACCCTCGTAGACCGGAAGCGGAAGTGTTAGCAAAACGCAGTTGATGTAGTCGTACGTCTTCATGGCCCGACCAATCAAGCACCGAAACTACGGCACCTCCGAGTTCTAGCACATGTTCAGCTCGATGACGATCCTCGGACTCCGATCCAGCAAAGTGTTGGGGATGAGTTCCGTCAGCACGATGGCGTGGTGATGATCTTGATGTTCTACCGTCGCAGGGCTTCGCCTAAGCACCGCTACAATATTATCGAGGATTATGGTGGAGGGGGGCACCGCACACGGCTAAGAGATCAATGATCAATTGTTGTGTCTATGGGGTGCCCCATGCCCCCGTATATAAAGGAGTGGAGGAGGGGGCCGGCCAAGGAGGGTGGCGCGCCCTAAGGGGGAGTCCAACTCCCACAGGGAGTAGGAGTCCCCTTTTTCCTATTAGGAGTAGGAGAGGGAAGGAAGAGGAAGGAGGGAGGAAGGAAAGGGGGGCCGGCCTCCCTCCCAATTCCGATTGGGCTTGGGGGGCGCCCCCTCCCTTGCTACTTTTCCCTCCTTTCCACTAAGGCCCAATAAGGTCCATATACCTCCCGGGGGGTTCTGATAACCTCCCGGTGATCCAGTATTGTCCCAATCTCACCCGGAACCTTTCCGGTGTCCAAATATAGTCGTCCAATATATCGATCTTTATGTCTCGACCATTTCGAGACTCCTCGTCATGTCCGTGATCACATCCGGGACTCCGAACAACCTTCGGTACATCAAAATATATAAACTCATAATGAAACTATCATCGTAACGTTAAGCGTGCGGACCCTACGGGTTCGAGAACAATGTAGACATGACCGAGACATGTCTCTGGTCAATAACCAATAGCGGAACCTGGATGCTCATATTGGCTCCTACATATTCTACGAAGATCTTTATCGGTCAGACCGCATAACAACATACGTTTGTTCCCTTTGTCATCGGTATGTTACTTGCCCGAGATTCGATCGTCGGTATCTTAATACCTAGTTCAATCTCATTACCGGCAAGTCTCTTTACTCGTTCTATAATACATCATCTTGCAACTAACTTATTAGTTGCATTGCTTGCAAGGCTTAAGTGATGTGTATTACCGAGAGGGCCCAGAGATACCTCTCCGACAATCGGAGTGACAAATCCTAATCTCGAAATACGCCAACCCAACATGTACCTTTGGAGACACCTGTAGAGCACCTTTATAATCACCCAGTTACGTTGTGACGTTTAGTAGCACACAAAGTGTTCCTCCGGTAAACGGGAGTTGCATAATCTCATAGTCATAGGAACATGTATAAGTCATGAAGAAAGCAATAGCAATATACTAAACGATCGGGTACTAAGCTAATGGAATGGGTCATGTCAATCACATCATTCTCCTAATGATGTGATCTCGTTAATCAAATGACAACTCATGTCTATGGTTAGGAAACATAACGATCTTCAATTAACAAGCTAGTCAAGTAGAGGCATACTAGTGACACTTTGTTTGTCTATGTATTCACACAAGTATTATGTTTCCGGTTAATACAATTCTAGCATGAATAATAAACATTTATCATGATATAAGGAAATAAATAATAACTTTATTATTGCCTCTAGGGCATATTTCCTTCAGTCTCCCACTTGCACTAGAGTCAATAATCTAGATTACATAGTAATGATTCTAACACCCATGGAGCCTTGGTGCTGATCATGTTTTGCTCATGGAAGAGGCTTAGTCAATGGGTCTGCTACATTCAGATCTGTATGTATCTTGCAAATCTCTATGTCTCCCACCTAGACTAGATCCTGGATGGAATTGAAGCGTCTCTTGATGTGCTTGGTTCTCTTGTGAAATCTGGATTCCTTTGCCAAGGCAATTGCACCAGTATTGTCACAAAATATTTTCATTGGACCCAATGCACTAGGTATGACACCTAGATCGGATATGAACTCCTTCATCCAGACTCCTTCGTTTGCTGCTTCCGAAGTAGCTATGTACTCTGCTTCACATGTAGATCCCGCCACGACGCTTTGTTTAGAACTGCACCAACTGACAGCTACACCGTTTAATGTAAATACGTATCCGGTTTGCGATTTAGAATAATCCGGATCAATGTCAAAGCTTGCATCAACGTAACCATTTACGATGAGCTCTTTGTCACCTCCATATACGAGAAACATATCCTTAGTCCTTTTCAGGTATTTTAGGATGTTCTTGACCGATGTCCAGTGATCCACTCCTGGATTACTTTGGTACCTCCCTGCTAGACTTATAGCAAGGCACACATCAGGTCTGGTACATAGCATTGCATACATGATAGAGCCTATGGCTGAAGCATAGGGAACATCTTTCATTTTCTCTCTATCTTCTGCCGTGGTCGGGCATTGAGTCTTACTCAACTTCACACCTTGTAACATAGGCAAGAATCATTTCTTTGCTTGATCCATTTTGAACTTCTTCAAATCTCTGTCAAGGTATGTGCTTTGTGAAAGTCCAATTAAGCGTCTTGATCTATCTCTATAGATCTTAATGCCTAATATGTAAGCAGCTTCATCGAGGTCTTTCATTGAAAAACTCTTATTCAAGTATCCCTTTATGCTATCCAGAAATTCTATATCATTTCCGATTAGTAATATGTCATCCACATATAATATCAGAAATGCTACAGAGCTCCCACTCACTTTCTTGTAAATACAGGCTTCTGCAAAAGTCTGTATAAAACCAAATGCTTTGATCACACTATCAAAGCGTTTATTCCAACTCCGAGACGATTGCACCAGTCCATAAATGGATCGTTGGAGCTTGCACACTTTGTTAGCTCCCTTTGGATCGACAAAACCTTCCGGCTGCATCAAATACAACTCTTCTTCTAGAAATCCATTCAGGAATGCAGTTTTGACATCCATCTACCAAATTTCATAATCATAAAATGCGGCAATTGCTTACATGATTCGGACAGACTTAAGCATCGCTACGGGTGAGAAGGTCTCATCGTAGTCAATCCCTTGAACTTGTCGAAAACCTTTTGCGACAAGTCGAGCTTTGTAGACAGTAACATTATCGTCAGCGTCAGTCTTCTTCTTGAAGATCCATTTATTCTCAATTGCTTGCCGATCATTGGGCAAGTCAACCAAAGTCCATACTTTGTTCTCATACATGGATCCCATCTCAGATTTCATGGCTTCAAGCCATTTTGCGGAATCTGGGCTCACCATCGCTTCTTCATAGTTCGTAGGTTCATCATGATCTAGTAGCATGACTTCCAGAACAGGATTACCGTAACTCTGGTGCGGATCTTACTCTGGTTGATCTACGAGCTTCAGTAGTAACTTGTTCTGAAGTTTCATGACCATCATCATTAGCTTCTTCACTAATTGGTGTAGGTGTCGCAGAAATCGGTTTCTGTGATGTACTACTTTCCTATAAGGGAGAAGGTACAGTTACCTCATCAAGTTCTACTTTCCTCCCACTCACTTCTTTCGAGAGAAACTCCTTCTCTAGAAAGGATCCATTCTTAGCAACAAATGTCTTGCCTTCGGATCTGTGATAGAAGGTGTACCCAACAGTCTCCTTCAGGTATCCTATGAACACACATTTCTCCGATTTGGGTTCGAGCTTATCAGGTTGAAGCTTTTTCACAAAAGCATCACAGCCCCAAACTTTCAGAAATGACAACTTTGGTTTCTTGCCAAACCATAGTTCATAAGGTGTCGTCTCAACGGATTTTGATGGTGCCCTATTTAACGTGAATGCGGCCGTCTCTAAAGCAGAACCCCAAAACGATAGCAGTAAATCTGTAAGAGACATCATAGATCGCACCATATCAAGTAAAGTACGATTACGACGTTCAGACACACCATTACGCTGTGGTGTTCTGGGTGGCGTGAGTTGCGAAACTATTCCGCATTGTTTCAAATGTAAACCAAACTCGTAACTCAAATATTCTCCTCCACGATCAGATCGTAGAAACTTTATTTTCTTGTTACGATGATTTTCATCTTCACTCTGAAATTCTTTGAACTTTTCAAATGTTTCAGACTTATGTTTCATTAAGTAGATATACCCATATCTGCTTAAATCATCTGTGAAGGTGAGAAAATAACGATATCCGCCACGAGCTTCAACATTCATTGGACCACATACATCTGTATGTATGATTTCCAACAAATCTGTTGCTCTCTCCATAGTACCGGAGAACGGCGTTTTAGTCATCTTTCCCATGAGGCACGGTTCGCAAGTATCAACTGATTCATAATCAAGTGGTTCCAAAAGTCCATCAGTATGGAGTTTCTTCATGAGCTTTACACCGATATGACCTAAACGGCAGTGCCACAAATAAGTTGCACTATCATTATCAACTCTGCATCTTTTGGCTTCAACATTATGAATATGTGTATCACTACTATCGAGATTCATCAAAAATAGACCACTCTTCAAGGGTGCATGACCATAAAAGATATTACTCATATAAATAGAACAACCATTATTCTCTAATTTAAATGAATAACCGTCTCGCATCAAACAAGAACCAGATATAATGTTCATGCTCAATGCTGGCACCAAATAACAATTATTTAGGTCTAATACTAATCCCGATGGTAGATGTAGAGGTAGCGTGCCGACCGTGATCACATCGACTTTGGAACCATTTCCCACGTGCATCGTCACCTCGTCCTTCGTCAGTGTTCGCTTAATCCGTAGTCCCTGTTTCGAGTTGTAAATATTAGCAACAGAACCAGTATCAAATACCCAGGTGCTACTGCGAGCTCTAGTAAGGTACACATCAATAACATGTATAACACATATACCTTTGTTCACCTTGCCATCCTTCTTATCCGCCAAATACTTGGGGCAGTTCCACTTCCAGTGACCAGTCTGCTTGCAATAGAAGCACTCAGTTTCAGGCTTAGGTCCACACTTGGGTTTCTTCTCCTGAGCAGCAACTTGCTTGCTGTTCTTCTTAAAGTTCCCCTTCTTCTTCCCCTTGCCCTTTTTCTTGAAACTAGTGGTCTTGTTGACCATCAACACTTGATGCTCCTTCTTGATTTCTACCTCCGCAGCTTTTCGCATTGCGAAGAGCTCGGGAATTGTCTTATTCATCCCTTGCATATTATAGTTCATCACGAAGCTCTTGTAGCTAGGTGAAAGTGATAGGAGAATTCTGTCAATGACGCAATCATCCAGAAGATTAACTCCCAGTTGAATTAAGTGATTATTATACCCAGACATTTTGAGTATATGCTCACTGACAGAACTGTTCTCCTCCATCTTGCAGCTATAGAACTTATTGGAGACTTCATATCTCTCAATCCGGGCATTTGCTTGAAATATTAACTTCAACTCCTGGAACATCTCATATGCTCCATGACGTTCAAAACGTCGTTGAAGTCATGATTCTAAGCCGTAAAGCATGGCACACTGAACTATCGAGTAGTCATCAGCTTTGCTCTGCCAGACGTTCATAACATCTGGTGTTGCTCCAGCAGCAGGCCTGGCACCCAGCGGTGCTTCCAGGACGTAATTCTTCTGTGCAGCAATGAGGATAATCCTCAAGTTACGGACCCAGTCCGTTTAATTGCTACCATCATCTTTCAACTTTGCTTTCTCAAGGAACGCATTAAAATTCAACGGAACAACAACACGGGCCATCTATCTACAATCAAACATAAACAAGCAAGATACTATCAGGTACTAAGTTCATGATAAATTTAAGTTCAATTAATCATATTACTTAAGAGCTCCCACTTAGAAAGACATCCCTCTAATCTTCTAAGTGATCACGTGATCCAAATCAACTAAACCATAACCGATCATCACGTGAAATGGAGTAGTTTTCAATGGTGAACATCACTATGTTGATCATATCTACTATATGATTCATGCTCGACCTTTCAGTCTCAGTGTTCCGAGGCCATATCTGCATATGCTAGGCTCGTCAAGTTTAACCTGAGTATTCTGCGTGTGCAAAACTGGCTTGCACCCGTTGTAGATGGACGTAGAGCTTATCACACCCGATCATCACGAGGTGTCTGGGCACGACGAACTTTGGGAACGGTGCATACTCAGGGAGAACACTTTTATCTTGATATTTAGTGAGAGATCATCTTATAATGCTACCGTCAATCAAAGCATGATAAGATGTATAAAAGATAAACATCACATGCAATCAATATAAGTGATATGATATGGCCATCATCATCTTGTGCTTGTGATCTCCATCTCCGAAGCATCGTCATGATCACCATTGTCACCGGCGCGACACCTTGATCTCCATCGTAGCATCGTTGTCGTCTCGCCAATCTTATGCTTCCACGACTATCGCTACCGCTTAGTGATAAAGTAAAGCATTACAGCGCGATTGCATTGCATACAATAAAGCGACAACCATATGGCTCCTGCCAGTTGCCGATAACTCGGTTACAAAACATGATCATCTCATACAATAAAATTTAGCATCATGTCTTGACCATATCACATCACAACATGCCCTGCAAAAACAAGTTAAACGTCCTCTACTTTGTTGTTGCAAGTTTTACGTGGCTACTACGGGCTTAGCAAGAACCATTCTTATCTACGCATCAAAACCACAAAGATAGTTTGTCAAGTTGGTGGTGTTTTAACCTTCGCAAGGACCGGGCGTAGCCACACTCGATTCAACTAAAGTTGGAGAAACTGGCACCCGCCAGCCACCTGTGTGCAAAGCACATCGGTAGAACCAGTCTCACGTAAGCGTACGTGTAATGTCGGTCCGGGCCGCTTCATCCAACAATACCGTCGAACCAAAGTATGACATGCTGGTAAGCAGTATGACTTATATTGCCCACAACTCACTTGTGTTCTACTCGTGCACAACATCAACGCATAAAACCTAGGCTCGGATGCCACTGTTGGGGAACGTAGTAATTTCAAAAAAAATCCTACGCACACACAAGATCATGGTGATGCATAGCAACGAGAGGGAAGAGTGTTATCTACATACCCTCGTAGACCGGAAGCGGAAGCGTTAGCACAACGCGGTTGATGTAGTCGTACGTCTTCACGGCCTGACCGATCAAGCACCGAAACTACGGCACCTCCAAGTTCTAGCACACGTTCAGCTCGATGACGATCCCCGGACTCTGATCCAGCAAAGTGTCGGGGATGAGTTCTGTCAGCACGACGGCGTGGTGACGATCTTGATGTGCTACCGTCGTAGGGCTTCGCCTAAGCACCGCTACAATATTATCAAGGATTATGGTGGTGGGGGGAACCGCACACGGCTAAGAGATCAATGATCAATTGTTGTGTCTATGGGGTGCCCCCTGCCCCCGTATATAAAGGAGTGGAGGAGGGGGCCGACCAAGGAGGGTGGCGCGCCTTAAGGGGGAGTCCAACTCCCACAGGGAGTAGGAGTCCCCTTTTTCCTATTAGGAGTAGGAGAGGGAAGGAAGAGGAAGGAGGGAGGAAGGAAAGGCGGGGCCGGCCCCCCTCCCAATTCGGATTGGGCTTGGGGGGAGCCCCCTCCCTAGATCCTTTCCCCTCCTTTCCACTAAGGCCCAATAAGGCCCATATACCTCTCGGGGGGTTCCGATAACCTCCTGGTGACCCGGTATTGTCCCAATCTCACCCGGAACCTTTCCGGTGTCAAAATAGAGTCGTCCAATATATCAATCTTTATGTCTTAACCATTTCGAGACTCCTCGTCTAGTTCGTGATCACATCCGAGACTCCGAACAACCTTCGGTACATCGAAATATATAAACTCATAATGAAATTGTCATCGTAACGTTAAGCGTGCGAACCCTATGGGTTCGAGAACAATGTAGACATGACCGAGACACGTCTCCGGTCAATAACCAATAGCGAAACCTGGATGCTCATATTGGCTCCTACATATTCTACGAAGATCTTTATCGGTCAGACCGCATAACAACATACGTTTGTTCCCTTTGTCATCGGTATGTTACTTGCCCGAGATTCGATCGTCGGTATCTTAATACCTAGTTCAATCTCGTTACCGACAAGTCTCTTTACTCGTTCTATAATACATCATCTTGCAACTAACTTATTAGTTGCATTGCTTGCAAGGCTTAAGTGATGTGTATTACCGAGAGGGCCCAGAGATACCTCTCCGACAATCGGAGTGACAAATCCTAATCTCAAAATACGCCAACCCAACATGTACCTTTGGAGACACCTGTAGAGCCCCTTTATAATCACCCAGTTATGTTGTGATGTTTAGTAGCACACAAAGTGTTCCTCCGGTAAACGGGAGTTGCATAATCTCATAGTCATAGGAACATGTATCAGTCATGAAGAAAGCAATAGCAACATACTAAACGATCGGGTGCTAAGCTAATGGAATGGGTCATGTCAATCACATCATTCTCCTAATGATGTGATCTCGTTAATCAAATGACAACTCATGTCTATGGTTAGGAAACATAACCATCTTCGATAAACAAACTAGTCAAGTAGAGGCATACTAGTGACACTTTGTTTGTCTATGTATTCACACAAGTATTATGTTTCCGGTTAATACAATTCTAGCATGAATAATAAACATTTATCACGATATAAGGAAATAAATAATAACTTTATTATTGCCTCTAGGGCATATTTCCTTCAGGTATGTCCATGGGGATGACCATAGGATGCTCCGCATTAGTTGGTAGAAGTACTTGGCTTATCCATCATTTCAAGGAAATATGTGAGTAGGAGAAAGAGAAGAACTTATACCAATTGTACCTTGATCGATGTTGTAGATGGATCAATGATCACTCAAATGTGGAACAAGGAAATAGCACAATTGGTACCAATTCTTGTCGGTTTCTAACACCTACACAAGTAAAAGCTTATAGTGGAGCTCCGTTAGGATGGTGGCACAAAATTTGATGCAATTGTTAGTGAGATTCAATAATGTTGGAAAAGATTCGCAATTTTTCAAATGCAACAAGTAGACCAATAGAAAAATCTGGTACACGGAAACTCACAGGCAAAGAGATATGTGGGGAAGCGCAACCAAGGGATGAGCCAACACGATTGCACAATAGGCGGATATGAAGACTTGTGCACAACCTACTAAGCAAAAATGCAACGACTTCTATCCCAAGTATGCTCTATGTATGGTATTCCGATGATATGATCCAAGATGATGCTATGGTTCTTCCTTAAAAGCTCTTTGCTTATCTTTCCCTTTTTCTTAAAAGCTTGGTTGGCTCTTTCTCTTTTGAGCTCTTTTCTCATGCAATGCTTCACGATCCAAGATAGCAATTGTGTATGCAATGACAAATTTGTGACACAAAAGATGATACCAAGATATGTACCAAAATGATATAGTAAGTATGCAATGTGAAGTATGACGACTAATGTGCACAAGTGACGTTCCCGGCAATACTCAAAGGCTAGTTTGGATGGGTAAGATACGCAAAATTGGGCTATGGTGGTTATCAATGTAATGGCAAGAATGTATAATGATGAGATATCACGATACCAAGATGAGGTTACCGTTCTTGCTTACGGTATGGTTTCAAAATGGTGGAGTGGTCGTTGTTGATGACGCGTCCGTGGAGAAGATGAGCAGCGGTGATGTTGATGTAGAACCATACCTAAATAGCCGAAACACAATAGGACACGGAACCGCAAATGTCGGATGTGGGGTTCCGGCAAACCCTTAAGGTTCAAACATTGGGGTGCGCGCAAAGTCTTTTCCTTCCCACCAATCGACGCCCTAGCTCACTAATATCTCGCGGACGAACTCGACGAACTCGCAACACAGAAAGACACAAGATTTATACTAGTTCGGGCCACCATTGTGGTATAATACCCTAGTCCAGTGTGGTGGTGGTGGATTGCCTCTAGGGTTTATGATGAACAGTACAAGGGAAGAACAGCCTCCTGGGGTTGAGGTATTCTTGTGAGTAGGCTCTCGATCGGGTTGGATCAAGCTAGGATAAGATGCCTCTACTATGGTGGCTAGCTCTACTTATATAGGCCCTAGTCCTCTTCCCAAATATCGAGCGGGAAGGGAGCCAACAATGGCGGACTAATCTGAAGGGGGATAGCTAGTACAAGCTATCCTGACAAAAGTGGTCTTCGCCTGCCAAAGGCTCTGGTGGTGATGCTGTCTTGGGCTCCACGATGACCTCTGTCTTGCCGTCTCCTGGTCTTGGTCTTGTTTCACCAATATAGCAACCTTTGCATGATGCCTCGGTACTCTTCGCCTGTGTTGGCCTCCTTAGCACCAAAGAGGAAACAAGGACGCTATGCATGCTAGCGCCCGCCTGGTGCCCGCCTGGTGTCATGCGTCATGGCTCATGTCACGAGGGTCTCGTGAGGTTTGACCCGCCTTGATATCTCCGCTCCTCGTGAGCCTCCCCGTCTAGGACACTCCCGAGGAGGTCTCGCGTCGTCTGCCTCGCGAGGCTTGGACCCTCGCGAAGGTCTTGGACCCTCGCGAGGGTCTTGGATGCTTTGCTGGTGAAGATGGGCCATACGGCCTGCTGGCTCAGCCACACCGCGGGCCGCAGGCAGGCAAGTCTGGGGACCCCCATTACGAGGACGCCGACAGTAGCCCCCAGGCCCAAGGTGCGCTCGGGCTTGGCTTCGCGACGAATCCAACGGCCAAGTACGGAGCATCGCGGGCCGCAAAAGCATGCGGCCTCGATTGACGCGTGGAGGATCATTGGACGTGGGTGTCTCCGCTTCCCCACGCTGCCTTGGCAACTGCATGACTTGACAAGTCCCTGCGACATGCAAGGAAAACCATCATTACGTGCGATCGTGGGAGATGCCGATTGGCCTTCTCTTGCTATAAATGGGGAGGGGGTGGACCCCCGTTTCTCGTCTCTTCCTTGCTTGCTTGCTTCTTCCTCCTTGCTCCACTGCCAACAACAATGGCGCCCATCAGAAAGTTTTCTACTGAAGAGAAAGGAAAGGCTCCCCACGATGATCCAGGGCCTGTTCCGCCGAAGAAGAGGTCGATCCATCACCGTGATGAAGCAGTGATGTAGGTGGTGTCGAGGCCTTGGTGCGAGTGGCCTCCTCCGGGGTACCCGCTGCCCTTGTACGCCCAAGCCGAAGGCTCGGGAGGTGAGAGTGACGAGCAGCGCCGCCCACGCCGCATCCAGGGTCACCGCTCCACGGCGACGCGTGCCGTCACCCCTGGGGTTCACGCTGCTGACTCCTCGCGCGAGTTGTTGCTGTGGACACCGATGCCTCCGAGCTCCTGGATCTGCTTCCCTTGGTTCTTCTCCGATGTGATGCCACCGAGGGGGCCTCTCGAGCTCTGGCTGCAGCACGCCGACTGTAGCGCTGCGGCGACCGGAGCGGAGATCGAAGCGGTCCCCACCAGCAAGATCTTCATGACGCGCGGCTGGGGCGAGATCGCGCGGGTCTGCCGTGCGAGGGGTGCCCTCACGATCCACTTTGAGTTCGACGGCGCCTCCACGCTCTTCTTCAAGGTCTTCGATGCCGAGGGCCCCTGCCTGGAGTGCTGCTCCGGAGAGGAGCGAGAGGCTGATGCGCGCCCCGCTCGCAACCACTCCAGCAGCAGCAGCCCTTGGGAGTCAAGCAGCTCTCCTGAGCTCTATGAGACTCCGAAGACGAGCGACGACAGCTACGTGCCCCCGAGCTCTCGCCGTGCTCGGAGCAGAGCTGTGGCGTCTGGCTGTCGCCACCACTGATCTGGATGGGGTTGGCGTCGGCCTCCCGTGGCCCACTGTTGATGATGGCGTCCACCACGGGAGGATGTAGATAGGATTCCCTTAGCATCGGCTTTTGTTTCCTGCAATGAATCATGAATTACCCCGTGGGGGCATGTAAGGGTCCGTAATGTCTTTTGTGCTTATCTTCCCTGTTATGAAAATTTGGTGAACGCATGTCCCGTTAAGGCTTGGTCCCCCTTTCTTTCCTCGCGATAGCTTGTTGCTCTACGCCGACAGGTCCCGGTCCCTAGGCAGGCTACAGCCGTCGTTGGTATGCCAGGTCGCGTGTCGTGGTAAAGGCCGGGAGGTGTGTGGCCCGAGGTCCAGTAAGAGCCCCTAAGGCGCGATGCTCAGGAGGTCCCCTTTAGCGCTCAAGTAGCCATGGTAAGGCGAGAAAGGGAGTTGACGTGGCTACAACAGGGCTGCGGCAAGGCGTGAGTGACCATTAGGCCCAAACATTTAGCCGATCCGAGTGCGGGACTTATCTTGCGCTAGGGCGGCGCGCCTACTCGTGCGGCATAGCTAGGTTGGCCCATTCGAGCTTCCCTACCCTCATGCTCTCCTTAGTGCTCTACGTCCTTAGGTCCCAGCCCTCGAGCGAGCTCAGTCGTCGCTGGTATGCCAGGTCGCGATGCCGTGGTCAAGGCCAGGGGGTGAGGGCGGGAGAACCAGTAAGAGCTCCCGAGTCGCGATGCTCAAGAGCCCCCCTTTTAACGCACAAGCGAATTGCACGCGAGAAAAGGAGACTTGCGGTGCCGCCTGCTATCCTTCCCACGGGGTCCCTGTGAACAGGCACAAGAAGAAACACGGTTTGCCGTTATAGCTGCCAGCCTACTTCTAGTTGCTCTGGATGAGGAGTAGGCACTGAGGGCCTGGTGAGGCGACGTGTGCGGGGCATGCCACGAGCCAGAGCTCGACCACTCAGATTTGTCGTTGTGGCAGGGACGGACCCATGCACCAGCGTCGTGCCTGTGTGGAGGCCCGGGGGGGACGATGATCGAGCAGGTGATAGCAGTTGGCAGGTTGGGCATGGAGAGCAGATCAACTTGGATAAATGCAGGAAGGTACATGCCACCAGGTCCGGCCCGAGCGGCTTGGGGATGATGCAGCCCAAGGGGCGGCCCCAACAAGGTAAGCTGAAGACATAAGCAAAATGGATACATGCCGCAGGGACGGACCCACGCGGCCTAGGAATAATGTAGCCCGTGGGGCGCTCCCAGCTAAACGAGCTTGGAAGATGTCACCTGGTTCTGTAGACGAAGTAGAGTTGGTGCAGCTGAAGGCGTGGGTTGAAGAAATGACTCCTCATGAGCCGCCAGAACCCTGAGCCTCAGGAGGCTCTGGGGGCTCGGGAGGTTCCCTGAAGACCGTCTCCATCTCCTCCAAAATGGCGTGGTACCTAGCTTCCTGAGCCGCCAGGATACGTCGCATGTTGCGCTGATAGGCCGACGCCATGCTCGGCATGCCAAAGGGCATACAAATGTAGCTGTGCGGCGGGCCCTTGCAGCGGCCCACACGCGAAGGCCAGAAACGCTCCTGAGATGCGGCCCTGTTAAGCCATGGGACGTTGATGCAGACGCGTAGCCTAGCATCCTCACCAGGATGCGGAGCTGCGCCTTGTGGGCGGCTGTCGCCGCGTATGGATCTTACTTCTTGCAGTTCCTGGATGGTCTTGGTGATGAACTCCTGGGTGGTGGGCACTCCTTGCCCTGTGCTCTCTTGAGGGTCACGTGCTGCGAAGCACGCTTTCAAGTGGTGCCCAAGCACCTCCCTCGTGAGGTTGGCAAGGTCTGAGGCCCTCCGGAAGAGAGCCCCCAAGCCCTGCCTGAGGAGGGCGCTGGGCGCGCCTTCTTATGCAACGAAGGGAGCCCCCCCCCCCCCCGGAGCGGGCGCTGGTCCTGACGTGGCTTCTGCCGTGATGCCGTCCTCTTGAGGTCTTGCACGGCGCGGTTGCTTCTTCTTGGGGATGGCCTCCAGAGGGCCTTCATTTCTGCTGTGAGGGTCGTGGATTGCTGCAGCTTGAAAGGCGCGCTTGAGGGAGCACACCGCATCCCTCTCTTCACACGGGACTGTGATGATTCCTCCACTTCCTGGCATCTTGAGAACGTTGTAGCCGTGATGAGTGACTGCCATGAACTTGGCCAGGGCTGGATACCCGAGGATGGCATTGTACGGTAGGCGGATGTGCGCGATGTCAAAGTCGATGAGCTCGGTGCGGTAGTTCTTGCGCTCCCCGAAGGTGACAGGCAGGCGGACCTCCCCTATCGGCGTGGTGGAGCCGTCGGCCACTCCTGAGAAAGGCTTGGTGGGCTGGAGCTGCTCATATGGCACTTGGAGGTTGTCGAAGGTGTCGACGGGCAGGACGTTGAGCCCTGCGCCGCCGTCGATGAGGGTCTTGGTGACCTGCACATTGCTGATGACTGGGAACACAACATAGGGAGGGTGCTAGCGGTGGCTGCACACTTGAGCTGGTCCGCCGAGTTGAAATTGATGGCGCATTGGGACCACCTGAGCGGGCGTGTGACCTCGAGCTTGGGGAGCACCTCGTTCACCTCGCGAGCAAACTGCTTGAAGACGCGCTGGGAGGCTAGGTCCTGGGCGCCGCCCAAAATGCAGGTGATCACGCGCGGCTCCTGGAAGCCCCCAGTCCCCTTGTCCAGGTGGTGGTTGTCGTTCCTTCTTGGTGGCGGCAGCGAGGGAAGACCGGTGTTTCCCTGGGGGGTATCCTCATGGGGCGGGTCCCTCCAGGCGCCCTCACGAGGCTGGTCCTGCCATCAGTCCTCATGAGGTCGGTCGCGCCACTCCTGACGCGGGCCACGGTCGTCCTAGCGTGCGCCTCCACGTCCTCCTCCGTGGCCGTAACCCCGGTCGTTGCGCTCGGGGCGTCGACCATAGCGTCCTTCTCGTATGGCTCTGAGCACTTGACAGTTGCTGGTATTCTGGGTGTTCAGGTTGTGGAAGGCATAGAACGCTTGGCCATTCTTGGATGACTCGGGCTGATCTCTGCCCTGCTTGATGTCGGGCTCCGCTGTGATCATAGCTACCTCCTTGCGCTTTATGTCCTTGGCCTTCTTCTCCTCCGCGCCCACGGCTGGCGGCTCAAGGAGAGAGAGAGGCGCCCCTCCTCATCTCTTGCGCACCTATTCGCCAGGTTGAACAGCTCCTGAGATGTGCAGAGCTCCTCGTGGATGGCGAGCTCTTCCTTCATCTTGACATCGCGGACGCCGTCGGAAAACGTGGAGATGATGGCCTCATCCGTGACCTTGGGGATCTTGAGGAGGGTGTTGTTGAGGTGCCGGATGTACTTCTGGAGGGTCTCTCCTGGCTGCTGCCTGATGCGACGTAAATCACCCGCGGCCGGGGGGCGGTCGCGAGTGCCCTAGAAGTTGGTGACGAAGCGGTCGCGCATCTCGTCCCAGGAGGAGATCGAGCCGTGCTGCAGGTTCAGGAGACAGGAGCGAGCTCCATCCTTGAGAGCCATGGGAAACCAGTTCGCCATGACCTTTTCGTCGCCGTTGGCCGCTTCGATGCTCAGCTCATAGAGCTGCAGGAACTCCGCGGGGTCGGCGGTACCGTCGTAGTGAGGAGGCAGATCCAACTTGCACTTGCCCGGCCATGCGACACTACACAGCTCGGGAGTGAAGGCGCGGCAGCCAGCCGTGCTTGCCGGGGCCCGCCTCGGAGGTGGAGCTTGGTCTTGACGAGGTGGCACGAGGAGCGCAGGTGCATCTTCTTGCGGCCGCGGGATTTCTTGACAGCTTTTCTCTTCGCGTGTGGGCGCCGGGCGCGGCGGATCACGTCGCGGAGCCGCGCGCCTTGGTGCCAAGGCGACGTCTTGGGGCTGAGGTGGTCCAGGAGCACCATGAGCCCCGTCGCCCGCGGCTGGTTGAGGGGGTGGTAGAGAGTGGGACGGCACTGGAGAGCCTCCCGCGGCGCGGACGAGCTCGGCGACGCGTTCGAGCCACTCCTCATAGAGCTCGTCGATGGGGCGGTAGCGCAGGAGCTCGTTCACTGCGAGGAGCGCGGCCCGTGCCTCCATGGGAGCGCGGTGCGCGTGAGACGAAGAACCGACAGGGGTCAGCGATGGAGTGGCAGTGCAGCTGTCCTGCCGCACTGAAGGATGCAGCAAAGATGCCTGCTGCTCGTTCCCCGCCGGGCCGGTGGCAGCGTTGGCGGCGGGGGACGGAGAACGGCGATGTGGCCAGCCGACGGGAGCCGTCTGAGCGACGCGGGCGATGAGGGCAGCCCGGCGCTCAGCTCGAGCACGGCGAGCGTCCGCCATGGAGATGACGGAGCGACAGAGTGATGAACTGACGGAAGGGACGCTTAAGGTTCAAACACTGGGGTGCATGCGAAGTCTTTTCCTTCCCACCAGTCGACGCCCTAGCTCACTAAGATCTCGCGGACGAACTCGGCGAACTCGCAACATATAAAGACACAAGATTTATACTGGTTCGGGCCACCGTTGTGGTGTAATACCCTACTCCAGTGTGGTGGTGGTGGATTGCCTCTAGGTCTGATGATGAACAGTACAAGGGAAGAACAGCCTCCTGAGGTTGAGGTGTTCTTGTGAGTAGGCTCTCAATCGGGTTGGATCAAGCTAGGATGAGATGTCTCTACTATGGTGGCTAGCTCTACTTATATAGGCCCTGGTCCTCTTCCCAAATATCGAGCGCGAAGGGAGCCAACAATAGCGGGCTAATTCGAAGGGGGAGAGCTAGTACAAGCTATCCTGACAAAAGTGGTCTTCTCCTGCCAAAGGCTCTGGTGGTGACATCGTCTTGGGCTCCATGATGACCTTCGTCTTGCTGTCCTCCTGGTCTTCGTCTCGTTGCACCAATATAGCAACCTTTGCCTGATGCCTCGATACTCTTCGCCTGCGCTGGCCTCCTTAGCACCAAAGAGGAAACAAGGACGCTGCGCGCGCTGGCGCCCGCCTGGCGCCTGCCTGGTGTCGTGCATCATGGCTCACGTCATGAGGGTCTCATGAGGTTTGCCCTGCCTTGATATCTCCGCTCCTCGTGAGCCTGACCGACTAGGCCACTCCCGAGGAGGTCTCGCGTCGTCCGCCTTGCGAGGCTTGGACCTTCGCAAGGGTCTTGGATGCTTTGCTGGTGAAGATGGGACGTATGGCCTGCTGGCTCAGCCACGCCGCGGGCCGCAGGCAGGCAAGTCTGGGGACCCCCGTTCCTAGGACGCCGACAGCAAATCAAATTCTCAAAGCAAAACGTGACAAAATTGTCGGAGTTGATAGCTGATGTGGACATAGCATGCAGAGATACAAAAAAAATATTGTTCGCATATATAATAATCAGGTGATCTCTATTAATAATTATATAAATTATAAATTTATTATTCCAAACAGAAATACAACACAATCTCTTATTTTGTGCAGACTTAACAAAGAATTATACAAACCACGTGTCAAGATACGAAGGTGTATGTCTACTTATACGTATGGATATGTGTATAAATGCATATATGTGAGGATCCATGCATGCACTCCATCGAACCATCCATCCCATCTATCATGCATGCAAACGCCACAAGGGCCAGGCAATTTGATTTTGACTACATGGGCCAAGAGGAGTAACATGTTGGGTCCAAAGGAATTTTTTGGTGCACTAATTACACCACAACAGGCCAACGTGTCTCATCAACAGAAGCTACCGCCACGTCATGCATGCAGTGTCCGGACTTCGTACGGCAAGCGTTTGGGGACACAATGAGGCAGCCGATCCTCTTAATAAATAGCTAGTCTAAATTAGGGTTTAGACTCGGGTTTTATTGTATTGTTTAGCCATCGCTACCATTTTGCGTCTACGAGACGTTTAGGACTACTGCCTTGTCAGATTCAAAGTGGAACCCCAACTTTTAATCTAGTTCGTGTGCTTAATTTTTCATTCGCAATTTCAGATTGCAATTCACTTTTGTTCTTGCCCGTTCTTCGATTGCTTGGAGGAACTCGAACCTCGTTCTCTAGGTTGATCGTGCCAACGGCAGGTCAATAACCATCGGAGATTGGTTTAGTGATTGTCAAGGTGTATCGTCAGGTACGGTATAGCCAGATCGTCAAGGTCAAAATCCACCAAATCAATAGTTATCCCCAAACTGTTCGAAAGATCGGGCCGCCGTCACATCAATAGCAGTTAACGATGGTGGTGTTTGCGGGAAATGGTGGTGCTATGCGGAATTGATGGTGTTATGCGGAAGTGGATGTGGGCGCCGGAGCAAAATTTGGCGAAAGTTAGGCGGAAAACGGTGCGGTGGATGGAGATGTTGCTGTCAGGGGCCAGATGTCCGGGCTTGAGGGCCGGATGTCAGGGGTGGCCGGATGTCCGGGGGTTGGGCCAGATGTCCAGGCTCTGGATCCGTGGACAAACTCGAGGAACTCCACGTGGAAGAGGCAAATTCGGGGCAAAATTCGGGAGATTTTGTGGATGGAAATTGGGGAAAAGATGGGGGAAAGCTAGATCTACCTGCAACACATGAAATCTGTGGACCAAATGCAACAAAACTTCATCACACCAACAAATCACAAACAAATTTTGGGGGCTCTTTTTGTGGGGAATTTTCGAATTTGGGACAAAATCAACAAAACAAGGCTAGAAAACAAAGAGGGAAGGCTCCTAAATCGTGATCAATGTGGCTCATGATACCAAGATAATGTAGAGTGGAACCCTAGATGGCCGATCTATCACGAAAGGAGCGGATACCAACAAGGAACACGAAGAACACGAGGGAAAACACCGAGAGAAACACTCAAACCAACGAGATTAGGTCACACGTATGCTAGATCTTCAAAACACAAAAGGAGATACAAGATCTACAATCAACAAAGGATGATACAAAGGTAACTGGTTCTTCTCGTGAGGAGGTCTTGAGGGGTCTTCCCATGAAGGGCTCTTGAATCCAAGGTGGATCTTCTCCGAAGAGGGAACAGTCCCTCGCAATGGAGTAGATCCGGATGGATGAGCGAAGCTCTATCTCACATATGAGCTAACACAACGCTAACCCTAGAAAGAGGGAGGAGGAGGCGTATATATAGTCTATGTGGGCGAAGGGGTACATGGGCCTCGGCCCTACACTGTGCCCGGACGGGTGAGGTTGGATGTTCGGGCGTCGGGCCGGATGTCTGGGCTTTTGCGAGGGTCTGGATGTCCAGGCTGGCAGTGTCGGTCTTGGTGCATTCGGGATGGAGGACGTCGGATTGCCGACCTTGGGCCGGATTTTCGGGTTGTGCCAGATGTCCGGGCTGAGGCCGGATGTCTGGGGCCTATAGGTACTTGGTAGTTGTCGTTGTAGATGCTCCAAGGGCCGGATGTCCGGGGTCCTGGCCAGATGTCTATGTCCTCGAAGCTGCTCTTGACTCCTTCCATTGGTTCTCTTCGTCTATGAACTTGGGGACTTGTTCGTCTTCACGTGCATCTTCGGGAGGGTCCTCTTGATACCTAATCATGCTCAACATTTCAGACTTAGGTAGTATCCATGTCTCGAGTGGATCATATGTCATATCACTAAGGAACCAAGTCACCTCGGTCTCAAGAGCTCTAGCTCTAGCTCGTGTCATAGTGAAACACCCACAATGCGCCTATATCTCCCATGTGTCGGGGCACGACTTAGAGGCATAGCCGCATGGTAGGTTTGTCGCAAGAGGGGTAATCTTCACACAATCTCATGTAGTGAATAAGAAAGGGATAAAGAGTTGGCTTACAATCGCCACTTCACACAATTACAAGTTAAACATACATCATCCAGAATACAATCAAAGTTCGACTACGGATCCAAAATAAAAGAAGACAACCCCATATGGTAGATCCCCGATCGTCCCAACTGGGCTCCACTACTGATCAACCGGAAAAGGCACAAAACAACGATCGAGATCTTCATCGAGCTCCCACTATACCTGGGTTGCGTCATCTGCACTGGTATCATCAGCACCTGCAACTGTTTGGAAGTATCTGTGAGTCATGAGGACTCATCAATCTCACACCCGCGAGATCAAGACTATTTAAGCTTATGGGTAGGATAGGGTAATGAGGTGGAGCTGCAGCAAGCACTAAGCATATATGGTGGCTATCATAGGCAAATAAGAGCGACAAGAGAAGCAACCCAGCGGTCGTGAACAAGAAGTGATCAAGAAGTGATCCTGAAACTACTTACGTTCAAGCATAACACAAGTACCATGTTCACTTCCCGGACTCCGCCGGAAAGAGACCATCATGGCTACACACGCGGTTGATGCATTTTAATTAAGTTAAGTGTCACCTTCTCTACAACCGGATATTAACAAATTCCCCTCTGCCACATAACCGCGGGCACGGCTTTCGAAAGTAAAAAGCCTTCATGGGTGTCCCAACTTAGCCCATCACAAGCTCTCACGGTCAACGAAGGATATTCCTTCTCCCGGGAAGACCCGATCAGTCTCAGAATCCCGGTTACAAGACATTTCGACAATGGTAAAACAAGACCAGCAAGACCGCCCAATGCGCCGACATCCCGATAGGAGCTGCACATATCTCGTTCTCAGGGCAACACCGGATAAGCTAAGCGTACAGGTACCAACATAACCCAAGATTCCAAGGGACGGTCCCGCACGATGCTCTAGTTCGGACCAACACTTAGAGAAGCACTGGCCCGGGGGGTTAAAATAAGATGACCCTCAGGTTAATTACTCCCAAGGGAAAGGTATAGGTTGTTAGGCAAATGTAAAACCAAGGTTGGGGCTTGCTGGAGGAGTTTTATTCAAAGTGAACTGTCAAGGGGTTCCCATAACACCCAACCGCATAAGGAACACAAAATCAAGGAACATAACACCGGTATGACGGAAACTAGGGCGGAAAGAGTGGAACAAAACACCAGGCATAGGGCCGAGCCTTCCACCCTTTACCAAGTATATAGATGCATTAAAGTAAATAAGATATATTGTGATATCCCAAACATATCCATGTTCCAACAAGGAACAAACTTCATCTTCACCTGCAACTAGCAACGCTATAAGAGGGGATGAGCAAAAGCGGTAACATAGCCAAACAACAGTTTGCTAGGAAAGGTGGGTTAGAGGCTGGACATGGCAATATGGGAGGCATGATATAGCAAGTGGTAGGTAGCGCTACATAGGGACCGAGTGAACAACTAGCAAGCAAAGATATAAGTGATTTCGAGGGTATGGTCATCTTGCCTGAAATCCCGCAAGGAAGAAGAACAAGTCCATGAATAAGACAAATGGGCGTAGTCGAACAGATCCCCACAACTCCGGAACGAAACCGAAGCTAACGAGAGAAGAAACCCGAAAAGAAGCAGGCAACATAACAACCATCACATAAACATGGCATTATGCACAACCAAGTATGATGCATGTCTAGTTTAATGAGGCATGGCATGGCAAAGTGCACAAGCAAAACTACAAGTTAAGTGGATCTCAATATGCAACGAGTTGCATATTGACAAAACACCACATTTAAATATTTAGTTTTCTCACGTTTAAACTACTTAACAAAATTAAATGTTGTTTAAACATGGCAAGAGGTGGAGCATAAGTAAGCTAAACATTTAGGCAAGTTTAAATGAGGCCGGAGATAACAAACAACAATTCCGGTAAATCCCCATATTCATTTAGCAATTTGGTGCAACAACAATTTTAAACATTTAAATGTTATTATCATGAGGCGAATGATATGTGCAAGTTTAATGCAGTATTTATGAAAATGTTGACATGATAAGATATGAGGCATTTGTCATCGTGGCGGAAATGAAAGGGGTGCCACGGCGATGATAAGGAAAACGGTGCCACGGCAATGTTCCGGTTCCGGTAAATTGATTGAGATACAGATGCAAAAGAGGAATGTAAGGATGAGTGGAACACGCAAGAGATGGTGGGGTGATCCCGGTTACTGGGTGTCCCATGTGTCGGTGGCATGGCAACCAAGGGTCATGCACGAAACAAACGGGCATGGTGCAAACACGGGGTTCAACTCGTATCACACAACATTCGTCCATGGTGGTCGTCTCGACATTATACCTTTGAAGCATGCGTTTTCGGGATGGAACGAGCTCGTAGAGGGAAGTAGAGGAAGTAGTAGTTCACGGGTCGTCGAGGGAAGTAGTGGTTCATGTCCGTAGATGTTCGGGGTCACGACACGGAACTTGACGTCCACGGGGTCTTCAGCGATGGTCGTGGTACATGTTTCGTAGACGTTTTGGCGGTGGTAGTGGTACACGTTTTGAAGGGGAAGTAGAGGTTCACGTTTCGTAGTCGTTCGAGGTCGCCGATAGTTGTACACAGTCGTTGTTAAACTTGAAGGATCCGATGCCTCCGGACGTAGTCGTACATGTTCGTTTTTGGAGAGGTACTTGGCGTTCGTCTTCTTGCAGTGTAGTCAAACTTGACGTATCCGAGGGCTCCGAGCGTCGTGGTACTTGTTGAAATCCACGTCGGATGAAGTTGACCATCTTTAAATGGAACTTGGCGCGTCCCAAAATCTGCGGGCGTCGGTACTAGGCGAAAAGAACCCACGAAGGCGGTCTTGGCATGCAACGAGCAACGACGTGGTGTACAGACGCAGGAGTGGACTTGGCGCAGAGGCAGGGGTCAACGCAGGAGGGTGCTCGAGCAGGATTTGGTGTCGGTCGTCGTCCTCGCGTACTCACATGACAGAAGCAGGGGACTCCGGTGGTCGAAGGGCGTGGATGGAATGGACGAGCGGATCCGGGCTTGGGACAGCCGGTCCTCGCAAAATCGAAGAAGGAGCAGCGGCGCAGCGGAGTTCACGAGGCTCCCTGGCCACAGCCTCCGCCCGCGGCGAGCGCAGGGACATGTGAGGGAGGCGGGGACCTGACCGGACCCTGGACGAGAACGGGGTCTCCGGCACTCGATGGAGATAGAGTCGGCGGCGGAGGGCGGTCCTGGGCCCCGGGTTCTGACTTGGAGACGACGGCAACGAAGACGAAGCAGGAAGGGAAGGATAAGCGCGCAGGGAAGAAGAGCCTGGCGCGGTCATGGTGTGGGGCTCGCGCGCAGGGCGGCGGAGCAGGCTTGCAGCGAGGATGACCGGAAGCAGGGGGCGGAGCAGTGGTTCCTGGCGGCGGGGCCTGGTCAAGAGGGAGAGATGGGGGTCAAGGAGGTGGGGAACAGGAGATGGGGTGCTGCGCGCGCGCTCTCCTGGCGGTGGGGTGGAGACGAGGGAGATCGAGAGGGAGGAGGGATCGATGGAGATGGGTGGCTGCGTGTGCGTGCGGCGCTGGAGGCGGGCGAAGGGAAGGATCAACTCGCTAGGGTTACGGGGGAACTGGGCCTTGGAGGCCGGCCCAATAGAGAGGGGGGGTCGGCTGGGCCTTAAGGTAAATGGGCCGGTGCTGGAGGGAAACGGCCATAGGCCAAGTCGACTGGGCTGCTGGTTGTGCTCTCTCTCTCTCTCCCTCATATTTTCTTTAACAGAAAACAAAGGAGAGAAGGGAAAGGAAGATGGAGGGGCTAGGGAAAGAATTTGTGCACGACTGTAATTTTTCTGGACTCACAAAAATGTGAGGAATTTAAATAAAATGGCAAGAGGATTTTTGGAGAAAATAGATTCGCACATGTTGAATATAATTCGACATGTTTGAATTTTGAAGCCCATTCGAAAGGACTCTAAATGGGCTGAGATTTTAGAGGAGCCTCGATAAAAGAGATGAGAAAAATATTGGCAAGGTTTGAAGGTCAAACTCGAAGAGGAATCGACATGGGAAATTTTTCGCGCGTGTGTTATGGTTAATTCCAAAAGAATGGAATATTTATAATAGCTCCCTAATATATTGGGAGGATATGTTATATAGATAAATCACCAGGTGATTTCCCTCAATTTAAATAGATCAAAGATCTATGCATTTTATTTAGTGGAGTTGGAAAAAATTAATGGCATCATGACATGATGCAATGAACCTGATGCAAAGATGAATGCAACAAACAAAAACAAATCACGCAACGAATCTTGGAACCCATGGAAGGCATCTGGAGCGCCGGTCTTGGGGCGTCACAACACTCCACCACTACAAGAGGATCTCGTCCCGAGATCTAGGATGGCACCGGAGAGAAACGAAAAAGGAAGAGAAGAGGTAAACCTAAGTTGCTTCTTTGACAAATGAGTGAAACCAAAGAACCTTGAGAGGTTGAACAACTAGAAAGAAAGAATACAACAGAGATGAACAAAGTTGAAAGCACTCCGTTAGAAAAGAGGAACAAGGAACATTACGGGAACCTTGTGGGTTGAAAGACATGAATGAAGAGCTCCCGCGACAAGGAAGGACATGTAACCACTCCGGTTGAAACGGAATAAGCAATGAAAAGAACATGATCTTCACAATTTGAGATGACAAGTGAATAGAGCAACATCACAATGACTCCGGAAGAAAGAATAGAAGATAGATCATTGAAATAAAAGAATGGAGAAGAAAATGCCAACTTCTGCCACAAATGAGCTTGGAAAGCACCCTTCCGAGAAGGTTATAACGGAGTTGTTGGAAAACCAACAACGAAACGAGTAAGCTTGTAGTGGGATTATGGAGAACATCTCCAAACTATGAGGTGAAAATTTTCCACTATCGGAAACAATAGATTGGATTGATATGAACAAGGAGACGAGAAACTTATTTCACCGAGAGGATAAATAAAGAACTTGGGTCATTTATGAGCACCATAAATAACAACAATCCTTAGGGGAGGCTTTAGGTGAAATATAACCCAAGATAATTCCAATGAAGAGATTGATGGGTTTAAATATCTCATTCCTGACAACTTATCACCCATGAAACATGAAGGAAAACCGTCAAGGATGACATAACACCATCTCAAAAGATAAGGTAGAAAGAATTGCACTTCAGAATGCAAGATGAAGAATGCATGAACTCCTTAAAACAAGACATGTGTTGAACACCATGTTTATTTTAGAGTATAGCTTGGCGGATCTTAGCTCGAGAGAAATCTTGAAGAACAATTGAAGAATGGAATGAATCCTTGACGAACCACCCATGTAGAACCTCCATGAAGAACTCCGGTAACAAAATGATGATAAAAAGAAAGAGATGTTGAAAACACAAGGTGAAGCCTTGTAATGATTTAGATGGATCTTCGCGATGATATAATTGAGAGAGCTTGGAACTCCGGGAAAAGAAAAGACGAAACAATTGAAACCGAGAATTTGATGAACCTCCGGAATAAGGAATTGAATATACTCGATGAAACAAGAATAAGAATTACATTATGCTTACCTTCACCAATTTAAATTGATGGCACACAATGGATTTCGCATACTACGTTTTCTCGTTGAAAGGATTAAGAGAGATATAACACAAAGTGAATGGACCACCGGTAGGATTTAAACAATGAATAATTGATATGATAAAGAATGCATAGAAATCTTGAACTTACCACCATAAGAATTGAAAATGAACAAAGAAAAGATAAAGAAACACCAGGAAGAATTAGAGAACGAAAGAAGATACTTGAGGGAATTTAGATACATGAGAACGAATAGATCACGAGCTGATTAGAGAATATTTGAATGATGCACCGGTAAGATTTGGAGAACAATAGCTGAAAGCTGAGAATGAATAAACCCGAAATGATGGCCTTCGGAGAATCAAACTGAAAAGAATCTTGAATTGCTCCGGATAGCTAAAAAGAATTCTCACAATCGAAAAAAATTATGAGAGGATGGCATCAATCTAGAACCATGAATCTTCAAGAGAACGGATATGATTGCAGAGAAACTCTTCTTCGGTCTTCAAAGTCCAAGAATGATGAAGAGAAAGAACACCATGAATTATTGAGGCACTCCAGAATAATGAGGAATATAAAGGTTGTACCGACGATGAAAATAATTTGAAAGATCTTGGAGAAAGACATTTGACTGATGACAATTCATTCTTACGTCAAACTTTAGAAGATTTGAGAATAGCTCTGAGAAAATAGAAGAGTCAGGTAAGATCCTGGGGAAAAACCTGTGGGTTAGGGCCCACTCAAAGGATACACCATTGAACGATTTAAACAAGAGAATGTGTCGGTTGAATTAAATGGCTAGAAGCTTGAGCGAAAGCAGAGTGGAAACATGAATCTTCGAGATATCTTCAGCATTCTGGAACAATTGAATAGCAAGCAGGGAATGATTATGAGGTGCACCGGCATGGGAAAAGCATTTGAAATGAGGAAAAGGATGTGATCAACAAAGCTTGAATTGAAACCACCGGAGAAGAAAGGGAATGAAGAATGATGAACTTGTAGAGCATCTTCATGAGAACCGCTGGGTACAACATTGAAAGACAATAATGAAGAGTCTTCACATCCATAAGATGGATACTTGATTCAGTGATGCGGAGCATCCCACGCCATCCACATGGACGCCACCTCAACTATCCAAGCTCCAAGTGGACTAATGACAAGGGCTAGGGCATGTGCTATTCAATCCGAGGTGACATCACTCCTACTTGAGTTTCCCCCCTTTTCAAGTGAGACATGGCTACTGCCTAAGTCCGAGATACTATGTGTCACCAGGTACAACGCTCAAGACTCGGAGCTGAGGACTGTAGAAGAAGAGACAGGCGTCAACACTCTCGACAGCCCGGAACTTCCGGCCCCCGGACCTTCCGGCCGACCCGGAGCTTCCGGCCGCCGATGACTTCGACCAGCCCAGGCATGCCAACTCTCGGGTTAGCCCGGACCCCGTCCCGGACCTTCCGGCGCCCGGAACCTCCGGCCTGCCCAGACCTTCCGGCTCCCGGATGCCAGCACAGCTCCATCGCGCCAACTCTCTGGTTAGGCCGGACCCTCCCGGGACCTCTGGCGCCCGGAACTTCCGGCCCTGCCTGCACGTAGCCACTTGGGCCGAGGCCCGTGTACCCTTTCGTTACTTAGACTATATATACCCTATCCCGTACAACTTTCTAGGGTCAGCATTGGTTTAGCTCATTGAGAGATAGAGCATTGCTCATCCATATCGGATCTACTCCACGAGAGAGACCGTGGCCCCTCTACGGAGAAGATCCACCTTGGATTCAAGACCCCTTTACGGGAAGATCCCCTTGTGGATTCAAGACCTCCTCTCGGAGAATAACCGGCTACCCTTTTGTATCGTCCTTAGTTGTTCATGGATTCGTGTATCGTTCAATGTATCCGAGGATCTAGCACATGTGTGACTTGATCTTGTTGGTTTGAGTGATTCCCTTGTGTTTCCCCTCGTTTTCTCTCCCGTGTTCTTCGTATTTCATCGTTGGGATCCGCTCCTTTTGTGAAAGATCGGCCTATAGGGTTCCTACCCTACATCATCTTGGTATCTAGAGCCACGTTGATCATGATTTCGGAGCCTCCCCGTTGTGTTTCTAGCCTAATTTGTGTTGTTTTCGTCCTAATCCGAAAATCCCCACCAAAAATAGCCCCCAATTTTTTTGGGTGATTTGTTCGTGTGTTGAGATTTTGTTGGTTTTGATCCGTGAAGTTTGTGTGTGGCTCGTAGATCTAGCCTCCCCACCTTTTTTCCTCCAATTTCATCTTTTCCCCCTTCGGATTTGGGCTTTTCCCCAAGTTTTTCCGCCCAAATCCACGATCCCCAAGTCTCTGTTCTTGGCAGAATCCCGACCACCGGAACTTCCGATCCAGCCCGGACTTTCCGGCCCCCGGACCTTCCGGCCTTCCCGAAACATCCGGACCCCAGACCCTCCGTCTTGCCTGGAACTTCCGGCTTTGACAGAAAGTTTGCACTACTTCCACATTTCTGCCCAAATTCCACCAAATTTTGTTCCGGTGCTCACCATATACCATATATACTTCTGCATACCTCCACCATTTCCGCATAACCCAACTATTTTTGGACGCTCTCCGACACAACTGCTACTTTGAGGTTTGAGACTTTGAGTTGCGGTACCGTATCCGTTTGTGTTTCGGCTATCTAGGTACGGTTCGACATCGACATCACCGCTGCTCATTTTCGCCACGGACGCGTCATCAACAACGACCACCTCGACTACGACTTGGTATTCATGCCACCATTTTGAAACCTTACCGGAAGCAAGACCGGTAACCTCATCTTGGTATTGGACATATCACTCTTGCCATTATATTGATAGCCATCATAGCCTTACTACTTTGCGTTGCTTACCCATCGAGACTAGCCATTGAGTATTGCCGGCAACAAGACTTGTGCACATTAGTGATCATACTTCCCATAGCATACATACATCATTGTTGCCTATATTGGTATCATCTCTTTTGTCACAAAGTTGTCATCGCATACTCACTTGCTATCTTGGTTCGTCAAGCATTGCATGAGAAAAGAGCTCAAACATCAAAGAGCCAAACAAGCTTTTAAGCAAAGAGGAAGGATAAGCAAAGAGCTTTTAAGCAAGAACCATAGCATCATACAACATTAAGATTTGTCATACTCCATCATCTTGGATCATATCATAACAACACCTTGCATACAAAGTATTTGGGATAGAAGTCGTTACATTTTTGCTAAGTAGGTTGTGCACAAGTTCTTGTATCCGCCAATCATGCAATCGTGCTAGCGTCTCTCTAGTGTTGTGCAACAATAGCATTTTAGTGGATTCCACATTTTGGCTCACCCTTGGTTGCACAAACCCACTTATCTTTTTGCGTTTGTGTTTCCGTGTACCTTATATGCTTGGTCTACTTGTTACATTGCATCTTGCGAATCTTTTCCAACATTATTGAAGCTCACTTACAATTACATCAAATTTTGTGCCACCATCCTAACCAAGCTCCACCAAAAGCTTTTACTTGTGTAGGTGTGAGAAACCGACAAGAACTCGTACCAATTGTGCTATTTCCTTGTCCTACATTGGAGTGATCCTCGATCCACTTTCAACTTCGGTCAAGGTACATTTGGTACTCGTTCTTCTCTTTCTACCACTCACATTTGTCTTGGAATGATGGATAGGCCAAGTACTTCTACCAACCCACTCTTCATGGAGCAAGACGAAAACATGAACTCCTTCGTCACCAAGAGTCACCTCTTTGGTGGACAACATGCTTTGCATCAAGAGCAACAAGCTATGAGTGAACGCATCAACAACCTTGCCGCCGACTTATGACTTTCCGAGCAACGTACAAGGGACTACTTTGACCACAAGCTCGACGATCACAAGCAAGAGAATGACACAAGGATGGACGAGATTCGCACTTTGTTGCTCAACCGCTCTTCTTCCACTTCAAGAAGGAGCCGTTCAAGTCGCCATTCCGACTTTACCCTCTCCAGCTCAAGTACACAAACATCGAACACTCTTCGTCGAGCCGCGTGCACCGACCGTCAAGCAAACCTCAATCCACATCGGGACACCGACTCTCAAGAGCACCGATGACGTCAAGCCAAAGAAGCCTTTGCACTATCTCGAGAACGACAACAACAATGCCAACATGAAGAGGAAGAACGCGTGCGTCTACACCAAAATGCACAAGATGCCGAGGCTCAACGTAAAGAACAACAACTCCGTGACGCTCAAGCACTTGAGGCGCAACAAGCTCTACGCGATGCGATTCGAGCCGTTGCCGACTGAGGCCGTCAAGCCCGTGAAGAAGAGGAAGCACTTCGCGAAGAAATTCACGAACGACGACTTCAAGCTCGCATGCATCGTCTAATTCCTCCTCGAGCTTGACGCGCTCCTCCACAAGCTCTCCAAGACCATCAAGTTCATCAAGAGCATGAAAAAAATGGGAATACTCCGCGACAAGAGCAACACGAGGTTGACAACCCTCCGCGACAAGAGCACCACGAGTTGAACAATCATCTACAACATGGGCGTCATCATCCCCGACCCCAACACAATGAAGAGCAATGCTACGGCAAGCTCAAGTTCACCATGCCCAAGTTCAACGGAAGCAACGATCCCGAAGAATACCTTTCATGGGCATTGAAAGTTGACAAGATCTTCCGTTTGCACAATTATGAAGAAGAGAAGAAGATCGCGATGGCATCCCTTGAGTTCCAAGACTATGTCCTCATTTGGTAGGAACAAATCATAGAGCGCCGTGAGGCAAGAGGTGAACCACCCATCACTACTTCGGCACAAATGAAGGATGTCATGAGAACACGCTTCGTGCCTACCTACTACAACCGCGACCTCTTCAAGAAACTCCAACAACTCAAGCAAGGAACCAAGAGCGTTGAAGAGTACTACAAGGAGATGGAGATTGCCATGATACAAGCCAATGTCACGGAAGATGATGAGCAAACAATGGCACGTTTCTTGAATGGACTCAATCATCCTATCAAGAAGATCGCCGACTTCCAACCATACTCAAATCTCATCGAGCTAGTGCACCAAGCTACCAAAGCGGAACGCCAAGTGCAAGATGATTTCAAGTACGCCAAGTTCTCATCCAAGTCCTACGGCTTCTCCAATAACCAAGCTTCAACTACTCCAATACCGACTACGAGACCTTCTACTTCCAACATCGACAAGTCGACTTCCAAGAAAGCTTCGCCAACTACAAGCAACCCTACTATAGGCCACTTCAAGCCGAGAGCTTCATCATCATCAACCCCAACCGATGAGATCGTCAAGACGAGTTCCTTCAAGTGTTTCACTTGCGGAGGCCGAGGCCACAAGTCCTACGAGTGCACCAACAAGCGGATCATGGTCTTCAACGACGGTGGCACTTAAGACTCAATGAGTGAAGGTGAAATGGAAGCACTTGAGCAAGTCGCCATGCACCGCCAAGTGAACAAGGAAGACGAACAAGTCTTTTGTGATGAAGACTCAAGTCCCGCACTTGTTGTCTCAAAAGTCTTGACTCTCCAACATCACCAAGAAGAAGACCAACGATGCCACATATTCGACACCAAGGCCGGCATCAATGGACGATCCGTCAAGGTCATCATCGATGGAGGGAGTTGTCACAATCTCGCAAGGGAAGAACTTTGCTCCAAGCTCCAATTGCCCAAGACGAAGCATCCACATCCTTACAAAGTGCAATGGCTTAGTGACTCCGGCACCATCCAAGTCGAGCATCGAGTACAAGTCTCCTTCAAGATCGGCGCCTACAAAGACACCTTGGAGTGCGACGTTGTTCCAATGACTGTTTTTCATCTTCTCCTTGGACGGCCATGGCAATTCGATAGGGGAGTCGTCCACAACGGCCGGACGAACCACTACATCTTCAAGATGAAGGGCAAGGAGTACGTCCTCTGTCCAATGTCGCCAAGTCAAGTGATCGCCGACAAGCATACCACCCATCGTGGAGAGAATGGTGAGAGAGTGAGCCACCAAAATGAGAGTGAGCGCCATAGCCCAAATTGAGTGCCTCCACGATGAGCGAAAACAAGAACTTAGTTCTATTTGCCACCAAACGTGAGATGAGAGAAGTGTGTGAGAACCCATCTAGTGTCCTACACTACGTCATCGTGTGCAAGGACAATGCACCACAAACTAACACCTCTCACACTCTTCTTCTAGTGTTGTCTTCTCTTTTGCAGGAATTTCAAGATGTTTTTCCCGATGAGCTACCTCCGGGACTACCTCCTCTACGAGGCATTGAGCACCGAATTGACCTCATCCCCGGAGCACCACTTCCAAACAAAGCTCCCTATCGCGTCAACCCCGAAGAAACCAGAGAAATTCAAAGGCAAGTAAAACATCTCATAGATCATGGACATGTGCGTGAAAGTTTGAGCCCTTGTGCCGTTTCGGTCATTCTTGTGCCAAAACGTGACGGTAGTTTTCGCATGTGCTCCGATTGTAGACCTATCAATGCTATCACCGTTCATTATAGGTATCCCATTCCACGCCTAGATGATATGCTTGATGAGCTTAGCGGTGCCACTATATTTTCCAAAATTGATCTTAAGAGTGGTTACTATCAAATCCGCATACAAGAGGGTGATGAATGGAAAACCGCCTTCAAAACCAAGTTTGGTTTGTATGAGTGGTTAGTCATGCCTATGGGTCTTTCAGAAGCACCGGGCACTTTTATGCGCCTCATGAATCGTGTCTTTCGCCCTTACATTGGTATATTTGTTGTGGTCTACTTTGATGATATTCTTGTGTTTAGCAAATCTATCCAAGAGCATGTCACCCATGTCCGCACCGTTTTGCAAACTCTTAGGAAAGAGCGTCTCTATGCTAATATGGAGAAATGCCTTTTTGGTGTTGATAAGCTCGTTTTCTTAGGATTTGTTGTCTCTTCTAAGGGTGTTCATGTAGATGAGTCCAAGATCAATGCTATTAAGACTTGGCCGCAACCAACTAACTTGCATCAAGTGCGTAGTTTCCTTGGCCTTGCGGGCTTCTATCGTCGCTTTGTAAAGGATTTTAGCACCATTGCTTCACCTTTGCATGCTTTGAGCAAGAAGAATGCGCCTTTTGTTTGGGGACCATCCCAAGATACCGCATTCAATGAGCTTAAGAATTTGCTTACTCATGCTCCCGTGCTTGCTTTACCCAACTTCGACAAACCTTTTGAAATTCATTGCGATGCTAGTGGTAATGGCATAGGAGGTGTGTTAACGCAAGAGAAGCGCCCCATAGCTTACTTTAGTGAGAAACTTTCTGGAGCGCAACTCAACTACTCCATCTATGACAAAGAGCTATATGCTTTAGTCCGCGTTTTGCATGAATGGGAACACTACCTTTGTCCCCATGAGTTTATCATTCATACCGATCATGAGACTCTCAAGTATCTTAAGGGACAAACTAAGTTGAACAAGCGTCATGCTAAATGGAGTGAATTTATTGAATCTTTTCCATATGTCATCAAGTACATCAAAGGTAAAGAAAACATAGTAGCAGATGCTCTTTCCCGCATTTGCATGCTTGTCACGCAACTTGAGTTAGATGTCATTGGCTTAGAGCATATCAAAGACTTATATGAGCATGATGCAACTTTTTCCATTCCTTATGCCAAGTGTTTGTCGAATACATCTTGGGAACGCTATTACATCAAAGATGGCTACCTTATGAGAGCTAATAAACTTTGCATTCCCGAGTCCTTGCTTCGTTTGTTGCTTTTGCAGGAATCTCATGGAGGTGGCCTAATGGGACACTTCGGACGCGACAAGACGTTCGCCACGCTCTCGAAGAGCTACTTTTGGCCAAAGATATTTCGGGACGTCAGTCGTTTCACCAACCGGTGTTCTACATGTCGCAAAGCTAAGTCCAAAGCTCAATCTCATGGTCTCTATATGCCTTTACCGATTCCATACCAACCTTGGGAAGACATTAGCATGGACTTTGTACTTGGTTTACCTAGGACTTGCAACGGGAAAGATTCCATACTTGGTTTTCCTAGGACACTTTATTCCTTGTAACAAGATAGACGATGCTTCACATGTGGCTACTCTCTTTTGTAGGGAAATATTACGTCTACATGGTGTGCCAAAGACTATCGTCTCGGACCACGACGTCAAGTTCCTTAGCTACTTTTGGAAGACCCTATGCGCCAAGCTCGGAATCAAGCTACTCTACTCCACGACATACCATCCTCAAAACGACGGCCAAACGGAGGTGACAAACCGCACACTCTCCGCTCTACTTCGAGTACTCATCAAGAAGAACATCAAGGAGTGGGAGGAGTGTCTACCCATCGCCGAGTTTGCCTACAACCGAGCAAGACACTCAACAACCGGCAAGTCCCCTTTCGAGGTCGTCTACGGATTCAACCCTTTGTCACCATTGGATATTCTACCTCTACCACTCCAAGAGCGAATCAATTTGGACACAAGTGCACGAGCGACTCATATCAAGAAGGTGCATGAAGATACAAGAAACACCATCGAGCGCCAAGTACAACGCCTTGCGACCAAGCTCAACGTCAACAAGCAACCTATGGTCTTCAACATTGGTGATCTCGTGTGGCTACACCTTCGCAAGGAGCGCTTTCCACAAGAATGCAAGTCTAAGCTTCGGCCTCGAGCCGATGGACCCTTCAAGGTGCTCGCACGCTACAACGACAACGCTTACAAGATCGACCTCCCACGGGACAAATACAACGTGAGCGACATCTTCAACATTAAAGATCTCTCTCCCTTCCATGGTGATGAAGAACTTGATCCAAGGACGGATCTTCCCCAAGGGAGGGGAGATGATGCGGAGCATCCCACGACCATCCACATGGACGCCACCTCAACTATCCAAGCTCCAAGTGGACCAATGACAAGGGCTAGGGCACGTGCTATTCAATCCGAGGTGACATCACTCCTACTTGAGTTTCCCCCTTTTCAAGTGAGACATGGCTACTGCCTAAGTCCGAGATACTATGTGTCACCGGGTACAACGCTCGAGACTCGGAGCTGAGGACTGTAGAAGAAGAGACAGGCGTCAAAACTCTGGACAGCCCGGAACTTCCGGCCAGAGCCCGGAACTTCCGGCCCCCGGACCTTCCGGCCGACCCGGAGCTTCCGGCCGCCGATGACTTCGACCAGCCCAGGCATGCCAACTCTTGGGTTAGCCCGGACCCCGTCCTGGACCTTCCGGCGCCCAGAACCTCCGGCCTGCCCGAACCTTCCGGCCCCCGGATGCCAGCACAGCTCCACCGCGCCAACTCTCTGGGTAGGCCGGACCCTCCCCGGAACCTCCGGCGCCCGGAACTTCCGGCCCTGCCTGCGCGCGGCCACTTGGGCCGAGGCCCGTGTACCCTTTCGTTACCTAGACTATATATACTCTATCCCGTACAACTTTCTAGGGTCAGCATTGGTTTAGCTCATTGAGAGATAGAGCATTGCTCATCCATATCGGATCTACTCCATGAGAGAGACCGCGACCCCTCTACGGAGAAGATCGACCTTGGATTCAAGACCCCTTTACGGGAAGATCCCCATGTGGATTCAAGACCTCCTCTCGGAGAAGAACCGGCTACCCTTTTGTATCGTCCTTAGTTGTCCGTGGATTCGTGTATCGTTCCATGTATCCGAGGATCTAGCACATGTGTGACTTGATCTTGTTGGTTTGAGTGATTCCCTTATGTTTCCCCTCGTTTTCTCTCCCGTGTTCTTCGTATTTCATCGTTGGGATCCGCTCCTTTCGTGAAAGATCGGCCTATAGGGTTCCTACCCTACATCATTCAGGAATCTGAGTCCTTGAAGAAAAAGAAAGGGTGGGAGGGCGGGAAAACAAAGGCAACTTGGGACGAATGAAACAAATAACGTTGAGAAGACTTGAGTTGATCTTGCAGATGTTGAAAATGATCGGATCCACTTGAAGAGAGACACACCGGTTCAGAAGAAATTGAGATGGTAAAATCGAAGATCAAGAAGGATTTTGTATTCACATAGAAATATGAGAACACCGCTTAGGAAAGGTATGGAATCAATATTTGACTTCGAAGCAACTCGAATACCACAACAGAAAACAAAACAAAGGATTGGTTTGCAGGATAAGCCAGAAACAAACATATGATAGACCCCATATCGTATCATGTGTCTGTTGGAAGGATATCCTACGTGATACTTGAATTCCAACGTATAAACTCCCGAAACTTTCTGGTTATGTAATCAGGTGTTGGGGATACAGGGGAAGCATAATATCTCACCCAAACTAGCAAATCCTACATTCAGCTATATCCATCCTTCAACACATAACCAAGAAACCTTCGGAAATCATTTACCTGAACCTTCCAAAAGCATCCATTATACAAGTTATGGCAATACTCCCGAACTCCCGCCCCAGTACTGGGTGACGTCGAGGTTATATCAACAACTGCATAAAAAAATTGATGTCGGCGAACTCAGGTATTCGAGAACTGCAATGATAAAATTGTGACGACAACACCTCGGAGCTCAACTCCCCAGGACACTGCCACAACCCCTAAATGTCAAGAGGCACCAAGAACAATGTTCTCATTACAAAACCATCAGAACGATTCCAAGATACCTGCGTGATCTTAAAAAAAATTCCGTGAAATTTGAGGAGAGAAGAGTGAAAACTTCTACGTCAGGAGGCCTCACCAGATCGACGAGAGGACTGAGGAGTAAAAAGAATCCTACTCTCCGATATATATAATCCTAAGACTCAAAACATTTTGTTCTAGACTCAACAACGTCAGTGATTCGATCAAGCAGGGGGCTCCTAAGTCGGGGATAGCTCTGATTACCAACTTGTAACACCCACAATGCGGCTATATCTCCCACGTGTCGGGGCACGACTTAGAGGCATAGCCACATGGTAGGTTTGTCGCAAGAGGGGTAATCTTCACACAATCCCATGTACTGAATAAGAAAGGGATAAAGAGTTGGCTTACAATCGCCACTTCACACAATTACAAGTTAAACATACATCATCCAGAATACAATCAAGGTCCGACTACGGAACCAAAATAAAAGAAGACAACCCCATATGCTAGATCCCCGATCGTCCCTATTGGGCTCCACTACTGATCAACCGGAAAATACACAAAACAACAATAAAGATCTTCATCGAGCTCCCACTTCAGCTGGGTTGCGTCATCTGCACTGGTATCATTGGCACCTGCAACTGTTTGGAAGTATCTGTGAGTCACGAGGACTCAGCAATCTCACACCCGCGAGATCAAGACTATTTAAGCTTATGGGTAGGATAGGGTAATGAGGTGGAGCTGCAACAAGCACTAAGCATATATGGTGGCTAGCATACGCAAATAAGAGCGAGAAGAGAAGCAACCCGACAGTCGTGATCTAGAAGTGATCCTGAAACTACTTACGTTCATGCATAACACAAGAATCGTGTTCACTTCCCGGACTCCGTCGGAAAGAGACCATCACGGCTACACACGTGGTTGATGCATTTTAATTAAGTTAAATGTCAAGTTCTCTACAACCGGATATTAAAAAATTCCCATCTACAAAATAACCACGGGCACGGTTTTCGAAAGTTCAAACCCTGCAGGGGTGTCCCAACTTAGCCCATCACAAGCTCTCACGGTCAACGAAGGATATTCCTTCTCCCAGGAAGACCCGATTAGTCTCACAATCCCGGTTACAAGACATTTCGACAATGGTAAAACAAGACCAGTAAGACCGCCCGATGCGCCGAGATCCCGATAGGAGCTGCACATATCTCGTTCTCAGGGCAACACCGAATAAGCTAAGCCAAGTTTCCAAGGGACGGTCCCGCACGGTGCTCTAGTTCCAACCAACACTTAGAGAAGCACTGGCCCGGGGGGTTAAAATAAGATGACCCTCGGGTTAATTACTCCCAAGGGAAAGGTATAGGTTGTTAGGCAAATGTAAAACCAAGGTTGGGGCTTGCTGGAGGAGTTTTATTCAAATGAACTGTCAAGGGGTTCCCATAACACCCAACCGCATAAGGAACGCAAAATCAAGGAACATAACACTGGTATGATGAAAACTAGGGCGGCAAGAGTGGTACAAAACACCAGGCATAGGGCCGAGCCTTCCACCCTTACCAAGTATATAGATGCATTAAAGTAAATAAGATATATTGTGATATCCCAAACATATCCATGTTCCAACAAGGAACAAACTTCATCTTCACCTGCAACAAGCAATGCTATAAGAGGGGCTGAGCAAAAGCGGTAACATAGCCAAACAATGGTTTGCTAGGAAAGGTGGGTTAGAGGCTTGACATGGCAATATGGGAGGCATGATATACCAAGTGGTAGGTAGCGCGACATAGCGACAGAGCGAACAACTAGCAAGCAAATATAGAAGTGATTTCGAGGGTATGGTCATCTTGCCTGAAATCCCGCAAGGAAGAAGAACAATTCCATGAAGAAGACAAACGGGCGTAGTCGAACGGATCCCCACAACTCCGGAACGAAACCGAAGCTAACAACAGAAGCAACCCGAAGAGAAACAGGCAACATAGTAAACAACCATCACATAAACATGGCATGATGCACAACCAAGTATGACGCATGTCCGGTTTAATGAGGCATGGCATGGAAAAGTGCACAAGCAAAACTACAAGTTAAGTGGAGCTCAATATGCAACGAGTTGCATATTAACGAAACACCACATTTAATTATTTAGTTCTCTCCCGTTTAAACTACTCAAAAAAATTAAATGTTGTTTAAACATGGAAAGAGGTGGAGCATAAGTAAACTAAACATTTAGGAAAGTTTAAATGAGGCCGGAAATAACAAACAACAATTACGGTAAATCCCCATATGCATTTAGCAATTTGGTGCAACAACAATTTTAAACATTTAAATGTTATTATAATGAGGCGAATGACATGTGCAAGTTTTATGCAGTTTTTTGAAAATGTTGACATGATAAGATATAAGGCATTTGTCATCGTGGCGGCAACGAAAGGGGTGCCACGGCGACGATAACGAAAACAGTGCCACGGCAACGTTCTGGTTCCGGTAACTCAATTGAGATATCGATGCAAAAGAGGAATGTGAGGATGCGTGGAACACGCAAGAGATGGTGGGGTGATCCCGGTAACCGGGTGTCCCATGTGTTGGTGGCATGGCAACCGAGGGTCGTGCACGAAACAAACGGGCACGGTGCAAACACGGGGTTCAACTCGTATCACACAACATTCATCCACGATTTTCGTCTCAACGTTATACCTTTGAAGCATGTGTTTTCGGGACGGAACGAGTTCGTAGAGGGAAGTAGAGTAAGTAGTAGTTCACGGGTCGTCGAGGGAAGTAGTGGTTCATGTCCGTAGATGTTCGGGGTCATGACACGGAGCTTGACGTCCACGGGGTCTTCAGCGATGGTCGTGTTACATGTTCCCTAGACGTTCGGGCGGCGGTAGTGGTACACGTTTTGAAGGGGAAGTAGAGGTTCATGTTTCGTAGTCGTTCGAGGTCGCCGATAGTTGTACACAGTCGTTGTTGGACTTGACGGATCCGATGCCTCCGGACGTAGTGGTACATGTTCGTTTTTGGAGAGGTACTTGGCGTTCTTCTTCTCGAAGTGTAGTCAAACTTGACGTATCCGAGGGCTCCAGGCGTCGTGGTACTTCTCGAAATCCACATCGGATGAAGTTGAACATCTTTAAACCGAACTTGGCGCGTCCCAAAATCTGTGGGCGTCGGTACTTGGCGAAAAGAACCCACGGAGGCGGTCTGGGCATGCAACGAGCAACGACGCGGTGTACAGACGCATGAGTGGACTTGGCGTAGAGGCAGAGGTCAACGCAGGAGGGTGCTCGAGCAGGATTTGGCGACGGTCGTCGTCCTCGCGTACTCACACGACAGAAGCAGGGGTCTCCGGTGGTCGAAGGGCATGGATGGAACGGACGAGCGGATCCAGGCTTGGGATGGCCGGTCCTCGCCAAATTGAAGAAGGAGCAGCGGCCAGCGGAGTTTAAGCGGCTCCCTGGCCACGGCCTTCACCGGCGGAGAGCGCGGGGACATGTGAGGGAGGCCGGGACCTGACCGGACCCTGGACGAGAACGGGGTCTCCGGAGCTCGATGGAGACAGAGCCGGCGGCGGAGGGCGGTCCCGGGCGCCGGGTTCTGACTTGGAGATGACTTCGACGAAAACGAAGCGGGAAGGGAAGGAGAAGCGTGTGGGGAAGAAGAGCCTGGCACGGTCACGGTGTGGGGCTCGCGCGCAGGGCGGCGGAGCAGGCTTGCGGTGAGGATGACCGGGAGCAGGGGGCGGAGCAGTGGTTCCTGGCGGCGGGGCCTAGTCGAGAGGGAGAGATGGGGGTCGAGGAGGTGGGGAACGGGAGATGGGGTGCAGCGCGCGCGCGCTCTCCTGGCGGCGGGGTGGAGACGAGGGAGACCGAGAGGGAGGAGGGATCGATGGAGATGGGTGGCTGCGTGCGCGTGCGGCACTGCAGGCGGACGAAGGGAAGGAGCAGCTCGCTAGGGTTACGGGGGAAGTGGGCCTTGGAGGCCGGCCCAGTAGAGAGGGGGGTCGGCTGGGCCTTAAGGCAAATGGGCCGGTGCTGGAGGGAAACGGCCATAGGCCTAGTCGCCTGGGCTGCTGGTTGTGCTCTCTCTCTCTCTCCCTCGTATTTTCTTTAACATAAAACAAAGGAGAGAAGGGAAAGCAAGATGAAGGGGTTAGGGAAAGAATTTGTGCACGAGGGTAATTTTTCTGGACTCATAAAAATGTGAGGAATATAAATAAAATGGCAAGAGGATTTTTGGAGAAAATAGATTCACACATGTTGAATATAATTCGACATGTTTCAATTTTGAAGCCCATTCGAAAGGACTCTAATTGGGCTGAGATTTTAGAGGAGCCTCGATAAAAGAGATGAGAAAAATATTGGCAAGGTTTGAAGGTCAAACTCAAAGAGGAATAGACATGAGAAATATTTTGCACGTGTGTTATGGTTAATTCCAAAAGAATGGAATATTTATAATAGCTCCCTAATATATTGGGAGGATATGTTATACAGAGAAATCACCAGGTGAGTTCCCTCAATTTAAATAGATCAAAGATCTATGCATTTTATTTAGTGGAGTTGGAAAATAATTAATGGCATGATGACATGATGCAATGCACCTGATGCAAAGATGAATGCAACAAACAAAAACAAAACACGCAACGAATCTCGGAACCGATTGAAGGCATCTGGAGCGCCGGTCTTGGGGCGTCACACATAGGTCCTCTTGGCACTTGGTGAGATGATGATAGGTCCATGGGGATGACCATAGGATGCTCTGCATCAATTGGTAGAAGTACTTGACCTATCCATCATTTCAAGGAAATATGTGAGTGGGAGAAAGATAAGAACTTATACCAAATGTACCTTGATCGATGTGAAAGATGGATCAATGATCACTCGAATGTGGAACAAGGAAATATCACAATTGGTACCAATTCTTGTCGGTTTCTCACACCTACACAAGTAAAAGCTTATAGTGGAGCTCGGTTAGGATGGTGGCACAAAATTTGATGCAATTGGTAGTGAGCTTCAATAATGTTGGAAAAGATTCACAAATTTGCAAATGCAACCAGTAGACCAATAGCAAAATGTGGTACACGGAAACACACACGCAAAGAGATAAGTGGGGTCGTGCAACCAAGGGATGAGCCAAAATGTGGAATCCACGAAAAATGCTCTTGTTGCACAACACTAGAGAGACGCTAGCACGATTGCACAATAGGCAGATACGAAGACTTGTGCACAACCTACTAAGAAAAAATGCAATGACTTCTATCCCAAGTATGCTCTATGTATGGTATTTTGATGATATGATCCAAGATGATCTAGTATGACAGTCTTAATGTAGTATGATGCTATGTTTCTTGCTTAAAAGCTCTTTGCTTATCTTTCCCTTTTGCTTAAAAGCTTGGTTGGCTCTTTCTCTTTTGAGCTCTTTTCTCATGCAATGCTTCACGAACCAAGATAGCACTTGTGTATGCAATGACAACTTTGTGACACAAAAGATGATACCAAGATATGTACCAAAATGATATGGTAAGTAAGCAATTTGAAGTATGAACACTAATGTGCACAAGTGACATTCCCGGCAATACTCAAAGGCTAGTCTCGATGGGTAAGATATGCAAAATTGGGCTATGGTGGTTTTCAATGTAATGGCAAGAATGTATAATGATGGGATATCACGATACCAAGATGAGGATACCGTTCTTGCTTACGGCATGGTGTCAAAATGGTGGAGTGGTCATTGTTGATGACGTGTCCATAGCAAAGATGAGCAGCGTTGATGTTGATGTAGAACCGTACCTAAATAGCCGAAACAAAATAGAACACAGAACCGTAACTCAAATTCTCATAGCAAAACATGACAAAATTGTCGGACTTGATAGCTGATGTGGACATAGCATGTAGAGATACAACAAAAAATATTGTTCGCATATACAATAATCAGGCGATCTCTATTAATAATTATATAAATTATAAATTTATTATTCTGAATAGAAATACAACACAATCTCTTTTTTTGTGCAGAGTTGACAAAGAATTATACAAACCACGTGTCAAGATACGAAGGTGTATGTCTACTTATACGTACTAGTAAGCATGCACGTGCAACGCACGTCTCTGCAGTGGCATGTGGGGGCGATGGCCCTACCAGTTGAGGGCGCAAGGCATGTTGAACCAGTGGACGTCGGGGCGGCGGCCTCGAGAGCTTTGCAACTTCGATGGCATGGACCTTATGCCGTGTGGGTTGCAACTACTACATGTATATGGAATGCTTATCTCTTCATCGCCGCGGGAGAGTGCCTCATGATTTCTTTCGGACATGGAAGAGTGACTTGTTCGGTGGAGCGAGATAAAGCTAGTGTGTGTTTGCGTGGTTGGCGTTTCTTGTGGCATTACGGTGTTCTAGAGTGGGTTTGGCCCTTTTGTGTTGGTTTTCCGTGATTAACTGGACAATCTTCTGCTTAATCAATGAAACGTCAAAGTTTTTGCTTCGTGTCTGAATTTATTTGCACTCATGCTCATTTACTCAACAAAAATCCAGATATATCTAATGTGTTTCTTTACCAGTAAAGAAGGCATGCTAAGCAAAAAGGACAATACCCATGCCTGCTTTGAAAATCCACCCAAGATAAAATCGAATTTAGAAGCAAGACCATAAAAAAACCTAGAAAGTACAATTTCCTATAATTACAAATTCATGACGTCCTTCTTCCAATTTCCGGTGAATCATGTTCATAACTTTAATTCAAATTCATTGCCAAGCCTTTGGAATAATATAAAGGAATCAACTGAGTGCACGTCTCAAACATTGATCAACTGAGTTGACATGATATAAAATTAAATTAATTACTGAAAAATATACAAATCAAATGAGTACAAAAATCATAATTGACATAATATATATGTCAAATTTTACGTCTATATAAAAGATAACCACTAACATTAGAAAAATAATTAAAAACCACTTCACTTGAATTGTATTTCGGTAAAGTAATTATTAACATGCATAGAAAAATATATTTCTCTTACTTATATGCACCTCCGACCCGTCATGTTTGTGTCCATGCTTACTGAGGTCGTCATTTTCATAGCAATGAACATAATTCCTTTTTTAAGTCTATTTTGTGAAAATGAGACATATATCAAACAAAAATTATATATAATCATGTGAAATATGTATAATTTTTTTGGCAGACTGCTGGATGCAAGGACGCACCCGTTTTGTGCGAAGAGGATTCACTCGTCTTCTAGATCAGCTCCTGTATTTCTTGAGAGGAGTGAGCCGCTTCCAGACCTACCTAGGCTCGTACGGGCATTCGCTTGTTGGGCCTGTTTGACACTTCTCTCGCCGGCACGCACAGTAGCCACACTTATAGAAATAATAAAGATGTGTTTCTCAATAAAAAAAATAAAGAAGCATTAGTTATCAGAAAAAATCCAGCCCTCTCACCGCACATCATCCACTCTGCCCACCTCACAGCCTCGCACATGTCGCTTCTCCCTGCCGCCTCCTCTCCTCACCACGACTCGCCCTCGGCATCCTCTCCCCACCACGGCTCGCCCCGCAGCCTCCACCTCCGATACGACCTCACGCTGCCACCAACGCTTCCGGTCTCCCCTGTATCGACACTGCCGCCGGTGTCCAACCTCAGCGATGACGCCAGCCTGCCCGACGTAGCTCCTGGCCGCGGCGGCCTAGAACGCCGAGGTATAGAAGCCTGCTCCGGCTGCCAAGCTGCCGCCCAACCTGCTCTGGTAAGTCTTGGGCTTAGGTCTCACTTCCATATAGCAGAACGATTTATCTGAAGTATTAAGTTTATATGAAGAAAAGAAAGCTAGGTTTTGTTTGTTCAGTCCTCATGTGCTTTGTAGCCAAGCTTTTCATTCTAGAAGCCTGCTAATCTGCTATATTGTTATGATGGAATTCTGTATCTGATTTGGATGAAACAAAACTCAAGAGTACTTATTACAAGCTAAATACTGAGTGAATTGCAATTTAACTGAAGCATTTTTCATACATTACTCAATGTTTGTCAATTGGGATGTACTCAATGTTTGTCCCTTCTCCACTGGACACCAACAGGGGGTTCCATATGATACAAGACTCAAAGGTCTAGATGATGACAGAGGAACCAAAGGTCTAACACAGGATGCTTCAAAGTCTCATTTTAAAAGGTCAACAGGTTGATGTTCTTTTTCATATCTCATCTTGTCAGTCTGATATTTGAAATATCACAGAATTATTGTTCATATGCACCTGTTATCTAAATTAGTTCCTGCTGACACATTCAGGCAGTACAAGTTTCACAATAAATCTAATTCCACACATACAGCCAATCTGTAGATTAATTTGGCACTGACGTTCGATTAAGTTGATTCCAGTGTAACAATGAAAAACTTCTGGAGAACTCATACCTTACGGCTATTATAAATTTAGGTCATTACTTCAGAATGATATAATGAGAGAGAGGTCTAAATTTAGGTTATTACTACTTCATCAGGACCATATACCATTTAACAGTATTACTACTTTTTAGAAGATAATTTGTCATGCTTCTAGTGAACTGGCAACCCCAGTTAAAATTTGAGGTCTGTTAATTTAAGACATACAAATAATTGAACATGTTAAACAAAATAATCAGAAGCAAAGGTTCGGCGGCTCATTGTATCAACCAATCCCGAATTACTGGCTAAAGGTTCTAGAATTTACATTTTACAGAAGTAGTAAAAAAACATAATTTTTGTTTTAAATTGAGTTGTGTCTGTAACACAATGATATTCAGAGGACCCAAACTTGGGTGCTTCCAACGCTATTACACACAAAGTTAAATGCATTGGCTTTAGAGATACCTCGATAGATGCCATTGGGTGGAGAAATTATTTTCAACAGGGCATGAAGAGGATTGTTTGATGGTCAACATTTGCAGGAGTAAGCTTGCTCAAGGATTAGTTTTTGCCTTTTCTGAACATGGACTTTGTGGATGCAGAAGCTGCATGAATAGCATTTAACGTTAATCACAGAACGGCAGACAAAATTCTATAATGTGTTGAAATCTAACAAAATCAATATTAAGAGCACTATGATTTAGACAACAATGTTACAGACACATGGATTACCCCTTTCAAGTAATCACAACCACGAAAGCGCACAGTCAAGGCCAGAAAAGGCGGGGTTCTACTTATTTTAAATCATAGGTTACTTCTGGCAAGGTTGGGTTTTGCTTACTTTATTAAATCATAGGTACGAAAATTCACATGGCTGGGTTCTGCTTATTTTAGTGGCAATCGCTGTAAAGTGGCTTTCTAGTTGGATGTCTACAAAATCAAATATCATTCTCGAATTATTTTCTTTTGTTTCAGATGTCAACTATCAAGAATATAACCTCTGAACTATCCACTAAGTTGTTCAAAACTTGACTTAGAAACAGAGTAAAGTTCACATGGACAGTGATATTTTAGTCTGGCCACTACAAACCAAGGAAGCCTACTATAGAAAAGCAATATTAAGCATTTAGAGTAGTATATTCTGCTGGTTGATGCTTTTTGCTATATATTCCATTGTTATAGTAAAACCAATTTTTTAGATATATTACTTGCTGTCGTTTCAGAGGTAGTTGCAGTCCAGCTTAAGCTTTGTAGAGTCATAGCCTCACAGGTAACTCGGGATGGTTGTATTGCAAGCGTAGGATTAAAAAGGAAACCCCCAAATAATATATTCAGTGCCAAAAAACATGACCCTTAGTTGCCAGAGTCAGCTTAAACTCATTCCATTGCTTTGAAAAACATGCATGCATGGTACCCTACCCAATACCAATTGGCAGGCCAACATATAAGAAGAAATTTGTCTTAATTGTATTGCAGATATTTAGAGAGGCATGTACTGAATTTCATTTGCACAAAATGAATTGTTGTAGATTGACAATTGTCATAGAGATTTTGTATAGTCCTTCATTCAAATGGCCTAAAACTAACATAAAAATGTGGTAATTCATGGCAAAAACATGACTATCGTCACACCTATGCCACCGCTTCATATCCAAACGCAAGATGAAATGAATGGAAGATGGTAAGTACCTGTCAGCATCTTCCTTACTCCCAAGATTATGCTTCCTCCTCTCTTTCCTTCCTCTCCCGATTCTTTTTGTCAAACGAACAACATGAATTGAAAATCAACCAAGCAAATCAGAAATGAGAAACAAAATATGAAAACATGAGTAAACCTTATCTCACTTCAACGCAAATCACGGATGATCGTGGGCGCCCTGCCACTGATTATGTTAATACTTGTTGGAAAGGTCAACCTGTACACCATGTAAAATTACCTACAAGGTTCAGCTCTATGGTTCTGCAAGCAAATATCTTGTCTGGATATGATAGTTCTAGGGACAAACCTGAAAACTTTATTGTATGCCCCTATGCACTGTGAGGCCTTGTAGTTTTAGCTCGCCCCAACAGTATGGACATGAAAATTAGGTATCAACATGAAAATATGTAAGATGATTCTATATATCTTTGTAGGTGGAGAAGAAATTACGATTAGAAGTTGTTGCAAGTATATATGTATTGAATAATTATACATACAATATGATATATCAATCCAGTAAAAGCAGCGACAAGTCTATCCATATTGCTGCATTGTACAAATACTAAGATATTTGGTCAATATAACACACCGATTCACAAAACCAAGTCCCCAAAACCGAGGTCATCCTTTTGCATATTTGCACGACAACACATTGTAGTCAAACATATGGAAGAATTATTTGCATTCCAAAATCATACTATTTGAATCTGTTAATCTGAAGAAATGTATACCTTTTTAATCTAATTCAATCATCAGAAGCATATTGGTTCAGAAATAGGAGTTAATCTGAAGCATGTGTCTTGTTCTTAACTTCTCCTCTCTCGCTACTGCTCTCTCCTCCTTCTGTATGCTCTGTTGACATCCTCTTTCAGAAACACATTTAGTATAGAAGGAAAAACCGAAAAATACAAATTTGAAGGTGAACCTATTTTATTAAAAGGAAAAAATTAGCACAGGTCAAATTTGGTAGGTTTAGAAAAATATGCAATTGATGCACATCATTTTGGGTTGTGCTTAAGAACAACACCAATAACTACAATTTAAGATGTGGCCGACAATAGAGAATAGCAACACCTAAAGGCCTATAATATCATCTAGCTTGGCATGCTCATGTAAACTAAATGAAGCTATCATAATAGTGCCTATAATATATCTAAATTTAGTACCATAAAATTAGAGAACCATACGGTTTGATTTCTCATATTTCGTTTCGGAAAATAGCAGACTCTGTTTTTAAAAATGACAGTTAGAACGCTCGTTATGAGATCACAATGTGCCTTTTAACATCGATCTAAGAATGCAAGAGCAACTGAACTTGATCTATGCTAAGCGTTGTCTGAACCAACTGTACATGATTTCTATGAAACAAATAAAGACTGTTATGTTAGGATAATCCTCCTACTATAACAGTTTGACTTACTTCACTTGATAAACAAAGCACCTGCCTTTGATTTGGTCTAGTAGGCATCAAAGCTATAGTAATAATTAGCAAATTTCTGCAGAATAAATATTTTCTATATATACATACTTGGCAGAAACAAAGCCATGTCCTGGTGCTTGTTGAGAATGACGCCGAGGGATAACACTGTGGTAGAAAAGGCTTTTTCAGATGGCAGAAACAAACATCAGTCAATGTGTAAAGGGCATAGACAACAAGAACAGAAACAAAAACTTTTGTACAACCACAACAATAAGTCTACTTTTAAGCTCACTCGTCTAGCTATAAGCAACCAAACTTCACTAACTCTGACTTTAAAACATCAAAATTAGGGGGTTACAAAAACATCGGCGGCCTCACGGTGATGACGACCACCCGATTAAATTGAAACTACCGACAATACACCTGTAATCCTCCGCTGCATTGAGCATCAGCCATCGTAAGATTGATTCCTTAGTTGATCTGAAAATAGTTGCTTGGATTGATGTACTATTAGAACAGATTGGAATATGGAGAAGAAAGAGACCAGAGTTAGGAGAAGAAGCAGGGTCAGAGCTTGATGAAGCAGGGCCGTTTACCTGGTGGGAGGCGAGGCTAGCAATGGTGGGGCTGTGATTGCATCCGAGTGCACAAAGCGGAGGCCGTAGTTAGAGCCCAAGTGGAAGACGGGGAAGAAGTACTGCAGTTCCACGGGCGCGGCGGGGCGGCTCCGGTGGCTGGGAAGGCGACGACCCGCGGCGGGACGGCTCCCGCGGCGGGGGCGTGCTCCCGTGGCTGGGGAGGCAGCGACCCGCGGCGGGGGCGGGCTCCCGCGGCTGGGGAGGCGGCGAACGGCGCGGCGGGGGCGGGCTCCCGGCGACCTGCGGGGCTTCCCGTGGCTCCGGCGGCGCGAGGCGGCGGTGAGGGGCGCGGCTTCCCGTGGCTCGGCGCGAGGCCGTGGGAGGCGAACGGCGCGGGAGGAGGAGGAGGTCGTGCGGGAGGAGAAGGTGGAGGTCGTGCGGGCGACCGGTTTTGTTAGTGCGGGACAGATTAGCGATCGATTGATTGTAGTGGCTTAATGCGTGGTTGGTAGCGTTAAACACAAAATGATTAAGGGCCATTAGATCTTGATGATGGATGGGTGGGATTGTTTGGATCTGCCCCTCTCTTTCTTTTATAGTGGTAGTAGATAGATAGTAGATAATGCGTGGTTGGTAGCGTTAAACACAAAATGATTAAGGGCCATTAGATCTTGATGATGGATGGGTGGGATTGTTTGGATCTGCCCCTCTCTTTCTTTTATAGTGGTAGTAGATGGATGATTGTATAAATGCATGCATGTGAGTATCCATGCATGCACTCCACCGAACCATCCATCCCATCTATCATGTATGCAAATGCCACGAGGGCTAGGCAATTTGATTTTGACTAAATGGGCCAAGAGGAGTAAACTGCTGGGTCGAAAGGATTTTTTTGGTGCACTAATTACACCACAGCAGGCCAACGTGTCTCATCAACAGAAGCAACCGCCACGTCATGCATGCAGTGTCCGGACTTCCTACGGCAAGCGTTCGGGGACACCATGAGGCAGCCGATCCACTTAATAAATAGCTAGTCTAAATTACGGTTTAGACTCGGGTTTTATTGTATTGTCTAGCCATCGCTATAATTTTGCATCTACGAGACATTTAGGACTTCCGCCTTGTCAGATCCACAATGGAACTCAAACTTTTAATCTAATTCGTGTGCTTAATTTTTCATCCGCAATTTGAGATTGCAATTCAGTTTTGTTCTTGCCTGTTCTTTGATTGCTTGGAGGAACTCGAACCTCGTTCTTCAGGTTGATCGTGCCTGCGGCAAGGTCAATAACTATCAGAGATTGGTTTAGTGATTGTCAAGGCGTATCATCAGGTACGGTATAACCAGATCGTCAAGGTCAAAATCCACCAAATCGATAGTTTTCCCCACTCTAATCGAAAGATCGGGCCGCCGTCACATTAATAGCGGTTAAGCGATGGTGGTGTTTGCGGGAAATGGTGGTGCTATGCGGAATTGATGGTGTTATGCGGAAGTGAATGTGGGCGCCGGAGCAAAATTTGGCGGAAGTTAGGCAGAAAACGGTGCGGTGGATGGAGATGTTGCTGTCAGGGGCCGGATGTCCGGGCTTGAGGGCCGGATGTCCGGGGGTCGGGCTGGATGTCTGGGCTCGGGATCCGTGGACGAACTCGAGGAACTCCGCTTAGAAGAGGCAAATTCGGGTCAAAATTCGAGAGATTTTTTGGATGGAAATTGGGGCAAAGATGGGGGAAAGCTAGACCAACCTGCAACACATGAAATCCGTGGATCAAATCCAACAAAACTTCATCACACCAACAAATCACAAAAAAATTGGGGGCTATTTTTGTGGGGAATGAATTTGGGACAAAATCAAGAAAACAAGGCTAGAAAACAAAGAGGGGAGGCTCCGAAATCATGATCAACGTGGCTCATTATTCCAGGATGATGTACGGTGGACCTCTTGATGGCTGATCTTTCACGAAAGGAGCGGATCCCAATGAGGAACACGAAGAACATGAGGGGAAACATGAGGGAATACACGAGATAAACACTCAAACCAACGAGATTAGGTCACACATATGCTAGATCCTCAAAACACAAAAGGAGATACAAGATCCACAATCAACAAAGGACGATACAAAGGTAACCGGTTCTTCTCCATGAGGAGGTCTTGAGGGGTCTTGAAGGCAAGGTGGATCTTCTCCGAAAAGGTAACGGTCCCTTGCAATGGAGTAGATCCGGATGGATGAGCGAAGCTCTATCTCACATATGAGCTAACACAACGCTAGCCCTAGAAAGAGGGAGGAGGAGGAGTATATATAGTCTAGGTGTGCGAAGGGGTACATGGGCCTCGGCCCTACACTATGCGCAGACGGGCGAGGTCGGATGTCCGGGCGTCGGGCCGGATGCCCGGGCTTTTGCGAGGGGCCGGATGTCCGGGCTGGCGGGGCCAGTCTTGGTGCATTCGGGACAGAGGACGTTGGATTGCCGGGCTTGGGCCGGATTTCCGGGTTGTGCCGGATGTCCGGGCTGAGGCTGGATGTCCGGGGCCTGTAGGTAGTTGGTGGCTGTCGTTGTAGATGCTCCAAGGGCTGGATGTTCGGGGTCATGGCCAGATGTCTGGGTCCAGGAAGCTGCTCTTGACTCCTACCATTGGTTCTCTTCATCCATGAACTTGGGGACTTCTTCGTCTTCACGTGCATCTTCGGCAGGGTCCTATTGATACCTAATCATGCACAACATTTCGGACTTAGGTAGTAGCCATGTCTCGAGTGGATCATATGTGATATCACTAAGGAAGCAAGTCACCTCGGTCTCGAGACCTCTAGCTCTAGCTCATGTCATAGGTCTTCTTGGCACTTGGTGAGACAACAATACGTCCATGGGGATGACCATAGGATGCTCCGCATCAGTTGGTAGAAGTACTTGACCTATCCATCATTTCAAGGAAATATGTGAGTGGGAGAAAGATAAGAACTTATAACAAATTTACATTGATCGATGTTGAAGATGGATCAATGATCACTCAAATGCGGAACAAGGAAATAGCACAATTGGTACCAATTCTTGTCGATTTCTCACACCTACACAAGTAAACGCTTATGGTGGAGCTCGGTTAGGATGGTGGCACAAAATTTGATGCAATTGTTAGTGAGCTTAAATATTGTTGGAAAAGATTCACAAATTTTCAAATGCAACAAGTAGACCAATAGAAAAATGTGGTACACTGAAACACACACGCAAAGAGATAAGTGGGGTCGTGCAACCAAGGGATGAGCCAAAATGTAGAATCCATGGAAAATGCTCTTGTTGCACAACACTAGAGAGACGCTAGCACGATTGCACAATTAACGGATACAAACACTTGTGCACAACCTACTAAGCAAAAATGCAACGACTTCTATCCCAAGTATGCTCTATGTATGGTATTCCGATGATATGATCAAAGATGATCTAGTATGACAATCTTAAGGTAGTATGATGTTGTGGTTCTTGCTTAAAAGCTCTTTGCTTATCTTTCCCTTTTGCTTAAAAGCTTGGTTGGCTCTGTATCTTTTGAGCTCTTTCCTCATGCAATGCTTCACAAACCAAGATAGCAATTGTGCATGCAATGACAACTTTGTGACACAAAAGATGATACCAAGATATGTACCAAAATGATATGGTAAGTATGCAATGTGAAGTATGACCACTAATGTGCACAAGTGACATTCCCGGCAATACTCAAAGGCTAGTCTCGATGGGTAAGATACGCAAAATTGGGCTATAATGGTTATCATTGTAATGGCAAGAATGTATAATGATGGGATACCACGATACTGTTGGGTTCTACTGTAGGGTGCGTTGATTGCAAACTAAAATTTTCCTACGCGTAGAACAACCAGGAACATGCTACGGGAATGGATCATAGATCGTTACCACTAGACGCGTAGTGTCGTGCAGCGGAAGAAGAGTTGGGGTAGCACGTCTGCGTGGATCGTCTCCTCCTCGTCTGATCTCCCTCAAATAGCTGGTCGTCAGTTCCCATGTACAGGTTCGCCGGAGCAGCGCAAGTGCACCGCCTCTAACGGTATCCGCGCGTGCAGGAGGAATGTCGTGCAGCGGACTGCTAGGTCTGATCACACAATCGGCGGCAAGTGGAGGTGTCTATTCGCATCACATGCAAACCTTAGTGACATCACCAAAGCGATCAACTACATGAGTGTGCCGCACCCCCACCTTAAATAGGCGTTTGTCGAGGGCTCAACACTTGGGCCTCTCACGGACCCTAAAACCCATAAGTCTACTCAGCCAGAATCCGAACACAGCTCGTATCACATCCGACCAGTGTCCTCGGATCCGACCTCGTAGGTTCCTTCCCTTAAGCACGCGACCCCTTAGGTTCAAGCCAGCTTGGTCGTAGTTCAGATAAGCTCCTAAATACACGGTTGGTAGCGGCCCCTAGCAAGGCATGCCGAACACCAAGCAGACTATGAAGCTGGTTAGGCGTACCTGTACATCATACTTCCATTCCTTTTGCCACACGATATATGTTGTCAGGCTCAAGGCGAGTTTGTCATCCTTGTGCTAGCCCGACCTCTTTCTCGTTCCAGTGATGCCGACCACAAACCGGATTATCTCATAATCCTTATCGCATGGCCATGCTTATCCTGGTCGGATCACACGAGGGGCCCAGAGTATATCTCTCTTGATCTGAGGGGCAAATCCCATCTTGCTCAACCATGTCTCGCAGCATGGGTCTGGACAAGTCCGAAACCTACCTTTCTAACTACCTAGTCACGGAGTAGCATTTGGTTGGCCCAAAACAAGTCTATCACCATCTCGAGTACATGCGCCAGCTCAGGTCTTAGGACATAGAACATATGTTGTACTAGAGACTCATAGATGACATATTACTGCGTCTCATAGTTGGGTCTGTCCGACTCGGACCTTATCTCAACTCGGACCCGACTACGTCGAATCCGACCAGATCCTTCTGAGTCCATATTATCCGGTTAGCATCCAATGCTCCATGGCTAGTGAGACCAAGCCATCGACCGTGTCATATGCTAGTCTAGTAGGCTGCGCGTCCACACAGCCCTTTCGACTAGGGACCTTTTAGGACGTTTATCATACAATGCATAGTCCCACAAACAAGTCACGTACTTGCTGATACACATCATTGATAATGTCCAAGGACTATCTTTATTCATAAACACATAGGAAATATCATCATACATGATTGCCTCTAGGGCATATCTCCAACAGTCTCCCACTTGCAGTAGAGTCAATAAAATAGACATCGAATGCCCATAGCTCTAACGTGCCCCTCATGCTTGGATTGTGGAAGCGGCTTAGTCAATGGATCTGCAACATTTGCACCCGTGTGAAATTTGCATAACTCAACATCACCATTCTTTACGATCTTTCATATCAGGTGATAATTCCGATCTATGTGTCTAGTCTTGAGGTGATCCCTAGGCTCCTTGGCTTGTGTGATGGCACCAGAATTATCACAATAAAGGTCCAACGGTTTTACCGAGGCTGGGAAAATACCAAGATCATCCAGAAAGTTCCGGATCCAAACACCTTCCTTTGCAGCTTCACAAGCCGCAATGTATTCGGCTTCTGTGGTAGAATCAGCCACCTTATCTTGCTTGGAACTCATCCAGCTCACTGCTCCTCTGTTCATGACATACACGAATCCGGACTATGATCGACAATCATCTCTGTCGGTTTGGATACTAGCATCGGCGTAACCCCTTACAACGAGCTTTTCCTCACCTTCATATACTAGGAACATCTCTTCAGTCCTTCTCAGGTACTTCAAAATAGTCTTTACCGCTGCCCAGTGACTCTCACCTGGGTTGCCCTGGTATCTACTTGCTAGGATTATTGCAAAAGCAATATCAGGCTGTGTACATATCATGGCATACATGATGGATCCAATTGCTGAGGCATATAGAATCCGACTCATCCCGCTTCGCTCATCAGATGTCGAAGGACTCTGAGTCTCACTTAGCCTTGTACCATGTGAGATAGGCAAGAACCCTTTCTTGGCCTCACTCATGTTGAACCGCTTCAACACTTTATCTATGTACGTGCTTTGGCTCAAGCCGAGCAGCCTCCTCGATCTATCTCTATAGATATTAATGCCTAAAATATACACTGCCTCACCAAGGTCCTTCCTTGAAAACTTGCCATTCAATGATTCCTTGACTGAGTTCGGCATCGAAACATCATTTCCCATCAGTAGTATGTCATCCACATACAAGATCAAAAACACAATCGAGCTCCCACTTAACTGCTTGTATAAACAAGCGTCCCCATTGCTTTTGATGAAACCGAGACCAGTGATGACCTCATCAAAACGAATGTTATAACTCCGAGATGCTTGCCTCAACCCATAAATGGATCTCTTGAGCTTGCATACCTTACTAGTGCTAGTCGGATCGACAAAACCCTCGGGCTATATCATATACACATTCTCGGTTAAATTCCCGTGAAGGAAAGCCGTTTTGACATCCATCTGCCATATCTCGTAATCGAAATATGCATCTATAGCTAGTACGATCCTCACCGACTTCAGCTTCACTACCGGTGAGTAAGTCTCGTCATAGTCAATTCCTTGAACTTCTCCATATCCTTTAGCGACAAGCCGAGCTTTGTGGATCTGAACATTCCCATCCACATCGTTTTTCTTCTTAAAGACCCATTTGCAGCCAATGGCCTTTATGCCAGGCGGCGGATCAACCAAGTCCTAGACTTGATTTTCATCCATGGACTTTAACTCAGATGCATGGCCTCTAGCCATGCCTCGGAATTCGGGCTCACCATCGCTTTCGCATACGTGGCCAGCTCATCGCTTTCTAGCAACAATACATCACGCACTCTGTGCAATCTTTCTGACCTCCGTGGTTCCGGTGCCGCTTCCACTACGGGTTCCCTGACTGACTCCGGTATGATCTCATCACCCGTCGAGCCATCCCCGAGTGGTACTCAAATTTCTTCGAGTCGGACCGTCCTCCCACTGGTCTCCCGACTAAGAAACTCTTTCTCAAGGAAAACCCCATTCCGAGCAACAAACACTTTGTTCTCTTCCCGGTTGTAAAAGCTATATCCCAATGTTTCCCTCGAATATCCCACAAATATGCATTTGTCCGACTTGGTGTAAGCTTGTCTGACAAAAGTCGCTTGACAAATGCTTCACAAGCCCAAATCTTTAGAAAAGACAAACCGGGAGTCTTCCCGGTCCACATCTCATGTGGTGTCTTATCTACGGATTTTGATGGTACCCTGTTATGTGTGAAAGCTGTAGTTTCTAAAGCGTATCCCCAGAATAACAAGGGTAAATCCAATTTGCTCATCATAGATAGAACCATGTCCAACAAGGTACGATTCCTCTATTCCGATACACCATTTCTATGTGGCGTACCCGGAGGTGTGAGCTGAGGTACTATACCTCGGCTTTTCAGATGATCATCAAACTCCTGGCTCATGTACTCACCTCCATGATCAGATCGTAGAACTTTTATAGTCTTGCTGAGCTGATTCTCAACCTCGTTTTGAAACTCTTTGAAATTTTCAAAAGTTTCTGACTTGTGCCTCATCAAATAGATATATCCATATCTACTCAAGTCGTCGGTAAAGTCACGAAGTACTGATAGCCACCTCTGGCAGTTGTGCTCATTGGTCCACACACATCACTGTGTATCAGTTCCAACAGCTCGGGCGCCCTCTCGCAACTCTTCGCGAAAGGAGACTTAGTCATCTTGCCGAGCAAGCATGATTTGCATGTCTCGAATGACCCTTAGTCAGACGAAGTTAGGAGCCCATCATCATGGAGCTTCTTCATGCATTTCAGACTAATGTGTCAAATTTGGCAATGCAAGAATTACGTCGGATTTATCTCATTAGGTTTATGCCTCTTGACATTCATGTTATAGACCGATTCATGTTCTAGATTCAATATAAATAGCCCATCAACAATGGGTGCATAGTCGTGGAACATACCATTCAAATAAATCGAACAACCATTGTCCTTTAAATTGAATTCATAACCCTGACTCATCAAGCATGAGGCAGAAATGTAATAACAATTATTCAATTCCAAAACAAATCTAGAAGGAAGCTGGAGCTGCATCATGCCGACTTCCAACGCAGTAACTCTTGCTTTGTTGCCGACCCTAATGTCAATCTCCCTTTGTGCCACACGCCTAGTTCTTACCAGCCCCTGCATCAAGTTGCAAATATGAACAACCGATCCGGTATCAAATACCCAAGAGCTACTAGGTATGTCAGCAAGGTAAATGTCTATAACATATGCAACAAGTGTACCTTTGCCCGAAGAAGCATTTCCAGCCTTCTTTCCATGCTCTGCAAGCCACTTGCTACAGTTCCTGTTCTAGTGATCGATCTCGTTGCAATGATAGCAAATGGTCTTCGAGTCCAGTCCAGATTTTGGTGCAGCGGTGGAGGTTACCGTCTCCGTGCCCTTTGCCTTAGCCTTTTTCTTAGACCAACTCTTCTTGAACTTAGCCGATTTCTGCACCATCAACACTTGATGTGTGCCTTCCTTAATATCGTGCTCTGCCACTTTGAGCATCCCATGCAATTCAGTGAGCTTCTTATCCATGCCATGCATATGATAGTTCAAAATGAACGTCCCATAGCTGGGCGGAAGAGAACCCAGAACTGCATCAGTAGCCAGCTCATCCAAGAGTGGGAAGCCCAAACGATCCAAAGCTTGCACATATCCGATCATCTTGATCATATGTGGGCTCAGTGGATCACCTTCCTTTAGCTTGCAATCCATCAAGGATCGCCAGACATTGAACCTTTCGGTCCTAGCCTGTGTCTGAAACATGCTCTTGAGACTTTCGATCATATCGTAAGCGCCTCAACATTTTCGAAATGCTGTTGCAAATCGGGCTCCATACAAGCCAGCATCAGGAAACTTATCTTGGTTGATTCATCAACGAGTTTCTGGTAGGCATTCTTAGCTGTGGCACTAGCATTATTGGCAGGTTCCTCTTGAAGTGGATCCTCTAGAACTTGTTCCTTTTTATCATGCTTGAGAACAATTCTGAGATTTCTATACCAGGTGGTAAAGTTTGTTCCATTTAGTTTATCCTTTTCCAGAATTGATTTCAATGCAAAGTTGGGTTGAGCTGGTGGTGCAATTGATCTACAATAGAAAATATGCAATCACTAAGCAATGTGTTTATGTAGAGTAATTCAAGACTTAAATATAAATACTCCCACTAAAGTTGGCATCCCTTTGCAAACTCTCAGTGATTCAGGATTCGACTAGCACATGCGACTAGTGAGCTTTAGCATCACTGCTAGACAACATGCCTATCCGGTAAGCAACTCCTTGCTAATCGTATCTCTGTACGACTCCTGTCAGTCGGGAAGGTATCTCATACCCTGGCCCCCAACCTTCTTTGCCACAAGGCCCAAAACCGTTTTGATAGCCTTATCAAGATAACCTGATGCAATGCATGTCCGTGTCCGACACGAACCCTTCAGTTCAAGGACACCTAGCAGCACCCCAATTTTATGAGCTGTCAGGACCCTGACTCAATGCCACATCGATCTAGCATGTAACACCTCATATCACTTTGCGGCCTCACGCACGGTATTCCCACGGGTGTCGCCTTACCTTTGCCCGGGACCGCTTGCGCCTTTTGGCACACGTATATGATAGTGTCGCTAGCATCCATATGATAAGGAGCCCGGGCTGACATGGCTAGTCGTAAACCCAAAGTGGCACAAACTTACAGGGACAGGCATCCATGACCCAGCATCGAACGTGTCGGTCATCAGTGAGTGAATCCAGGCTGTAGCACTGGGCTAGCAGGACTCTGGTATTCATCGCGTGACATTTCCCCGAAGGGACAGACACAGGAACGAAGAAGGACACATGCCGGCCAGCCTAAGTGTTCCGGAGCAGTAGCAAGCTACCATGGCTCAGTGGAAACACTAGGAGACATTTCCCGGTAAGAGAGGCTACTAAGAATAAACAACTAGATAGTCAGATCCCACACATACCAAGCATTTCAATAGCATACACACAATATGCTCGATATGTGCAAATACAACATGGCATCACAACAAGACTCTATAACTCAAGTATTTAATTAGGCTCCGAGGAGCGAGATATTACAAACAGGGGTCTCATGACCCAACAATCAGAGCATACAAATTAAGCACAAGCGGAAGCTATCATGTCTGAGTACAGACAACTATAAATGAAAAAGGCTGAGAAGCCTGACTATCTACCAGATACTGCCGAGGCACAAGACCGTAGCTGAGGTAACAAGCTAAACGTCGAAGTCCACGTGGAACTACTAGTGAGACCGAAGTCTCTCTGCAAAAACATAAAATAGGCAAACGTGAGTACAAATGTACCCAGCAAGACTTACATCAGAACTAACTACATATGCATCATTATCAACAAGGGGATGGTGGGGTTTAACTGCAGCAAGCCAGCTTTGACTCGGTGGCTATCCTAAACTACGACTGCAAGCAACTCTTTTGAGGTGGCGCACACGAGTCCACATATTCACCATATCAATACACCACTATGGATCCGCTCCCGTCTCCCTACGAGAACGCCATCCATAGCACTCACGCTTATCTTGCGTATTTTAGAGTATCCACTTTCACTTGTCTATGAACTGATATAAGCAACCCAGAAGTCCTTCACCGCGGACACGGCTATTCGAATAGATGATATTAACCCTGCAGGGGTGTACTTCTTCATACATGTTTCCACCACTTAGCGTCTGCACACGACATGTGCTCGGCAGACTTCAAGCGAAAGCCGACGTGGGTGTAGACCACGACCTACCTAAACACTCAAGTCTCTAGTCCAGGTTTATCGCCTATTCGGGTTCCATCCATGAGGAGATCCGGCCGGAGTTTCGCTCACAGCCCCAAACGATGTGAACAGGGTTCCGTGACACCAAACGGGCGCCCGGTATACCCGGCCACGTGCCTACCGCATCACAGCCCACCCCTACGGTCAGCGCTGTCCACGGCCTCCAGCATACTACAAACACCAGAAACTACTTGCAACTCCTGGACAGAGGACTTGGGTGAATAAGAAGTCGAGCGGGGTCATATTTCAGGGCCCAATGTATGGTAGTAGCTGAATCATGGATCACAAACACAGAACTCAGTTCCTAAGGACGGCTTCAATGAGACAACCCACCATGTACTCCTACATGGCCTCTCACCGCTACCTTTACCAAATCGTGTTCACACACTTAGCTCACACACAGTAGGACATGTTCACACGCCTCTGATTCATCCCCGATGAATCAGACCTGACTCAACTCTAAGCAGTAGCAGGCATGACAAACAAGCATGAATGAGTAGGCACATCAGGGCTCAAACAACTCCTACTCATGCTAGTGGGTTTCATCTATTTACTGTGGCAATGACAGGTCATGCAAAGGATAAAGGGGTTCAGCTACCGCAGCAAGTAACAGATGAATCGGTGTTGTCCTAATGCATTAAAAGAGAGCAGGAGCGAGAGAGTAGGATTGTATCGGAATGAACAAGGGGTTTTGCTTGCCTGGCACTTCTGAAGATAACATTGAGTCTTCATCAGTGTCAACGATCACAACGTCGGAACATCGTCTATCGGGAGGGAACAGATACCGGCAACAAGGAAGAAATACAATCAATGCAATGCACAATATGATGCATGCTCATGACATGGCAATATGAATGTGTTTTGAGCTAATGCAACTAGCAACAGATTAAATGAAGTTGGTTTGAATACAAGATTCAAATTCAAACTCCATATGTGATTATTCAAATGCCATTTAATTGATTTGTGCTAAACAGCAGCTATAAGTTGTTCTAACATGCATGAAAATGGTACAGATGGATTCCTTGAATTTTTCTGATAATTTTTCATATATAAATTATTTAATTTGGAGTTACGGTTGAATTTCTATGATTTTTAGAAGTTTATACAATTTTCTGAAATTATTAAATCATTTAAGATTTATTTAAATCCGGAAAAGGGGTTTATTGCGTCAGCATGACCTCATAGTGACGTCAGCAGGTCAACGTGCGACCCAGGTCAAACTGACCGGTGGGTCCCGAGTGTCAGTGTCTAACTAAACTAATCTAACTTAGTTAATACTAACCTAACTTAATTAGCCGGGCGGGGCCCGCATGTCAGTGGCTCTGGGGAAGTCAAACTAGGGTCAAACCCGGCCAACTCGCCGGAGTTGACCCACTGCTCGTCGCCGGCGGAGCCAGAGACGGCGGAGGGGTGCGGGTTTCCTCCTCCGGCGACCAAATGGCCGGCGGAGGGCATCTACGGAATGCCCAGGCTCGCGCGCATCTAACAGGGCAAACGGGAGAAGCTAGGGCGGCCGTAATCCTCGCCGGCGTCGAGCTCAGCGGCTGCCGGACCTCGGGCGTTGGCGGAAACGGCGCTACGGTGCACAAGAGGGGAAACGGAAGGGCGCTGCGCCTCCTGAGGTTGCGGTGAGCACGACGGTGGGCTCGGGAGCGAGCTGCGGTGGTTGTGGCCACGACCACGCCATGGCCGGCGGCAAGGAGCAATCGGCTCCGGTGAAAAGGGCGGCTAGAGTGCGGGAACGAGCGCGAGGAGGAGGGGGAATGGAAGAAGAGCTCACAGCGGATCCGGTGGAGGCAACGGCGAGGCCGGAGAGGGGCTGGAGCTCGCGAATCCTCGAAAGTTCGCCGGCGGCCGAAGGTTGGGGACGAGCTTGAGGGCGACGCTGCAGGGCTTCCGGAGGGCCGTGGATCGGTGGGGAGGAAGAGGGGGTCGAGGCGGAGCCTTTGAGCGCATCGACGAGGCTAGGGGGTGGCGGTGGCCGCGAGGGAGCTCGTCGGTGGCGGCGGCTCCGTTCGGTCGCGGGAGGGAGAGGAAGCAGAGGAGGGGGAAGAGTTCGGGAGAGAGTGAGAGAGTTCCAGGGGAGTGGCGTGGCACGCATGGAGGCGTCCGGGGTGTCGAGGTGGAGCGGCAAGCAGGAGGTGGCCGGGGCGTGCGCCGGCGTGCGTCGGCCACGCGCCTGTGCCTACTGGCGCGAGGAGGAAGGCGACAGGGGGGAAGTGGAGATGGGCTGGGCCGTGCTGGGCCAGGTAAGTGGGCGCCAGGTAAGTTAGGTAGGTGGCCTGGTGGCCTTCTCTCCCTCTCTTTATTAGTTTCTGTTTTCTATTTTTCTATTTTGTTCTGTGTTGTTTTAGTTTAGTAAAATACTAAACCATTTTATAAAATCCTGAAAATAGTTATGTGGCTAGAGCTAAAATATACCAAACCACATAAAAATGTTCCAGTATTATTGGACATATATTATTTATATATCAAATATATATCCAATGCAAATAGTTATTGAATTAATTCAAAGGCCCCAAAATAATGTTTCAGTCACTCCAAAAATATTGGTTTGCATTTTATTCTTGCCAATATTTTTCAAAGCTGAAAAGGAACATTTCCTTGGAAGCATTTGAAGCAATTTTTTAATGTTGATCATCATTTTTAGAAGGTTTCTGAGGCTTTAAAAAAATCCCTCAATTCAAATTTCTTTTGAATTAAAACATGATGCTCACATGAGGTCTAGCCTAGTGCATAACAGGACCAGGGATGTGACAACTCACCCCCACTAAACAAAAATCTCGTCCCGAGATTTAAGCGTAGGGTAAGGTGAAGGGGGAACGCAACTAGCACAATCTTCACGATCCAGGGTGCATTCCATAAGAGCGTTGATTTGATCACCATCATTATCTTGATGTCTTGCTCTGGAAACTCCAACTATCATGACAATGAGAGGAAAGGAAAGACCCTAAAAGAATGGTTCTTCTCGAAGGTCGAACAACTCAGGATTAACTCTCGGAATGAGACATAGCAACATTTCTCGAGCTGAGGGACGAAGCACACCTCTAGAGGGATGGAGTGGAACGAATGACGGAGGTTTAGTAGGTAGACAACAATTCCACACCTAAGAGGGTGGTGAACGGTTGTCAACGTAGCGAGGAGTTGAGTTGCCATGATACCACAACGAGGCACCTTAGGGATGGTGACTCGTAGATATATCCCCTTAAGTGGCAAAAAGAATTACCTTTGATTCAGAGATCATTGAAACTCTTTAAACCAGCCTAAGGCAATTCTCGAGCGATCGTTTGGAGGGGGTCGGTAGAATGGCATACTCGGACTTGGATGATGTGGATTACCTTGTTGAAGACAACGTAATGGATGAATTTGCTTACCACCGGAAATGGAAGAGACCCATGGTAGAATGGCACATTGGCGGTGCAAGCTGGGAACAAAATGCAAATGCTGGGAATGATTCTGGTAACTGGGAAGAACCCAACAATAGAGAGTGAATTCACTGTTTGAAGGTTATAGCATAATCGAGGAAACTGAGAGCAATCCCAGTTAGTGCCGATGATAACACGTAGCGCTTGTGCGTGCTCTCAAGAACTTGAGCATTTCCACAATCATCAAGGTTTTATCAACAACCGCGTCAAGGGTGCTGACAACACAACATACTACCACGATGAATAGCGATGGACGATGCAGATGCAAAGGAGGATACCACTTTCTCAGATTTCACCTTAGCGAGCCAAGGAACAAAATCTGGACGATCGACCGAGAGACATTTAGCACTCCGCTTCTAATGTTCTCCTTGATGTGCTAGCGTAACCCATTCATAGATATGGTTTGATATCTAGAACATCAAGTAAAAAGGTCGGACTTCGGGAACACAAAAATCATAAGGCACAACTAGGGAGTAAATCCTACGAAGTCCTTATGGGAAGGTGGCCAACTTCCTCAATCAAGATACTATAATAATAGGTCTTTCGGCTGGGTGGTGCTGGCCACGACATCCACTTTACCAGTTATCGAGGAACCAATATTATAGTTCTTGGGGAAATGTTCCAACCATCATATCTGCCTGAGATTCAGATCTGGTTGGTGTCAGGATATTCCAGACTCATCGAGTCTAGGAAGAAAAATGAAAGTTTGCAACACAAATCGACGAGATAACGTTGCGAGATTCTCGGGAAATGAACTACGATAGCAAACTCCAAAACATGAGTTGGTTCTGCTACACACGTGTGAACACGATGTCCTAAACAAGCATGACCACGTGGTAGTCTTACAATAAAACACTACCGAGTTCAGGTTGGGAACCATCAACGAGGGTATCGAAGTCCTTACATAAGTCCGGATTAGCTCTTATGAAGGAACTCCTTCTCCTTGAACAAATCAATCAGTGGCTTGGTGTGCTAGGGATACATATAGATTGAAGGTTGCAAGTCTTCAAACCACAGAATTCTTCGCACGTGTGCATGACTGATTTGGAATGATTCCAAAGAAAGCAACATTGACTTTCTCGAATCCACGGCGGCAACTTGCATCAGATGCACATGAATTAAAGGAAGTCACTACCTTCATCCAAACAAATGCTTCATGAGCTAGCATGAACAAATGCTTTCAAAAGTTTCCAACACTAGCTTAATGTTCAACAAAATCATGGAGGAGATAAGGATGTTGTCAATGGGCTCAACAACAATTCATCTAGGTTTCCTTTTAAAAGGAATTCCATAGTTAAGTGAACACGGTGATAGCATTGGTCAGACCAAAGATGTAATGGTGTATGCTCGAGGGATCAACCACGAATAAGACAACATTACGAGCATCGTTGGTTCTGGTTTGATTTGACGATAGCCCACACTCAAATCAAAGGATTGATAAGACAATAGGTCCAGCAACTGATCACAGGGACCAATCGATGAAGATATCATCTTTCTTCAACACACACTACACAAGAATATCCCTTTGGAACGAACTAAGTTAGGCAAGCTTTTATCTTCCAATTCTCCAAGTTGTTGTCTAGCTTAACCAACTAGCTCCGGGATATCCAACACAGATTCTTGGAGAAAGGGTGGTTCACAAGAAACCGACTTGATCACGAGCTCAACATAGCAGTCAGGGGACAACCTGGTAATACTTCCGAGAAGATATTTGGAAAATCACGAACCACCGGTATGTTACTAAGCTCGAGAACAATCTTGCCTTTTGAGGCAAGACGATATGATCAATAGAGCGAAGATTTGAAATAATCCTAACTCATCGATCGAGGAGTGCACCGAGAACAAGGACTAGGTAGCACAATCAGTCTTAGGAGGATGATTCAAAAACCAACATGCTAAGAATGAAATTATTATCCTTTAACTACCAAGCAACGAGGTCGCTGGGAGTATTGGTTTCACACATCACAATTCACTTGTCGGCATTCCGGTTACAATAACACAGGAACCGAGGAATGAACAATGATGGCAAGAAGTATCACTGTACCAAGAGTTCACAGGATGGTGTGCAATTCCTATAACAATCCCGATATAAAGATGGTAATACTCCAAGGTAGAACAGAGCAAAAGCTGGATTGGCATTTTGATCTGCGGAGCACAACTTCTTTGACCCAATCCTGGATATGGAAGAGGTACTGGAGTTTGTTTCTCCTAGTCATTCCGCGATAGAATGGATTGACGGACCACAAGAGTAATAGGCATCGATAACGAACGCACGCATACTCTTGACTATCAATTGATAGACGAAGGTCAGTAGATAACTAAAGAGGGACAACTCAAAGGAACATATAACTTTCTGAGTTGTGGATGCATAGATTAGTATGTCGAACCAAGTTCAACATAATTCTTCCGGATAACCCATGCAGAAAGGTTCAGCTGGCAGAGTCACAATATAGCATGGAGAACTCATCGAGAGCACTCTTGTTGTCATCTTTTGGTTCAGAAGAACTCCTGCCAAGAATGATTCATGGTAATTGGAAGAAGGATGTACCATGAACCTCGAGGACTATCGCAAAGGTTACTATTATCCTAAAGGAACTAGCAACACTATCAACATGATGTAAGTAGGATGAATCTCGGGTTCAAAACCCAGGAATAGAATACCTACTCCTAAGTAGCATCACGGAATGCTTTCGAGAATAAAGGCCAGAATCATCACACTAGGACACAAATCATGGCTAGACCACTAGATGATCCCCTGAGACACCTAGGGTCATAATAATTATTCCAACATAAAGGTCGAGGCAGTAGAATACCCCAACTCAACAACTAGTGTGATTGAGCTGGCATAAAGGAGCATCGAAACCAGAGGGAAAGGATTTTGCAAATGCATCAGACTATTTAGAAACCTGGAATGACTCGGACAGCATAACGGCTGTAAATGCTCAGAAGAGATTTGAGACATTCACAAAAATGGTGGCATAACCACTCAGAAGCACAATATCAAGGTTTCGAGATCAACAATTAACATACGGAAGTAGTAGAAACTGAACTCAAGCTTAAATCCAACAATCTTATAAGTCTACGGATTAGTAACGCGTGATCCTGATAGAAAGAAGAGATAGCCTAGCTCTTAATCCCCGTAGGAAAGATAAGATGACTCAGATCAGAAGGGCATGAGGTATAAGGAGTAAAAAGAGCCTTACGTTCCATCCCACAATCAATTCCCTTATATAACTAAAGAATTTCTAGACTCAACTTCGACCAGTTTGGCTTGGTAATCCTACAGGCAGTCAAGCTCTGATACCAACGCTGTCAGGACCATGACTCAATGCCACATCGATCTAGCATGTAACACCTCATATCACTTTGCGGCCTCACGCACGGTATTCCCACGGGTGTCGCCTTACCTTTGCCCGGGACCGTTTGCGCCTTTTGGCACACGTATATGATAGTGTCGCTAGCATCCATATGATAAGGAGCCCGGGCTGACATGGCTAGTCGTAAACCCAAAGTGGCACAAACTTACAGGGACAGGCATCCATGACCCAGCATCGAACGTGTCGGTCATCAGCGAGTGAATCCAGGATGTAGCACTGGGCTAGCAGGACTCTGGTATTCATCGCGTGACATTTCCCCAAAGGGACAGACACAGGAACGAAGAAGGACACATGCCGGCCAGCCTAAGTGTTCCGGAGCAGTAGCAAGCTACCATGGCTCAGTGGAAACACTAGGAGACATTTCCCGGTAAGAGAGGCTACTAAGAATAAACAACTAGATAGTCAGATCCCACACATACCAAGCATTTCAATAACATACACACAATATGCTCGATATGTGCAAATACAACATGGCATCACAACAAGACTCTATAACTCAAGTATTTAATTAGGCTCTGAGGAGCGAGATATTACAAACAGGGGTCTCATGACCCAACAATCAGAGCATACAAATTAAGCACAAGCGGAAGCTATCATGTCTGAGTACAGACAACTATAAATGAAAAAGGCTGAGAAGCCTGACTATCTACCAGATACTGCCGAGGCACAAGACCGTAGCTGAGGTAACAAGCTAAACGTCGAAGTCCACGTGGAACTACTAGTGAGACCGAAGTCTCTCTGCAAAAACATAAAATAGGCAAACGTGAGTACAAATGTACCCAGCAAGACTTACATCAGAACTAACTACATATGCATCATTATCAACAAGGGGATGGTGGGGTTTAACTGCAGCAAGCCAGCTTTGACTCGGTGGCTATCCTAAACTACGACTGCAAGCAACTCTTTTGAGGTGGCGCACACGAGTCCACATATTCACCATATCAATACACCACTATGGATCCGCTCCCGTCTCCCTACGAGAACGCCATCCATAGCACTCACGCTTATCTTGCGTATTTTAGAGTATCCACTTTCACTTGTCTATGAACTGATATAAGCAACCCAGAAGTCCTTCACCGCGGACACGGCTATTCGAATAGATGATATTAACCCTGCAGGGGTGTACTTCTTCATACATGTTTCCACCACTTAGCGTCTGCACACGACATGTGCTCGGCAGACTTCAAGCGAAAGCCGACGTGGGTGTAGACCACGACCTACCTAAACACTCAAGTCTCTAGTCCAGGTTTATCGCCTATTCGGGTTCCATCCATGAGGAGATCCGGCCGGAGTTTCGCTCACAGCCCCAAACGATGTGAACAGGGTTCCGTGACACCAAACGGGCGCCCGGTATACCCGGCCACGTGCCTACCGCATCACAGCCCACCCCTACGGTCAGCGCTGTCCACGGCCTCCAGCATACTACAAACACCAGAAACTACTTGCAACTCCTGGACAGAGGACTTGGGTGAATAAGAAGTCGAGCGGGGTCATATTTCAGGGCCCAATGTATGGTAGTAGCTGAATCATGGATCACAAACACAGAACTCAGTTCCTAAGGACGGCTTCAATGAGACAACCCACCATGTACTCCTACATGGCCTCTCACCGCTACCTTTACCAAATCGTGTTCACACACTTAGCTCACACACAGTAGGACATGTTCACACGCCTCTGATTCATCCCCGATGAATCAGACCTGACTCAACTCTAAGCAGTAGCAGGCATGACAAACAAGCATGAATGAGTAGGCACATCAGGGCTCAAACAACTCCTACTCATGCTAGTGGGTTTCATCTATTTACTGTGGCAATGACAGGTCATGCAAAGGATAAAGGGGTTCAGCTACCGCAGCAAGTAACAGATGAATCGGTGTTGTCCTAATGCATTAAAAGAGAGCAGGGCGAGAGAGTAGGATTGTATCGGAATGAACAAGGGGGTTTTGCTTGCCTGGCACTTCTGAAGATAACATTGAGTCTTCATCAGTGTCAACGATCACAACGTCGGAACATCGTCTATCGGGAGGGAACAGATACCGGCAACAAGGAAGAAATACAATCAATGCAATGCACAATATGATGCATGCTCATGACATGGCAATATGAATGTGTTTTGAGCTAATGCAACTAGCAACAGATTAAATGAAGTTGGTTTGAATACAAGATTCAAATTCAAACTCCATATGTGATTATTCAAATGCCATTTAATTGATTTGTGCTAAACAGCAGCTATAAGTTGTTCTAACATGCATGAAAATGGTACAGATGGATTCCTTGAATTTTTCTGATAATTTTTCATATATAAATTATTTAATTTGGAGTTACGGTTGAATTTCTATGATTTTTAGAAGTTTATACAATTTTCTGAAATTATTAAATCATTTAAGATTTATTTAAATCCGGAAAAGGGGTTTATTGCGTCAGCATGACCTCATAGTGACGTCAGCAGGTCAACGTGCGACCCAGGTCAAACTGACCGGTGGGTCCCGAGTGTCAGTGTCTAACTAAACTAATCTAACTTAGTTAATACTAACCTAACTTAATTAGCCGGGCGGGGCCCGCATGTCAGTGGCTCTGGGGAAGTCAAACTAGGGTCAAACCCGGCCAACTCGCCGGAGTTGACCCACTGCTCGTCGCCGGCGGAGCCAGAGACGGCGGAGGGGTGCGGGTTTCCTCCTCCGGCGACCAAATGGCCGGCGGAGGGCATCTACGGAATGCCCAGGCTCGCGCGCATCTAACAGGGCAAACGGGAGAAGCTAGGGCGGCCGTAATCCTCGCCGGCGTCGAGCTCAGCGGCTGCCGGACCTCGGGCGTTGGCGGAAACGGCGCTACGGTGCACAAGAGGGGAAACGGAAGGGCGCTGCGGCCTCCTGAGGTTGCGGTGAGCACGACGGTGGGCTCGGGAGCGAGCTGCGGTGGTTGTGGCCAGGCCACGCCATGGCCGGCGGCAAGGAGCAATCGGCTCCGGTGAAAAGGGCGGCTAGAGTGCGGGAACGAGCGCGAGGAGGAGGGGGAATGGAAGAAGAGCTCACAGCGGATCCGGTGGAGGCAACGGCGAGGCCGGAGAGGGGCTGGAGCTCGCGAATCCTCGAAAGTTCGCCGGCGGCCGAAGGTTGGGGACGAGCTTGAGGGCGACGCTGCAGGGCTTCCGGAGGGCCGTGGATCGGTGGGGAGGAAGAGGGGGTCGAGGCGGAGCCTTTGAGCGCATCGACGAGGCTAGGGGGTGGCGGTGGCCGCGAGGGAGCTCGTCGGTGGCGGCGGCTCCGTTCGGTCGCGGGAGGGAGAGGAAGCAGAGGAGGGGGAAGAGTTCGGGAGAGAGTGAGAGAGTTCCAGGGGAGTGGCGTGGCACGCATGGAGGCGTCCGGGGTGTCGAGGTGGAGCGGCAAGCAGGAGGTGGCCGGGGCGTGCGCCGGCGTGCGTCGGCCACGCGCCTGTGCCTACTGGCGCGAGGAGGAAGGCGACAGGGGGGAAGTGGAGATGGGCTGGGCCGTGCTGGGCCAGGTAAGTGGGCGCCAGGTAAGTTAGGTAGGTGGCCTGGTGGCCTTCTCTCCCTCTCTTTATTAGTTTCTGTTTTCTATTTTTCTATTTTGTTCTGTGTTGTTTTAGTTTAGTAAAATACTAAACCATTTTATAAAATCCTGAAAATAGTTATGTGGCTAGAGCTAAAATATACCAAACCACATAAAAATGTTCCAGTATTATTGGACATATATTATTTATATATCAAATATATATCCAATGCAAATAGTTATTGAATTAATTCAAAGGCCCCAAAATAATGTTTCAGTCACTCCAAAAATATTGGTTTGCATTTTATTCTTGCCAATATTTTTCAAAGCTGAAAAGGAACATTTCCTTGGAAGCATTTGAAGCAATTTTTTAATGTTGATCATCATTTTTAGAAGGTTTTTGAGGCTTTAAAAAAATCCCTCAATTCAAATTTCATTTGAATTAAAACATGATGCTCACATGAGGTCTAGCCTAGTGCATAACAGGACCAGGGATGTGACATGAGCCCACTACTAGCACTACAAAAAAGACACATCCGTGACATTTTTGGCTGAACGAAATTTTTTTTTGTCATACTTATGACACTTCTATGAGGATAATTGTGACAAAACCCGGTATCATCATAGATGTGGTGGGCTCCTACTTCTATGACAAAAAATCATGATAGAAAATGGGCTTTTCGTCCTGGGCGGGCCGGAGACGCAGCTGCATGACATTCTTTGGGCCGTCCATGACGGAGAAAGCCGTGGTAGAAGCGAGGGCGAGGAAAATATCGGGGGAGTTCCCGATTATGATGGGTGGTCGGGGGCCGAGCGATGCACGTTTCTCTCATACATACACGCGTGTGTGCGAGGCGTTGCGCTCTAACTGAATCTGAGCAAGGCGTTGGGCTCTAACTGAACCCGCGCGATTGCACTGCAGGCTACGCGTTACTGAACCCGAGCGATCGATCGATCCATTGTTGTTAACTGAACCTGAGTGATTCCTTCGCTACTGCTGCTAACTGAAGCTGATCGAACACTGTTGTGCCTCCTTCCCTGGATGAATAGTGAGCATTGTTGAGGGGGTTTGGATGAACAGTTCCCGGTGGGTGGTTGGATGAACAGGAACCCGTGGTAGTAGAGGCCGTTGTCGCTCGATGAACAGTACCCCAATCGATCGAGCCGGTGGATGAACAGGACACCATGGAGGGCTGGATGAACAGGACCCCGTGGAGGGCTGGTTGAACAGTAGCCGGTGGAGGGCTAGTTGAACAGTAGCCAGTGGAGGGCTGGATGAATAGTAGCCTGTGGAGGGTGGTTGAACAGGACCCCCATGGAGAGGGCTGGTTGAACAGTAGCCGGTGGAGGAGCGCGCGGTGGAGGCTGGATGAACAGGAGCCGGTGGATGAACAGTCGCAGGTGGAGGCTGGAGGAAGTCGATGGTGGATGAATAGTAGCCTATGGAGGCAGTCGACGGTGGAGATGAACAGTATCTCGTGGAGTCCCGTTTTCCGGTATGCCACACCCCTCCCGATGAACAGGACCCCCGTTTCGTCCGTAGCGCTCCAACACAAGTTCGTTTCCTCCGTTTTGTGGTACACCACACCCCTCCCGATCAACAGGACCTCATTTCGACCGTAGGAGGTCCGTTTCCTCCGTTTTGCGGTACGCCAGACCTCTCCCGATGAACAGGATCCCGTTTCCACCGTGGCTGGTCGAACACAAGCACTACAAAAAAATACACTTCCTTGATTATACGTGTTTGTCATAGTAGGTCGCTTTTTTGTCATGCATGTACATCCATGACAAATTTATGACAGAATCAAGATAGTCATACCTATGCTGTCGCAGAAGTGTTCCATGACATTACCAACATTATCATCACGGAAGTGTCCACTTCCATGACGATAAATCACGCGTCACAGAAGTGCTTTCGTCAAGGATGACCGACACGTGGCATCCACCGTAACGGAACGCCGTTAAGCTATCGGGTCGGGTTTTGGATCCGATAACCCGTTAACAGCCCCGACCAATGGGGATTTTCCACGTGTAAAATCATCATTGGCTAGAGGAAACACGTGTCGGCTCATCGTCGGGACAGATGTCATCCACTCACTGGACAGAAGGCGCCAAAGATACATCAACACGTGGCACGGCCCAACAAGTTTAAATGGGCCGGCCCAGCTAAAGGCCCACAAGATGTTGCGGACCATAATGGGCCGGCCCAGCTAAAGGCCCATGAGATTTTGTGGGCCATAATGGGCCAGCCCAGGTAAAGGCCCACAAGATTTTTGTGTGCCATAATAGGCCGGCCCAGGTAAAGGCCCACAAAATTCTTGCGGATCATAATGGGCCGGCCCAACTAAAGATCCACGAGATTTCGCCGACATTAATGGGCCGGCCCAGCTGTAGGCCCACAAGATTTTGAGGACCTTAGTAGGCCGGCCCGTTAACTTGCTGCCATGTTTTGGGCCAAATGCCGACCCATATTTGATATGGTCTATTAATGGCCTACCACGCTCCGGGCCTAATAGTGGCCCATATGAGATCCGGCCCTTTAAAAGCCTACCACGTTCTGGGCCAAATTACGGCCCAGATCAGGTTCGGCCCTTTAAGAGGTTTTGGGCCTAATTATGGCCCATATAAGATTTGACCTGTCAACTGGACACTATGCTTTTGGGCCCACTTGCTAAAGGCCCACTTAGTAATTCGGCCTGGTATTAGTTTTGGCCTGTTAAGGGCCCGTTTAACATTTCGGCCCTATATTAATTTCAGCCTGTTAAAAGCCCGTCATATAGTTGGGCCTAACTACGACCCGATTTGCATCTGGCCTGCTCGCAGCCGATATCTGATTGGGCCAAACAAGGGCCGAGAAAAAATATCGGCCTGTTAAAAGCCCGTGATTTGATTCGCACAATCATGGGCCAGGGTTCATTTCGGGCTACTGCCGGCCCGTGAGCTGATCGGCACGTTTCAGGCCCAACCTACATCGTGATTGCATGACGGCCCGATTATGTACCGTAATTTTACGGTTTGGCCGGTTTACTGCGAAGACAGGATATATATATATACAGTAAAATAACTGCAGCATCATGAATAAGAAAAAACCTATATTATACAATAAAGAAATTATGGCATTTTACATCCACTGGGTATCAAAGTTCGCCACTATGATAATAAAGCACAAGCAGACAGCAGATTACATACACTGGGCATCAAAGATCGCCACCAGTGCAAATAAACACGCCGATAAAATAATATACAAAACCGTTAGCACTTCAATAGAGTTCAAGAAAGGTTAGCCCTACTGGGGAGCTGTAGCGCAAGCAGCTGAGCAAGATGATGAGACTGCGCTTGTTCAACACTTATATCTTCCTCACTCTGAAAGATAAACAAGCAGACAGATGACAGGTTTTGCACATAAAAGTATCAGTGCTGACAATTCATCACATTTCTTACTGGCGAATAAAGTGACACGGTTTAAATTTGCATTAACACAATATGGTATTGTTTAGGTCAAGACATGGCAGGAAATGACATTGTGAAGGAGTTGGCAGCTTCACGACACCACTGGATTACAGATCAAGAACTCATAAGTATCAATGTTTAGTGTGCTGTCAATTTATACCATTTCAGATTGGCAAATAAAGAGATGGTTTAAATAATAGTAGAATGATATGACATTTTTCATAGTTAAGACATTGCAGAATATGACATTGTGCTGTAGTGGGTAGGTTCACCACACCACTGGATTACAGATGAAGAACAGAAGCATACATGCAGTGCAAAGGAAGATCACTTGCTATGTATAGTTTAATTTACATGGTATGAAGAAGGAACTTGGTTGTACAACTGAAAACTTAAATTGAGAAAGCACGAACTTTTGTTTATGAACTACATATAATAAACTTTAAATAAGCAATTTGATGCAAACACCAAAAATAAACAGTTGTTGCAGTCATGCCTAACCAAATATATACAACAAAGTTTGAAGGCTTGAGATGGACAAACTTACATTATTGGTGAAGACATGCTCTATAAAGGCCTTGTCCATGCTGATGGGGGGGGGGGCAATTCAAGAAGTTTACCACAAAATATTCTTCAAAAGTATTGCCTTTATTCTACATTTTGTTAAGAGTAAATATAGATGTGATAATATACGAAAAAATGGAGAATATTTAAGATAAGATGAAGAGTGATGCTACATAACCAAGTAGCTATACTTCTTCAGTACCAACCTTATGGTAAGAGTAAATATAGATTTGATGTGTAGAAAATGGAGGGCAAAGGAAAATAAGCTGCAGAGTGATGGTACATGAACAACTACCTGTCATTATAAGTACACTGATAAAGGACATCATGTACTTACAAGAACAATGCAGAGCTAAAAAACATTGTATTGGATATATTCTACACTAATGCAACCATTCATATAGATCAGATAATTTGGAGCGAATAATTGATAAGCAAGCTATCATGCATACTGTTGTCACATAATGAACCAGGTATGTATGCAAGTACAGTGATACAGGACAACAGGTACTAACAAGAGCAAAGCAGCGGGCAACATATTTGCGATATCCTGTCGTTCTTGTCAAACCGGAATTCTTCTTCGAGTAGATTTCCTGCAAAAAAGATCCGTAAGGCACATGCGGAAAAGTAGAAGTTCAAATTGTCATGTGATTTCATAGACAGTACCTCATCCTGGGAACGAGACCAGTGCATAAAAAGGTTTTTCCATTCAATGTCTTCTAAATTTAGCATAGGAGACTTCACCGGAAATTCGTTTATAGACTTGCCATCAAAGTGTGATTTCCTTAGGTAACACCGATACTGCTGCAATGCTTCCTTGAAAAGCACAAGCAAGCTTTGCTCGTCATGACTATCTAGATTGACCCTCGCCTAGTTACAACAATGTAATGGAAATCATTGATGTGTTCAATCAGCAGAAAACAGGAAAATAATAGCCATGAATAATAGCACTTACACGTAAGTTGGACAGGAAGATGTGAAAATGGTGTTTGTCTTCACAATAATCTTCCCATGATGGGAATATATGCACGTAGTCCCTAACAACATTGAAAGTATTGTCTTTTAAACTGGGAATAAATGGAATGGGGTTCCAATCTGCAGGAATTGGCCGTCTCTGCAGTTGGGATAGGTCTTCGGCCGGTGGACTTGCTGTACTTTTTGCTGGAGTGGGATTTTTTTGTGGTACAGCTGGTGCTATGGCAAATGAAATCGGTATACCTTTTTCTGGAGTGCAGGTCGTGTGTGGTGGGGCTAGTGGTGTGGCCAGTGAAGTATGGGTACAGTCTGCTGGAGTTGGTCCTACGTTTTGTGTCATTGGTTGTACAACCAATATAAGTGGGGTGCTGTCTGATTTCTCCAGCACCACCATGTTTTTCAAGGACTTTGCTGGTGCTCCTTTAGGTTCGGCAATCACCCTCTTCCTTTTTGATGTCTGATGCACAAGAACAACATTTGAGTGGAAAAACATAGTATGATGACAGATGGAATATGTATTGATAATGGATGGGCATGGCATCTCGGCATATATGATGAGTAAACTAAGCAGATGGCGGTGCAACAAAGTAGAAGAAATGCAAGACAACATATGCAAGATACCCGCAATCAATAAAACATTGCCAAATTAGAACATGCACCTTTATGGGTGAACAGGATAGGCCATCTGCCTTTGACTCCTCGAGGTTAGAATAGTCATTAGGATGATATTCTGAACAAGAATCAACAGGTGGGGAGCATATGAGTTTCATTGCATCCAGAATGGCACTCAATGCCTTGGTGCCAATTTTGTAAGTCATTGCAGTGTTTAGCTTCAAGAGTGGACTGCTGCTAGTGCGACACAAAGCAGATACACAGATCATAGTGTAGATATAACGGGAAAACCTTAAGAATCAGAGTAAAATCAGCAAAGTGGAACTTGTTGGAATATATGTGCTAGTATTGCCGGTACAGCTAGAAAGGCTTCGGAGACCAGCTCTCTTCTAGTGAAGGTGCGGTACTGTTAATAACAATGTAACTCTCAAAGGCGACACAGCTCCCCGCATTTCCTTGCTATTCTTATAGGATTCAAGTGGGCAGGCCACTAAAATCCTATTCCTATGTTTACAAGATCCTACGAATAAAAGAGGCTCAAATGTCCATCACAACCGACCGTATAGACCTCTACACCGCAAATGTCCCTGCTCATCTTCAGTACAAGGAACATACTGTACTACTATCATACTCCCTTCGTTCCGAAATATAAGTCTTGGTAGAGATTTCCACTATGGATCACATACAGATGTATCCAGGTACATTTTAGAGTGTAGATTCACTCATTTTGCTCCATATGTAGTCCATGGTGGAACCTACACAAAGACTTGTATTTAGGAACGGAGAGAGTACATATTAAAGAAGAATGGAAGAGGAACATGGTAAAGAAGAGCAAGCATATTTTGTATAATAAAATGTTGGTTGCACAATGCCCACACATGATGAACCAGAGCGCATTAAGAATGCAAATCCTAGCTGTCTCTCGACCATTTCAGGCGGTTGGATGAAGATCCTACGTCTCCTAACCCTTCTTCTTCCTCGTCTCTGATTCTTCCCATACAGAACACCGCACGGGCTGCCGGCCGGACCACCGACCCCCACCGCCCGTGTTCCTCCACCACCCCCACCCCCACCCCAACCCCCACCCGCGTCGAGTTTTCTTTGTTCGGCGAGGCCCCACAACCACCTGAGCCCCTTCGATCGCACCGGAGAACTCCGGCGAGCTCTGAAAAATCGACTGAGCCAATTTTGAAATTTAGTCTACTGTGATTTAACTAGTGTGGAATATAAAAGGGGAAAACCATAAGCATTGCGAGTATGGTGTTGAGCGTGCCATGGCGGATCTGAAGGTGCAAACCAGACAAAGGCAACTTCGCAACCAAGACAAGAAATCAGAGTAAAGCAGTGGCGATCTATTTTCTTGCTGCGATAAATAAGTTGAGCAGATACGAAAGAGTACCGCCTCTGGTGCGACGCCGTGTAGGCATCTACTAAGAATTTGACGGTGCTGCGGTAGCGATGGCTGTCGGCGGCGTGGAAGCAGATCTAGGAGGGTAGACGGTGGCGGCGGGGCGCGGTGGACGAGACGGTCGTAGGAGCGGCGCCGGCAAGGTGGACGACGGCGGGGATGAAGCGAGAGGACGGGATGCAAGGATCCTGGTCCGAAGCCGTGGATGAGAGAGGTCGATATCTTGTAATGGACGGTGGCTTCAGTGTATCAGCTCCGGCATGGTGGAGGAGGACGGCAGTGGATTGGGTGGCGGACGGCGGCGGATGGAGGAGGGTGGGGGGAGAGGGTATTTTGGCGCCCACAGAGTACGAATGGGGAAAAGGGAGGTAGAGAGGAAGGGGGAACCATGTATTCAAGGCGCGCTTGTCTCAAATGCGAGGAAATTTACAAACTTAGCCCCCGTTTCAAATTTCTACTACATCACAACAACACTAGTCGGTCGGGGATAGGACGGTAATCTCGCATACACCGAATATTTGCCGACGAGAGTTTGTTTTTGGCGCCCACCATGTATGAATATGAATTGGGGAGGGAGTCGATTTCGACCGAGGACACACTGTGTTTTGGCGCCCACCATGTATGAATCCGTGTGAGAGGCGGTTACGTCACGTTTGGGTGAAATTACAAACCTACCCCTATCGAAACCTATAGAAATCCAGCATATAGGCTTTGCGTGCACTACTAGGGAAAAGGCTACCAGCAGTGCGGGTTTTAGGCCTATTAGCAGTGCGGGTACCTGCGCTACCAATAAGGCGCTACAGCTAACTCTTAGTAGTAGTGCTGCCTGTACCCGCGCTACCACTATTGACTATAGCAGCAGCGCTTTTCAGGAACGCGCTGCTATTACTTAGCAGTAGCGATTTCCCGGTCCAGCGCTACTGTTATATCTTTCACCATTTCCCCATTCCGGCTTCGATAAACTGCAATTTCCAGATACTAGGTACTACTAGATATCAATTTCATAAAGCATTATAGGTACTAGGTAGTACTCCCTCGGTTTGAAACTACTCGTCGTGGTTTGAGTTCAAATTTGAACTCAAACCACGACGAGTAATTTGGAACCGAGGGAGTACTAGATAACAATTTCATATATACTCAACATGCATCCTCAAGCAGTACAAGGTGACATCAACGACAATCATCATATTTAGTTCTACATGATATTGACGACGATCATCATATGTAGTTCTACATGATATCGACGACGATCATCATATGTAGTTCTAGATGATATAGCCACATACACATATGTAGTTCTAGATGATATCGACGATGATCATCATCCTCAAGCCTGGGCGGTGGGTGTTCCTGATAGTAATTAGGATGGCCTGTCCAGCACGAAGATTCGCCAACGAGGAATCTCTTCCACCCAACCGAGTTCAAGTGTGTGCGACCATCTGTGCCCATGCGGTAAGTACATGTGGTGACGGAGCCCCTTGCGGTAAGGCATAGTCCAACTGAGCCTTCTTCATCAGGCTTGATACCACAACTCACAGATAGGTTCTTTGGCAATCTCTGAATAAGAAAAACATATCAATTAATAAATAGCCTAAGCATGTGATCAGACTCTACACTAAAGTATATCATCGACTAGATTTGTAAGTATAACAATACAACATGTATATATCATCAAATTACTACATGCAGTACATATAACATACCATTTCATGCCGATCGACCATGGTACTTGTCAGGCGGGTCACGAATGGCACCCCGACAAAGTCATCACGTGGCGAAATTATGTCCCATAGGTTGCACACCTCCTCCTCGCTCAGCCTCATTCTTTGAGCTATGATGGCTTCATGAAGTGGGTTCTCATCATCTTCATTGAGTGGGTCCTCATTATCTTCATCATCTTCGTCATCTTCATCATCTTCCACCAGGTTGATATAAATGACAACCAGCTTGGGTCTTTCTGCTCTGAAGGAGAATCTGATCAACTCACCACCAGTAAGACGCATGCGAGCGAGGAAACGGGCCCATCCATCTCCTCCAATCTGCGACATATTGTATCCTTTCTCGACCTCCATAGTGTACGCCCCCCCAGGAGCCTCAAATGTCACATTGTCTCTTGTCAGCTTGTTGAATTTCAACCTCACATTGCATGGGACGATCTGTGTAAGAAAAGCAAAATGACACAATGCAGTAATGCCAACACTAAAAATAAAATAGTTGTTACATTTCATCTAATTTCTTACTGCCGCATGACGAAAACTCGGATGGAAGTAGATGTCGAACAGCTTGCCAGTTGCAAGGCTGCTGGCGCACCTTGACTTGCACAGTCGACATAGTGGTGCTGGTGGTGGCACCATTTTACTAAATCAACTAAATCAAAATGTTCTAAATCAACTAGCCTACTAAATCAACTAAATCAACTAGCCTACTAAATAAACTAAATCAAAATGTTCTAAATCAACTAGCTTACTAAATCAACTGAATCATATCAACTAAATCGACTAAATCAACTTGCATCCTAAATCAACTAGCATACTAAATCCACTAGCATACTAAATCAACTAAATCAAAATGTTACATATGAAATCCTACTAAATCAAAATGTATCAGGGAGGAGGGACAAGGAGGGGCGACTCGAGGAGGGAGAGGATAGTAGGACGGAGGAGGAAGGCGGAGCGAGGAGGGGCCAGCCGGCGGCGAGTGGAGGGAGGACGGATCGAGGAGGAAGGCAGAGCGAGGAGGGGGCAGCCAGCGGCGAGTGGAGGGAGGACAGAGGAGGAGGCCGGTACCGAGTCCAGCGAGGAGGATGAGGCAACAGCGGCGCAGATCGGGGGAGGGGCGACGGGGGAGGGGCGACGGGGGAGGACCGGTGGCGCGGGGGGTGAGGAGGAGACCGTGAGTGTGTGTGAGTGTGATCTGTGGATGAGGCTAGTGAGATCTGTAGTTAATTTAGCAGTAGCGATTATTGCCTGAATGCGCTGCTGCTATGTTATGTAGCAGTAGCGCTGTCTATTTTAATGCACTGCTGCTATAACTGGCCTCGCGGCGGCGTCGTGGGAATTTTAGCAATAGCGCCGCTTGGAGTGCGCGCGCTACTGATAAACTTGTTTCAGCAGCGAGTTTCCACAGCCCGCGCTACTGCTACTTAGCAGCAGCGCCTGATTTTATAGTGCGCTGCTGGTAAGATTCTGTGTATAGGCTTTTCCCTAGTAGTGGTGGCAGGGATAGGCAGAAGTGATTTCCATCTCGCAGATTTTGGTTCCGGGCGGTTACTGCGACTTTCCCCGCTTCGTTCAAATTTTGCAGAGTGCACATTTACCGTGCCAACTCAATTCGAATCCCGTTTGTATTCTATTTTTTTCGGGCGGGATCCATTTTCAATTGGAATTACATTCTATATACATCATTTTTTATATATACTTTCAAAAGCACAACACCATTTATACATAAATATGGTTTACAAATGGCATGATCTCAGATTCATAAGGTTGTCCCATCAATTTGGATTTTCAAATATTTGAAACCACTTTATGTTGAAATCCAATGTATGCATTCCTCGCTAATTGTCTCCAATTAATGTGTGTTTCATGCGGTTTTTTTACTTCTCAAACATGTATAATGTGTTTCGCACACGCAACATATAGTGTAATCCCGTTTAGACATTAATTGCATATAAACCATGCATTGTTTGTAATTGAAGAATCTATGGATCACCAATATTGATAAACTATATAACATTACACGTGTGCCCAAATTCAAATGAATATGCATGTTTGATACACCAATTTGCGTTATGATATTATCGATGTCGTGATCTCCAGTTTAAATATTTGAATCCCCTTTAATCTAGATATTCATCTCATATAGCTATCACTCATGCTTATATAGGACTATCTCTCTGGACCTATACGCGTTCATCGTCTCTCAGGTATCTCTCGTGCTACCTGTATGTCGACAATGATCTTTTATCTTCATAACACACTGACGGTACTCTCTCCCTCGACCTTCATCACTCTATCTCTCTCTAAGTATATCTCGCTCCCTACTATGTGTCTCTAACTATGATTCTCCATGTGGAATCTCTTTCTCTCACACAAACACAAAACTTTGTCTCCCGGGGTCTCATTTCTCTCTACTATTCCCATGTGTGCCACTCGCACACCCCTCATACAGAGATGTCTTTCGCACCTTAGATGTGAGAACCTACGACTCTTCCTCATCAATATCTCTTTCTCACACACAAACACAAACTCTATCTCCTAGGGTCTCATATTTCTCCATTGTTCTCTTGTATGTCGCTCACACACACCCTCTCTCCCTAGAGATATCTTGCGTTCCGTCGTATGTCTCTCTAGCTATCACTCTCGTTGTGAAATATCTTTCTCTCTCGCAGACACAAAACTCCGTCTATCTGGATCTCATTTCTCTCTGATATCTGTTTGTATGTGACTCACACGCACCCTCTCTCTATCTCTCTCACACCAACACACATAACCGATCCTTCTGATCAACTCGAGTCCTATCTCTAACGCACACTAGCTAGCATCTTTATCTTTCTATTTATCTGTTTCTCCATCAACCTTCTTTCTCTCCCTAACTCTTGATTCCTATCACGCACACTACATATGTTTCTCTCTACATGCAGTCAAGTGCCCTCTCACACACATATATAACTTCACCCTTTGAACCACCCGACGGCCATCTCCAACACCCAAGCGGATGTCCCTCTAGCTAGCATCTGCATCTCTGTATCTATCTGTAGTTTCTCCGTCAACATTTCTTTCTCGCACGGAGTCTTGCTTCCTATCACCCACACTATATATGTCTCTCCATACATATGCATTTATAGGTTGGTCTCTTTTGCACAATCGTTGCGCCTCACTCCCTCTGCTCGCCATAGATGCATGCTCCAGCCCACGCCACTATCTCTTAAAGACAAAAACACATGCTTAATTGTCGGGACTTCTTCCATGCATTCTCACATGCATGCATATTGTCATACCGATCCGTCTCTCCCATGTCGTTGATCTTATGACTTATGTCTTCTTTCTTTTATCTCGATCATGCGCGCGCGCACACACACAAACATCGCACGTATACATGTATACCTCTCACACATGCACGTTCAAGGTCTCTATGTCTCCATACGTAGTTAATTACCCTCAATCCTAATGCCACATCGAATCGTTCTCCTCTTTTGTGCACATAACTTCCGCCTGGATGGGTAAAACACACACTCACACTTAACAATCTCCTTCTAGCTACCCCCGCCTCTCACTCTTCCCCTATATCCCCGAAACAATAAGACCATCCCTTAGTTTAATTCCCACCTACATGCACCATCCATATATAGTAGTCTTCCTCGGTATCTCTCGAACAAACACGTTCTCTCGAAGTCGACTCCTCTCACGCGCACACACCTTCTCTCCCCTCTCTACGGGCATTTTCTCTCTCGCACCCCATCGTTGGTGGCCTCTGCCACACGCATCACCTCTCTATGATGAAAGCCATGCACACTTAAATTACATCCGCCACAGAGGACCCCGCGACACACACACACACGCACGCACCCCCCCAACACACACACACACTAAGACTCCATCTCTCTCTCTCTCTCACACAAACACACACACACACATGCACGCAAGAACGCACGCCCCCCCCCCACACACACTAAGACTCCATCTCTCTCTCACACACACAAACTAAGACTCCATCTCTCTCTCCTCTCTCTCTCTCACACACACACACATGCACACACACACACACTAAGACTCCATCTCACACACATATGCTCTAGGCGGAGCATTTGTTTCCACCACCCTTCATCCAACCTTACCCGTATGATAAACAATCACCTTTATTTACTTGCATAACATGGACAAATTCCACTTTACTTTAGTAGTCAGCAAACTTATCATCTGTACACTTATAAAAAACGAGTTGGTGGTGATGGTGTGCCTGCCATCTTGTAATACAGACCGTATGATCTATATCTGAGGATAGAAAGCAAATTATGATAATTTTATAAAAAAAACGACACCTCTCTCCACATCATTATCTCTCGCAACCTCATTGCTAAGAAATTAAAAAAGGAATAAGTCTCTGGAACAATCTAGCATGCATGGTGGCCACTGCCGCCTGCCCGCGTCGTCCATCCCCATGCCTCCACCCATTACGACCACCAGTCACCACCACGCTCCACTCCTCCTCGCCTTCTCTCTCATCTTTCATTTTTTTGATGACATTCTCGAGATACCAGTTTTCTGATAAAATTCTTGAGATATCACTAGTTTTTACACATGGGATTACTCCTGCATGGGTCAATCACAACAGGTGTTCTGTAAAAAAAATGCATATTGATGTTCCGTGCAATGCACGAGAATCTTGCTTGTAATTATATAACGCAAATCACGAGCAGGAAGTGACAGTTTTTTGACACCACCACGTTAACATGGCCACGTAAATCACTAGCTAAAGTAAATACCATTATACTTATATCCCGATGCAAAAGGTTGAGTACATGTCCGAAGAGTAGAGTCGCACACACACACTCTGTCTCTCAGAATCTCTCTCACACACACACTAGTTACGTGACGCCCACTTAAGCAGACAGGTATGTTACAATTTTTGCACCTGTGGGTACACGTGATGTTGCGCATTTATTTAAGCCGGAAGGTGAACCCAAACAGTAGCTGCATTCATTCCCCTCCCGCCGCCTCTTCTCTGGTCGCCGTCGCCCGGTAGCCATGGGCCGGCCGAAGGTAACAACATACGCCATACTCCCGCCGGAGCGGCGCTTTAATATGGAAATTTTAGTGGTCATGCATGCATCTTTGTGTGCTAGCACTCCTATATAAGGGTTGACCGGTCGCTTCCCGCGGACGTGCGTGGGTGGTGGAAGAGGAAGCATAAGGGAAGCGGGCTGTGGAGTAACGTTTTTTACCACAATTTCTTAGGAAACTAAGTGCAATAATTGAGTAGTTTTGCAAACTACCAGTACTACACCTGAAACGATTCAAAACCTATACGCCCTTGGCAGCACGCGCTTCCCGCGTGAAACGGTCAACGTCCCCCTGGAGCATCAGTGCCGCATTAATGCCCGACCAGAGCGGAGGCGACCTCTCACTGGCGCTGGCTTTGAAGTGGCGCGACGGCCGAGAGAGCGCCGCTTCCCGGTGCGCGCGACTGCTCCACGTTGAGACTGGCCATAGGCCCTGTTTGGATCCATGGGTTAGAGTTAGTTTGAGCTAGTTGGGGCTCAAATAGCCCTAAGCTATCCAAGCATGAGGGTTTAAATTGGAGCAAGTTGCACCGAACCCACCAAAAAAACTATCCCACCCAAGAGGTGCTAACTGGAGATAGTTCTCATTGGGACCACTGAAAAATCACTTTTCTCTCTCCATGAAGTGCATTTATTGTCAAACTAACCCTGTCACCCAAACACCTCTTTGGCTACAGTTAGTTCAGGGTTAGTCATGAGTTAGTCTAACCTCTAGCTAAGTTAGAGTATCAAACAGGAGAAGTATAGGACATGCAAGTTGCTCAAAGCATACAGGCAAATTCGTACGTGGAAGGATTTTTTTCTTTTTGAAAACGAACGTGAAAGGAATTTTTTTAGAATGCTCTTGGCATGTCGCTAACATGTGATAGTTAACCGACCTCAATAGATGGCAGAAACGCCAGCCCGCCGCACTTTGATAGAGACGAGGAGGGAGAAGCGATACAGGCTGCTGGATTACTAGAGATAGGTGTCGCACGGAAGCCAAGAAATATGGTGATAGCGTGGGTTAGCCATGTACTAGTATGATACTACACTGGGCTGCCGTGTTTCGTACTCTTCCAGTCCACTGTGGAGATGATTGGTTAATTTTATATCACTGAATAATATTAAATATTATGAGTGCAGACGCTCCACCACGAGGTTCCTTGCTCCTTCTCGGTCGTCCGGAATCTATGTTCTTCCACTCTATTTTTTTAACGTGAGCTTTGTTCATCCTTTTGCCAACACGCGAGACATCTAGCATCAAGGTGCACGTGTTATGCAAGGATCGTTCCATCTATATGAAGAACACGTGGGACTGGAACTACGAGACGAACATGTACCCAGGAGTGGACGTACGAACCTGAGTAATGTAGCGCAGTAAGTGAAGTAGAAAGGCACAAATGGTATGAACATGCGTGGCATATAGGGTGTGTTTGGTTGCGTTCTCGTCTCAGCATAGTTGTTCCCTCTTCATGCATGCTCAACTCAACACCCCTCTTCATGCATGCTTCTAGTGTATTTGTGCTAAACTAGTGTGGACTCATGCACCCTCCATACACTCTACCAAACACCCAAAAGTAGGTCGAGAAGGGAACTCTTGGGCGGCATTTGTCTCTTACTACGTACTACCACTAAATGTTGTACGTGCAATGCACGGTGATGTTATGGAGTACGTGCCTAAGTACTCTACTACTACTATATTAGTTGGAGGCACATATTAACTTTTATATTTGTTTACGTGTATGCCCCGAGACCTTCCAACTAGACGTGTCTTTGTCTCCAGGTCGCACTTTGTATCATTCATACCACTAAGTACTACTACGTGTGGTCTCCGACCCAGAAGTGGAAGAAGTGGAGACGCTCTACCACGCTGTTTTTTTACGCTGGGCTCTACCACGCTGTTCATGTCCCACTCCTTTCGCTGACGTGTGGGACATCCAGCACGTGCCGTGTTTGGCACCCTTCGTCGTAAGAGTTGAAACACTAGCATTCATCAGAAATAAAAAATAATTATAAATCGGCAGTGATACTATTTTTTTGTGAACCAATCAGCAGTGATACTATACCACGCGGTTTCCTTGCTCCTCGATATCGGAAAGAATACTTCCGTTCGCCAACATGTGGGACGTCGACCATCCTGGTCCACTTGCCATGCACGCAGAACTCCAAGGGAGTCACCCAGGTTGTCGCGCCGCAGTAACAATGACTAATGAGCCATCAAATCACAGGCCCACTTCCCACTTTGAAGTTGCTTGGACGAAGGAACCATCATGACTTCGTTGAATTCCGCTTCATGAAGAAAACCACTGTACTAGCAGTACTGCTAGCTACAGTAGTTACTCCAACAAAGGCCTCCTTTCGTTCATAGGATAGGAATATGAAAATCATAGGAAGTGAGATGACATGCATCTCAATTCCTATAGAGAAAGAGATGCCATTTGATGCTTAGGATAGGAATTTTTCCATTTAGTCTAGGCTAATGTACTGGTAATTTGCTCTAAAAACTATAGTAGTAACTAGTAGTACTGGTACATGCTCGTACTCAGACACACACACACACACACACACACACACTAACTAGTACTACTAATTCTCACATGCTGGACAGACGTCGTCGTTCTCCTTCCCAGCTTTGTCGGCGACACCCCACCGTGCTTGGATCTCCGCCGACCTCTCCGCAGCAGCGCGTGCGTCCTTTTCTTTCTTGCGGCGGCGGGCCTCTCTTTTCTTGAGTGCTTTCTAACTTTTCCGCTCCCTCTGTGCGGCTTTGGCCGCCTCTTGCTCTACCGCCCATTCGGCCTTGGCATCTTCAAATTCCTCCCACATAGTTGTGAGGTCGCGAGCGGCGATGAACTCGGCATGGCGGGATGCCATCGCTTCCCTACCATTTTGTGTGCGGTCATGGGCGGCGAGGAACTCGGCGCGGCGGGATTCCATCGCTGCCTTACCGGTTAGTGTGCGGCGCGGTGGCATGAACGACGCTTGGTGAGAGCTCTGGGGTGGAGTGGCCGGACAACCGTATAGTGCATTGGTTTGTCAAGAGCTCAAGGACAGAAGACGAAGCAAATTTGGATTCCCCTTCAATCCTGGTCATTTATTACCGAGTAAAATGCATTGGCGGTCATCGAACTTGTCTTGATAGCTCACTTTGATCATTGTATACGAGATATGGTGATTATACGGTCACTGGCTCAGCGTATAGCTCCGTATTTGTCTGGTTGACCAGTCAAACAGTCCGCATGCGCCTCATCAGCTCGTGTTCTTTATCTATCTACGCGGGCCTACCTGTCAATGGAGAAAGAAATACTGTAAAAACCAAAATTATGCTAGAGTCCGGACCGCTTCCGGAGCCCGCTCTCACCGCCCTGGCCCCTCAAGACGCTAGCTGCCCGCCGCATGCATGCATAGCAAGTAGTACTCCTTATGTGGAGGAGAGAGAGGCATTGACAAAGTCAAGGAGTGGGCTCTGCAAGAGCCCGTCTCTACACGTGCTCCTAGGTATAAAAAATAATTCTAAAAAAGGCATAAAAACAATTGTGTCTTAAAAAAGAAAGGTAAAAAACATTTGAGAGGAAATAGATAGAGAGAAAGTGAGAAAAAGCTGTAACCTGGGCATTACATGAGGAAGGAGGGAGTGGTGCACATGCCAAGTTCACTGGGCTGCCGTGTTTCACACTCCTCCGTCGTAACAGTGGAGACAATAGCTTTCATCAAAAATAAACAATGAATACTCGTTGCTTGTCCTCTATATCGGAAAGAATACTTTCATTCGCCGACATGTGGGACGTCGACCATCCTGGTCCACCTGCCATGCACAAAATTATCCTGGTCTACCCCGGTCGTATCGCAGGCCCAACCTTTCCCACTGTAAGTTGTTCAGACGAAGGAACCATCATGACTTCGTTGAATTCCGCTTCTTCAAGAAAACTTACTGTACCCGCAATACTGCTACCACACGCGAAGACTGGACGACACTGTACCACGTCATATCACTGAAACTCACTAGGGCAAACTAGCCCGCCTAGGTCATCTATTTTGGAACAGAGGGAGTATGTCTCTGCACTGCTATGATTTTGTGTTGCACATCATATCACTGAAACCCACTAGGCCAAACTAGCCCGCCTAGGTCATCGATCGCTAAGCCTACAATTTTAGGAGCTAGGGCTATTGGTCGATCGACGAGGGATAAGTATAAGCGTACCACGAGCTCATCAGCCCCAACGTTTCTCTTCGGTGAGTGTTTTGCATGTACTATAGCTCGCACATTAGCTAGCCTACTAACACCAAGAATCATCAAACAAGCCCTGCTGATATGATAAACAGTTCAAACTTACATCTAATCATGCCATATATTACATCAAAAGCTTGTGAGGATACATCTGCTTCCATAACTCGGAGAGGGTTCGCATGATTCATCGCATGATTCACTATCAAACAAAAGTAGCAAGATCCGCCCACACAAGACAGTGCACTAGCCCTAAGATGGTTTGATAACATGCATCATTCTGGTAATTAAACACAGGGCAATGCAAACTACCCTGAAGGATTAGCCCGACTAACTATTTCTTGTCATCAGTCTCTCGGGCAATGACCACATCACGGACAGTGGCATGGGAATCGATTTCTGGGGCGATGTCCGCAGGACTGACCGCGACATCGAAAGCGATCTCTTTGGCGATGTCCACATGATGGACATCGACATCGGAATCGATCTCCGGGGCAATGCCAACAGGACGGGCCACGACATCAGAATCATCAAGGACGTCCACCGACACCTGCACAACCCTAACATATTAGCAAGCACATTGCAAATAATCAGAAACCACAACTATGGTAATAAGCCATTATTTTTTACCTTGTGCAGCTCACCGGGGGATCTCATCCCTCCGGGGGCCATCTCCTCGTCCTCGATGGGGGCCATCACCTTGCCAGGGGAATACTGCTTCTCAACGGCGACTATCTCCTCAAACTCGGTCTTGAGCCTCACATAGGTGGCAATCAGAGTTCCTGGGGTAGGCACGGTGGGGCCCTTGTCGTTCTTCCAACTTCCTTTGAGGAGTTCATCCGCCAACGTCCTAAACACTTTGGCCAATGCTTGTTTCTTGGAGTTCTTCGTCTCCATGTGTTGGCCCTCCAACATGGTCAATCGTTGGTCGGTGCTTGCTTCCTGGAGATCGCTGTCTCTAGTGGGTTGTCCGCCGGCAACTCTTTGCCTAGTGCTCCAGGATCCATCAATGAACTAACAAACAAAAAGCAATCGAAAGGAAACCACAATCGCAATGAAAACGGGAAAAGAATAGGATGTGAGAATCGGTCGGTGCTTCGCAAAAAGAAGATTCTTGGAATGAAAATATAGCAGCATAACTGATTCACCCACCTTTCCGTCGTCGGTACAGAAGAAAAATGGCAGAAGTGAGTAGCCTGGAGTGAGGTTTTCTTCAAGAAAGGGAAGAAAGGGCTTAGATGAGCGTTCCATTGAAATGATCGTTGCTTCGTCCAGTCCAACTTGGAGGCCACCTTACCACTGCTGGTAAAGGTGTGGGTTTTGTGATATGACGGTCATGACGGCCACACTGGGGTTATAGGTGTGTCTCGACTATAGCACCTCGCTGTGATTTGGTGGATGGCACGCGGGCCCGGATGCTTTGAAATGTCCCGCATGTAGATAGAGCGGCTAGTCATATAGGAGTGCTCAATATTGTGCACCGCGGCCAAGGCGGAGAGGAAAACGAGAGAACTATGTAATTAATGCACGAGTTTAATTAGGGTAGTTTTGTAAAGTACGAGATACATTCCTTGTAAGTGCATCTAGTGCCACCCCTAGTTGGTTTTGGAGTATTGACGACAAACCTAGTTGAGGGACTAATGTGTTTGTGAGAATTGCAGGATAACACAGGTAGAAGTCCCTCATTGATTCGGTTTTACTACCAGAGATGACCCCTAAAACTTTATGAAGACATTGAAGTCAAAGGTGGTATATGAAGATATTCACATTGAAGACTATGACAAGAGAAGACACTATATGAAGCCTATGGAGCTCGAAGACCCAAGAGAACCAGTAAGAATGACTAAAGTGATGCCTAAACCAAAAACCTATGTCTTCGAGTGAAGATTATGAGAGCGAATCTTGTCCAGAGTCGGACAAGTCAGCTTTGCTTGTAGCCCAAGTAAAGTTGCCGTGTGAGTTTAAAATCTGACCGTTGGGACACGTGTCAGTTCCTTAGTGACCCAGGGTCATTTCGGACAAATCAGGTCGGGTTGCCAAGTGGCTATAAATAGCCCACCCCCTACAACCATAAACGGTTGGCTGCTCAGATTGAAAGTACGGCTTTTGTCGTTTGAGAGCAACCCACCTCGAAGCCTTTGAGAGAGAATTCCTTGCGAGGATAAAGCCCTAACCACCAGAGCCAGAGAGAATTGGGCATCACTTAAATCTTCTTGTCTGTGTGATCTGAAGACTTATTACACTTGAGGACTGTGCATCCTCCAGCCAGTTAGGCGTCGCGTTCTGAGCATCCAAGAGACATTGTGGATTGCCAGTGAACGAAGTCTGTGAAGGTTTGGGAGTCTACCTTGAAGACTTACCAGAGTGATTGGGCGAGGTCTATGTGACCTTAGCTCAAGGAGAATACGGTGAGGACTGGGTGTCCTGAGCTGCGTGTTCAGGACTGGGTGTCCGGGACTGTGTGTCCTAAGGTTTAAATACCTAGCCGCTCTAACCAGACGTACAGTTGTCACAGCAACTGGAACTGGTTCAACAAATCATTGTTTTCAACGAGTCACTAGTTTCATCTTCACTTCACTTTACTTACTGTTACTTCTTGTGAAGTCATTGTATGTTTTCTCTATCATTTGTCTTCACTGAGTGACTGTGTGTTCTGTTTGGCTTCACAATATCTTCCTACCTGATCCTTACTACCTAGCTGCTATTAGTCTTTGTGCTTTCACTTCATTGAATACTTGACTATGGTTTGCCTAGTGTAGTCTACCTTCCGCTGCATGGTAATAGGTTTAATTTTATCGTTTGTCTTCAAAACTCCCATGTTCTGAAGACTTTCATAAAAATCGCCTATTCACCCCCCTCTAGTCGATATAACGCACTTTCAATTGGTATCAGATCAAGGTGCTCCCTTGTTCTGTGTGATTCGGTTTAACCACCTGGAGTTTTAGCTATGTCGACTGCAGGGATAATTAAAGTCTCCGCTGCATGCCCCGTCTTCAATGGAACTGAATATCCCTACTAGAAGAATAAGATGCGCATGCATCTTGAAGCCATTGACGTCGACCTATGGTATGTCATCAAGAATGGCGTTCCCAAGGCTGGAGAAGGTGTCACTGCTGCTGATGTCAAGAAATTCGTTCAACTGGACTCTACTGCCAAGAATATCATCTGTGGTCATCTGATGAAAGGACAGTATGGCCGTGTGAGTGCTTTGAAGACATCCAAGCTGGTCTGGGACTGGCTCTCCAAGGTCAATGAAGGCATCTCAACCCAGAGAGATCAGAGAATCAGTGTCCTTCGCAACCTCTTCAACCGCTTCAAGCGAAATGACAATGAGAATGTCCAGCACACATTTGACTGACTCACTGACATCACAAATGAGCTTCAAGCCCTCGGCGCCACTGAGATTACCAAACACGAAGTCGTCAAGACGCTGCTGAGATCACTTGATAGTTCGTTTGACATCCTGGCCCTGATGATTCAAGAACGTCCTGATTTCAAGACACTCGATCCGTCTGACATACTTGAGAGGCTCAACACACATGAGTTTCAGCTTTCGGAGAAAAGAGATATCTACGGCCAAAACTATGGGCGAACTCGTGCCTTGAAGGCAAAAGCTGTCTCCTCATCTGAAGAAGAATCTGACAGCAGTTCTGATGATCCTGAAGACATTGGAAGGGAGCTTGCTATGCTTGTCAAGAAGTTCCAAAAATTCACCAAGAAGAAAGGCTTCAGAAAGTCTTCCCGATCAAGTTCAAGGAATGATGAAGCTCCTGCTCATGACTACAAGAAGAAAACATGTCACAAGTGCAAGAAACTTGGCCACTTCATCTCTGAGTGTCCACAGTGGGACAATGAGAACAAAAAGAAAAAGAAGAGCAAGGAATATGACTCTGACGACAAGAAGAAGAAGAAGAAATACTCAAAGTCTTCTTCCAAGTCTTCCTCAAAGTCTTCATCACACAAGAAGAGCTCATCTGGCAAGGCACGTGCGTTTGTTGGCAAGGAAATGGATTCAGAGGAGGAGTCTGCTTCTGAGGAGGCGGAGGTGGAGTCTGAGGAGGAATCCGACTCAGGCATCGCAAGTCTGGCTACAACATATGTTGCCAAGTCCATCTTCAACACTGAAGACAATGACTTCATCACCGACACCGATGCAAATGACAAGGACTACTCCGCTTCTACCTACTGCTTCATGGCACGCGGTGCCAAGGTAAACACACGCACTACTCACTATCAAACATCTAGTGACGATGACTCTGATTGTGGTTCAAAACCTAGCTACAAAACACTTGCTAAAATTGCAACTGAACAACAGAAAGCTATGGAACATATTCAAAAACTGTTAGACATAAGCGATGATCTGTTAGGTGCTGAAATGACTCGATCGGAATCCTTAATTGCAGACATAAAAAATCTTCATGTTAAGTATCAGGAACTTGAAAGTCGTCATGAAACTCTCTCAACAACTCATGAAAAGCTTTCCTATGATTATCTTCAAAGGAAGCAGGATGTTGAGAAATTGAGAGCGGTTCATGAAGATCTTCAAACGGAAAACAAGTCACTTCGCGCCAAACAGATCAGTCCCGCTCAGGAAGGATTTGAACCACCATGTCTTAAATGCATTGAGCGTGATAATGCTACTTCTGTTGCTGAATGTTCTACTGCTACTGCTGTTGCAATATCTTCAACTGTTGATGTGGTAACTAACCCCTCTACTGAGGATACCACCGCTATTGCTGATGAGAATGCTAGGTTGAAGACATTGCTTGAAACAGGGATGTACAAAAGTCTTCAAGGGCATCAGACACTATGTGATGTCCTCAAAAAGCAGATTCTGAACCGAAACCCTAGGAAAGAGGGTGTTGGGTTCGTAAGGAAAATGAATGCAGATGGCTCTTACTGGAAACCTGAGCAGTACCCCAAAACCATGTGGGTTGCTGCAAAGGAACCTTCAGCAGATCCATCCAATCTAACTGGCTTCACTTGTGCTAACCCCATTATCATTGATGAATCCTTTGATGCAAACTATATACTATTTAAGAATCAGAATGGTGAAGTATTTGCCAGGTACATTGGTACTAACTGCAGGAATGGACCGCCTATGAAGAAGATCTGGGTTCCGAAAAGGTGTCTGGAAAATCTTCCTGTGAATGTCTTCATGACACCTCACGTGAAGAAGACAAACCTCAGACCAAAGGCTTCATATGGTCCGAAGGCTTCATACAGACAGAGGACTCACCTGAGTCACACTAACGCAAATGTTTTGCAGGGAAACCATACTCATGCATATGAATATGAGAGCGGTTCATCAAACCGCCATGTTCATAAGACCAAGAACTATTCTGCTTATTCTTATGAGTACTATTGTCCGCCTGCAAGACTGTTTGCTAGGGCTTCAAAGCCAAAATTCTCAGATGCTGCACTTAGACTTATTGCTTCTAAGCCACCCTTGAAGATGTGGGTGGCTAAGAAAGCTTAACTCTCTTTTGCAGGGAAAGGTCTCTAGCAGAAAACCTAAATCGTCTAACGCTATTGCTGGGGACCTTAAACATCTTGTACGGTGCAAGATCAAATGCCCAAATGGTCTTACTATGTACTTCATACCTGAATCGCTTGCTACTCTCCCTATTAGTCCTAACCTGGATCTAAGCTTTCATAACCCACTGGTTCGTCAAATGTTTTTGCTTCACAATGCTCTTGGTGAAGCCTATCCCCTAACTGCACTGTAGGGTACGACACCAGCGTCTTCAGAATGGATTATTGACAGTGGGTGTACAAATCACATGACTGGCAAAAGAAGTCTTCTTATGGACTCAACCTTACGTCCATCTGACAAGAGCCACATCACATTTGCTGACACTGGTAAAATTAAGGTATTGGGTCTAGGTAGAGTTGCAATCTCAAGGGATCAACACATGGATAAAGTCATGCTTGTTGAATCCCTTGGCTTCAACTTAATGTCTGTCTCAATGCTTTGCGATTTGAACATGATCGTAATGTTTGGAAAATATCGTTGCCTTGTACTAATGGAATCTGACAAGTCTCTGGTGTTTGAAGGGTATCGAAAAGATGATTTGTACGTGATAGACTTCTCAGCAGGACCACAGCTTGCAGTATGTCTTCTAGCAAAGGCTTCAGAATGCTGGCTCTGGCATCGGAGGCTTGGACATGCTGGCATGAGGAACCTCCACACCCTTGTGAAGAAGAAGCATGTCATAGGCATCGAGGGTGTCAAGCTCAAGAAAGACCACTTATGCGGTGCCTGTGAAGCAGGGAAGATGACGAGGGCCAAACATCCCTCGAAGACAATCACGACCACAACTCGACCCTTCGAACTGCTTCACATGGATCTATTCGGTCCCACTCATTACTCAACTCTTACTACTACTGCTTGCCTCTATGGCTTCGTTATTGTTGACGATTATTCTAGATATACTTGGGTGCACATAATCCTTTACAAGACTGAAGTGCAGGATGTCTTCAGACGCTTCACCAATCGAGCTATGAACAATTATGGCGCTAAGATAAAGCACATCAGAAGTGACAATGGCACTGAATTCAAGAACACTGGCGTTGATACATATCTTGATACCTTGGGCATCACACATGAATTCTTAGCCCCGTACACGCCACAGCAGAATGGCGTCGTCGAACGCAAGAACAGAACACTAATTGAGATGGCCAGAACGATGCTAGATGAATACAAGACCCCAAGAAAATCCTGGCCCAAAGCCATTGATACTGCATGCCATACAATCAATCATGTTTATCTTCACAAGCTACTGGACAAGACATCTTATGAGCTCCTTACTGGCAAGAAGCCAAATGTCAGTTACTTCAGAGTATTTGGCGCAAGGTGCTGGATCAAGGACCCACATCACACCTCAAAGTTTGCACCAAAAGCACATGAGGGTTTTATGCTTGGATATGGAAAGGATTCACACTCCTACAGAGTCTTCAATCTCTTTCATTACAAAGTGGTTGAAACGGTGGATGTGCGGTTCGATGAGACCAACGGTTCATAAAGAGAGCAACTGCCAAATGTGCTAGATGAAGTTCCATCCAGTGAGTCAATCAAGCTAATGGAAACTGGAGAAATTATACCTTCTGAAGCTCATCCTGAAGAAGAACTTATCATCTCAGCACCTGATCAACATGAAGACAATGCTTAGCCTGAAGACATTCCTTCCAACAACGACAATGAACAGCAAGAGCAAAGTCTTCGCCCTGTACATCCTCGCGTTGCCAATGAAGTGCAGATTGAAAGAATAATTGATAGCATCAATGCACCTGGTCCACTCACTCATTCAAGGGTAACTCAGCTAGCAAATTTCTGTGGGCACTTCGCATTCGTCTCAATAGCAGAACCCAAGAAAGTTGAAGAAGCCTTCATGGAACCTGAATGGATTCAAGCTATGCAAGAAGAGCTTCAACAGTTTGAGCCGAATAATGTATGGGAACTGGTTAAGCGTCCTGATCCACGGAAGCACAATATAATAGGCACCAAATGGATATACCGCAACAAGCAAGATGAGCATGGTCAAGTTGTCAGAAACAAAGCTCGTCTCGTTGCTCAAGGATATACTCAAGTGGAAGGCATTGACTTCGATGAAACATTTGCTCCTGTGGCTAGACTTGAAGCCATACGCATACTGCTGGCCTATGCAAATCATCATAACATACTTCTATATCAAATGGATGTGAAGAGTGCCTTTCTCAATGGCAAGATTGAAGAAGAAGTGTATGTTGCACAACCGCCTGGCTTTGAAGATCCAAAACATCCTGACATGGTATACAAGCTCAACAAGGCACTGTATGGCCTCAAACAAGCCCCTCGGGCCTGGTATGACACACTCAAATACTTCCTGAAGAGCAAAGGCTTCATACTTGGTTCCCTAGATCCCACTCTTTTCACGAAGACATATGATGGTGAACTGTTTGTGTGCCAAATATATGTGGATGACATTATCTTCGGCTGCACCAATCAGAAGTACAGTGAAGAGTTTGGATATATGATGCAAGAGCAATATCAGATGTCCGTGATGGGGGAGCTGAAGTTCTTCCTCGGTCTTCAAATACGACAACAACGGAATGGCATCTTCATATCTCAAGAGAAATATCTCAAAGATTGCCTAAAGAAGTTCGGTATGCAAGACTGCAAAGGCTTCACAACACCAATGCCAGCCAAACATTATCTGGGTCCTGACGACAATGGTAAAGAGTTCGATCAAAAGGTATACCACTCCATGATTGGTTCTTTACTTTATCTATGTGCATCTAGGCCAGATATTATGCTTAATGTTTGCATGTGTGCTCGATTTCAAGCGGCACCAAAGGAGTCGCGTCACTTAGCTGTGAAGCGAATTCTTCGATATTTGGCTCACACCCCAACTCTAGGGTTATGGTATCCAAAGGGCTCAGAGTTTGATCTGGTTGGATTCTCGGATGCTGATTATGCTGGTGACAAAGTTGATCGCAAGTGTACATCAGGCACATGTCACTTTCTGGGACGATCACTTGTATGTTGGTCTTCAAAGAAGCAGAACTGTGTATCTCTCTCCACTGCTGAATCTGAATACATTGCTGCTGGATCTTGCTGCGCTCAGCTTCTGTGGATGAAGCAAACACTCAAGGACTGTGGCATTCATCTGAAGCAAGTGCCACTTTACTGCGACAACAAAAGCGCTATCAAGATTGCCAACAACCCAGTTCAGCACTCGAAGACAAAGCACATTGAAATTCGTCATCACTTTCTCAGAGATCATGTTGTGAAGGAAGACATTGATATCATACACATCAACACTGAAGAGAAATTGGCAGATATCTTCACCAAGCCCTTGGATGAGAAGAGGTTTTGCAAGTTATGGTGTGAGATAAATATCCTGGTATCCTCAAATGTCCTGTGATCAGGCACACATCCTAACCCTTATGCATATTGATGACTTAGATGTGCAACACACGAAGTAAAGTATATCTTCAACCAATGAAGACATACATTCTAAGTGTGAATACATTAATGTGGGACTTGACTTCGGAGCGCCACGATAATTGTGCGCCGTGTCTGGGTCTAATAGTTCCTATACGGTGGGTAACACCACCACCAAACGTTCTATTTTGAAGTGTTTCACTCATGGCGTTACCTTGCAATGTCTTCACATTTGGTTTGGCTTCGATCTCAATATATTTTCATGATTATCTTCACTATGTTGATTATATATATATATATATATACACACACACATATATATATATATATATATATATATATATATATATATATATGCTAGTGTTCTGTCCTCTACAGCATTCACTTATAGCTATGTCTTCGTGTTGAATCTTTTGAACTAAGTGAATGTGATCGGACCCTAACCTCTCTATGCTTTCTATCTCAAACTCTATCTCTCCAAGTCATATGCATTCTATTGAAACTGTCGAATGTCTTCTCTGCGTCCTTGTCAGCAGAAGATACAGAGACAACCATTAAGTCCGTTTTCAATGCTCATTCCTCCACATGAAATCCGGAGAAGTAGGAACGACCACCCGACAATCCAGGCGTGCGTGGGACGTGGAACAAACCCCAAAATTCCGCATAATGGCCACGTGTTCCTCAGATGCGAATCGCCAGGGGCACCTGTGTAATAGCACAGTGCCGCCCCTGTGCCTATAAATACACACTCACAGCGGTCATTATCTCTTCTTCCACCCTCGCACGAACCCTAGCGCCACCGCTAGCTCTCGACGACGCCGGCGACGAAGCGCTTCGCTGCCGCAACCTCTCCGACGCCGTCTTCACGCCGACCGCGGACATCGTCCTCTCCGCCGTCGCCGTAGGTGTCCTCCGTCGCCAAGTTAGGGCACGGAAGAGTGAACTGCTCGGCCTCATCTCCCACTCCGTCTAGCAGTTCTCAGTGTGGTAAATAAAACTCCCTTTTTACAGCACCGTTGATCCTATTGATCTGTCACTTTCTACCACAAGCAGTTTCTGTTCACACAAGCTAGATCTCTCTCATACTGCATCTCATAACATGCCTAGTATATTCACTTGTGCTTCACAAAGTAGTTAGATTCCTCACTTGTACTGATCTGTGGATTCGTACAAATCTGGAACCAACTTCTTATCTATGAGTGAATGTCTTCGCACGATGAGGTCAATGTCTTCTAAACTGATTTATCTTCAAAATCTTCTGAGAATGCATATGACCTCTTCCCCTTCCCTCGCACCTTAATGCTGTCACAGGTACATGTCCGTGGGAGAATCCTTTGGTTCTCATAGTCTGCATTCATTTGCAGAATTCTTACAGCATCACATAAATTCTCCCGAAGCCAGTTCCTGTTGGTCCAGCAAACGAAAACCTTTGAAGCCTTTGAACGTCTTGAAGCCTTTCAAGTTAAAGTTTATGGCTTCAGAGAAAGCAGCAAGGAAGGGTGGCAGAAAGCGTCATGGTGAGACCTCCAGAGATCTGCCAGATGAACTCTCAGAAATGTACAAGACAGATCCTGAAGAGGATTACAGTCAGCGCAAGACCCGAATCCAATGGATTCGAAGATATTGGGCAGAACAATGGTTCAAATACAGATTTGTGACCCAGGAGTATGCTGAGAAAAACGCCATCAAGAGACCATGGGGAGACATCCTATTCAAGAATCTTCTACCCAGGTCCAGAGATGAAGCCATTGCTCAAGGCTTCTATCCATGCATGGTTCGTGGACCACAGCCTGCTGATGCACACTCGTCATCACTGCTATGGTGTCGTGACGACAATCTGTTCAAGCGCAACTTCCAGTTTGCTCAGAACTCAGCGAAGCAGAACAAGAAGACTTTTGGGTTAGACTTCAACCCTGGTCCCTCATCTCCAAGGGCAGATGGCACACGACATGCAGAACCCAATGTCATCGGTCCTTTCGCCAACCTTGAAGGCCTCATCACCTACATCTTGGTTCAAGGGACTGCAGTGAATGAGCCTGCAGCTGACACTGAGTCTGATGACGCGCCTGCAGTGCCGAAGCCAAAGCAGTTGAAGAAGCCAAAAGCTTCAAAGCCGGCCCCTTCACCAAAAATCTCAAGGGCGAAGCCATTGGCAACTGCACCTCCTGAAGACAGTGTGCAGTCTGAAGACTTATCACGCGTCTCCAAGCCCCAGAAGGCCAAGATGCCTCTGTCTCACACTGGCAAAGAGCTAACAGCTGCTGCCATTCTGCGCAACGACGACATTGATCTGTCAAGTGATGAAGATCTTGCAGATGACGCTCTTGAGCAACTCATCAAGAGCAAAGAAGAAGCAGAAATCTTCAATGATCTGCCTCTCTTTGATGTCACCATCATCCACAACTTCATTGACGAGTGGTTTGACACGCCAAACATCAGCTTTGAAGATCTGCAGCTACCCATTGGCCTCAGTGTCGCCTTCCAAGGCGCCATTGCTTCAGAACTTGCTATTGCCCAGCGCATTGTTGAACTGAAGCAGAAGATTGACTATGAAAAGGCTCAGTTCAAGAAGCATATGGCCAAGCTCAGCGTGCAAGAAGTGAAGAACTTCAAGACAATGATGCACGAGCTCAAGGAAGCCTTTGTGAAGAAGCGTGCAGAAGCTCAGGGTTCGCGTGAGCGCATGAAGACTCTGGCTGACAGATGTGTGCAAGCCTATAATGAGGCTGAGAAGCGCAAGGCACTTGGGCGTCCTGGCATCGACCCCAGGATGGCCGCAAAGAAGAAGAAGAAGCCTGCTACGGCTGAACCTGATGCACCAAGGCAAGAAGCAGTTCCGATTGTCTTCCCAACAAGAATGACTGGCTCGAAGCCAAAGAGCCGGTCAACAGCTTCAGAGCTCAAGAAGACAAGAACTGCTGAGGCTGAAGCCAGGAAGAGGAAACACTCTGAAGCCTCTCCTACTGCCCCCACCAAGAAAAAGAGAAAGACCAAGAAAGCTCGGGCTGCTCCCACAGAGCCCTTGATAGTTGAACCCATTTCTATGGTTCATCCTGACGCAGAACGTCAACTGACAGTTCATGAGCCTGCTTCCACAGAGGCTCCTGAAGCTGAAGACATTCCAGCAGCTGATCCCATCGCTGCTGAAGACATTGGTCATCATGACAATGTAGAAGATGATGCAGTCCTTCCTCAGTTTGAAAACAACAAACTCATCAGCATTGGTCGTCCACTGACGCCAATTGCACAGGATGCTTCATGGGCGGATCGCCCACAAGAGGAAGAAGACTATGAGGCCCAGCCCACTCCAACTCCACAGGCGTCGTCTGCGTTCCGCAGGCTTCGCAAAGGTCCAAGGCCTCAAGTCTCTGCTGAAGACATTCCGGCTGCATCAGCCGCAGAAGAAGAAGTACCACAAGATCCCACTCCCCTGTTCCACCAAGAAGCAATTCTCTAGGAGAACGTGCCTGTGACCGACCCTCCAGCTAGTCAAGTGGAGGATGAAAATCTTGAGGCTGCCACAACCAACAATGAAGCTAATGTGGAGCCCTCCCCAGCAAAAGCTTCAGAAGACAGCGAAGCCACTGATCCCGCCACTTCTGTTCCTGAGTCTGCTGCCGGTCCCCAATTCAACTATCATGTTGAGCACAGGCCTCAGGTCCAGAAGCCAATCCCAAGACTGCCAAGGTTTCCAGGTCCTGCATCAGCACCTGGCTCCTTCAACATCAATGGCTTCAGGGCAGACAACACGTTCTTCAATAGCTCCAGGAACCCCTACTCAAGGGAAAGGATATCATCTGATCGGTTCTGGAGCTATCCTCAGCGAAGCTATTACTCTTGCATTCTTTACAACCAAGGTCGCATCTTCCCACACAAGCGCCTTGACGTTGAAGCTATAGCTGGTCTGCCCTGTCTAGAAGAAGCGTTGGATTGCTTCAAGCAAGTGGGTCTGCTGCAGTTTGTTACTGATGAAGAGCATTGGAATGAAGAGCTGCTGCTACAATTCTATGCCACACTTCACATCAAAGGGTACAGCAGAGATCCGAAGACTTGGGTCCTGGAGTGGATGACTGGCAACGTTCATCACGAAGCCAATGCATTTGACATCATTGAGCTCACTGGCTTGCCCACTCCTGGCGATCTCTTCGAGCAAGGCTGTCAGCTGCATGCTGAAGCTATTGAGAGCATCTTTCAGCGGCCAGAACCTGATATGAGTCAAATGCTCAGCATGATGAAGCCATTGCCCCAAGATGCTGCTTATCCCACAGAGTTCTTCGTTGAAGACCTTGAGTACCTGCCCAGAACCATCTATCACATCATCAGGCGAACTCTCTGGCCTATCAAAGGGCACTCTCCAAATGCCAAGCTTCAGGGTGCAATGAAGACTTTGGTCTTCTATATACTTCATGGCAAATGCTTCAATGCACAGGACTTCTTCATACGCCAACTTGCTGCATCAGGCATTGATCTGTTTGGTTTGAAGTTCTACGCCCCTTGGGTCATGCGGCTGATCAAGCTACACTCCGCCATCTCGTATCAGCCCTCAGCCCGCAACCATCGGATCTTCTTGCCTGACGTGGACATGTCTACTGAAGCCATATATTCTGAGCCTGCCAAGCAACCTCTAAGTCTTCAGAATGCAGAACATCAGAGTTTTACTCAGAACGTTGAAGGCGTTGAAGCAGTTTCTCGGGTGTATCCTTTGGCTGGCACTACACGTGCACCACACCCTGCTTCCACTGAAGCCACTGACAGTGCCACTGCTCCAAGACCCAAGAAGCGCACTCGTGTTCTCAACGACCGAGAGCTTCTTGTGGCTCTACATCAGAAACAGGATAGGCATCATGACTGGCTGAAGCGTCAGATGAAAAGCCTCTTGGTGGATGTTAATCGCACTCGAAATCTTGCCACCAAGAATGCTTTCGTTGCCCATGAAACCTGTCGCCGCACATGGAAAGGGCTCACGATGATGTGTTCTGAAGCTGATCTTCAAGAGGATGGCTTCTCTGAGAGATTCAAGTTTGACTCCACACCTCCTCGAAGGGCTGTGCTGCTAGGAACTCCATCCCTTGAAGACTCTGAGTTCTCTTCCTCTGCTGCCACAGTGACTGCCAGAATTATTGAGGAAGAAGACGATGCTACTTCACCGCCACCTCCTTCAGCACCTCCAAGCTCTTCTGCACCGCCAAACAACACCAACAACCCTGCTACTTCACCTACTCCTCATGGGAACGAGTAGAGGCTCTATGTCTTCAAACCTTTTTGGTCATTACTGACAAAAGGGGGAGAAGCATATGAGATTGATAGTCTTCAAGCGGGTCCATATGGGCGGGTGCTTTATATTTTGCTTCGTGCTTACAACTCTCGTTTTTGCTACATTTGGTTCTTATGAGTTGTAACACTTAAACTAGATGGTCGTCTGCTACTTATTTGCCACCTTGTTTTGCGAAGATAAATTCCGCATGTGCGACGATAAATTCCGCACTTAGCTCATTCTGCAGACGTCCATTTTCCATTATGCATGTCATTATCTTCATATACTTTCACATGCATAGTGGATTGTCATCATAAGTTGAAGTGGATCTCCACAAGTACAACCTGCCATGTGCATTTGCATTCCAAAAGCAAATTAACTTATATGCACATCTTCAGGGGGAGCCCTTGCAACTTATGAAGACAATTCCTTATCCTTTACAATTTCACAGATTATATTCCCCGTTGAAAACTTCAACTAGTTTGTCATCAATCACCAAAAAGGGGGAGATTGTAAGTGCATCTAGTGCCACCCCTAGTTGGTTTTGGAGTATTGACGACAAACCTAGTTGAGGGACTAATGTGTTTGTGAGAATTGCAGGATAACACAGGTAGAAGTCCCTCATTGATTCGGTTTTACTACCAGAGATGACCCCTAAAAATGTATGAAGACATTGAAGTCAAAGGTGGTATATGAAGATATTCACATTGAAGACTATGACAAGAGAAGACACGATATGAAGCCTATGGAGCTCGAAGACTTAGATCTTTCGTAGTTCTTTTTCTTTTGTGTTGAGTCATAGGAACCACCGTACTGTTAAGTGGGGTCCAAGAGAACCAGTCAGAATGACTGAAGTGATGCCTAAACCAAAAACCTATGTCTTCGAGTGAAGACTATGAGAGCGAATCTTGTCCAGAGTCGGACAAGTCAGCTTTGCTTGTAGCCCAAGTAAAGTTGCCGTGTGAGTTTGAAATCTGACCGTTGGAACACGTGTCAGTTCCTTAGTGACCCAGGGTCATTTCGGACAAATCAGGTCGGGTTGCCAAGTGGCTATAAATAGCCCACCCCCTACAACCATAAACGGTTGGCTGCTCAGATTGAAAGTACGGCTTTTGTCGTTTGAGAGCAACCCACCTCGAAGCCTTTGAGAGAGAATTCCTTGCGAGGATAAAGCCCTAACCACCAGAGCCAGAGAGAATTGGGCATCACTTAAGTCTTCTTGTCTGTGTGATCTGAAGACTTATTACACTTGAGGACTGTGCATCCTCCGGCCGGTTTGGCGTCGCGTTCTGAGCATCCAAGAGACATTGTGGATTGCCAGTGAACGAAGTCTATGAAGGTTTGGGAGTCTACCTTGAAGACTTACCAGAGTGATTGGGCGAGGTCTATGTGACCTTAGCTCAAGGAGAATACGGTGAGGACTGGGTGTCCTGAGCTGCGTGTTCAGGACTGGGTGTCCGGGACTGTGTGTCCTAAGGTTTAAATACCTAGCCGCTCCAACCAGACGTACAGTTGTCACAGCAACTGGAACTGGTTCAACAAATCATTGTCTTCAACGAGTCACTGGTTTCATCTTCACTTCACTTTACTTACTGTTACTTCTTGTGATGTCATTGTATGTTTGCTCTATCATTTGTCTTCACTGAGTGACTGTGTGTTCTGTTTGGCTTCACAATATCTTCCTACCTGATCCTTACTACCTAGCTGCTATTAGTCTTTGTGCTTTCACTTCATTGAATACTTGACTATGGTTTGCCTAGTGTAGTCTACCTTCCGCTGCATGGTAATAGGTTTAATTTTATCGTTTGTCTTCAAAACTCCCATGTTCTGAAGACTTTCATAAAAATCGCCTATTCACCCCCCTCTAGTCGATATAACGCACTTTCATTCCTCCAATCGCAAAATGCCTTGGTTCATGAGATTTGAGTTTTGAGTCCTATAAACCGGAAGGGAGGGAATACTGCACACAGTGTAGTCTAGTCACTTGTTGAAATCTCTAGAAAGGCAAATACTCCTTTCCGGTTTACAGGGCTATACTACTCCCTCCATCTAGGTGTGTAAGTCATCTTAGGCTAGCCATAGTGGGAGTAACTTAGCTAGTAACATAGCGCACTCCAAGAATTTTTTGCTTATGTGGCAAGTAATTAATGAGAGGTGGTAACATAATATGTTACTGTAACATAGCGCTTTTCAAGATAAGATGAGTCTACAAGCTAATAAATGAAGCCATCTAAAATACTACTATTATGTTACTCCCTCCTTTCCGGTTTATAAAGCTCAATTCAAAAATCTCACCAACCAAGGTAGATGGTGAGTGGTGGAATACTTTTTGTAGTTTGCAAAAACACCCAATTAATGCTCTTGTTTTCCTCAAAAAAGTATGTTTACCAGTGCATTAATTGCAATGCATGCATGCATAAATTACATGCATTGGTCAATTTTCTCTTAATACTTGCATGCAATGATTTAATGCACCTTGGAATCTGAACATGTGATGGGAAACAACCAAATTGAGCCTTATAAAATGGAAAAAACTAAAATTTTGAGATAAGCCCTATAAACCGGAAAGGAGGGAGTACTTTGCATTATGAAGGTACTCCCTCCGGTCCTTTTTACTCTGCATATTATGTTTGTCCGAAGTCAATCTTATTCAACTTTGACCAAGTTTATATAAAAAATTATAAACATTCACATAACAGCACCAATATCTTTAGATTCATCTTGAAATATATTTTCATATTATATTTATTAGATATTATAGATGCTAATAATTTTTAATATAAATTTGGTCAAACTTAGCAAAGTTTGACTTTCGGCAAAACCAATGTGTAGAGTAAAAAGGACCGGAGGGAGTAGTAATTTAGGCTAGTGTCATATGCATGACACTAGTCTAAGTTAGGCGCGGTGCATTAACTTCTACCTTGTTTTCTGTTTCTTGACATATCAACCAATAAGAAATGAGAGGTGTGCATGCTTTTAATGACTTGCAATGGCTAGTTCATTGCATGCAATGCTATTAATTAGCAAATAAACATTGGTGACCCCAGGAGGAAATGGTGCTAAGCGCGTGGACCTATGTAGAATGAGTATCAACCAATGGATAATGGAGTTTAATTGTTAAACAATAGCAATTTTGTCTCATGCAAGAGCCTGGCTACTACTCCAAGGAACCGCACCACGCGAGCGTTCGCAACTGCCACATTCGGGTTGCGCTTGGCTCTTCGCCTCTTTGAGAAGACGAACAATAATGATTACTCCTACTTCTACAGTATCGAATGCACTGCTGCATGTCCGTCCACCTCGTGCGGGAGGGATAGCGAAAGCTTCAACTTACTGCTCCTGCCTTTGCGTCCATGACAGGTGGGCCCAATAGGTGGTTGGCCCTCCTGTCATGCAGCCAAAGGCAGGTGTAGTTAAGGCACCGGAGCTCAGTCCGCAAGGGAGAGGGCGTTGTAGTAATGAAATTTCTCGGTCTTGTACGAGTTGACGAAGATAGGGGTTGCTTGCTTGCTAGGGTTGCTCACTACGTATATATAGGTCAAAGCCTCCGAGCTTGCTTGCTAGGGTTGCTCTATTCACACACTCTCATACTCTCCAGATTTAAACAAGATAGGGGTAGTAACACTGTCTTTCTCCCTTCAAAAAACACTGGATTTCTATCCTCACCACTGGTTACAGATCCGGACGTATCCCCCTCCATCGGTGAAGGGGAGGAGGGGCAGCGTTTAGGCCGTCGTCGACAGCGAGGGAAGAGACCCACTTCCGGCCGCACCGTTATCGCTGGCCGAGCGCCGGTGCGGGAGGTCATCCGATCCCTTCGTCGTTGCCTGTGGGCGGATCCAGCCTCCCACCGCCCACCTATCCACATCCCGATGACCTTCAGGTATATCTTCGTTCGAAACCGCCTTAGCTCTACTTCCCCAGCTCGCTACGTTGCTGCATGTGCATCATTTTCTACCTCTCAGCCCCTCTCGATCGGATGGTCCAACGTCACATATTTTTTTCTTCTATTGTTAGAGGTAAAGCTTCTTCATGGAGTCGAATCTTGTACTCCCTCCGTCCGAAAATACTTGTCATTGAAATGGATGTATCTAGATGTATTTTAGTTCTAGACACATCCATTTTGATGACAAGTAATTCCGGACGGAGGGAGTACTTGGTTCAAACAAGAAATAAAGTGGGGGTGGGGAAATTTAGTATGTACACCGGACTTGGTACAAACAGGAAGGAAAGGGGGTGAAAGTAGTACAGACTGGTCATCCAACTGGTCTCTTGGTCGAAAAGGGAAATATAGGGGTAACGCTGTACATAGTGGTATGACCAGGACTAGATTTGCTATCCACACATAGGAGTAGGTGGCTAGAGTGAACAAAAATGGTACAAACCCAGATATGTTTCTTGGATGTTTGTTTCTCGGGGCAACAAACTATGAATCACCACTTTATGCCCCTGTTTACGTACATGGTGCTGGACTGCTGGTGCACCCACTGTTATAAGCCATGAAAAGTTTAGCCAAATGTTTTTGCCTGTAATTGTTTGAGATTTTGACTGTTTCCTCTGTGCCTTTTTGTGCAAACAGGGATATCCAATTCACCAGGTTGCTGTTGTGACCTTTTGGTGCACTGCACAAAACTCTTCTTAAAAGAAGTGACTTTTGTGATGTTTAACTGGAATGTCAGAGTGGAACAGTTGGTTCATTTTGGTGGAACTGCACAAAGGGAGATCTGTGTTCCAATCCTCATCATCCATATTGGCGCCATAACCTTCCTTTAGATATGAATGATATTTAATGCATGTGTTCATCTCTATTTTCTGACTGCCATGAGAAAACAATGCTGTTTTTTACTAGTACACTTGTACTCCCTCACAGACAAAACCAATTCTTAATTAGAAGGCCAATCATGTACTTGGTTTCACCAACTGGTGAGGAGAAAGAGAAACAGAGCATGAAGAGGAAGCAGAAGAAGAATAAATAGTGCCAAGGCGATCTTGCTAAAGCCAGAGGCCTCAGTCGGGGCCATTAAAGGGCTCCAGCAACGACTACCTTACATGTGAGACGATCCTCCAGGGAGCCCTTCCACTTCTGCTGTCTCACTTAATTAATTAGGAGTACTTAAGTACCACTAATTTATTACTGCCTAATTTTCCTGTTGGAGTTAAACAAATCTTTAGTAGGACCCTATGCTGAATCATGTACGTGTGTATGTTTGTCTATGGAGGTGAATCATGTGGTGGAGCAGGGAGAGTATATTATTCGTGTCATGACATAATAGTGCTATTGTTTTGCATGTCAATTTATTGCCATTGGTTCAATGAGGCAATGTTTTGTGTATTGTCCATCATAAATTTGATGCTACTGGTTGAGTAATATGCTATTGTCTTCCTATCCTTTCTCACTAAGCTAATGAAGGTTTCACCTTGTTCCTACTTGTGCAAACAGGGATCATGTTGTGCCAATTATACATTAAATGGAACTACACAAGACAATACAATGAACTGTATCCCAGCCAGTGCTTTAACTCTGCTGGAAGTTCTTGATAATCTTTCGATATAATCTCAGCACTGGTAAACAAGAGTGATTTCAACCATACATTTGAAGTGCACAAAAATATATACTATTGTGTGATTCCAGTGAGTGCTTTATCATCTCTTATTGGACTACATGAATAAGCTTTTTTTTCTCAAGTTGGTACGGGCCTAAGGCCTTCATCCATATTAGTTTGTTGTCATCTCTATTTGTATCGTGCAACTGTCATGAGAAACTCCTTTATCTTTGCACGTTAAAGTTTTGCAACCTATGATAAATGGCAATTCTTTGAGTGTTGAGTTGAGCTAATTGGCACTGATTAAATAAATTAATACCTCTCTTTAAGCAAGACTACTATGTTGCTAACTTTACCCATTAAGATAATGAGGGTGCTTCTATTTGTTAGTGTATGTTTCATAAACTAGTCCCACTATTACCGTAATCTCACTCTCTCAATATATGTGCCAACAGGGATGCTCGATTTTGGTGGAACTGCACAAAAACTTTGGGTGCTTAATTGCCTCGACAGCTTCCGTCCTTTCCTATCAGTTGCTAAACTCCGCATGCTTTCTTCCTTTGATGTCATTCGCTTGGCTTATCTCGGCTTCCAGTCAAAGGAAATAGTAATTGATATGCTACCTCACACAGGTTGGTACTGGTCTTTATCCTGATTATTATGCCTGTCATATGTATTGGTAATTTGGTATTGTGCTACTGTTTGCCGATTTCATAAAGGAGTAATTTGGAGCCTGAACTCGCAGGCAAATCATTACATCAGGTGATTTTAGTAGAACTGCACAAAATGATTAGATGGACAGGTACTTATGCTGCTGCTATGTACTCCAAAGTTCACTCAGACAAGCATCGATGTTGACAAGAAGTGCCTATATTCATTCGAGTATCAACTGGCATCAACCAATTGTCAAACTCCAAGTGTTAGGAGAGTGAACGCCAAAAATATTGCTTGGTGCATAGCCCAGAAAAACGCAGTCCAGTCTTTGGTCCCAACTTGTGCCTTTTGGTTATCGGCACATATGGTAGTGAACTATATGGCATGGAGTCTAAAGATTCCAGATAAGTTGGTTACCGCGTATATTCATCTGGCACTTAATCAGTCTGCACGCCAAGGATGCTCCATTTCAGTTGAACTGCACAAAAAATTTGGGTGGTTCATTTTCTCAACCGCCTCCTTTCTCGTCTTCAATGTAGAATTTTGGCGAGATACATGACCAAGATGACCCAGTAAACTGGTTGGATGAAAGTAGTGGCCAAGTTGCTCAAACCTCCCTGTGCACGAGGCCGTTATTTGAGGATAAACCTACAAGCAAAGTTCAGATTGTCTGTGCTACCTCTTATGTACTCGAAAGTATACTCGTACAAGAACTAATTTTAGCAAGAAGTACCTCCGATTGAACACCATTTACTAGTCTGTACCCTAGGTAATTAAAGTTCGTCCATGGATCATATTGGATGTGATCTCAATCATTTGGATGCATAAACATACTGAACATGCGTATATCGGAATCTTTTTGTAAATTATGTATGAATATTGTCGTGTGATCTATCAATCATTTGGATGCATAGATATGCTGAGCTTGTGTATATATGAATCTTTTGACTTGTTGATTGTGAATGTTGGCTATGGATATGAACGTGTCATGTGAACCTGAGTTTCATATGAATGTTTACCTTTTCTGTTGTATTTGTGTGTGAACTTGTTAGTATGCCTACTGTGGGGTATAAAACGCAGGTCTCTTATAAAAGTAATGCCGTGTCCAATTTATGTTTTCCTTTCTAACCACTGCGGCTGTGCTGCCGCGCACCCGAACCAGTGAAGTTTCCCACTCCTCTCCATCTATGACTCCACTGCAACTTAATAAATAGTAACGTCTTCGGTTTTAGCCCGGTTTTCTATAGATTAACCAGGCAATTCTCTTCTTCTTAATTAATCGACGAGGCAATTCTTTTGCCTCCGTTTCGAAAAAAATAGTAACGTCTAATTGAGCCAGTTACTTAGATGCGTACACTTGGTGTAGTAGGATCTTTATTTAGTTTGATGCATACACTTGTTCTTTTTTGGTAGCCCTTTTGTAATGATGGCTGATGTTTGGTTTGGAAGAGAGAGCTGCGTCTTCACTCTTCTGGCCTGCTTACTGCTTCTATTGCACCCCCAGCCCTGGTTGCTGCTGCTGCTGCTGTTTTCAATATACAATAAGTAGTATATTTCGTCTGTTGGTTGAATAAATGTGTTGTTAGAACGACAAACACAATGTTTTGGAAGTCGTTGCACGGTTTGATCCTTTAGTGCCCTGTACCGTATGTAGCGCATACTATTTATCATACGGAACACATTTTTTTTGAAACTCGGAACACATTTTCCACTTGTTGATAACATGCAGCCCACTGATGAAGGCCCAATAGAGAAGTCCATAATTAACTAGAAGGGAGGCTCTCACATGAATCTGGCCCAGGTACATGCTCATGGTCCCCTAAACATAAATAAGTAAATAAATAAATAAATAAATAAAGCTAAATGCTCATGCACCAGTTCTTTGGGAAAATAGGTAGCCCGGTATTTCTTTAAAGAATACCCAGGCTAGGCCTATTTGTTTTCTCTGAATTATTGGGCTGCAAATCATTCAAGACGAGGAGGGATGCATTCCGGCCTGGCTTAAGAGTATGGTCAATGTCTGTTAAAAGTAATATCAAAAGGGGTTGAAAATTCCAAAAATAATTATAGCAAATGGGATATAAGTTTCTTTTTTTGTTTTTGTTCTTCACTGATATCTTATACGTATTTCATTGGACTTAACATGACATAGTACTAATTTATTTTAAATTTGTTTTAGTATGTCTATTAATTTTTGGATTAAGAATATTTTGTTCCCTAGCAAAAATTTGCGAATTTTCAAAATTTCCCACATATTTAGTTAATTTTTTGACCCTGGTACTGACCAAAAAATGGCCAGCAATTCTAAAAATGGAAAACGGGCTGCAATAAATTCCATATGAATTAGAAAATGAGTAAAAATTATAAAAATAATAGCAAATGGGCTGTACACGCCACAGATTTCGAGGCTGACTTGTTTACGCAAGGTTTTGTCAGTGAACACATGATTCTAGTAGCAGTTAGTGTTGGATGTCCATCCAACGGCCGATGTGCTTCTTCAATCTCTAATCTTCCTGCTCCAGCCGCCTAAACTAACGCCGGTGGGACTGCCTGCTCCCTCCTCTTTTGGCCCATTGTGATGCCGCGCAAGCTTCCCCGGCCCACCCTACTCCCTCCGCTGGCCTGGCCGCACGCAATAACTTGTCTCCTTATTACCCGAAAAAATGATTCCTCCCACTGACATCTGGGGTGCACCGGTTGGGAGGTTGACCTGTGGGCCTACTAAGTTGACGCGTACACAGGGCTTGTCAACTTAGTTAACAAACGATTCTAGCAGCAGTAACCGTTGGATTTGAATCGAACGGTCCTGCTGCTTCTTCAATCGCTGCTCTTCTTGCACCAGCCGCCCAAACCAGCGCCGGGGAGACCGCCTGCTCCTGCCTCCAGTGGCCGGCTGTGCTGCCAATGAGGCCTCATCGCCCCCTACTACTCCCACCGCTAGCCAGGCCCTGCAACGACGGCAGCCTCACATCGCAGCCGAACCAGTGAACCCTCGTACTACTCTCCGCATGGACATCCACTACCGCGTCTTCCCCGGCTCCGCGTCGTCCCCTTCCTAGGCCTCGCCCTCATCCACTGGCCTTGGTGCTCTCGACACGGCGTGGTCAATGTGGTCAACGACATTCCATCGGAAGAGTACTATACGTGGAGAGGCTGATAGTTGGGTCCACGGCCACAACCCAGTTTTTCTGTGATTTGCCAAGTAAGTCGCTTTGTCAGGCCTGTTGGGCTGCAAATCTTTCAAGACAAGGAGAGCTTTCATTTGGCTGGCGGAGAAAATGGCCCATCAGTAATGAGAAATGGGTTGTACATTTTTAAAACACATCAAACCGACAATTAGTTTCAAATATCTTTTCTTCATTTCGAGATTTGAAATTACATTAATTTTTATGCGTGGAGAATTTGTTGGATTTTATATTGATATACATTTATTTTTAAAATCAGTTTGAATGTGAGTTGAAATTTCGGGATTAAAAACAGTTCAGACCGCACCGAAATATGCAAAATTTCATATAATTTTTTAACCGTGGCCACAATATGGGTTGTAATGCTAACAAAAAGAATATGGGCTCCAAAAAAACCTTAATAATAGCAAATGGGCTGTAAATTATTAGAAATAATGGCAGATGGGTTGTATGCTGTTTTCCACAGATTTGAGGCTTTCCTAAAAAAAGGTTGACGCACAAGCAGTGACTGTTGGATGGCCATCCAACGGCCGTCGTGCTTCTTCAATTTCTGCTCTTCCTGCTCCAGCCGCTCAAACAGGCACCGGCGGGACTGCCTGCTCCCTCCTCCCCGCGGCCGGCTCTGCTGCCGCGCAGGCCTCACCGCCCCACTGTACTCCCATCGCTGGCCTAGCCATCCCTCTACTCACCCACACCTGCTGTTATTATCCGGCGACGGCAGACGAACCAGTAAACCCTCGTACAGTCGTACTCCCCTCCGCGTGGGAAACAACTGCCGAGTCTTCCCTGCCTCCGTGTCGTTCCCTTCCTAGGCCTCGCCGTCGTCCACCGTCCTGGTGCTCTCAGCGCGGCCTGGTCAACGTGGTCAACGACCGACATGCATCTGAAGTGGACTTTACGTGGAGAGGCCGACAGCTGGGTCCATGGCAGCACGCAAGGAAATGCCTCCTTATTACGTGCAAAATAATGATTCCTCCACCTGACATTAGGGACCCACCTAAAGGGCCTCTGTATTTCGCGAAAAAAACGTTACCGCCGCTGACAGCTCGGACCCACTAGCTATATCTTCAGCACGCAAGGAAGTGCCTCCTTATTATGCTCAAAAAAATGAATACCCCCTGCTAGCTGGGACCCACCTTGGTGGGAGGCTGACTTGTGGGCCTACTAAGTTGACGGGGATGGAGGGCTTTGTCAACTTAGTCAATATGCACGATTCTAGCTCCAGTGACCATACGATGTCCATCCAACGGCCGTAGTGCTTCTTCAACCTCTGGTCTTCTTGCTCCAGCCGCCCAAACCAGTGCCGGTCGTGCCTCGTGCTCGTGCCTCCTGTGGCCGGCTGTGATGCGGCGGAGGCCTCACCGCCCCCTACTACTCCCACCGCTGTCTAGGCCATCCCTCTACTCACCCACACCCCTGTTATTCTGCGGCGACAGCAGCCTCACACCGTAGCGAACCAGTGAACCCTCGTACTCTTCCCCGGCTCCGCGTCGTCCCCTTCCTAGGCCTCGCCGTCGTCCACAACCCTGGTACTCTCAGCGCGGCATTGTCAACGTGGTCAAGGAATGGCTTCCATCGGACGTGGACTGTATGTGGAGAGGCTGACAGCTGGGTCCACGGCCGCAGCAAGGAAGTGCCTCCTTATTACATGCAAAATAATTATTCATCCACCTGACAGCGGGACCCACCGAACGGGCCGCTGTATTTTGCCCCCCTGACTGCTGGGACCCACCAGCTACATCTTCGCACGCAAGGAAGTGCCTGACAGTCGGGACCCACCTGGTCGAAGCGTACGTAGCGTTGTCATTCTGGGTCGATGTAGAGGTGCGCACGTGTCGTAGTAGAGGCGGCCAGGGTGCAAGAAAGAAAATATGGCCACGTATGTGTACATACGGGCGGGGTCTCAAACACCTACTCGCGCATACGTACGGCAAAGGCTCGTGTACATGGCTGGGTCGGAACGGAGAAACAGCATCGTCGTCGTGTTCATGGGGAGGCAACAGAATGCGTCGTGTTCATGGGGAGGCAATGAAATGCGTCATGTTCATGGGGAGGCAACGGAATGCGTCATGTTCATCGGGAGGGCTTGGACGGAACAGGCGATGGAAACGAGGCCTGGCGTACCGCAGAACGGAGGAAACGGCCTTGTGTTTGACTGGCCATGTACGAAACGGGATCCTGTTCATCGGGAGGGGTCTGGGGTACTGCAAAACGGAGGAAACGGACCTCCTACGGTCGAAACGGGGGTCCTGTTGATCGGGAGGGCTGTGGCGTACCACAAAACGGACGAAACGGACTTGTGTTGGAGCGCTATGGTCGAAACGGGGGTCCTGTTCATCGGGAGAGGTGTGGCGTACCGCAAAACGGGACTCCACGAGATACTGTTCATCTCCACCGTCGACCCCCTCCAGCCTCCACGAGCTATTGTTCATCCACCGTCGACCTCCTCCAACCTCCACCTGCGACTGTTCATCCACGGGCTCCTGTTCATCCAGCCTCCACCGCGCGCTACTCCACCGACTACTGTTCAACTAGCCCTCTCCACGGGCTCCTGTTCAACCACCCCTCCACGGGCTACTTTTCATCCTGCCCTCCACCTTCTACTGTTCATCCTGCCCTCCACGGGGTGGTCCTGTTCATCCAGCCCTCCACGGGGTCCTGTTCATCCAGCCCCAACCGGCTCGATCGATCGGGGTCCTGTTCATCCAGAGGCAACACCACGGGGTCCTGTTCATCCACCCCCACCAGGAACTATTCATCCACCCCCCCACGCAACACTCACTGTTCATCCAGAGGCAGCATCGATCGGCTTCAGTTAGCAGTAGTAGCGAAGGAATCGCTCGATCGGGTTGAGTTAACAGCCATCGATCGATCGCTCGGGTTCAGTAACGCGTAGCCTGCAGTGCAATCGCTCGGGTTCCGTTAGAGCCCAACGCCTCGCTCGGGTTCAGTTAGAGCCAACGCCTCGCACACACGCGCGTACATGTACGAGAGAAACGCGCATCGCTCGGCCCCTGACCTCCCACCGTAACTGGGAAGTCCCCGAAATTTTCCTCCCCCTCGCTTCTACCATGGTTTTTTCCGTCATGGACGGCCCAAAGAATGTCATGCAGCTGCGTCTCCGGCCCGCCCAGGATGGAAAGCCCATTTTTTGTCATAGAAGTAGGAGCCCACCACATCTATGATGATACCGGGTTTTGTCATAATTATCGTCATAGAAGTGTCATACGTATGACAGAAAAAAATTTCGTTCGGCCCAAAATGTCACGGATGTGTCTTTTTTGTTGTGAAGGCCGTTTCCTCCGTTCTGCGGTACGCCAGGCCTCGTTTCCATCGTCTGTTCCATCCAAGATGGTTGGCTCCCGATGAACAGCACACATTCCATTGCCTCCCGATGAACACGATGCATTCTGTTGCCTCCCCATGAACACGGCGACGACGCAGTTTCTCTGTTCTGACCCAGCCACAGCCATGTATTGAGCCTTGGCCGTACGTATGCGTGAGTAGGCATTCGAGACCCCGCCCGTATGTACGTATGTGGCCGTATTTACTTTCTTGCACTGCCACTGTACATACGTGGACATGCTACGTGCGCGCCTCTACTACCACACGTGCGCGCTTCTACTACCACATGTGCCCTTCCTTACACGGCCACCGTTTCATCATTGCAGCCTGTAGACAGACCGATCGACCAGTATGTACGCACACGTTCGCGAACAGAATGATAACGCTACATACGCTTCGACCAGGTCGGTCCCGACTGTCAGGCACTTCTTTGCGTGCGAAGATGTAGCTGGTGGGTCCCAGCAGTCAGGGGGGCGAATCATTTTTTTGCCCGTAATATGGACGCACTTCCTTGCGTGCGAAGATGTAGCTGGTGGGTCCCAGAAGTCAGGGGGAATTTTTTTTTTGCAAAATACGGTGGCCCATCCGGTGGGTCCCTGCTGTCAGGTGGAGGAACAATTATTTTCCGCGTAATAAGGAGGCACTTCCTTGCTACGGACGTGGACCCAGTTGTCAGCCTCTCCAGTTACAGTAATCTTCCGATGGAAGTCGGTCGTTGACCACATTGACCACGCCGTGCTGAGAGCACCAAGGCGGTGGACGACGACGAGGCCTAGGAAGGGGACGACGCGGAGCCATGGAAGACGCGACAGTGGAGTCGCAGATGGAGAGGAGTGGGAAACTTGACTGGTTCGGATGCGCGGCAGCACTACCGCGGTGCCGCCCATGGCAGACAGGAGCAAGAACAGAGGTTGAAGAAGGAGCATCGTTGTTGGATTAACATCCAACGGTCCAGCTGCTAGAATCATTTGTTGATTAAGTTGACAAAGCCCTCCGTACACGTCCGCTTAGTAAGCCCATAAGTCAGCCACCAAATTTGATGGGTCCCAGCTGTCAACGGGAGGAATAATTTTTTCACATAATATGGAGGAACTTCATTCCATGTGAATATACAGCCGGTGGGTCCCAGCTGCCAGGGGGAGGAAACATTTTTTTCAGCTTAACAAGGAGGAACTTTCCTTGCGTGCGACCATGGACATCTTGGGTTCCAGCCGTCAGGCTCTCCACGTATAGTCCTCTCCCAATGACTCTTGTTTGTTGACCACGCCGCACCGAGCGCAGTGAAGCGGTGGACGACGGCAAGGCCCTGGATGGGAACGACCCGGAGATGGGAAGACGCGGCAGTGGAGTCGCAGATTGAGACGAGGAGAAGGGTTATAACTGGTTCTGGTGCAGCGTGGGGCTGTAGTCGGTGGAGAATAATAGGAGGTGTGGAGGGGTGGAGGGATAGCCTGGCCGGCGGTGAGGTAGCGCTTCGCAGCGATGCGTGCTAAGAAGAGGCGTTAGCCGCCGGAGGTCAGACCAGGCGGTCCCGGTGACGCTGGAGGAAGAAGACGAGAGATTCAAGGTGCATGTCGGCCGTTGGATATAAATCCAACGGCTGTGGATGTCATAATCATTTGTTGACCAAGTTGACGACGCCTTGCGTAGGCTTCAAACCTATTGGCCCACATGTCAGCCTGCAAAAATGTGGCATATATTTAACCCATGTTTTGTCCATTTGCTGGGCTGGGTGAACAAATAATTTTGCGTCAATGCGGCCCATTTATATTTTCTAAGAAATCCCAGCCCATTTGCACTTTCTTCAAATACACGAATTAGCTGGGCTCATTCTATATATAATGTTAGGTTATAAGGAGGAATTAATATCAAAAAATAAACCGAAGTGACACATTTTTGATATATAAAATTACCAAATTAGTGAGTTATTGCTCAAAATAAAAATGAGCGCGTTATTATTACATTGGTCCTTAAAATCTTCGCAAGCTTTCGTACACAATCACCAGGATTTTCCTTGCCTGTGAGTCAAAAACAACCAGGATTTTCCTTCCCAACTTCTGTTAAACATTTACTTTTATAAGTTAATAACACGTGGGATGTTTTTATAATGTATATATAGGTCTCTATAAATATACGATAATAGTAATAATATAAATATATATAATGTGGTTAGAAGGGAAAACATAAATTGGAGACGACATTATTATTCTTATATATAGATAAATAGAACAGAGATCTGCGTTTTACTAAGAAAAATACATTGGGCTACCGATCTTTAAGAAAAAGCCCATAGGCCGGTATGGACCTCAAAAAGTAAGTTCAAACCACTATCTCCGTATGTCGTGGGCTACGCATGTTAAAAAACAAAACCTTGACCTAGCTGATACTTGTTCGCCCTCTGGAAAAAAATGATACCGGCTAGATCCATGAGTGAACTAGATTAAATAGGGGGCCGGTGGTGCGACTGAAGAAGCACATCAGGAGTGATTTTTTTTCTTCAGTGGATGGCTCTCGATGGCGTTTTTTTTACTTGCTTCTGCACCCTACAACTTGTATTTTTAGCCTCCCAGTCCATTGTGGACCAGCAACCCATTTGCTGGGCAGGCCAACCTATAGAAACCAGCACTTGATTTTTCATCAAGCCCCAAAAACAATGCAATACTATGTTTGTTTTGAGGCCGAAAACATTATGGCGGGGGTGAGCGGGGGAGGGAGGAAGACAGAGCAAAAAGATTAAAACTAGCTGATGCACCATTGCTACCCTAACAAAGTAGGTGCAATTCTTCTCGGGAAGAAGGTGTGCCGTTGACACCCACACATCACAAATCCCACAGTAGGCATACTAACAAGTTCACACACAAGTACAGCAGAAAAGGTAAACATTCGTATCAAACTCAGGTTCACAGGACACGTTCATATTCATAGCCAACAATCACAATCAACAACTCAAAAGATTCATATATACACAAGTTCAGCATGTCTATGCATCCAAATGATTGATAGATCACACGACAATATTCATAGATAATTCACAAAAAGATTCAGATATACACATGTTCAGTATGTTTATACATCCAAATGATTGAGATCATAGCAAATATCATCCATGGACGAACTTTAATTACCTAGGGTACAGACTGGTAAATGGTGTTCAGTCGGAGGTACCTCTTGCTAAAATTAATGCTTGTACGAGTAAACTTTTGAGTACATAAGAGGCAACACAGACAACTGAACTTTGCTTGTAGGTTTATCCTCAAATTATGGCCTTGTGTGGAGGGAGGTTTGAGCAACTTCGCCACTACTTTCATCCAACTAGTTTACTGGCTCATCTTGGTCCTGTAGCTCACCAAAATTCTACATTGCAGACAAGAAAGGAGGCGGTTGAGAAAATGAACCACCCAAATTTTTTGTGCAGTTCAACTAAAATGGAGCATCCCTAGCATGTAGACTGATTAAGTGCCAGATGAATATACACATCAACCATCTTATTTGTAATCTTTAGAATCCATGCCATACAGTTCGCTACCATATGTGCCGATAACCAAAAGGCACAAGTTGGGACTAAAGACTGGACTGCGTTTTTCTAGGCTATGTGCGAAGAAATATTTTTGGCGTTCACTCTCCTAATACTTGGAGTTTGACAACTGGTTGATGCAGGTTGATACTCGAATGAATATAGACACTTCTTCTTGTCAACATCGATGCTTGTCTGAGTGAACTTTGGAGTACATAGCAGCAACATAAGTACCTGTCCATCTGATCTTTTTGCGCGGTTCTACTTAAATCACCCAATGTAATGATTTGCCTGCGAGTTCAGGCTCCAAGTTACTCCTTTATGAAATCGGCAAACAGTAGCACAATACCAAATTACCAATACATATGACAAGCACAATAATCAGGATAAAGACCAGTACCAACATGTGTGAGGTAGCATATCAATTACTATTTCCTTTGACTGGAAGCTGAGATAAGCCAAGCGACTGACAACAAAGGAAGAATGCAAGCCGAGATTAGCGACTGACAGGAAAGGAAGGAAGCTGTCGAGGCAATGAAGCACCCAAAGTTTTTGTGCAGTTCCACCAAAATCGAGCATCCCTGTTGGCACATATATTGAGAGAGTGAGATTACTGTAATAGTGAGACTAGTTGATGAAACATACACTAACAAATAGAAGCACCATCATTATCTTAATGGGTAAAGTTAGCAACATAGTAGTCTTGCTTAAAGAGAGGTATTTGTTTATTTAATAAGTGCCAATTAGCTCAACACTCAAAGCATTGACATGTATCATAGGTTGCAAAACTTTAACGTGCAAAGATAAAGGAGTTTCTCATTACAGTAGCACGATACAAATAGATATGACAGCAGACTAATATGGATGAAGGCCCTAGGCCGATACCAACTTGAGCAAAAAAGCTTATTCATGTAGTCCCAAAAGAGATGATAAAACACTCACTGGAATCACTCAATAGTATATATGTTTGTGCCCTTCAAATGTATTGTTGAAATTACTCTTGTTTACCAGTGCTGAGATTATATAGAAAGATTATCAAGAACTTCTAGCAGAGTTAAAGCACTGGCTGGGATACAGTTCATTGTATTGTCTTGTGTAGTTCCACTAAAATGTATGATTGGCACAACACGGTCCCTGTTTGCTCAAGTAGGAACAAGGTGAAACCTTCATTAGCTTAGTGAGAAAGGATAGAAAGACATTAGCATATTACTCTAACAGTAGCATCAAATTCATCATGGATAATACGCAGAAGTGGAAGGGCTCCCTGGAGGATCGTCTCACATGTAAGGTAGACGTTGCCGGAGCCCTTGAATGGCCTCGACTGAGGCCTCGGCTTCAACAATATCACCTTGGCACATTTTATTCTTCTTCTTCTTCCTCTTCATGCTCTGTTTCTCTTTCTCCACACCAGTTGGTGAAACCAAGTACATGATTGGCCTTCTATTTCAGAATTGGTTTTGTTAGTGAGGGAGTACAAGTGTACTAGTAAACAATAGCATTATTTTCTCAAGGCAGTCGCAAAATAGAGATGAACACATGCATTAAATATCATTCTTACCTAAACGAAGGTTATGGTGCCAATATGGATGATGAGGATTGGAACACAGATCTCCCTTTGTGCAGTTCCACCGAAATGAACCAACTGTTGCATTCTGACATTCCAATTAAATAGCACAAAAGTCACTTCTTTTAAGATGTGTTTTGTGAAGTGCACCAAAAGGTCACAACAGCAACCAGGTGAAATGGATATCCCTGTTTGCACAAATAGCTACAAAGGAAACAGTCAGAGTCTCAAACAATTACAGGCAAAAACATTTGGCTAAACTTGTCATAGCTTATAACAGTGGCATGGCTTCATTTTACCAGGGGCATTAGATTAATAACAGCTAAATATTTGGTATAAGGGCATGGGACATTTGGTGCACCAGCAGTCCAGCACCATGTACCTAAACCGGGGCATAAAGTGGTGATTCAGAGTTTGTTGCCCTGAGAAACAAACATCCATGAAATATATCTGGGTTGGTCCCATTTTTGTTCACTCTAGCCACCTACTCCTATGTTTTTTTGGGAAATGGAGGTGTGCCCCCGGCCTCTACATCATAATGATGCATGCAGCCATCTTATGTGTGGATAGAAAATCTAGTCCAAGTCATACCACTGTGTACAACATTTCCCTTATATTTCCCTTTTCGACCAAGAGGCCGGTTGGATGACCAGTCTGTACTACTTTCACCCCTATCCTTCCTGTTTGTACCAAGTTCGATGCACATACTAAATTCCCCCACCCCCACTTTATTTCTTGTTTGAACCAAGTACAAGATTCGACTCCATGAAGTAGCTTTACCACTAACAATAGAAAAACAAATAGGTGACGTTGGACCATCCGATCGAGAGGGGCTAAGAGGCAGAAAATGATGCACATGCAGCGACGTAGCGACCTGGGGAAGTAGAGCTACGACGGTTTCATAGGAAGATATACCTGAAGGTCGTCGGGATGCGGATATGTGGGCGGCGGGAGGCCGGATCCGCCCACACTAGGGAAATGACGAAGGGATCGGAGGATGTTACACCCACGATGTGGCTATATCTCCCATGTGTCGGAGCACGACTTAGAGGCATAACCGCATTGTAGGCATGTCGCAAGAGGGGTAATCTTTACACATCCCATGTACTGAATAAGTAAGAGGTACAGAGTTGGCTTACAATCGCCACTTCACACAATACATGAATATAAAATTACAACATCCAGAAAACAAACAAGGTCCGACTACAGAACCAAAATAAAAGAAGACCACCCCAAATGCTACAGATGCCCGATCACCCCGACTGGGATCCACTACTAATCAACTAGAAATGAAACAACACAAAGAACGAGATCTTCATCGGGCTCCTCCTTGAGCTTGGTTGCGTCACCTGCACGGTATCATTGGCACCTGCAAACTGGCTTGGAAGTAATCTGTGAGTCACGGGGACTCAGCAATCTCACACCCTCGCGATCAAGACTATTTAAGCTTATGGGTAGGGAAATGTATGAGGTGGAGCTGCAGCAAGCACTAGCATATATGGTGGCTAAATTGCGCAAATGAGAGCGAGAAGAGAAGGCAAAGCACGATCGTGAAACTAGAAGTGATCAAAAAGTGATCCTGAAACTACTTACGTTGAAGCATAACTCCAACACCGTGTTCGCTTCCCGGACTCCGCCGGAAAGAGACCATCACGGCTACACATGCGGTTGATGCATTTTAATTAAGTTAAGTGTCAAGTTCTCTACAACCGGTCATTAACAAATTCCCATCTGCCCATAACCGCGGGCACGGCTTTTGAAAGTTCAAAACCCTGCAGGGGTGTCCCAACTTAGCCCATCACAAGCTCTAATGGTCGATGAAGGATATACCTTCTCCCAGGAAGACCCGATCAGACTCGGAATCCCGGTTACAAGACATTTCGACAATGGTAAAACAAGACCAGCAAAGCCGCCCGAATGTGCCGACAAATCCCGATAGGAGCTGCACATATCTCGTTCTCAGGGCACACCGGATGAGCAATCCGTACAACTAAAACCAACCCTCAAGTTGACCCTCGGGCTCCGGAAACCCAAGTGAAAAAGGCTAGGTTGTTAGTGCAAATGTAAAACCAAGGTTGGGCCTTGCTGGAGGAGTTTTATTCAAGGCGAACTGTCAAGGGGTTCCCATTATAACCCAACCGCATAAGGAAACGTAAAATCAAGGAACATAACACCGGTATGACGGAGACTAGGGCGGCAAGAGTGGAACAAAACACCAGGCATAAGGCCGAGCCTTCCACCCTTTACCAAGTATATAGGTGCATTAAAGTAAACAAGATATAATAGTAATGATATCCCAACAAATCCATGTTCCAAACATGGAACAAACTTCAACTTCACCTGCAACTAACAACGCTATAAGAGGGGCTAAGCAAAGTGGTAACATAGCCAAACAACGGTTTTCTAGGACAAAGGGGGTTAGAGGCTAGACATGGCAACATGGGAGGCATGATATAGCAAGTGGTAGGTATCGCCGGATAGCAAAAGAGCGAGCAACTAGCAAGCAAAGATAGAAGTGATTTCGAGGGTATGGTCATCTTGCCTGCAAAGATCTCTGATAAGACGAAAGCTTGATCCTCGTAAGCGTACTCAGCGGGTTCCTCAAACATGAACTCGTCTCCCGGCTCTACCCAAGGCAATAACACAAGCAAAGGAAACAACAATCAACCACGGTGCAATGCGCAAGCGACATGGTGCAAAACATGGCATGATATGCGGGATGTGATATGCAATGCATACACGAGCTCCGGAAGGAAAATATTGAACCATGCCTCAACTTGGCAAACCTAGAGTGCCGCTGGAAATATGAGTTGATTTCGGTCGAAATTGATATAAAGATCAACGGAATCGGATGCACGGTTTGCAAATGGCAAGCAAAACAATAATGGCACAAAGCTGCGATTAACAGCATGATGCCATCTAAATGCATCAAGAAAAATAAGCTACTACTCTCTAACATAGCAACAGAGCACATGGCAGTGACCCACTCAAGAAGTTTGACAAAAGATGAACACTGAGCTATGGCTAAATCACACAAGAGCAGGTTCAAACAAGCTTGGCAAAAGTGCAAAAGATATCAGCATCACAGACTTAGTGAAAATAACATGTCAGGATTTAACATCAGGAAGCAATGTTTAGAGCAAGATAACAACATGCTACAGGAACATATCATGGCAAAGCAAGGCATGGCATGAAACTACTCAAAGCAAAAGTCCCTTACTGACCATAAGCCAAAAAGGATCAGAAGATATGATGGCACCCATGTAAACATAGCAAGTTTCGTTAACAGATTCAGACTTAGCAGAAAACTAGACATGGCATAAACAGAATTATGTAGGCATGTTCGCGAGCTGGATGCACTCACTACAAGGCATTGCATGACAAACTAAGCATACACCCAGCAAGAAGACATGATCAATAAGCTAACCAAGGCAAGAACACTCTCATAGCATGCATGGATCAACTATAACAACCTCGGCAAAATTAATTAACACGTAAACAATCTGCCAGGAACATTTTATAGCAAGAGTAGAGCAAGATCGAGTCATGCTAGGGTACTCCATAATTGCAAACAAAGACATGGATGGATAGAGCATAACAATATCTCCAAATCATCCTTACTGAACATGCTCAAAAGAGGCATGGATCACTCTGTAGCAACAAGAATACATGGCATAAAAATATCATCAGGAAAAGGACTTAGTGAAATTCTAAGTCCCTGAAATCAGCAACATCACGAGAGCTACTTTGCATACTTGTGCTAGTCACCACAAAGATCACAAAAATACATGGCATACACCCCTGTAAAGATGGCATGACATATAACAAAACACATGTAGGGATCAAGTTCATAGGAGGCACACCTTAAACATGGCAAAAATGACAAATGTCCATAATCTGTTAAGAAACAGACACTAACATTACATAGCACTCTTGCAACAGCATTTACGGCATCAATATGAACTCAAACAAGCATGGTGCAATGGAATGAAATGAAGATGACATCGAGACGAACAATTTGATATGCTACACACCCAAAACGGAGCTACGGATGATGAGATACGACATGATGAAATGTGCTAGAAAATATGTGCAGGAAAAGACTTGGGCAAAATCGAGTCAACCTCTAGGGTTTCTCAGATCCGGATCTGGGGTGGCGCGGACTTCGAGGTTTGTCGGGTCTTGGCCGGAACTGGCACCGGAGAGGATGGAGATGACCGGGGTCGGCCGGAACGGGGAGATCCGGGGACGGGGATCCCGGATCCGGCATCGGAGGTGAGGCGGGAGGCCATGGCAGGGGCGGCGGACGCACGCTCGCTAGCCGGAGTGGTTGCCGACGTCAAAGGGCAGCGAGGTGGAGGCACCGGCCGGCGCGGCGTGGTTGGTGGGCGAGGCGGCGCGGGGCAGAGCGAGGCGGCGGGACGTGGCGAAGGGTGGCGACGGCGGCGTGGGGCAGAGCGAGGCGGCGGGGGCGGCGAAGCGGTGGCCGGCGGCGAGCGAACCGGGCGGCACGGGCGAGGCGAGCGGTTCGGCGCCGGCGAGCATGGGCGGTGGAGACGGGCGGCGCACGGGCCGCGGCTCGGGCCCGACGCAGGTGCGGGCGGGCCGGCCGTGGGCCTCGCGGGCCGCGGCGGCTGGAGGACTCCGGCAGGACACGTGGCGGCTTTTGAGAGGCCGCGAGAGGCGGCGTACATGTCCGACCGGTGAGGAATTTGTCCGGCGGCGCGCAGAGGAGTGGATCTAGGGTTTGATCTGCGTGGAATTTTCGGAGGAGGGCACATATATATTGGTAGAGGGAGCTAGGAGACTCCAAATTGAGCACGGTTTTCAGCCACGCGATCGTGATCGAATGACCGAGATGATGGAGGGTGTTTAGGTGGGTTTTGGGCCACTTTGAAGAGTTGTTGGGCTGCAAAACACACGAGGCCTTTACGGTCCCTCGGTTAATCGTTGGAGTATCAAACGAAGTCCAAATGGCACGAAACTTGACTGGCGGTCTACCAGTAGTATACAAAGGCCGCTTGGCAAGTCTCGGTCCAATCCGAGAACGTTTAACACCCGCACACGAAAAGAGACAAAAGGGGACGTCGGAGGACATAGGAGCGCCGGAATGCAAACCGGACAACGGGGAAAAAGCTCGGATGCATGAGACGATCATGTATGCAAATGAGATGCACATGATGACATGATATGAAATGCATGACACGCAAGAAAAAGACAAGGCAACAACAACGAATAACTGGAAGACACCTGGTGCAACGGTCTCGGGGCGTTACAGAGGACCTCCTGCGCCGGTGCTCGGCCAAAGATAACGGTGCGGCCGGCAGTGGGTCTCCTCCCTCGTTTTCGACGACAAGCTAAGAGTTGCCCCTCCTCCCCTTCACCGGTGGAGGGGGATACGTCCGGATCTATAACCAGCGGTGAGGATAGAAAGACAGTGTTTTTTGAAGGGAGAGAGACAGTGTTACCACCGCTATCTTGTTTAGATCTGGAGAGGATGAGAGTGTGTGAATAGATCAACCCTAGCAAGCAAGCGCGGAGGCTCCGGCCTATATATACGTAGTGGGGTAGTTTTCCTTTTTCACTCCATCAAAACAATCGTTTAAAATTGTGTACGTGCCAGGTCGCCATTTTTTTAGTTGTTGATTGTTTTTTGAGATAGCTACCCGCTTATTCCAAGTGGTGTTACGGTGTGCCAGGTCGTGCTTTGTATCGTTCAAGTCTGGTCCAAGACACTCCATTAAATGAACAATCACCCCCTCGTAAAAATTGTGAACAAGCCCATAGCTAAAATTATCGAAAACGTGGGCTGCCCCAACATGCATTATTATTTATATTTTGTACTCCCTCTGTTCCTAAATATAAGTCTTTTTAGACATTTCAAATGGACTACAACACACGGATGTATGTAGACATATTTTAAAGTATGGATTCGTTCATTTTGCTCCATATGTAGTCACTTGTTAGAATCTCTAAAAGACTTATATTTGGGAACGGATGGAGTAGGTGGGATTATCCTCAAAACAAAATGTGAGAGTATAATATTTATTGGGCCCCTTTCTAATTGGTGCTAAATTTTGACCAAAGATTTAACTTACAAAATGTTAGTGCATGTTAACAAAAATTATATCGTTTGATTCGTATTTGAACGTAGTTTTCAATGATGTAGGGGTTGTTTGGTTTCCAGCCACATATTGCCACGCCTCACCTTAGGAAAATTTGACCAAGTTAGGTGGGTGTTTGGTTCTAGCCACACCTAAGACAAGATTTTTTATTAGCAGTGAACCCCACATGTCATAGACACAAAAAGTGTGGCAAGATTCCCTTAGGCAAGCCAAAGTGGGTCTTAGGGCATGTTTCGATTGTGACTATCTTTGCCATATGTTGCCACATGAGTTTTGCCACACTTGCCACACTTGCCTTACTTGAGTTGCTCAAATTGTTAGCCACACTTTGGCTTGTCTAAGGGAATCTTGCCACACTTTTTGTGTCTATGACATGTGGGGTTCACTGCTCATAAAAAATTCCTTGCCTCAAGTGTGGCTAGAACCAAACACCTACCTAACATGGTCAAACTTTCCTAAGGTTAGGTGTGGCAATGTGTGGCTAGGAACCAAATAGCGAGGGCATGCTTGGTTCATGACTAACTTTGCCACAACTAACCTTAGGCAAAGTGTGGCTGCCACAAAAAGTGTGGCTAACAAAATGGCCACTAGTGTGGCAAGATTTGGCAAAAAAAAAATGAGCCTATGACTTGTGGGCCATATAACTAGAAAAGTGTGGCAAGCCACAAGTGTGGCAATAAACCAAATACATGCCTAAGGTGTTGTGACATGACTAAGGTTAGGCGTGTCAACCTTAGGCTGAGAACCAAACAGCCCCTCCATTTGCTGCAACCTCTAACATTTACCCCACCACAAATTAAAATATATATTCCTGTCTTGACCAGATGAGCATGCAAACAAGAATCACAGGATGACATGTAGGGCCACAAGATTATTTTAATCAAAAAAACATGGAGCTGACCCCAACGATTTTAAGCTTATAAGCACGGTACACGCTATCCTAGACTACTCTACACATGAAACTACCACACAAGCGTCCGATCTGCGCTTGGCTCTTCGCCTCTTCGCCTCTTCAGGAAGTCGAACAATGATGGAGTACTAATGCAATGGAGGAGTACTACAGTATGCTTCTGGCCATCTCACATCGATTGAACTATTGCATGTCCACCGCGTGCGGGAGGGAGAGCATGTAGCGAACGAAAGCTTCTCCTAGTCCTGCCAGCCACCACGCTCATGGGTGAGGGAGGGACGCAGCTTCATTGACTCACTACTCCTTCCTTTGCGTCTATGACAGGTGGGCCCAACAGGTTGGTGGCCCACCTGTCATGCAGCCAAAGGCAGGTGTTGTTAAGGTGAGAGGGCGTTGTAGTAATCAAACTTCTCGTTCTTGTACGAGTTGACGCGACACATCAGAGCATTGCACTTGATATATTTCAATAATTTGCGTTTACCGATGCATTAGTTACTCCATCCGTTCCTAAATATAAGTCTTTTTAGACATTTCAAATGGACTACAACATACAGATTTATGTAGACATAGTTTAGAGTGTAGATTCACTCATTTTGCTTCGTGTGTAGTCACTTGTTGCAATCTCTAAAAAGACTTATATTTGGAAATGGAGGGAGTACAACACATGCATGCATGACGTGACTTTCCTTTTGATACTTGCAAGTGTTGATTTGATACACCTTGCCAAATTTTGACTATAAATTTAACTAACCAAATGTTCATGCATGTCACAAAAAATTACGGGGCTGTTTGGATTGTGAATATGTTTGTATTATATTGCCACATTATTTTTGCCACACTTGCCACACTTGCCTAACTTGAGTTGCCCAAAATATTGTACACTGCGGGTCTTTCAGCCAAGTTTAGAGGCAACCATGTGGGGCCAGTGCTATGATGTGTCGCGTCAACTCGTACAACGAGGAGAAGCTTGATTTTACTACTACACGCCTTCTCCCTCGCCCATGCGCGCGGTGGCTATCCCTCCCACACGCGGTGGACGGACATGCAGCAGTGGATTCGATACTACTGTAGAAGAAGTAGTAACATCATTGTTCGTCTTCTCGAAGAGGCGAAGAGCCAAGCGCAACCCAGACGTGGTTGCGAACGCTCGCGTGGCAGTCTTTGTGTAGGGGTGGGGTGTGGTGCGGAGCCTTGGAGCACGCATATAGCCAGGCTCTTGCATGAGACAAAATTGCTATTTGAGCGCACTATTGTAGTACTAGTACTTGCTAGTATAGCCCTGTAAACCGGAAAGGAGTATTTGCCTTTCTAGAGATTTCACTGCGTGCAGTACTGGCTCAAATCTCAAATATCATCAACCAAGGCATTTTGTGATTGGAGGAATGTATCTCGTACTTTACAAAGAGTTGCCGGCGGTGTGGCCGTCATGACCCGTCATATCACAAAACCCACCTTTACCAGCAGTGGTAAAGTGGCCTCGAAGTTGGACTGGACGAAGCAACCATCATTTCACTGGAACACTTGTTGAAGCCCTTTCTCCCCTTTCTTGAAGAAAACCTCACTCCAGGATACTCACTTCTGCCATTTTTCTTCTGTACCAACGAAGGGATGGTGAGCGAATCAGTGATGCTGCTATATTTTCATTCCAAGAATCTTCTTTTTGCGAAGCACCGACCAATTCTCACAACCTATTCTTTTCCCGTTTTCATTGCGATTGTGGTTTCCTTTTGATTTCTTTTTGTTTGTTAGTTCATTGATGAATCCTGGAGCACTAGCCAAAGAGTTGCCAGTGGACAACCCATTGGAGACAGTGATCTCCAAGAAGCGAGTACCGACCAACGAGTTGACCATGTTGGCGGGCCAACCCATGGAGACGAAGAACTCTAAGAAACAAGCATTGGCCAAAGAGTTGATGACGTTGGCGGATGAACTCCTCAAAGAAAGTTGGAAGAATAGCAAGGGCCCCACCGTGCCTACCCCAGAAACTCTAATGGCCACCTATGCGAGGCTCAAGGTAGAGTTTCAGGAGATAGTCACCGTTGAGAAGCATTATTCCCCTGGCAAGGTGATGGCCCCATCGAGGACGAGGAGATGCCCCCGGAGGGATGGGATCCCCCGATGAGTTGCACAAGGCAAAAAATAATGGCTTACCATAGTTGTGGTTGTTGATTATTTGCATTGTGCTTGCTAATATGTTAGGGTTGGGCAGGTGCTGGTGGACATCCTTGATGATTCTGATGTCGCGGCCCGTCCTGTGGACAATGCCCCAGAGATCATTTTCGATATCGCGGTCCATCCTGTTGACATTGCCCCGGAGATCGATTCCGATGCCGCTGTCCATCCTGTGGACAATGCCCTAGAGATCGATTCCGATGTCACGGTCAGTTCTGTGGACATCACCCCAGAGATCGATTCCCGTGCCGTTGTCCGTGCCGTGGTTGTTGCCCGAGAGATCGATGACAAGAAATAGTTGGTCGCACTAATCCTCCAGGGTAGTTTGCATTGCCCTGTGTTTAATTACCAGAACGATGCGTGTTATCAAACCATCTTAGGGCTAGTGCACTGTCTTGTGTGGGCAGTACTTGCTACTTTTGTTTGATAGTGAATCATGTGAACCCTCTCCGAGCTATGGAACTAGATGTATCCTCACCAGCTTTTGATGTAATATATCGCATGCTTAGATGTAAGTTTGAACTGTTTATCATATCAGTAGGGCTTGTTTGATGATTCTTGGTGTTAGTAGGCTAGCTACTGTGCCAGTTATAGTACTTGCAAAACACTCACCAAAGAGAAACATTGGGGCTGATGAGCTCATGGTACGCTTATACTTATCCCTCGTCGATCGACCAATAGCCCAAGCTCCTAAAATTGTAGGCTTAGCGATCAATCAGACAATAGTCAACACGGATACATTCAGTTCTCATTTGGTTCATAGGGTAGGAAAATCATAGCAAAAGTACCGTGATGTACAACACAAAATCATAGCAGTACAGAGACGTACTCCCTCCGTTCCAAAATAGATGACTCAACATTTTACTACTTACTTTGAAATGGAGGGAGTACAAATCCTAGGCGAGCTAGTTTGGCCTAGTGGGTTTCAGTGATATGACGTGGTACAATGTCGTCCAATCTTCGCGTGTGGTAGCAGTATTGTGGGTACAGTAAGTTTTCTTGAAGAAGCGGAATTCAACGAAGTCATGATGGTTCATTTGTCCGACCAACAACGGGAAGGGTTGGGCCTGCACTATGACCGGGGTGGACCAGGATAATTTTGGGCATGGCAGGTGGACCAGGATGGTCGACGTCCCACATGTCGTCGAATGGAAATTATTCTTTTCCGATATAGAGGACGAGCAATGAGTATTCATTGTTTATTTTCTATGAAAGCTATTGTCTCCACTGTTACGACAGAGGAGTGTCAAACACGGCAGCCCAGTGAACTTTGCATGTGCACCACTCCCTCCTTCCTCATGTAATACTACCATAGTGTTGACTATAAGGTTGGCTATAAAGGTTACAACTTTTTCTCACTTTCTCTCTATCTATTTCCTCTCAAATGTTTTTTACCTTTCTTTTTTTAGACACAATTGTTTTTTATGCCTCTTTTTTTAGAATTAGTTTTTTATACCTAGGAGCACGTGTAGAGATGGGCTCTTGCAGAGCCCACTCCTTGACTTTGTCAATGCCTCTCTCTCCTCCACATAAGCAGGCTTATAGGCTAGTATTTTACTAGTACTACTTGCTATGAATGCGGGCAGCTGGCGTCTGAGAGGGTAGGGCTTGGAAGCAGTCCGGACTCCCGCATGGCCCACCTCACATTATCACCATATATTTCTTGGAGTCCATGCGCGGCGGGCGGGCGATCTCTTCTCCCTCCCCATCTCTCTCTTCTCAGCCGACGCCCGCCGAGCGATTAGATTTCGGCTATCGATGATTTATTCAATTGCAGTCCCACATGTCAGTAAAATTGCAAGACAACACGTGTCCCTTCTGGTGAGCGGCGTGCAAGCCGGACTGTCGGGGGTGCGACGCGTATGAGTCGTAAGTGTACCGCCTTTTCTTTTGAACTTGCAAAGCGAAACATTTTCGTGCTATTGTTCGATAGAAATCTAGAACAAAATGACGAGGGCGGTGATTTCCCGCGCGTTAGGAGGGCTAGTTTGAGTGATATGACGTGCTACAGTATCGTCCATGTGCTCCATTTTTATGTAAGCAAGAGTTTAAACTCTTACGTGGGAGGAGTGCGAAACACGGTGGATCTAATTTTGATCGAGGGATAAATGTTCCATGCTGGCCCACAAATTTACACTGGCATCTATCCGAGGACATGATGGATGCTATCCAATGCTGCCCGCGTACCTTTCGACAACTATATGAACTAACCGAACGAAATTTGTGCAAACAAAGAAAATTTCAAATTAACCGGATGAAATTCATTACATTTCAAAAACTTTTCCTACAAACTAGACGAAATTCATTACATATTTCGCACAAACCATACTAAAACCTACTGTAAACCTGATCTAAACGATCGCGGACGCCCGACCACCATGTCCGGTCATGAACCCAAGAAAGCCGGCCATTGCCTTTGCCTCCTCCTCATCTGCCTCGATAACCTCCTCCTCCGGAGCACAAGATTCTGAAGATTTCTGCCTCCACATCACCGTCAAGCAACTAACCGGCCGCCGATGTTTATCCCACCAAGCTTGGCGTCGATTGAGTGGATGAGCAGTCGCTTTCCTGGTTCCAGAGCGGAGGCGACCTATCGTGTACTACTATTCCTCGTTGCCGGCTGCACCCGCGCACGCGCGCCGGCTTCGTGGTAGTGGCAACGGAGGACGGCCGGGGGGAGCCGGCGATCTCCTTCGTCTGCTCCTACGACAATACGTCCACGAGAGCTTTGGAGCGCGCCTGGAGCGGAGCCGCCGATGTCCTTCGTCTGCTCCTGTGATAGTACGTCCAAGAGAGCTTTGGAGCGCCACGAGGCCATGGTTCGAGTGGTGCCGACAGAAGGAAGGGACCGGAGGAGAATGAGTGTGGGTCTTTGGCTATGGCTAGGAGCTGGGGCTCAAGTTAATACTAGCAATGTGCCCATGCGTTGCAACAGACCCAGAGTAGAATAGTACTTGTTCACAAACTTGAAAGAAAACACTCTTGTTTTGATATACATATATACCACTAAAAATATATTACGTTTCACTCAAAATATATTTCTTAGGTTGTTTGGATGAGGCGAGGGAGGGATGTGGTTGCTTTTAAGATAATAAGGGATTTTCTTCAAATTGGAGCAGAGAAGTGGGCTATTGTTCCAAAAATGCCACAACTTACCTCGCAGCCATTAGATGTAGATCTAATGGTCAGAAATGACGGATGGAAGACACACCATCATCCCCAATTGAGTCTTTTATTGGAGTAGAGATAGTAGGCGAATGGCAATGAGCCGCGACAGACGGAAGGATGGCTGGCGCCGGAGTAGGTTCGTCGGGAGTGAATGCGGACGCTGCTTCAGTGACTTAACTACATGTGCGTTGGGTCACTGAAATGCGATCCCAATGGGCATCTGACCCACATGTCAGTGACACACCAAGTGCACCTGCAGCTAAGTCCGGTGAATGCAACATTGACGTTCTGGAGAGACGGTGACCGTTTCAGGCGGGAAGTGCACGCTAGCGATGGAAGGGGTTTCGGTAGGCCAGGGCGGTCAGACGCTAGCGTGGTGGTAAAATTTTAACTCATGGATGACGAGCCTTTGAAGTGTATGCGACACGTATTGACAACCAGACATCCATGCAACCGGTCTTGTCGCCAGCTAGCCTTCGATGACCATGACACCACACAACCATGCATAACTTACGTATAATGGACGAATCAATCAGACACACACTCGTGTGCAGTGGCACTATGATTGGTCCATCACGATAGTACATACTTCGTGCCATAGTACCCTCTCTAGCTAGGTTGTTTTGTATATTGTCGTTGTGATGGACGATATACATGAGCAAGGCGCCGAGTCCCGAGTATGACTGTTGGTGTTGAGCCAGGTGAATACATGCTCGGCGTTCGCGGAGGCCTTCATCAAACGTCTAAACAGTAATGTCAGGCACCGACGGGGCGCGCAGGTGATGGGCTCGCCGTTTGCGTTGCGCCATGAGCAGGACTTTGATTGAGAGGGCGGCGTGCATGCATTAGCATGGTTTGACAGCATGAGCGTGAGTGTCTGCACGCGTACATGCTACTTTCCTCTACGGACGGTGTGCACTACTGTGTGCATCACGTATAATATAATGATCAAAGTGAGCTATCAACACAAGTTCGATGACCGCCAATGCATTTTACTCGGTAATAAATGACCAGGATTAAAGGGGTATCCAAATTTCCTTCATCTTCTATCCTTGAGCTCTTGACAAACCAATGCACTATATGGTTGTCCGGCCACTCCACCCCAGAGCTCTCACCAAGCGTCATTCATGCCACCGCGCCGCACACTAACCGGTAAGGAAGCGATGGCATCCCGCCACGCCGAGTTTCTCGCCGCCCACAACCGCACACAAAATGGTAGGGAAGCGATGGCATCCCATCGTGCCGAGTTTATCGCCGCTCGCGACCTCACAACTACGTGGGCGGAATTTGAAGCCGCCAAGGCCGAATGGGCGGTAGAGCAAGAGGCAGCCAAAGCCGTACAGAGGGAGCGGAGAAGTCAGAAAGCACTCAAGAAAAGTGAGGCCCGCTGCTGCAAGAAAGAAGAGGACGCATTCACTGCTGCAGATAGGTCGGCGGAGATCCAAGCACGGTGGGGTGTCGCCGACAAAGCTGGGAAGGAGAACGACGGCGTCTGGCCAACATGTGAGAAGTAGTAGTACTAGTAGTAATTAGTGTGTGTGTGTGTCTGTGTCTGAGTACGAGCATGTACCGGTACTACTATTTACTACTGTAGTTTTTAGAGCAAATTACCAGTACATTAGCCTAGACTCAATGGAAAACTCCTATCCTATGCATCAAATGGCATATCTTTCTCTATAGGAATTGAGATGCATGTCATCTCACTTCCTATTATTTTCATATTCCTATAAAATTTATATCCTATGAACGAAAGGAGGCCTCTGCTGGAGTAACTACTGTAGCTAGCAGTACCTCTGGTACAGTAGTTTTCTTCAAGAAGGGAAATTCAATGAAGTCATGATGGTTCCTTCATCCGAGAAACATCACAGTGGGAAAGGTTGGGCCTGTGATTTGACAGCTCATTATTCATTATTACTATGGCGCGATGACCGGGGTGACTCTCCCTTGGAGTTCTGCATGCATGGCAAGTGGACCAGGATGGTCGATGTCCCACATGTTGGCGAACGGAAGTACTATTCTTTCCGATATCGCGGAGCAAGGAAACCACATGGTACAGTATCACTGCTGATTTTATTTTATTTTTCTGATGAATGCTAGCGTTTCAACTCTTACAACGAAGGAGTGCCAAACACGGCACGTGCTGGATGTCCCACACGTCAGTGAAAGGAGTGGGACATGAACAACGTGGTAGAGCGTCTCCACTTCTTCCACTCCTGGGTTGGAGACCACACGTAGTAGTACTAGTGGTATGAACGATACAAAGTGCGACCCGGAGAGAAAGACACGTCTAGTTGGAAGGTCTCGGGGCATACATGTAAACAAATATAAAACCTAATATGTGCCTCCAATTAATATAGTAGTGGAAGAGTACTTAGGCACGTACTCCATAACATCACCGTGCATTGCACGTACAACATTTAGTGGTACGTAGTAGACAAAAGCATATATGCCATGCATGTTCATACTATTTGTGCCTTTCTACTTCACTTACTACGCTACATTACTTAGGTTCGTACGTCCACTCCTGGGTACATGTCCGTCTCGTAGTTCCAGTCCCACGTGTTCTTCATCGATGGAACGATCCATATATTCGCAATTAGTGTGGCTCCCCATGATGGAGACTCATCCATACTATGGCCAGCCTCGACACGGAGCAGTCGCATGCACCGGGAAGAGGCGCTCTCTCGGCCGTCGCGCTGTTTCAAAGCCGGCGTCAGTGAGAGGTCGCCTCCGCTCTGGCCAGGCATTAATGCGACACTGACGCTCCAGGTCGACGCTGACCGTTTCACGCGGGAAGCGCGCACTGGCAAGGGAGTATTGGTTTTGAACCGTTTCAGGTGTAGTATGGTAGTTTGCAAAACTACTCAATTATTGCACTCAGTTTCATAAGAAATTGCGGTAAAAAATGTTACTCCACAACCCGCTTCCCTTCTCCTTCCTCTTCCACCGCCCGCACATGTCCGCAGGAAGCGACCTGTCAACCCTTATATATTTTTTGAAACAAGGTCAACCCTTATATAGGAGTGCTAGCACAAAAAGATGCATGCATGATCACTAAAATTTCCAGATTAAAGCGCCGCTCCAGCGGGAGTATGGCGTATGTCGTTACCTTCGGCTGGGCCATGGCTACCGCCTACCAGGCGACGGCGACCAGTGAAGAGGCGGCGGGAGGGGAATGAATGCAGCTACTGTTTGGGTTCGCAATCTGGCTTAAATAAATGTGCACCATCATGTGTACCTGCGGGTGCACAAATTGTAACATACGTGTCTGCTTAAGTGGGCATCATGTAACTGATGTGTGTGTGAGATTCTGAGAGACAGAGTGCGTATGTGCGAATCTACTCTTTGGACATGTACTCAACCTTTTGCATCGGGATATAAGTATAATGATATTACACTTTTGCTAGTGATTTATGTGGCCATGTTAACGTGGTTGTGTAAAAAAATGTCACTTCCTGCTCGTGATTTGCATTATATAATTACAAGCAAGATGCTCATGCATTGCACGGAACATCAATATCCATTTTTTTACAAAACACCTGTTATGATTTACCCGTGCAAGAGTAATACCACGTGTAAAAACTAATGATATCTTGAGAATTTTATCGGAAAACTGGTATCTCGAGAATTTCATCAAAAAAATGAAAGATGAGAGATAAGGTGAGGAGGAGTGGAGCGTGGTGGTGACTGTTGGTCGGATTGGGCGGGGGCATGGGGATGGACGGCGCCGGCAGGCGGCAGCGGCCACCATGCTAGATTGTTCTAGAGACTTCCTTTTTTAATTGCTCAGCAATGAGGTTGTGGAGAGAGGTGCGGGTATCTTTTGTAAAATTATCATTGTTTACTTTCTGTCCGTCAGATATAGATCGGACGGTCTATATTACAAGATGGCAGGCACACCATCATCACCAACTTAATTTTTTTTATAAGAGTAGAGATGATAAGTTTGCTAACTACTAAAGTAAAGTGGAATTTTTCCATGTTATACAAGTAAATTCAGGTGATTGTTTATCATACGGGTAAGGTTAGACGAAGGGTGGTAGGAACAAATGCTCCGCCTAGAGCATGTGTGTCAGATGGAGTCTTAGTGTGTGCATGTGTGTCTGGGGGTGGGTGCGTGTGTGTGTGTGTGAGAGAGAGATGGAGTCTTAGTGTGTGTGGGGGGGTGCATGTGTGTGTGACGCGGGGTCCTCGGTGGTGGATGTAATTTAAGTGTGTGTGGCTTCATCACAGAGAGGTGATGTGTATGGCAGAGGCCACTAACGATGGGGTGCGAGAGAGAAAAGGCCTGTAGAGAGGGAAGAGAAGGTGTGTGCGCGTGAGAGGAATCGACATCGAGAGAATATGTTTGTTCGAGAGACACCAAGGAAGACTACTATATATCGATGGTGCATGTAGGCGGGAATTAAAGGAAGGGATGGTATTATTAGTTTCAGGGATATAGGGGAAGAGTGAGGGGGGTAGCTAGAAGGAGATTGTTAAGTGTGAGTGTGTGTTTTACCCATCCAGACATAAGTTATGTGCACACAAGAAGAGAATGATTCGATGTGGCGTTAGGTTTGAGGGTAATTAACTACGTATGGAGACATAGAGACCTTGAACATGCATGTGCTTGAGGTATACATGTATACGTGGATGTGTGTGTGTGCGCGCATGATCGAGATAAAAGAAAGAAGACATAAGTCATAAGATCAACGACATGGGAGGGACGGATTGGTATGACAATATGCATGCTTGTGAGAGTGCAGGGAAGAAGGCCCGACAATTGAGCATGTGTTTTTGTCTTTAAGAGATAGTGGCGTGGGCTGGAGCATGCATCTATGGCGAGCAGAGGGAGTGACACACAACGATTGTGCAAAAGAGATCAACCTATAAATGCATGTATGGAGAGACATATATAGTGTGGGTGATAGGAAGCAAGAGTGCGTGCGAGAAAGAAATGTTGACGGAGAAACTACACATAGATACAAAGATGGAAATGCTAGCTAGAGGGACATCGGCTAGTTTGAGTGTTGGAGATGACAGCTGGGTGGTTCAGAGGGTGAAGTTATGTGTGTGTGAGAGAAAGAGAAAAAGAGGGCACTTGACTGCATGTAGAGAGAAACATACATAGTGTGTGTGATAGGAAGCAAGAGTGAGGGCAAGAAAGAAGGTTGATGGAGAAATAGGTAACTAGAAAGATAAAGATGCTAGCTAGTGTGCATTAGAGATAGGAGTCGAGTGGATCAGAAGGCTGAGTAATGTGTGTGGGTGTGAGAGAGATGAAGAAAGGGTGCATGTGACTCACATACAAACAAATATCAGAGAGAAATGAGATCCCGAGAGACGGAGTTTTGTGTCTGCGAGAGAGAAAGATATTTCACAATGAGAGTGATAGCTAGAGAGACATATGAGGGAACACAAGATATCTCTAGGGACAGAGTGGGTGTGTGAGCGACATACAAGAGAATGTTGGAGAGATATGAGACCCTGGGAGACAGAGTTTGTGTTTGTGTGTGAGAAAGAGATATTTAAGAGGAAGAGTCGTAGCTCTCACACCTACGGAGCGAATGACATCTCTGTGTGAGAGGGTGTGTGCGAGTGGCACACAGGGGAATAGTAGAAAGAAATGAGACCCCGGGAGACGAAGTGTGTTTTTGTGTGAGAGAAAGAGATTTCACATGGAGAATCATAGTTAGAGACACATAGCAGGGAGCGAGATATACTTAGAGAGAGATAGACTCATGGCGGTTGAGGGAGAGAGTACCGTTAGTGTGTTACAAAGATAAAAGATCATTGTCGACATACATGTAGCACGAGAGATAGCCGAGAGATGATGAACGTGTATAGGTCTAGAGAGATACTCCTATATAAGCATGAGTGATAGCTATATGAGACGAATATCTAGATTCAAGGGGATTCAAATATTTAAACTGGAGATCACGACATCGATAATATCATAACACAAATTGGTGTATCAAACATGCATATTCATTTGAATTTGGGGACACGTGTAATGTTATATAGTTTATCAATATTAGTGATCCATATATTCTTTAATTATAGACAATGCATGGTTTATATGCAATTAATGTCTAAACGTGATTACACTATATGTTGCATGTGTGAAACACATTATACATGTTTGAGAAGTAAAAAAATAAAAACCCGCATGAAACACACATTAATTGGAGACAGTTAGCGAGGAATGCATACATTGGATTTCAACATAAAGTGGTTTCAAATATTTGAAAATCCAAATTAAGATGGATACTGCCTTATGAATCTGAGATCATGCCATTTGTAAACCATATTTATGTATAAAGGGTGTTGTGCTTTTGAAAGTATATACTCCCTCCATTCCGTTATACAAGGCCACAAACAAAAATTACAGGTACCAAGGTAAAATTTAATGACTACTTTGCAAGCCAACTTTTCTTCTCGTTAACCGGGATTATCAATACACCCGCATACATGCAAGGAAGAAATGAGAAGGAAGTAGCACAATGTCATTATGACTACATGCATGCAAGTATTAAACAAGTTGCTAGTACGAGGAAACATCATTAAATTTTGCCTCGATTACTGTTAGTGGCCTTGTATAGATGCAAAATGTATTTTTCATAGTGGCCTTGTATAAGGGAATGGAGGGAGTATATAAAAAATGATGTATATAGAATTTTATTCCAATCGAAAATGGATCCTTCCCGAACAAAAATAGAATACAAACTGGATTCGAATTGAGTTGGCACGGTAAACATGCACTCTTGCTCTGCCAAAATTTCAACGAAGCGGGGAAAGTCGCAGTAACCGCCTGAAACCAAAATCCGCGAGATGGAAATTACTGCCTATCCCTTCCATGCAAAGCCTATCGGCTCGATTTCTATAGGTTTCGATAGGGGTAGGTTTGTAATTTCACTCAAATGTGACATAACCGCCTCTCACAGTGGGCGCCAAAACACAGTGTCTGCTCAGCCAAAATCGACTCCCTCCCCGATTCATACACGGTGGGCGCCAAAAACAAACTCTCGTCGGCAAATATTCGGTGTATGCGAGATTACCGTCCTATCCCCAACCGACTAATATTGCTGTGATGTAGGAAATTTTCAACGGGGGCTAAGTTTGTAAATTTCCTCGCATTTGAGACAAGCGCACCCTGAAGACATGGTTCCCCCTTCCTCTCTCCCTCCATTTCCCCATTCATACTCCGTGGGCGCCAAAACACCCTCTCCACCCCATCCTCCTCCATCCGCCACCCCATCCACCGCCGTCCTCCCCCACCATGCCGTAGCTGATACCCTGACGGCGTCGTCCATTACAAGAGATCGACCTCTCTCATCCACGACTTCGAATTGAGATCCTTGCATCCCGTCCTCTTGCTTCATCCCCGCCGTTTTCCACCTTTCCGGCGCCGCTCCCACGACCGTCTCGTCCACCGCGCCCTGCTGCCACCGTCTACCCTCCTAGATCTGCTTCCACGCCGCCGACAGCCATCGCTACCGCAGCACCGTCAAATTCTCAGCAGATGCATACACGGCGCTGCACCAGAGGCGGTACTCTTTCGTATCTGTTCAACTTATTTATCGCAGCAAGAAAATAGATCGCCGCTGCTTTACTCTAATTTCTTGACCATCACTTACTTGTTAGTTGAAAGCAAACATTGGTTGCGAAGTTTCCTTTGTCCGGTTTGCACCTCCAGATCCACCATGGCACGCTCAACACTATACTCGCAATGCTAATGGTTTTCCCCTTTTATATTCCACACTAGTTAAATGCAGGATAGTCGACTAAATTTCAAAATTGGGTCAGTCGATTTTTGAGAGCTCACGGGAGTTCGTCGGTGCGAAGGATGGGGCTCGGGTGGGGATGGTGGTTGTGGGGGGCGGTGGTGGGGCCCCGCCGAACGAAGAAAACTTGACGCGGGTGGGGGCGGGGCTGGGGGTGGTGGTGGCGGAGGAACACAGGCGATGGGGGCCGGTGGTTCGACCGGCGGCCCGTGCGGTGTTCTGTATGGGAAGCACAGTGTGTTCCTTGTCAGGAAGGGGAGCAGGGACATTTGCAGTCGACACCTCTATTGGGCTGGTTCTGCTAAATGATTTTGCACTTTGAGTTGGTTTGCCATAATACCCCAAAAATGGTGGGAGCCACGCGGTCTTTGATAGACTAAACTGATAGAAATAGTTGTGCGCCTTCAGATGAATAGAGCTGGACTGTAGGTGATCGATAGGGTGCATATTAGTAGCGGCAAAACCATATGTTTTCCAGCCAGTTCCGCTTTCCCGATTTATTTATGGTGGTTATGGTGTACCCCTATTGTCTACACTATGATCTGCCTACTGGCTCTGCGCTCTTGTTATCATGGTTTGGCAATAAACTTTCTATATGGTATATTATGAACATATCATCTGCCAACTATCCTTACATCTGGGGCCCCCAATAGGGAGCCTATTTTTTGTGTAGTTGTTCCAGATTATATTAATCTACTCACCATATTACAGCACACATGGGGTCTCTCATCAGAATCCAGTGATATCACACAAGGGTTTACAGGGAGCCTCTATTATATTACAATATCCTCTACATTACAAAGATATTCTCACTACTATTGGTGTTTTCATGCTTTACATATATTGTACGTAATCACAATGAATATAAGAATGCGCACATCAGAAGAATATTGCGGAACAGTTCAATGGGTAACAAACTTGGCATCAAGGGATTGAGGTCCATTATGGATGCAATGAGACCCACATGCCCCCGACCTATAGATTCGTATTCAGAATATGATCCTAATGACTATTCTGAGCTCAAGGACTCAAAGGCAGATGGCCTATCATGTTCACCCAATAAGGTGTCTGTTCTAATTTTGCAAGGTTTTATTGGTTGCACATATCTTGCATAAGGTGTCTTGCATTTGTTTCGCTTCGTTGCACCGCCATCTGCTTAGTTTACTCATGATATATGTGAAGATGTCATGCCCATCCATTATCAACACCTATTCCATTTGTTGCCATACAATGTTTTTCCATTCAAATGTTGTTCTTGTGTTTCAGACATCTAAAAGGAAGAGGGTGATTGCAGAACCTGAAGGAGTACACACAAAGTCCTTGAAAAAGGTGGTGCTACCGGAGAAATCACATAGCACCCAACGTATATTGGCGATAGAACCAGCGCCTCAAAACCTAGGATGTCGCAACTATGTTGGTCGTGCTTTGCTCTTGTGAGTACCTATTGTCCTATCGCTGTCCTTACATTCATACCTGGTGGATTATGTGACATCATTGTGCATTATAGCTTGCTTATCCACTGTTCGCTCCAAATTATCAGATCTATATTGATGCTTAAATTAATGTAGAATAAACCAATGCCTATGAAGAAATTCAGTTATGCATTGTTCTTGTAAGTATCTGTTGTCCTTATATTTGTCAGCTAGTTCTTCATGTACACTTTGCACCTTATTTTCCCTTGTCCTCCATTTTTCTACACATCAGATCTACATTTACTCTTGTCAAAATATTGAATAAAACTAATGTTACTGAAGAAGTTTAGCTCCGCATTGCTCTTGTCAGTTCCTTCTACCTGTATGCTGTATTTACATTTGTACTCTGCATCTTAAGTTAAATATTCGCCATTTGTTCCTATATTTTCACATCTATATTTACTCTTAACAAAATGTAGAATAAAGGCAATACTCTTGAAGAAGAGTGTGAGGTAAACTTCTTGAATTGCCCCCCATCAATATGGACAAGGCCTTTATAGAGCATGTCTTCACTACTAATGTAAGTTTGTCCTCCTCGAGCATTCAAACTTTGTTGTTTATATTTGGATAGCTATGAGTGCAAATGCTGTTTATTTTTGTCGTCTGCAAAAAATTGCTTCTTCAAAGTTTATAAAGTAGAAGTACATAAACATAAGTTTGTCGTTCTCAATTTTAGTCTTTAGTTGTACAATCTAGTTCCTTATTCGTACCATGTAAATTAAACTAAACATAGCAAGTTATCTTCTTTAGCACTATGTGTATGCTTGTGTTCTTGATCTGTAATCCAGTGGTGTGGTGAGACTACCAACAACAACATAATGTCATATCCTGCTATGTCTCAACTATGAACAATGCCATATTATATTAATGTTATTTAAATCGTGTCTCTTTATTTACCAATCAGAAATGGTATAAATTGACAGTACACTCATCATTCATGCTTATACGTTGTTTAGAACTACATCTATGCTTGTGTTCTTGATCTGTAATCCAGTGGTCTGGTGAAGCTGGCCACTCCTCCATAATGCCATTTCCTGCCATCTTAACTATGAACAATGCCTATTATGTTAATGCTATTTTAAACTGTGTCTCTTTATGTATGACAAAGAAATGAGATGAATTGACAGCGCTGATGCTTATACGTGCAAAACCTGTTATCTACCTATGTGTTTCTCTTTCAGGGTGACAACACTGCTGCTAGGAAGAACTGCCACAATGATAGTGAGACGAACCCATTGTTTGTCCCTCTAACACATATTCTAGAGGAGAAGGCAAAACATATTGAGGGTAGGGACACAACCACAAAGTCACATATTGATGTAGTGTCAAACTTACTCAGTGACACAAGCTCGATGAAGTCGCCGCCTGAAACTGTTTGACTTCTTCAGTCTGCAATTCAAGCAGAAATATATGCTTCCGCTCAAATACGACTGGAACTCCAATCTCTATGCAAGATTAACCGTAAGTACGGGACGTTTGTTGATGTTATGCGGCTTAAGTTGGTGGATATGAGCGCCAAAGAAGCGCAGTCTAATCAGGTTGCTAAGCTGCTTGCGCTGCAGCTGCTGGGCCGGGCTAACCTTTCTTGAACTATGTTGAAGTTTTATCGGTTATGTTTATTATTTTGTTCGCCTGTTAACTTCCACTGGTGGCGACCTACCCAGATTATGTAATCTGTTGTCTGGTTGCCCTTTATTATCACTGGCGGTGAACTTTGATGCCGAGGGGACGTAATATGTTGTAATTTCTTTGTTGTATAGTCTAGGTTTAGTCTTGGTCGGCATGCTGCAATTTAGGCTGGAAGGTTTAGTGGATCTCAGTGTTGTTGGTCTTCAGGGCGGCCCGTTACTCATATGGGCCAAAATGTGGGCCTATAATCATCTTGGGCCATTAGCAGGTCTAAACCTTATGGTTGTTTCCTGCCTTTAACAGGCCGAGTAAAGTTCTGGCCAGCTGGGCCAAAGAATATAATGGGCTTTTAACAGGCTAAAACCTAGATTGGGCTAGCGTTGAGCCGAAAAATTCACGGGCCAATACAGGTCGAAACTGCCTAAGGCCCATGTTTGGCCCAAATAGGACGAGCAGTTAACAAGACAAAATATATCTCGGGCCCGTTTGGCCCAATAAAATTTTGGGCTTTAAGCAGGCCGGTATCCACGCGGGCCATATGACCAAAAGTGTCACGGGCCATTATCAGATGGGCTGTAAGCAGACCGGATTCAACGCGGGCTGTAATTAGGCCCAACTGTTACACGGGCCATTAACAAGCCGATAGGCCAGTTGGGCTGAAATTTATCCACGAAGACTACGGGCCATTAAGAGGCCTAAAGTTACTTCGGACAAGAAATATCGCAGTTTCTAGATGGGCCGTTAAATGGCCTAAAGTTAAACCGGACCGACAACGTCCCAGATACTCCACGGGCCGCTAACAGGCCAAAACTATTATCGGGCCGAACTCGTAAATGGGCATTTAATAGGCTGAAATACAAACCTATCTTAGAATGGGCCCAAAGGTACAACGGCCTGTTAACGGGCATGATCCGATATGGGTTGTAATTTGGCCCAAAACTCGGTAGGTTGTGAACGGGCCCGATCTGATATGGGCCTCAATTTGACCCAAAACATGGGAGGCTGTTAACGGGTCAGTCCACTAGTGTCTGAAAAAACATGGTGGGCCTTTAGCTGGGCCGGCCTTTTCATCGGAATGGGCCTCTATTGGGCCGGCAACGTGTCGACATATCATAGGCGCCTCCTGTCCAATGAGTGGATGACATATGTACCAATGAGGAGTTGACATGTGGTTCCGTCGGCCAATGATAATTTTACATGTGGAAAATCCCCATTGGTCCGGGCTATTAACGGGTTATCAGATCCAATACCGGACCCGATAGCTTAACGGTGAGTCATTACGGTCGATGCCACTTGTCGGTCACCCTTGACGAAAGCACTTCTATGACGCGCGATTTGTCGTCATGGAAGTGGACACTTCCGTGATGATAATTTTGGTAATGTCATGGAACACTTCTACGACAGCACAGGTATGACTATCTTGATTTTGTCATAAATTCATCATGGATGTACATGCATGACAAAAAAGTGACCTACTGTGACAAACATGTATCATCATAGAAGTGTATTTTTTTGTAGTGTAGACATACTTGACGTGCAAAGGTGCAACATCGGGGATGGCAAATTTCTTGATATTAACGAGGGATCTTTCTATCATTCTAACATGCATAGAAAACAAGAAGCATAACAATCATATATAAAACATATATTGTGAAATAGTATGGCTCCTTCATTGATGTTCTTCCAGGTCGGCTTCGACTCCGATGACCATCTAGGAACTCCATCTTGTTTGCCACGCCGGGACGCCAAGCCACCAACCTGATCTCTATTATCCAACTACTACAACTACTAATGAATTTTACATAGAATCACAAGTCGACACGCAGGTCGTTATACAATATAATGACAGTACTTTGGCTCCTACCAGCTGACAAACATGACACGCAGGCCATGTATAATTTACACACATGCATCACATACACATGAGCCATACTATTCACATCAAACTTGCCAAACAAAGTTACGCATAGAATCGCATTCTACCGGTTTGAGTGATCGTGTACGAAATACAAGGCGCTGCGCACACGGCGGTCCCGCTAGCCGGTTCACGTCAAAAATTACATATCACATCTGAACTCCGATCAAACCAAATTTTCCGGTCTGACCGATCTTATCGATCATCGCAAGTCCTATTGGGATTTACATTTAACTGTTAACCCCGATGGCGGATACCGACCAGTAGGGGTAGGTTGTGTCACGACCTCATCGACTCCGATCATCAGAAAACATAGCCACATCGATCCCCATGTGCAGTTGATCTCATCAACCATGCACACAGCCGATCTCACCAACAACAACAAATCTCATCTATCGCCTCCACATATCAAATATGCATACGATCTGAATCCAAATCTATAGCGGAGGCCATGATACCACTGTTGGGTTCTATGGTAGGGTGCGTTGACTGCAAATTAAAATTTTCCTAAGCGCAGAACAACCAGGAACATGCTACGGGAATGGATCACAGATCGTTACCACTAGACGCGCAGTGTCGTGCAGCGGAAGAAGAGTTGGGGCAGCGCGTCTGCGTGGATCGTCTCCTCCTCGTCCGATCTCCCTTGAACAGCCGGTCATCGGTTCCCATGTACAGGTTCACCGGAGCGGCACAAGTGCACCGCCTCTAAAAGTATCCGCGCGTGCAGGAGGAACTCGTGCAGCGGATTGTTAGGTCCGATCACACAACCGGCGGCGAGTGGAGGTGTCTATTCGCAACACATGCAAACCCCAGTTACAACACCGAAGCGATCAACTACATGAGTGTGCTGCACCCCCACTTTATATAGGCGTTTGTCGAGGGCTCAACACTTGGGCCTCGCACGGACCCTAATGCCCATAAGTCTACTCAGCCAGAATCCATACACAGCTCATATCACATCCGACTAGTGTCCTCGGATCCGACCTCGTAGGTTCTGTCGGGGATATACTCCGCGGTATGATCCGGCCGGAGTTATAAACCGGCTGGGACTTAGTAAACCGGTGGGTGTTAAAGCAGGTGGTAAACCGGCAGGTGTTAAGGCAGGTGGTAAACCGGTTGGTGTTAAGTCAAACGGTAAAACGGCAGGGTGTTAAACCAGCTGACAGTTAAGATAGACAGGTAAAACAGGCAGTTAACCCAGACGGTAAGCCGGCTGGTTGTTAAACCGGCTGACAGTTAAGGCAGGAGTTAAGTCAGATGATAACTCAAAAGACATTCTTAAACTGACAGGCCATCTTAAACCGGCAACAGTTAACTCCCGGCAGGCAGTGGTAACTGGGTTGCCAGGAGTTATGAAGCCCGAGACGTTATGAAGCCCGAGACGTTATGAAGCCCAAGATGTTAAGAAGCCCAAGAAGAGAAGTCATAATAGTTAAGTCTTAAGTCTGAGTTGGACTCTACATGTAATCTGCCCCTTCAACATATATAAGGAGGGGCATGGCTCCCCCAAGAGGGACAAGTAAGAAGAAACAATCTTAAAGGGTTAGGGTTAACTGGGAGAGCCGGTTTACGACGACTTCCTCATGATCATAATGAGAGATAGCCTCAAACAACATGTAGGGTTGTTACCGGATGATGTTTCCCGGGGCCCGAAGCTGTCTAAACCCTTGTCTTGCGTTGCGCCTCTCGATTCCACTCAACCCCTCTCAAGCTACCACATAGATGCGTTGGCCTCACGACTAAGTCCTCACACTAGGACATCTGCCGTGACGATTCCACGATAGTTGGCGCCCACTGTGGGGCAGTGCGCATGGTGGTGTTGAGTTCTTGGATGGATTTTTCTCAAGGATCGAGAAGCTCGCGATAGGTCAGATGAAAAAGTGTCAGCACAGAAAGCGCGCAGGATAACCCGGCGTCAGACGGCCTTGGACAGAGTTGGCATGTTTGTCGGTTTGTAGTCAGAATTATGATTAAATTTTGAGGTTGGTAGATGCAAGTTTGACGATTGAGAGGTTAGGGTTGTGTGTGCCGCCGTCGTGTTCAAATCTCTTTTGTTGTGTTTCCGCACGTGACCAGGCAATCTGTCCGGGTCGCCAAATCACTGTTTGTTTTTGTCACGGCATGGAAGTTCAGGACCTGTCCGGTTACGCTGCCATATAAACTTTTGGAATCAATAGCGACAAAGCAATTCACCAGAGGATTTGATAGATTACTGTTTGAATCCGAGACGGTCTGCTATGTGGTTGCCAGTAATACTACAGTGCTAGCTATTGTGTCACCTGAAGCCATCTGTTCATCGATAGAAGAAGAAAAAACGAGGAGGGCACGACCCGGATTGGATCGTGGGTACAGCTTTGCCTCTTGTCCCGGCCTGACCTCGTCTCTGCCTCACATGGATAGTACAGCTCCGCCGCCGCCGCGTTCGCGTTGAACCGCCCTCGCTGGTCCGGCCCTGAGCCGCCTCGAGCCACCCCTGTGGTGCGGTCTTTCCGGCGAGTCGCCGAGCCCCTCCATCTGGTCTCCGCATTGCCGGTTCACCACTGCTGCTGCTGCTCTCCTCGTCGGCGTCCCTCGGCCGCCTGGGTTTCCAAGCTTCCCCAGGCCAGCCCTGCCTCGCGCCGTCCCCACGGCCTCGAGCCGCTGCCTCCAAAACCCTGCCGGGTTGCGTCTGCTCGCGGCCGCATGCAACAGCCTCCTATGACCTGGCTGCGCGCCGGCCTCACCTCCTGGCTGATTCGTGCCGTCGCTTCGACCCGCCTTACGACGCCTTTTCTTCCATGGCCTCGCCGTCGTTGTGACCTGTCACTTTAAGCTACCCTGTCGAGTCGTCGAGCTGCCGTGGCCCCTGCACTGCCTCAATCCGCCGCAACCGCATCACGCCTCGCGATACCAAGTTGTCGTCACCCAACTCGCAGTGTCAAGTCGCCAATGCTCAGTTCAGCTGTGGATCATGGCCCATGAGTCGTCAAGCTGTTGTTTTCGAGCCGCCTTCACTGGACCTCATTTCTGCGCCCGCCTCTGAGTCGCCGTCGGGTCAAAACCCCTGCCCCGTGCTTTCGCGCGTTGGTCTTGCCAACATTATGATCTCGCCAGGCCACCCGAGCTGCTCAATCGTTGTTCACTGAATCGCCAGATAGCCGCCCTGCCGCGGGTCCGCGCAGAGTCTCCATTTGCAACCGTGGGCTCCGGCCTGGCGGCCCATGCGGAGCTGCCACCTCGGGCAAACCGCCCTGGTTTGCGTCCTCTGCTCTGAACTGACCTCGTCGGCGGGCCTAAGTCACCACTGCAAAACTGCCTCACCGCCTAGAGCCGCTATCAGGGCCCGCATCACGGCCTCGCTTCCGTTAAGCCTTGCCGCGCATCGAGCCACCTCCGCTGTGGACGGCGTCCTCCCCCTCAAGTCGGCTGCCGCTTTAAACTGGCCATGACTGGGCGTCTCCAACCTGCCGCCGGCGCGGACGAACCCTGTCGACTCGCCCCTTCCATCGCACGAGGAGCCGCCGCCTGTTTTGCATTGTCTTACATCGAGTCACCGCGCCTCGTCTCTGCGGTCTCCATTGAATAGCCGCGCCGGTCCCTCTTTTAAACCGCCGCGCTGCCGTGGGCGTACCTCAATCCAAACCGCCGCGCTGCAAGCTAAGACCTTGCGTCTCCGCTTTAAGCCCTCTGTCGGGTCACTGCATTCATGCCTAATCGTCGGGTTGCCGCGCTCGCCTGCTTTGCTTCCGCTTCTCTGCTGCGGTTTGTTTGAGAGTGTTATGAGGACACGCTGCTGCAGGACCTCGCCGCGAGTCGCCTGGCCAGTTCACCGCCGTCCCAAACCCGCCTGGGTCGATCCGCCTCGCCTGCTCCTCTGTGAGTAGCTGGTTTATGAGCTTCCTCAAACTCGCCTCGTTGCAAGACAACCTTGTTGGGGCAGGCTTCACGCCGCTGCACGTCAAGCCGACATCCAGGTTGCCGGCCTCTAAGTCAACCGGATTCAACCATGACTCAAGTCGCCCGTGCTCCCTGCAATTATATGATTGTTTATCCTGCCAAGCAAGGGAGAAGCCACAGGGACCATCATGGTGATCTTAAAATGAAAAAAGCTAATATTTGAAGCAGCAAGGAATTTCATGCAGTTCTACTCAGGCCGATTACATCAAGCATGTAGAAGGTGAGGCGGCATTGGTCATCCGCGGCTGAGTGGGCTGTTCCCCTGCTAGCTGCACCAACCACCCCGGTCTCTGCTCGAGTCACCATCGCCAAGTCACCCTCGCAGACCTGCTTTGCCACTCTGACCGTGCCGCCGAGCCACCTCTCCTTCCGCCTTCGCCGCGTGGCCACAACTTCGCCCCTGCTTCGGGTCACTAAAATGCCTTGAGCAGACTCAACTCTACTGCCGCCGTGGCTCGCTGACTTGCACTTGCCCATAGGCACGCTGAGGGGCTGCATCATCAACGACTTATTCAGTGCTAAGCTGGCGACTCCTGCAACTCCGTGGTTATGCCATGCAGGGTCGACTGCTGTTGCATATTGAGCTGATGGGTTCATATGCTGTCAGTCGTCTCGCTACCCAACAAAAAAAGAGAGGGAAAACAACCCACAACCCGGAAAGCGCTGCGGGCGGTTTACTACAAGAAGCTCACGATAAAAGGAGAGGAGGGTCAAACCGGATATATGTTTGACATCCATACACATGCAGGGAAGCAAAATTAGTTAGTACTGCTACGACCCACGTGGAGATCAAATGAAAAAGAAGATCGGCAGCATCAACACAAATATGCTTTGGATAAATATATGGATCAAAGGGAATTCAGTAACAGGACAGATGATCCATCGTAAAAAAGAATCAAGTGATATCCGTCTATTTTATTAGCACAATATTGTTTTCGTCAAAGAAACAGTTACTTTGATCTATGTATTTTTTGTATGCAGGGCAATTATTTATTTCCAAATGACGTTATATCACGGAAATTTGTCCTTGCCATGCCACTCAATAGAAGCACCCAAGTTGCTGCCCTTGCAGAGCAATCCATATCGGTATATCAGGATCGCACCCGTTCATACAAAGCTGCTCAATGGACGTGCGCAAGACACCGCCCCTGCGGTCCAAACTACTTTGATTCACCCGAGATTGATCTCAGCTTCGCTGAAGTGATCATTAAGCTCCGTGGCGGATAAAATCCGGCTTAACATATCAGGTGAAATCTATCTACTATATTTTTTATATTACATATTGCTTTCTGTAAAAAAGCAATTACTCCGGCTTGCAAAGATATTTAATGTAGGACCTTAAACCGCCATTTTGGTGTATATTTAAAAGGCCGTCAATTTTCGGCTTAAAAAGAAGGATTCCGGTTTATTTCTGGCTCACGAGAAAGTTATCTCCCACAAAGCTTTGAAGCTCTCAGTAGCCGGTTGAAGAATTTCCGGTTCAAAAAAAATACTCTCTCGCAAGTTCGAGTTCTCAGGAAAAATTAAAGGGACCAAAGAGAGTCTGTTGCAAAAGCACAACTCAAACATAGGTGCCCCTTGAGCACAGCTCACAGTATCATTTGGGGGCTTGGTCGTATTCGAACCATAGCTACACCTCTTGATTCGGCTATCAAGCCAATATTATCATAAGGGGCCAAAGAGAGTCTGCTGCACAGCACAGCTCAAACATGGGTATCCCTTGAGCGCAGCTCACAATATCACTTGGGGGCTATGTTCGAACCATAGTCACACCTCTTGATAGGATTAAAGCCACCAGGGAAATCACTTGGGGGCTCTGGTCGTATCCGAACCATAGCTTACACCCTCTTGATCAGCATAAGGGCACCAGGGAAATCACTTGGGGGCTTGGTCGTATCCGAACCATAGCTACACCTCTTGATAGGCATAAGGCCACCATGGAAATCACTTGGGGCTATGGGTTCGAATCATAGTTACACCTCTTGATAATCATAAGGGCACTAGGGAAATCACTTGGGGGCTTGGTCGTATTCGAACAATAGCTACACCTCTTGATCGGCGCAATGCTACAATTATGACTACATGGGGGCTCTAGTCGTATCCGAACCATAGCTTAAACCCTCTTGATCATACATATACATCATCATATATTGCATCATACGTTGCATCATCATAGCATGTATCATATGTGCATGGATATAATAGCTTATATGGTAGGAATCGGTTTTCAATCCGGGTTATATTTATTCAAATCTTTAATAGCCAACACGGTTGGATTTTTTCTTATGGTTATCAATAACCAATATTATGACTGAGGTTTTGAAAGTCGCTTTAGCGCAATGACTATTATTTTGTCAATGGATATGATTTATTCTGCAATTGAAGGAATAGTCCCGAGTCGCTGCAGGCTTACGACCCGGCACTTGGGGGCTACATTATTCAAGTTGGGATTACATAAAATACACAAGTCTCATGTCGCTGCAAGCATGCACCATGACACTTGGGGGCTAATGCAAAGTCATTGTTTGCTCACTTATTGAAGACCCAACTCATCACATCGTAATGAGCCGGCCCTTGGGGGCTACCAATTGCTCCTGTCAACAAATCAAGGTACACAAATTTTCATCTATTATTGAAGGATCCACTGCTTAGTTGGTAAAGCACAAAGCTCTCAACCTTGTGGACATGGGTTCAAGCCCCATGATGGGGTTACATCCTATAATGTTATTCTCAATGAGGTATATATAAAGTCCCAGCTCAATATTATCTTACTGAGCCGGCCCTTGGGGGCTACACGTTGATGTTCAAGTCTACATGATCATATCTATAAAGTCCCTGCTCATTATTGCATAATGACCCGGCCCTTGGGGGCTACATTGGTTGAAATTTTTATAAGCATAAGACAATTTCAAGTCCCACGTTGCTGCAAGCATGACAACCCGACACTTGGGGGCTACATATGAGGAATACTCAGTTTTGACTGGTGATTGAGATGAACAACCTGGATTTATTCAAAGCTTGTGACATTCATATTGAAGAAAATATTAAGCTGTTACTATGTTGCCTTCTTAAGATTTGGGGGCTACAAGTGATAGGCATATAAGAGGTATATTAGCAAAACTAATGTTAACAAATAGTTATGATCTGGTACCATCAATATTTGTAAACCGGCAAAGTTCTACATTCTTAAACCGGCTAAAGATCGGATGATATTTCAAAAACCCATATTTTTTGTTAAGCATTGGGAGCTGATTCAAAGGAATTATTCTTCATAATATTTCTCTGTGACAAACAAATGTCAGCAAATTGATTATGAAGCTGGCCCATTGACCCGGATTTTCTAGAAGGAGGAAATGGCAAGGACTTAAGGATGATCATGATCAGTTTAACATGGATAAATCCAAATTAAACTGGGGGCTAATGTTGGGGATATACTCCGCGGTATGATCCGACCGGGGTTATAAACCGGCTGGGACTTAGTAAACCGGTGGGTGTTAAAGCAGGTGGTAAACCAGCAGGTGTTAAGGTAGGTGGTAAACCAGTTGGTGTTAAGCCAGACAGTAAACCGATAGGGTGTTAAACTGGCTGACAGTTAAGATAGACAGGTAAAACAGGCAGTTAACCCAGATGGTAAGCCGACTGGTTGTTAAACTGGCTGACAGTTAAGACAGGAGTTAAGTCAGATGATAACTCAGCAGACATTATTAAACCGGCAACAGTTAACTCCCGGCAGGCAGTGGTAACTGGGTTGCCAGGAGTTATGAAGCCCAAGACGTTATGAAGCCCTAGACGTTATGAAGCCCAAGATGTTAAGAAGCCCAAGAAGAGAAGTCATAATAGTTAAGTCTTAAGTCCGAGTTGGACTCTACATGTAACCCGCCCCTTCAACATATATAAGGAGGGGTAGGGCTCCCCAAAGAGGGACAAGTAAGAAGAAACAATCTTAAAGGGTTAGGGTTAACTGGGAGATCCGGTTTACAGCGACTTCCTCATGATCATAATGAGAGATAGCCTCAAACATCATGTAGGGTTGTTACCGGACAATGTTTCCCGGGGCCCGAAGCTGTCTAAACCCTTGTCTTGCATTGCGTCTCTTGATTCCACTCAACCCCTCTCAAGCTACCACATAGATGTGTTGGCCTGATGACTAAGTCCTCACACTAGGACATCTACCGTGACGATTCCACGACAGGTTCATTCCCATAAGCGCGCGACCCCTTAGGTTCAAGCCGGCTTGGTCGTAGTTCAGATCACCTTCGAACTGCACGGTTGGTAGCGGACCCTAGCAAGGCATGCCGAACACCAAGCAGACTATGAAGCTGGTTAGGCGGACCTATATGTCATACTTCCATTCCTTTCGCCACACGATACATGTTGTCGGGCTCAAGGCGAGTCTGTCATCCTTGTGCTAGCCCGACCTCTTTCTTGTTCTCGTGATGCTGACCACAAACCGAATTATCTCATAATCCTTGTCACATGTCCATGCTTATCCTGGTCGGATCACACGAGGGGCCAAGAGTATATCTCTCCTAATCGGAGGGGCAAATCCCATCTTGCTCGACCATGTCTCGCGGCATGGGTCTGAACAAGCTCGAAACCTACCTTTGTAACTACCCAGTGACGGAGTAGCATTTGGTTGGCCCAAAGGAAGTCTGTTACCATCCCCAGTACATGCGCCAGCTCAGGTCTTAGGACATAGAACATATGTTGTACTAGAGACTCATAGATGACATATCGCTGCTTCTCATAGTTGGGTCTGTCAGACTCAGACCATATGTCAACTCGGATCCGACTACATTGAATCCGACCAGATCCTTCCGAGTCCATATTATCCGGTTAGCATCCAATGCTCCATGGCTAGTGAGACCAAGCCATCGACCATGTCATATGCTAGTCTAGTCGGTTGCGCGTCCACATAGCCCTTTCGACTAGGGACCTTTTAGGACATTCATCATACAATGCATAGTCCCACAAACAAGTCACGTACTTGCTAATACACATCATTGATAATGTCCAAGGACTATCTTTATTCATAAACACATAGGAAATATCATCATACATGATTGCCTCTAGGGCATATCTCCAATAGATACCAAGATGAAGTTACCATTCTTGCTTACGGTATGGTGTCAAAATGGTGGAGTGGTCATTGTTGATGACACGTCCGTGGCAAAGATGAGTAGCGGTGATGTTGATGTAGAATCGTACCTAATAGCCAAAACACAATAGGAAACGGAACCGTAACTCAAATTCTCAAAGTAAAACGTGACAAAATTGTCGGAGTTGATAGCTAATGTGGACATAGCATGTAGAGATACAACAAAAAATATTGTTCGCATATACAGTAATCAGGTGATCTCTATTAATAATTATATAAATTATAAATTTACTATTCCGAACAGAAATACAACACAATCTCTTATTTTGTGTAGAGTTAACAAAGAATTATACAAAGCACGTGTCAAGATACGAAGGTGTATGTCTACTTATATGTATGGATGTGTGTATAAATGCATGCATGTGAGCATCCATGCATGCACTCCACCGAACCATCCATCCCATCTATCATGCATGCAAACGCCACAAGGGCTAGGAAATTTGATTTTGACTACATGGGCCAAGAGGAGTAACGTGTTGGGTCCAAAGGATTTTTTTGGTGCACTAATTACACCACAGCAGGGTAACACATCTCATCAACAGAAGCAACCGCCACGTCATGCATGCAGTGTCCGGACTTCGTACGGCAAGCATTTGGGGACACCATGAGGCAGTCGATCCTCTTAATAAATAGCTAGTCTAAATTAGGGTTTAGACTCGGGTTTTATTGTATTATTTAGCCATCGCTACAATTTCGCATCTACGAGACGTGTAGGACTACCTTCTTGTCAGATCCACAGTGGACCCCAACTTTTTATCTAGTTCGTGTGCTTAATTTTTCAACCGCAATTTCATATTGCAATTAACTTTTGTTCTTGCCGGTTCTTCGATTGCTTGCAGGAACTCGAACCTCGTTGTTTAGGTTGATCATGCCTACAGCAAGGTCAATAACCATCGGAGCTTGGTTTAGCGATTGTCAAGGCGTATCATCAGGTACGGTATAACCGGATCGTCAAGGTCAAAATCCACCAAATTGATAGTTATCCCCACTCCCATCGAAAGATCCGGCTGCTGTCACATCAATAGCGGTTAAGCGATGGTGGTGTTTGCGGGAAATGGTGGTGCTATGCGGAATTGACGGAGTTATGGAGAAGTGAATGTGGGCACCGGAGCAAAATTTGGCAAAAGTTAGGCGGAAAACGGTGTGGCGGATGGAGATGTTGCTGTCAGGGGCCAGATGTTCAGGCTTGAGGGACGAAAGTCCGGGGTGGCAGGATATCTGGGCTCTGGATCCGTGGACGAACTCGAGGAACTCCACGTGGAAGAGGCAAATTCGGGGCAAAATTCGGGAGATTTTGTGGATGGAAATTGGGGAAAATATGGGGGAAAGCTAGATCTACCTGTAACACATGAAATACGCGGATCAAATCCAACAAAACTTCATCACACCAACAAATCACAAAAAAAAATTGGGGGGCTTTTTTTGTGGGGAATTTTTGAATTTGGGACAATATCAACAAAACAAGGCTAGAAAACGAAGAGGGGAGGCTCCGAAATCGTGATCAACGTCGCTCATGATACCAAGATGATGTAGGGTGGAACACTATACGGTCGTTTTTTCACGAAAGGAGCGGATCCCACGATGAACACGAAGAACACAAGGGGAAAACACAATGGGAAACACAAGAGAATCACTCAAACCAACGAGATTAGGTCACACATATGCTAGATTTGAGTACACATAGAGATCACACGGTCCAAATCCAAGAAGCGACGATACATAGGGTAACCGGTTCTTCTCCGTGAGGAGGCCTTGAATCCGCGAGGGATCTTCCCGTGCGGGGTCTTGAATCCAAGATGGATCTTCTCTGAAGAGGCTGCGGTCTCTCTTGGTGGAGTAGATCTAGATGGATGAGTAGAGCTCTACCTCAAATGAGCTAAACCAATGCTAACCCTAGAAAGAGGGAGGAGAATGAATATATATAGTCTAGGGGCGAAGGGGTACATGGGCCTCGGCCCTACACTGTGCGCAGACAGGGGAGGCCGGATGTCCGGGCGTCGGGCCGGATGTCCGGACTTTCACGAGGGGACGGATGTCCGGGCTGGGGTGGCTTGATGTCCGGGCTAGTGGGGCCGGTCTTGATGCATTCAAGGACGGAGGACGCCGTATTTTCGGGCTTGGTCTGGATTTCTGGGCTGTGGCCAGATGTACAGGGCATGTAGGTACTTGGCAGCTGTCGTGGTGGGCGCTCCAGGGGCCAGATGTCTGGGGTCATGGCCGGATGTTCGGGTCGTGGAAGCTGCTCTTGACTCCTTCCATTGGTTCTCTTCATCCATGAACTTGGAGACTTGTCCGTCTTCACATGCATCTTCGGGAGGGTCCTCTTGGTACCTAACCATGCACAACATTCCGGACTTAGGTCGTAGCCATGTCTCGAGTGGATCATATGTGATATCACTAAGGAAGGAAGTCACCTCGGTCTCGAGAGATCTAGATCTAGCTCATGTCATAGGTCCTCTTGGCACTTGGTGAGACGACGATAGGTCCACGGGGATGACCGTAGGATGCTCCGCATCAGAAGGGCCTTTTGTGGTCAGCAAGAATCTGAACAACGGGTCATACTACCTCATTGATATCCGAGAAAACAAGAACTCGCGCACATCGGAGGAGGAGACCTATCGGTCGTGGAACATTGCTCATCTACGACCATATTACACTTGAGCCACTGGCTCTTGTGTTGTACATACCTTCATCAATGTATATATTTTGATCAGTATAATAAAGATGGCATCCCTGATAATTCGGGGCCTCTGTCATTTCATTTCAAAGTATTTGAGTCTTTATTGTCTTTTCATCAGGTCACTTGGGGGCTTCCTGCTCAATGAGCATAGTTGTTCATACCCTCTTGATCTGGTTTTCAAGCCGTCTCATTAGTCACTTGGGGGCTTCTTGCTCAATGAGCATAGCTGTTCATACCCTCTTGATCCGGTTTTCGAGCCGTCTCATTGGTCACTTGGTGCTTCCTGCTCAATGAGCATAGTTGTTCATACCCTCTTGATCCGGTTTTCAAGCCGTCTCATTGGTCACTTGAGGGCTTCTTGTTCACCGGACATAGCTGTTCATACCCCCTTGATCCGGTTTACAAGCCGAATTTGAGTTAAACCTGCCTGTTTGCAAGATGCTACTCCACCATGTGACCCGCCGAACTCTTGACAGATACTCTTTTCAATAAGACCCTAAACTTGTCAAGGTTAAAATGGCGGCCTTTGTCACGAGAGAGCCGGCTTACAGAGAGCTAGGATAAATTCACCTGATGTCGTAGTCTCTCTGCTATGTGGCCCGTTTGTACTCTTAACAATTAATCTTTTCAATAAGACCCTGAACTAGTGAAGGTTAAAACGGTGGATTTATGTCACGTGAGAGCCGGCTTACGGGATAAAAAGGCTTTCATGCCAAACTTCTTTTGAAGTAAAACTGATTTTTTTCAAAAACAAAAACAAAATAGAGCCGAACTCGTCTGGACCTGTAAAGCTTCTGGCTTACAAACTTACATCCTTACAGCATCATTATGATATTGGTCTGCAGGTATGACTTCATATTTGAATAAATACTTCGGGTTTTTCTAACCCACCCTGGTTATAGACTTTAAGTCGCCAGAATGTATTATATTGGACGTTATGACACGCCCTGGCGTCAACCGCCAGGGTATATGTTGTTCACTATGTGTGCATGAACATTGCAAGATAATATGATATTCCTTGCAAGCTCATCAATGACGCATAAAAAGTTCATCAACTATTCTTAAGGCTAAACATGCATGATGGCATGATAGATCATTGTTTTCACTAGCCTATTACACGGCTTTCTAAGCCCAAATAATCAAGAGTTTTTTTTAATAAGAAACGTTGTGCTGCAGTTTGAGAGCCGCATCGTGGATCAGTTGTCTTGGTCTTGGCGAGTTGAAGCTTCCGGGTTATCATGCGCCAGTTCTTCTTCTCCTCCCTTCATTGTTTGGAAGTCAGATGATGTCCAGTCGATGCCGGTTAAAGCTTTTAATTTAGCTTCATCATCTACAAGATCGTACGGATCAACATCAGGAGCAAAGGTGTGCTTACGTATCACAGGAATGAGCTCTACAATCTCATAAGCCGGCGCTTTCACTTTTGCGTTCTCCTTGGTGTAAGCCGGCTGATACTTAGGCAAATTAGTTTCTTCGGCCATCTTGGTGGCCAAAGGGCGAATCTCCTTTACACATTTGCAAAAGTCGCTGGCATCGAAGGGAGAACCGTCCTCTTTCAAGCTCGGAAAGCCAGTTGCCAGCTCCTTCGGGTCTAGGTCCACCTGCCATGCTTTGGCCCGGCTCAAAGCAGTGATAGCGTTGGCTCGCACTGCGGATTGCTTGATCTCTTCAATCCTCTTGGGCACGACAGATAACTTGTCAAATACATCCTTGATAAGTGAAGGTGGTTGCTTCTTATGCGAGATAACTGCTAACGATTGCTGCGTGCCTATGTACAGTTGTTCCACCAAAGTATAAACCGCCTTCAGCTTCACCAACATGTCTTGGCCAAGGTTAGAGCTTCGGGGGCCTGCATGCATAACATATGATAAGTCTCCAGGCGGGTTAAAGAAAGTTACTGGTGCAAAATTGCAATGCAATAACACTTACGAAAGGCGGCTATCATTTGATTTACATGTCGCTTTAAACCAGATAACTCTTCAGTCACCGGTTTAAGGGTAGCTTCAGCATCTTCAGCTCTTTTCAGAAGAGCTGCTTTTTTGGTCTCCCAGCTGGGTCTCTGCATGTCAAAGTATGTCTTTAGTTTTTCAGATATTTCTAAGGTGGCTGTCAGTTCCGATTTGTCCTTCGATGTCTCTGATTGTTGTAAGGTGATGTTCTTCCGCGGGTCGACCACCTAAGAGCCCTTCATGCTTAGCTCAGCCTATATCGAAAGGATTGCAAGAAGGCTGTCATTTAAGTCTACAATATTCTAAAATTATTTCGTATCCTATAGACTTGGCGGCTGATATATATATTAATATGAGAAGGGTTCTAGTGGTTACCTCAAAGCGCTCTTTCATCAGATTGACTAAGCCGGCTTCCATGTCTCGGCTGGTATGCAGTTGGCTTAAATAGCCCGAATGAATCTCGCTGGCGCTGAAGCTCGCGTAGCTCTCCAAGTCCAATTTCCATTCTCCTTTGTCAGCAGCGGAGATTTCTTCTTTGGCACTGTGTTTTTATAACATAGTGGGATTGTCTGCCTTAGTATAACTAGTCCCAGTGACCACAACATCTTCAGCCCCTTCTTCAGCCTCTTCTTCAGCGGGCTTGGTGGAACTTGGCGGTTTAGTACTAGGCGGATCAAGACCCATTGGTTCCACCATGTCATCGTGAGTTTCTGGTGGCGGGTCATCAGCAGCAGCCACCGGAGTTTGTTGAGAGGCTTCAGAGGTGCTCAGTTTCTCCGGCTCAGCAACCTTAGGGTCTTCGGTTGGATTATTCATTTTCAGCTTCTTGATGGGCTTGGCCATACCACTGGAAATAAGACACATTAAAAGGTTAATATATCAGTGTATAAGTATTAAAGCAAAGAAGCCTAATGTTCTCACTCGGACCGATTATGAAGAGGGGAATCTGAGTCCCAGTTGAGTCCCAGTTGAGTCACCAGCTGAGTCCCCGATAATTTGAATCGGAAGGGTTAAGCGGTTGACGGATAAGACCCGCCTCTGGAAAAGATAAGGTTGAATTCTGCAGCACCTCATTTCAGCGCTTTTGAGGAACCAGCGTGTTCGGTAAGCTGGAGGAAAGATTCCCACAACCGCTATTCTGGGTTGTGCAGTGAACTTCATGTTGTTGTTTCTTCAAAATAAAGTTGGGATACAAGTCAGCTAAAGGCTGAGAAAACCTTACTTTCCGGCTCGCTTGACGAACCTTCAAACTTGGCAGAGGTTCTGAGTCGGAGGTGATGTAGGGTGGACCCCTAGATGGCTGATCTTTCACGAAAGGAGTGGATCCTGCGAAGTATCACGAGGAACATGAGGGAAAAACACAAAGGGGAACACAAGAGAAACACTCAAACCAACAAGAACGATCACACATATTCTAGATCCAAGTACACATAGAGATCACATGATCCAAAGTCAACAAGGGATGATACAAAGGGAACCGGTTCTTCTCCGAAAGGAGGTCTTGACGGGGGCCACCCTAGAGGGGGTCTTGAATCCAATGTGGATCTTCTCCGAAGAGGGGCCACGATCTCTCTCAAGGAGTAGATCCGTATGGATGAGCAAGACTCTATCTCACAAATGAGCTATCACAACGCTAACCCTAGAAAGAGGGAGGAGGAGTATATATAGTCTAGGTGGCCGAAGGGTTACACGGGCCTTGGGCCCTTACACTATGCACAGACAGGGGAGGCCAGATGACCGGTCGTCGGGTCGGATGTCCGAGCTTTCGTGAGGGGCCGGATGTCCGGGCTGTCGGGGATGGCCTTGATGCTCCCTAGATGGAGGGTGCCGAATTTCTAGGCTTCGGGCCGGATGTCTGGGCTAGGCCGGTTGTCCGGGATGGGGCCGGATGTCCAGGGCCTGTAGATGCCTGGCGGCTGGGAGGCTGATGCTCCAGGGGCCGGATGTCCGGGGTCATGGCCGGATGTCCGGGGCCTGGAAGCTGTTCTTGACTCCTTTTGTTGGTTCTTTTCATCTGTGAACTTGGGGACTTGTCCGTCTTCACGTGCATCTTTGGGAGTGTCTTCTTGGTACCTGATCATGCACAACATTCCAGACTTAGGTTGTAGCCATGTCTCGAGAGGATCATATGTGATGTAACTAAGGAAGGAAGTCACCTCGGTCTCAAGAGCTCAAGCTCTAGCTCGTGTCATAGGTCCTCTTGGCACATCGTGAGACGATGGTAGGTCCATGGGTATGACCATAGGATGCTCCGCATCATCTCCCCTCCCTAGGGAAAGATCCGACCTCGGATCAAAATCTTCATCACCATGGTAGGGCGAGAGATCTTTGACATTGAAGATGTTGCTCACGGAGTACTTGTCTCGTGGAATGATGATCTTGTAGGTGTTTTTGTTGTAGCGTTCAAGCACCTTGAAGGGTCCATCCACTCGTGGTAGAAGTTTGGACTTGCGTTCGTGGGGGAAGCGGTCCTTGCAAAGGTGTACCCACACAAGATCTCCAATGTTGAAGACCATGGGCTGCTTGTTGAGGTTGAGCTTGGTCGCGAGTTGTTGTACTTGGCGTTCAATGGTGTGCCTTGTATCTTCATGCATCTTCTTGAGATAGTTGACCCGGGCACTTGAGTCCATGTTTGTGCGCTCTTGTAGTGGTAATGGAAGAATGTCCAATGGGGACAACAAGTTGAAACCGTAGACGACCTCGAAGGGGGACTTGCTGGTAGTCGAATGTCTTTCTCGGTTGTAGGCGTACTCGGCGATAGGTAGACACTCCTCCCACTCCTTGATGTTCTTCTTGATTAGCACGTGAAGTAGAGCGGAGAGTGTGCGGTTGGTGACCTCCGTTTGGCCCTCGGTTTATGGATGGTATGCCATGGAGAAGAGTAGCTTGATTCCGAGCTTGGCGCATAAGGTTTTCCAAAAGTAGCTTAGGAACTTGGTGTCGCGGTCCGAGACTATCATCTTAGGTACTAAATGGAGGCACAATATTTCCCTACAAAAGAGATTGGTAATATGTGAAGCATCGTCTATCTTGTTGCAAGGAATTAAATGAGCCATCTTACAGAATCGGTCCACAACAACAAATATGGAATCCTTTCCATTTCTAGTTCTAGGCAAACCAAGCACAAAATCCATGCTAATATCTTCCCATGGTTGACATGGAATTGGAAGAGGCATATAGAGACCATGGGCTTGAGCTTTAGACTTAGCTTTGCGACATGTAGAGCATCGGTTGGTGAAGCGGTTGACATCGCAGAACATCTTGGGCCCAAAATAGTTCTTGGAGAGCGTAGCAAATGTCTTGTCGCGTCCAAAGTGTCCCATTAGTCCTCCTCCGTGAGATTCTTACAAAAGTAACAAACGAAGAGAAGACTCAGGGATGCAAAGTTTGTTAGCTCTCATAAGATAACCATCTTTGATGTAATAGTGTTCCCAAGATGTATGCGTCAAACATTTGGCATAAGGAATAGCAAAAGTAAGCTATGGGGCGCTTCTCTTGCGTTAACACACCTCATATGCCATTACCACTAGTATCGCAATGAATCTCAAAAGGTTTGTCAAAGTTTGGTAATGCAAGAACAAGAGCATGAGTAAGCAAATTCTTAAGCTCATTGAATGCGGTATCTTGGGATGGTCCCCAAACAAAGGGTGCATTCTTCTTACTCAAAGCATGCAAAGGTGAAGCATTGGTACTAAAATCCTTGACGAATCTACGATAGAAACCGGCGAGACCAAGAAAACTACGCACTTGGTGCAAGTTGCTTGGTTGGGGCCAAGTTTTAATAGCATTGATCTTATATTCATCAACATGAACACCCTTAGAAGACACAACGGAACCCAAAAAAACAAGCTTGTCAACACCGAAAAGGCATTTGTCCATATTAGCATAAAGATGCTCTTTTCTAAGAGTTTGTAGCACGGTTCGGAGGTGGGTGACATGGTCTTTTAGAGATTTGCTAAAGACAAGAATATCGTCAAAATAGACCACAACAAATACACCAATATAAGGTCGAAAAACAAAATGCATGAGTCACATGAAAGTACGAGGTGCTTCGGATAAACCCATTGGCATAACAAGCCATTCATATAAGCTAAATTTGGTCTTAAATGCGGTTTTCCATTCATCACCTTCTTGGATGCGTATTTGATAGTAGCCACTCTTAAGATCAATCTTAGAGAAAATGGTAGCTCCGCTAAGCTCATCAAGCATATCATCTAGGTGTGGAATAGGGCAATGATAACGCACGGTAATAGCATTGATAGGACGACAATCGGAACACATGCGATATGTACCATCTTTCTTGGGAACAAGGATTACCGGGACGGCACAAGGGATCAAACTTTCTCGTACATGGACGTTGTCAATTTGTTGTTGTACTTGCCGTTGGATCTCCTTAGTTTCCTCGGGGTTGATGCGGTAAGGAGCCTTGTTAGGAAGTGGAGCTCCGGTGATGAGGTCGATTCGGTGCTCGATGCCTTGTAGAGGAGGTAGACCCGGAGGTAGCTCGTCGGGGAAAACATATTGGAATTCCTGCAATAGAGAAGATAGCACTAAAGGTAGATTGTGAGAGGTGTTAGCTTTTGGTGCCTCGTCCTTGCACAAAAGGACATAGTGCATGACACTAGATGGGTTCTCACACACTTCTCTTATCTCACTTTTGGTGGCAGATAGAACTAAGTTCTTCTTATTGCTCATCGTGGAGTCACTCAATTTGGGCTTGTGGTGCTCACTCTCTTTTGGGTGGTTCGCTCTCTCACTATTCTCTCCATGATGGATGGCTTGCTTGTCAACAATCACTTGGCTTGGAGACATAGGGCGAAGTACGTACTCCTTTCCTTTCATCTTGAAGATATAGTGATTCGTACGTCTGTTGTGGATGACACCTCAATCAAATTGCCATGGTCGCCCAAGAATAAGGTGGCAAACGGTCATTGGAACGACATCACACTCCAAAGTGTCTTCGTATGCTTTGATTTTGAAGGAGACTTGCACTCTATGCTCGACTTGGATAGTGCCAGAGTCGCTAAGCCATTGAACTTTGTAGGGATGTGGGTGCTTCATCTTGACCAATTGGAGCTAGGAGCATAGTTCATCACTTGCTAAGTTATGGCAACTCCCTCCATCGATGATGACCTTGACGGACCTTCCATTGATGTCGGCCTTGGTATGAAAGATATGGCATCTTTGGTCTTCTTCTTATTGATGTTGAAGAGTCAAGACCTTGGAGACAACGAGAGTGGGGCCAGAATCTTCGTCACGAAAGACTTGTTCCTCTTCATATTCGTTCACTTGTCGGTGCATGGCCACTTTCTCAAGAGCTTCCATTTCTCCTTCACTGAAGGTGTCATAGGTACCATCATTGTTGAGGATCATGGTTCGCTTGTTGGTACACTCAAAGGATTTGTGACCTCGGCCTCCGTATGTGAAGCATTTGAAGGAACTTGTCTTGACGGTCTCATCGGTTGGGGTAGAGGATGATGAAGCTCTCGGCTTGAAGTTGCTTGTAGTAGGAGGATGACTTGAGATTGTTGATTTTTTCTTGTAACTCGACTTGTAGGCATTGCTTGTAGATGGCTTGGTTGAGGTAGAATGTGTTGGAGTCGTCAAAGCTTAGTTGTTGGAGAAACCATAGGACATGGATGAGAACTTGCCATATTTGAATTCATCTTGCACTTGCCGTTCCGCTTTGGTAGCTTGATGCACGGGCTCTATGAGGTTCGAGTATGGTTGGAAGTCGGCGATCTTCTTGATAGGATGATTGAGTCCATTCAATAAACATGCCATAGTTTGCTCATCGTCTTCCATGACATTAGCTCGTATCATGGCAATCTCCATTTCCTTGTAGTATTCTTCGACGCTCTTGGTTCCTTGCTTGAGGAGTTGGAGTTTCTTGAAGAGGTCGCGGTTGTAGTAGGTTTGCACGAGCATGCTCTCATGACATCCTTCATTTGCGCCCAAGTAGTGATGGGTGGTTCACCTCTTGCCGCTCGGCGCTCAATGACTTGTTCCCACCAAATGAGGACGTAGTATTGGAACTCAAGGGATGCCATCGTGATCTTCTTCTCTTCCTCATAGTTGTGCAAGCGGAATATTTTGTCAATCTTCAATGCCCATGATAGGTACACTTCAGGCATGGTGAACTTAAGCTTGCAGTATCATTGCTCTTCATTGTGTTGGGGTCGGGGATGATGACGTACTTGACGAGGAGGATCGTCTCTCTCAAATTGTTCTTGTCTCGGATGATTTCCATTGTCTCCTTGTTATTGGTGAACTTGGGGTTCTTGATGAGGAGGTCGTGCAACTTGACGATGCACTCGAGCTTGATAGTTCCTCTCTTGAACTTCTTCGCGAAGCGCTTCTTGTTGTTCACGAGCTTGTCGGTTGCGCGTGGCTATGACTCGACTTGAATCTCGGAGGGCTTGTTGCGCCTCAAGTGCATGAGCTTCTCGCAATTGCTGTTCTTGACGTTGTGCCTCAGCGTCTTGTGCATCTTGGTGTAGTCATGCTCTCTCTTCCTCTTCGTGTTGGCGTTGGCGTTGTCGTTCTCGTGCTTGCACAAAAGTAGCTTGTCGGTGTATAAAAAGAGGGGTACACTTTTTGTACCCCTATAACTGTGCACGGGCAGTCTGAGCCACGGGCACCACCACACTGAGCAAGGCAAGGGAGGTGAGCCAAGGTAAGGCTGAAGCTCAAGAGAAGCAGAACGACACCAAGACCAAGACCACAAAGAGCAAAGGGGACGAAACGGACCCCCCGGCAAGATCCTTGCCGGGAGGCGGTTTTAGCAAACCCGGCAAGACCCTTGCCGTGGCAGCTCGCCCCACACCTACGGAGTGAGTCACCCTTGAGTCCACTGCCCCCATGGGGGCAGTGGATTCGGGAGACATCCCCGTGGTGGTATGCAGATCTTTGTGAAGACATTCAAGATCAGATACACCCTTCAGAAGATGATGATCCTTGGCGGGATCCCAGCCAAGGAGGACCACAAGGCCCCCGACAAGAGCCTTGTCGGGGATGACAGCAGGCGCCACGGCAAGACCCTTGTCGGGGCCCCGGCAAGGCCCTTGCCAAGAATACCCGTTGGGCCACCATCAGGCCCACGCCATTTGAACCTCCACTGCCGTTCGCATGCAGCTACCGACCCAACCAGCTGGGCAGGCACCTGCGTGGCAGCATGCAGATCTTCATGGTGACCCACCACTGCGCCACCTCAGCTGCCTGCCTGCCTACATGGCACCACGGGCGCCGCTGGCCAGGGTGCGTGTCGACACGAGAGGGAGCAGCGACGGACGAGACAGGTCTCTCCCCCGTTCCCATATAAAGCAAGGACACCTGGGCAAGACGCATTAAATGCGCCTTGTCATGTAATGCGAGGGATAACCTCGGATCACTATTCCCTTTCCACCTCCTGGTGCTACTGTGGTAACCCCTTTCCTATAAAAGGAGGCCCGAGGCGACCAGGAGGAGGATTTGGCTTTTTGGAGCTCCTGACGCCCCATAGCTAGCTCAAGAACACAGATATACAACCCACCAAAGCAGGAGTAGGGTTTTACACATCCCCGCAGCTCGAACCTGAATAAACGAACCGTGTGCTATCTGTTTGATCTGCTCTTCTCACGACCCCGTGCCCCGCAACCGTAGTAGGGATTCTTGTGATCCCATAGGTGTCGTTCCCACCGACATCTTTGGCGCGCCTGGTAGGGGACGCAATTGTGAGAATCGGCTCTAGGAGTTAGCCCAGCACTCCTTCATCTTTGTGACCCTTGAAGAAGAAAGGTGGCCAGAAGATGGACACTCGAGCGATCGCAAACAGAAGCTAAGTTGCACTGAACCCTTATTTGTGCTACCCTTCTTATTTGAGGTTATTCCCCCCGGAGATATTTGCTTTGTATGAGAAACCTGCACGCCAGGGGGCTCTACCACGATCGGCAACGCCCTTGCCCTGTTTCGAGTCCTCTCAACAGCTCAAGCGGCTGCGTCGAGAATGGCAGAGTAGCCTTCCGCGATCTGCAACGCCCCCAATTCTGACTCGAGTCAAGCTCGACAGTTCGATCGGCCGCGTTCAGAATGGAAAGGTGGCTCGTCCGGCAGCACGCGTACCCGGCTGGCCATGGGGATCCGTCCACAAAATGCCGCTAGGGGTTTCCGCGCCGACAAGCCTTCCCGATCGACGTAGGGCACGCATACAAAGAGGAATCGAACGGGGAAATAACATGCATGAAAATTAAGAGTACTTCAAAGTTATATTACATCACATCATAGCTGCGGTTCTAACTAAAGATAAAATTTGTCTTGGTCGGGAACCCGCAGCGGCAAAGAAGAACGGGATGCCTAATCCCGGCGCTGGCCTTCCACCCTCTTGATTTCGTCGATGCAGTCGGGGATGGGCTTGATGCACTCCTTGAGCACCGTGAGGTCAGCACCATCCGGCAAGCTCTTCATCGCGGCCGCGAAGTCAAGATCGGGATTCCAGTACGCCGTCTTGGTGAGGACCTTGGTCACGACCCTCCGGCAAAGTCACCGGCCCTCCTCGGCCAGCGTGGTCGTCCTGTTGGAGTGAAGATAGGCCAAGGCTCCGAGGACGCCCTCGAAGAATAGGGTCAACTTGGTGTTGACGGTCCCCCTGCGCTCAGGGGCGTACCTCACGTGTGGCATCCCCATGGTGGCCAACTACGAGGTGAACCTGCTGGCGACCTCCTCCAGGCGGCTGATCCATCTATTCTCGCCCGCCACATAATCCTGGTGGGAGGTGGCCTTGTTCGTCCGCAGCTGCTTCTCCTCCTCCAGGCTCCTGGTCAACGTCTCCTCCCGAGCCCTGCTCTATAACAGCATCTTCTCGAGATCCTCCAGCTTCAGCTTGAGGTCTCTGACGGAGTTTTGCGCTTCGGAGAGCTCCCCAGCCCTGTTGATGACCGCTCCTTGCGCCTCCACCAAGGCGCTGTTGAGCGTGCTCTTCTCGTTGGATAGCTTGAGGGCCTGCTCCTACAGCTCGTCCTGCGCCACCTCCAACTCCCTTACCTTGCCGGCATGGGCCAGAGCCTGGGCATCGAGTGCCTCCTTGTGCCTCTGCTCCAGCTCGCGAGTCCGCCGCACGACAAGGGCCTCAAGCTCCTCATCCTTGCCACGGAGCGCTGCAGCAAGCTTCGCCTCATGCGTGGTGAGGTCCTCTTCCTGGGAATTCAAGGTGGCTTGATGCTGGTTCCGGGCGGCCTCGGTCGCGGCAGCCAAGTTCGCCGCCTTTTCCTGGGCCTTCTCGATGTCGGCCATCTTCATGGTGAGCTGCACATCGCGCTCGGCCAATTTCTCCTGGAAGGCCCTCTGCTCCTCGCGAGCCTGGTGGAACCAGGTCTGCATCTCGGCAACGCGCACCTTGAAGTCCATCTCCGCGTTGTCCATCGTTGCCATCCTGGACTTGACCTTGTCCAGGTGAGCACGGTAGAGCACTTGGAGCTTCCGGAGATTGGCCCCCATGGCACGGAAAAGCTTCTCTTCTGGAGAACCGTCGCCACCAACGCCCGGCTCATCAACCACCTCAAGTCCGGTGGCAGCAAGCACCTCGCCGTCGAAAACTTCCCCTTCGGCGGGCGCCGGGCTTGACGCCCTTGGGAGGTGGACGAAGAGATCGTCGCCCACCTTCAAATACCTGCCGGGGCCCGAGGTTGAGGAGGAGGGAGGCTGGTCACCCACCACCTCTTCCTCGGCGGAGGCCTTGCCGGCCTCACCGGTAGGTCCACCGCTGGCGCCCTCGGTAGAAGCCTCGCCGGTCGCCTTGGCGGCCCCCGCCGTGGTGTCCTCGGCAGCATCCTTGGCGGCCTCCTCAGCAATGTTCCCAGCAACGGTATCCACGTCCTCCATACCCGTTGAAGGAGGGCCTGGGCAGCAACGGGAGCAATGAAGCCAGGAAAAGAATAAGGGAAAACAGAGACGAAGGACAGGCGACTCACTAGTGCCAGGCTGTGAAGCAGAAGTCCCCTCTCCGCCAGCATTTGGCGCCGTGGTAGAGCCACCAGCGCCCAAGTTCTCCTCTTCCTCCATAGGTGTGGGCTCCTGTAACGCCCCGAGACCAATGTGCCAGGTATCCAGTTATTTGATGTTGTTGCGTTGTCATTGCTTGCGTGTCATGCATTGCATATCATGTCATCATGTGCATTTCATTTGCATACGTGTTCGTCTCATGCATCCGAGCAATTTCCCCGTTGTCTGTTTTGCATTCCGGCGCTCCGTTCTCCTCCGGTGGTCACTTCTACCTTTATTTCGTGTGTGGGGATTAAACATTTCCAGATTGGACCGAGACTTGCCAAGCGGCCTTGGTTTACAACCGGTAGACCGCCTGTCAAGTTTCGTACCATTTGGACATCGTTTGATGCTCCAACGGTTAACCGAGGGACCGAAAAGGCCTCATGTGTGTTGCAGCCCAACACCCCTCCAAAGTGTCCCAAAACCCACCTAAACCTGTCCCATCATCTCGGTCGTTCGATCATGATCGCGTGGCCGAAAACCGCACCTCATTTGGACTCTCCTAGCTCCTTCTACCTCTATAAATAGACCGCTCCCCGAAAATCCCGGGTCTTCTTCCCCGAAACCCTAAAAATCCCCTCGCGCCGCCACCGGACAATGTCCGCCCTAGCCGGACAGACCCGCCGCCGCGCCCAACCACTCCGCGTCCGCCACGTCGCCTCCACCGCTGCGGCCCGCCCGGCCCACGGCCGGCCCGCCTTGGGCCCGACCGCGCCCCGCGCTGCCACCCACGCCGTGCCGCCCGACTCCTTTCTCTGCCGCCGCGCGCCTGCGTCACTCCGGTCGCCGCCCTGCGCCGTCGACCTCGCCGATCCGTCGCGCCCCGCCTCCTCCGACCTCGTTCGACGCCGCCCCTCGCCGGCCCGCTGCTCCTCCGGCCCCGCCGCGCCTGGATCCGGCGGGATCCGGCCGGCTCCGCCTCCTCCGACCTCCCCAGCGCCGCCACGCGCCCTCCTCCGGTGAAGCTCCGGCGAGTGCCTCGGTTTCCGTGCCAAACCCTAGATCTGTTTTCAGAGGGTATATTTTTCCTAAGTCCCCGAAATTCCCAGATTCAAATGCTCATGTTCATCGCATCGTAACTTTGCATCTGTAGCTCCGTTTTGGGCATATAGCATATCAAAATGTTCATCTCAGAGATCACATCATTTCATCTCATTGCATCATTTTCATTTGAGTTCATCTTGATGCCCGAAATACTGTTAGAAGAGTGCTACTTGAGATAATTGTCAGATCTGCTGCTCCATTTAGATATTTGTCATTTTTGCCATGATTATTGTGTGCATGATATGCCCATGAGCTCTACATATGTTTTGTTAAGGGTTTTGCCATATTTCAAGAGGTGCAACCCATGTATTTTTGTGATGTGTGTGGTGACTAGCACAAGCTTGCAAAGTGGTGCACTTGGTAATGCTGATTTCAGGGACTTAGCATTTCCACTAAGTCCTTGGTCTGTTTATCTCATTATGCCATATGTTCATGTTGTTTCCTAGTGATCCGTGCCTCTTTTGAGGATGATCAGTAAGGATGTTTTGTTAATCTTGTAGTGCTCTACCCATCCATGTCTTTGTTTGCAATTATGGAGCACCCTAGCTTGAGTCAATCGAGCTCTAGTTTTGTCATTTCGTGAATCTGGGCAGATTGTCTACTTGTTAGCGATTTTGCCGATGATGTTGTAGTTGATCCGTGCATGCTATGGTATTGTTCTTGCCATGTCTAGCTTGTATTTTGTGTATTCTTGTTGGGAGTTTGCTTAGATTGTCATGCCTTGCTCTGTAGTGAGTGCATCGAGCTCGTAAACATGCCTACTTGATATCTGTTTCAGCATGCTTCAGTTTTCACTAAGTCTGTGATCTGATTATGTTTTTGCCATGTTCACATGCTTGCAATTGTATTTTCTGATCCCTTTTGGCTCACGGTCACTAAGGGACTTTTGTTAAGATCTTTGAGTAGTTCCATGCCATGCTTTACTTTGCCATGTTCAGGTCCTGTAGTATATAGTTTTCATGCTCCGAAGTGTGCTACCTGATCTGCAATTCCAGGCTTGTGTTAATTTCACCAAGTCTGAGATCTGTTTACCGTTTGCTTTTTTGCCATGCTTGTTTGAGCCTGTTAATGGATGAATTGGCCGTAGCTCAGTGTTCATCTTTTGTTAAGCATCATGAATGGATCCCTGCCATGTATTTTGTTGCCATGCTTGAGCGCTGTAGCATGTTCATCTTGTTGCATTTAGATGGCTACTTGCTGTATATCGCAGACCCGTGCCATATTTGAATTGCTCGCCATTTCCAAACCGTAACTCCGATTCCGGTGATCTTTATATCATTTTCAAGCGATTTCATCTCACCTTTCCAGTGGCACACTTGGATTTCCAAGTTGAGGCCAGGTTCATTCATTCCTTGTCAAATCATGCATATGCATCGCATACCGTATCTCGCATATCATACCATGTTCATGTGTTGGTTGTTTACTATGTTGTGTGCTTCTTTCCGATGTTTGCTTCTTCGGGTTGGTTCCGGTAACGTTGCGTGTGTGAAGATCCGTTGGCTACGTCCGTTTGTCTTCTTCATGGACTCGTTCTTCTTCCTTGCGGGATTTTAGGCAAGATGACCATACCCTCGAATGACTTCTATCTTTGCCTGCTAGTTGCTCGCTCTTTTGCTATGCCTATGCCGCAATACCTACCACTTGCTTATCATGCCTCCCATATTGTTAAACCAAGCCTCTATCCCACCTTGTCCTAGCAAACCGTTGATTGGCTATGTTACCGCTTTGCTCAGCCCCTCTTATAGCGTTGTTAGTTGCAGGTGAAGATTGAAGTTTGTTCCTCGTTGGAACATGGAGATGTTGTTCCTTGTTGGAACATGTTTACTTGTTGGGATATCACAATATGTCTTATTTAATTAATGCATCTATATACTTGGTAAAGGGTGGAAGGCTCGGCCTTATGCCTGGTGTTTTGTTCCACTCTTGCCGCCCTAGTTTCCGTCATATCGGTGTTATGTTCCCGGATTTTTGCGTTCCTCACACGGTTGGGTTATAATGGGAACCCCTTGATAGTTCGCTTTGAATAAAACTCCTCCAGCAAGGCCCAACCTTGGTTTTACCATTTGCCACCTAGCATTTTCCCTTGGGAGTCACGCATCCCGAGGGTCATCTTTATTTTAACCCCCCCGGGCCAGTGCTTGTCTGAGTGTTGGTCCGAACTAGAGTCCTTTGTAGAGCCACCTCGGGGAAACTTGAGGGCTGGTTTTAGTTGTACGGAGCGCTCATCCGGTGTTGCCCTGAGAACGAGATATGTGCAGCTCCTATCAGGATGTCGGCGCATCGGGCGGTCTTGCTGGACTTGTTTTACCATTGTCGAGGATGTCTTGAAGAACCGGGATACCGAGTCTGATTGGAATGTCTCGGGAGGAGGTCTATTCCTTCGTTGACCGTGAGAGCTTGTCATGGGCAAAGTTGGGACACCCCTGCAGGGATTTGAACTTTCGAAAGCCGTGCCCGCGGTTATGGGCAGATGGGAATTTGTTAATGTCCGGTTGTAGAAAACCTGAAGTTGACCTTAATTAAAATGCATCAACCGCGTGTGTAACCGTGATGGTCTCTTCTCGGCGGAGTCCGGGAAGTGAACACGGTGTTGGAGTTATGCTTGACGTAGGTTGTTTTAGGATCACTTCTTGATCATACTTTTATCGACCGTGCTTTGCCTTCTCTTCTCGCTCTCATTTGCGTATGTTAGCCACCATATATGCTAGTCGCTTGCTGCAGCTCCACCTCATACCTTTTACCTTACCCATAAGCTTAAATAGTCTTGATCGCGAGGGTGCGAGATTGCTGAGTCCCCGTGGCTCACAGATACTTCCAAAACCAGCTTGCAGGTGCCGATGAGTCCGTGCAGATGACGCAACCAAGCTCAGGAGGAGCTCGATGAAGATCTTGTCCTTTGTGTTGTTCCGTTCTAGTTGATCAGTAGTGGAGCCCAGTTGGGGTCGATCGGGGACCTTGTCGCATTTGGGGTTCTTCTTTTATTTTGGTTCCGTAGTCGGACCTTGATTGTATTTGGATGATGTAATGCTTTATTCATGTATTGTGTGAAGTGGCGATTGTAAGCCAACTATGTATCTTTTTCCCTTATGTATTACATGGGTTGTGTGAAGATTACCTCACTTGCGACATTGCTTTCAATGCGGTTATGCCTCTAAGTCGTGCTTCGACACGTGGGAGATATAGCCGCATCGAGGGCGTTACAAGTTGGTAATCAGAGCCTTCCCCGACCTTAGGAGCCCCATTGCTTGATCGTTTTTAGCGGCCGAGTTGTGTCTATAAAAATGTTTTCAGTCATTTAGGAAATATATATCGGATAGTTTAGGAATTCTTTTTACTCCCCAGTCTCCTCATCGCTGTGGTAAGGCATCCTGACGTAGAATTTTGACTCTTCTCTTCTCAAATTTCACTAAAAAAAATTTAGGATCACGCGGGTATCTTGGAATCGTTCCGATGGTTTTATGACGAGAACATTGTCTTGGTGCCTCCTGTCAGGGGTTTTGTGGAAGTGTCCCGGGGAGTTGAGCTCTGAGGTGTTGTCGTCATAATTTTATCGTTGCAGTTCCGGAATACCTGAGTTTAGTACGCCGACATCGAAAATCTCTTTTATGCAGTTCGTTGGTGAGATAACCTCGACGCCACCCAGTACTGGGGCGGGAGTTCGGGAGTATCGCCATAACTTGTATAACAGATGCTTTTTGAAGGTTGAGGTAGACCATTTCCGAAGGTTTCTTGGTTATGTGTTGAAAGATGGATACAGCTGGATGTAGGATTTGCTAGTTTGGGTGAGATATTATGCTTCCCCTGTATCCCCAACAACTGATTGCATAACCGAAAAGATTCAGGAGTTTCATAGGTGGGAATTCAAGTAGCTCTTAGGATATCTTCCCGACAGATGTATGATATGAAATTGGGGTTCGACGTCTAGTGGTCCGCCTATTCACGGTTGGTTTTATAGTGGTCTCGTTGTGTCTTAAAGAGTCCTTCGCTATGTCGACTCGGGGACGCTTCGTATGTCATGTGCACTGCCTTGTACATGATGGTGCTGTACGATCGAGACCATGTAGGCCCCACCATGAAAACTTCGGACGAAATCTCTATCATATGTTTGTTCCGTCTTATTCTGCAAGCCAATCCTTGTTTTGTTTTGAGTTGTGGTATTCGAGTTGCTTCAATGTCAAGTGTTTGATTCCATACCTTTCCTAAACGGTGTTCTCATATTCCTATGTGGATACTAATACTTCATGATAATCGATAGTGTCATGTCAATCCTTTTTAACCGGTGTATCTCTCTTCAAGTGGATCTGATCATTTCAATATCAGCAAGATCAAGTATCAGTTCTTCTCAACGGTGTTGTCTTCATCCGTTCCAAGTTGACTTTGTTTTTCCCACCCACCAACCCTTTTTCTTTAAGGACTCAGATTTCTTAATCAAGTATCATCTTATTGATATGAAGACTCCCCATTATTTTCCGTCAATGTTCTTACCCGGTGATTTTCATGAAGATCCTAATGGAGCTTCAAGTTCATCATTCTCCATTCTTTCCTTCTACGGTGGAGTTAATTCAAGCTTTCGGTCTTGATCATATTCTTTCCGTATGCGAGATGCCTTCTCATGCCGGTGCACCTCACATTTAGTCATTTCTTGCTATTCATTTGTTCCGGAGTGCTGATAATATCTAAGAGGATTTGTGTCTCCATTATCATTCCGTCCAAGATATTTTGAGGTTGTTATCTCTTTCAAGCCATTTTATTTAACCGGTGCAATCTCTCTTTTAAATCGTTCAACGGTGTTTCTTTTGAGTGGGCCCTAACCCACAGGTCTTTTCCCAGGATCTTACCTGACTCTTCTAATTTTTTGCCAGAGTTACTCACAAATTCTTTTCGAAGTTTGACGTAAGAATGATTCATCATCAGTCATATGTATTTCGCCAAGTTCTTTCAAATTCTTTTCATTGTTGGATCGACCTTTTCCAATTTTAATTTCGGAGTGCCTCTACAATTCTTGGTGTTGTTTCTCGTCGTCATTCTCTGTATTGAAGACCGAAGAAGAGTTTTTCTTTCATATCCTATCTGTTCTCTCAGAGATTCGTGGTTCTAGTTCGAGGCCATCCTCTCATAATTGTTTTGATTGTGAGAATTTTTTTTCACTCATCCGGGGCTATTCAAGATTCTTTTCAGTTTGATTCTCCGGAGGCCATCTTCTCAGAATTATTCATTCTCAGCTTTCAGCTCTTTTTCTCTAAAATCTTACCGGTGTTTCATTCAAGTGATCTCTAATCAGTTCGTGATCCCTTCGTTCTCATGTATCTAGATTCTATCAAGCATCTTCGTTCATTTTTTTTAATTCTTCCTGGTGTTTCTTTATCTTCTCTTAATTCATTTTCAATTCTTACGGTGGTTTGTTCAAGATTCCTCTTCTTACATTATCATACTTATGTTCTTTCAAATCCTACCGGCGGTTCATCGAAGGCCTCTTCAAGTTTGCGCATTATCTATCTTAATCCTTTCTATGAGAATAAGTAGTATGCCAAATCCGTTGATTGTCATCAATTTAATTGGTGAAGGATAAGCATAATGTAATTCTTATTATTGTTCCATCCAAGTGATTTAATTCCTTAATTCGGAGATTCAGCTAAATCGTCGCAAGGCTTCGCTTGTGTTCTCAACTTCTTTTCGTTTGATCATCCTTTTGTTTACCGGAGTGCTACATGATGGTTCTTCTAAGATTTATTTACTTCTCAAAGTGTTCATCGACATTCTTTTCTAAGCAGCTCAAGCTTTCTTCATATTGTAATTCAGAGTGCAATTCTTTCTTTCGTATCATTGGAGGTGGTATTATGTCATTCTTGATAATTTGAATTCATGTTTCATGATTCACATGTTGTTAGGAATGAGGTATTTTAAATCCATCAATCTCTTCGTTGGAATTATCTTGGGTTATATTTCACCTAAAGCCTTCCCTGAGGATTGTTGCTATTTATGGTGCTCATAAATGACCCAAGTCCTTCATCTATCCTCCCGGTGAAATAGTTTCTCGTCTCCTTGTTCTTACCAATCCAATTCTTTTTCCCATGAGTGGCAGGTTATCACCTCATAATTTGAGATGTATTCCATCAAACCATATCAAGCTTATTCCTTTCGTTGTTGGTTTTCCAACAACTCCGTTCTAGCTTTTGTTGTAAGCATGCTCCCTCAAGACCATGTTTCCCTTCGTTCACTTCATTCCATTCTTACTTTTGTTCCGGAGGCATTGTGCTGATCATCTTTTCAACCCATCTTCTCGTTTTATCAAAGATCATGTTCTTTTCATGCCTATACATTTAACCGAGAGTTGTGCCCTCTGATCAGTTCTGCTCATCTTATCAAGTCTTGTATCACTTTTCAATCGGGGCGCTGCCCGAAGTTGTTCTCCCTTGTTCCTCTTTTCTAACGGAGTGTTTTCAACTTCGTTCATCTCTGTTGCATTCTTTTCTTGAAATGGCTTAACCTTTCCAAGGTTCTTGGGTTTTCACTCATTTGTCAGAGAAGAAACACAGTTTCACCTCACCTCTTCCTCTTCCTTTCCCCTCCGGTGCCATTCTAGATCTCGGGACGAGATCCTCTCGTAGTGGTGGAGTGTTGTAACGCCCCGAGACCGATGTGCCAGGTGTCGTCTAGTTATTCGCTGTTGTTGCATTGTCATTGCTTGCATGTCATGCATTGCATATCATGTCATCATGTGCATTTCATCTGCATACGTGTTCGTCTCATGCATCCAAGCATTTTCCCCGTTGTCCGTTTTGCATTCCGGCGCTCCGTTCTCCTCCGGTGGTCACTTCAACCTTTCTTTCGTGTGTGGGGATTAAACATTTCTGGATTGGACCGAGACTTGCCAAGCGGCCTTGGTTTACTACCCATAGACCGCCTGTCAAGTTTGATACCATTTGGACTTCGTTTGATGCTCCAACGGTTAACCGAGGGACCGAAAAGGCCTCGTGTGTGTTGCAGCACAACACCCCTCCAAAGTGTCCCAAAACCCACCTAAACCTGTTCCATCATCTCGGTCGTTCGATCACGATCGCGTGGCCAAAAACCGCACCTCATTTGGACTCTCCTAGCTCCTTCTACCTCTATAAATAGACCTCTCCCCGAAAATCCCGGGTCTTCTTCCCCGAAACCCTAAAAATCCCCTCGCGCCGCCACCGGACAATGTCCGCCCTAGCCGGACAGACCCGCCGCCGCGCCCAACCACTCCGCGTCTGCCACGTCGCCTCCACCGCCGCGGCCCGCCCGGCCCACGGCCGGCCCGCCCCGGGCCGACCGCGCCCCGCGCTGCCACCCACGCCGCGCCGCCTGACTCCTTTCTCCGCCGCCGCGCGCCTGCGTCACTCCGGTCGCCGCCCTGCGCCGCCGACCTCGCCGATCCGTCGCGCGCCGCCTCCTCCGACCTCGTTCGACGCCGCCCCTCGCCGGCCGGATCCGCCTCCTCCGACATCCCCGGCGCCGCCCCGCGCCCTCCTCCGGTGAAGCTCCGGCGAGTGCCTTGGTTTTCGTGCCAAACCCTAGATCTGTTTTCAGAGGGTATATTTTTCCTAAGTCCCCGAAATTCCCAGATTCAAATGCTCATGTTCATCGCATCGTAACTTTGCATCCGTAGCTCCGTTTTGGGCATATAGCATATCAAAATGTTCATCTCAGAGAGCACATCATTTCATCTCAGTGCATCATTTTCATTTGAGTTCATCTTGATGCCCGAAATACTGTTAGAAGAGTGCTACTTGAGATAATTGTCAGATCTGCTGCTCCATTTAGATATTTGTCATTTTTGCCATGATTATTGTGTGCATGATATGCCCATGAGCTCTACATATGTTTTGTTAAGGGTTTTGCCATCTTTCCAAAGGTGCAACCCATGTATTTTTGTGATGTGTGTGGTGACTAGCACAAGCTTGCAAAGTGGTGCACTTGGTAATGCTGATTTCAGGGACTTAGCATTTCCACTAAGTCCTTGGTCTGTTTATCTCATTATGCCATATGTTCATGTTGTTTCCTAGTGATCCGTGCCTCTTTTGAGGATGATCAGTAAGGATGTTTTGTTAATCTTGTAGTGCTCTACCCATCCATGTCCTTGTTTGCAATTATGGAGCACCCTAGCTTGAGTCAATCAAGCTCTACTTTTGTCATTTCGTGAATCTGGGCAGATTGTCTACTTGTTAGCGATTTTGCCGATGATGTTGTAGTTGATCCGTGCATGCTATGGTATTGTTCTTGCCATGTCTAGCTTGTATTTTGTGTATTCTTGTTGGGAGTTTGCTTAGATTGTCATGCCTTGCTCTGTAGTGAGTGCATCGAGCTCGTAAACATGCCTACTTGATATCTGTTTCAGCATGCTTCAGTTTTCACTAAGTCTGTGATCTGATTATGTTTTTGCCATGTTCACATGCTTGCAATTGTATTTTCTGATCCCTTTAGGCTCACGGTCACTAAGGGACTTTTGTTAAGATTTTTGAGTAGTTCCATGCCATGCTTTACTTTGCCATGTTTAGGTCCTGTAGCATATAGTTTTCATGCTCCGAAGTGTGCTACCTGATCTGAAATTCCAGGCTTGTGTTAATTTCACTAAGTCTGAGATCTGTTTACCGTTTGCTTTTTTTGCCATGCTTGTTTGAACCTGTTAATGGATGAATTGGCCGTAGCTCAGTGTTCATCTTTTCTTAAGCATCATGAATGGATCCCTGCCATGTATTTTGTTGCCATGCTTGAGCGCTGTAGCATGTTCATCTTGTTGCATTTAGATGGCTACTTGCTGTATATCGCAGACCGGTGCCATATTTGAATTGCTCGCCATTTCCAAACCGTAACTCTGATTCCGGTGATCTTTATATCGTTTTCAAGCAATTTCATCTCACCTTTCCAGTGGCACACCTGTATTTCCAAGTTGAGGCCAGGTTCATTCATTCCTTGTCAAATCATGCATATGCATTGCATACCGTATCTCGCATATCATGCCATGTTCATGTGTTGGTTGTTTACTATGTTCTGTGCTTCTTTCCGATGTTTGCTTCTTCGGGTTGGTTCCGGTAACGTTGCGTGTGTGAGGATACGTTGGCTACGTTTGTTTGTCTTCTTCATGGACTCGTTCTTCTTCTTTGCGGGATTTCAAGCAAGATGACCATACCCTCGAAATGACTTCTATCTTTGCTTGCTAGTTGCTCGCTCTTTTGCTATGCCTATGCTGCGATACCTACCACTTGCTTATCATGCCTCCCATATTGTTAAACCAAGCCTCTAACCCACCTTGTCCTAGCAAACCGTTGATTGACTATGTTACCGCTTTGCTCAGCCCCTCTTATAGCGTTGTTAGTTGCAGGTGAAGATTGAAGTTTGTTCCTTGTTGGAACATGGAGATGTTGTTCCTTGTTGGAACATGTTTACTTGTTGGGATATCACAGTATGTCTTATTTAATTAATGCATCTATATACTTGGTAAAGGGTGGAAGGCTCGGCCTTATGCCTGGTGTTTTGTTCCACTCTTGCCACCCTAGTTTCCGTCATATCGGTGTTATGTTCCCGGATTTTTGCGTTCCTCACGCGGTTGGGTTATAATGGGAACCCCTTGACAGTTCGCTTTGAATAAAACTCCTCCAGCAAGGCCCAACCTTGGTTTTACCATTTGCCACCTAGCCTTTTTCCCTTGGGAGTCGCGCATCCCGAGGGTCATCTTTATTTTAACCCCCCGGGGCCAGTGCTTGTCTAAGTGTTGGTCCGAACTAGAGTCCTTTGCAGCGCCACCTCGGGGAAACTTGAGGGCTGGTTTTAGTTGTACGGAGCGCTCATCCGGTGTTTCCCTGAGAACGAGATATGTGCAGCTCCTATCAGGATGTCGGCGCATCGGGCGGTCTTGCTGGACTTGTTTTACCATTGTCGAGGATGTCTTGAAGAACCGGGATACCGATTCTGATCGGAATGTCTTGGGAGGAGGTCTATTCCTTCGTTGACCGTGAGAGCTTGTCATGGGCTAAGTTGGGACACCCCTGCAGGGATTTGAACTTTCGAAAGCCGTGCCCGCGGTTATGGGCAGATGGGAATTTGTTAATGTTCGGTTGTAGAAAACCTGAAGTTGACCTTAATTAAAATGCATCAACCGCGTGCGTAACCGTGATGGTCTCTTCTCGGCGGGGTCCGGGAAGTGAACACGGTGTTGGAGTTATGCTTGACGTAGGTTGTTTTAGGATCACTTCTTGATCATACTTTTATCGACCGTGCTTTGCCTTCTCTTCTCGCTCTCATTTGCGTATGTTAGCCACCATCTATGCTAGTCGCTTGCTGCAGATCCACCTCATACCTTTTACCTTACCTATAAGCTTAAATAGTCTTGATCGTGAGGGTGCAAGATTGCTGAGTCCGCGTGGCTCACAGATACTTCCAAAACCAGCTTGCAGGTGCCGATGAGTCCGTGCAGGTGACGCAACCAAGCTCAAGGAGGAGCTCGATGAAGATCTTGTCCTTTGTGTTGTTCCGTTCTAGTCGATCAGTAGCGGAGCCCAGTTGGGGTCGATCGGGGACCTTTGTCGCATTTGGGGTTCTTCTTTTATTTTGGTTCCGTAGTCGGACCTTGATTGTATCTGGATGATGTAATGCTTTATTCATGTATTGTGTGAAGTGGCGATTGTAAGCCAACTATGTATCTTTTTCCCTTATGTATTACATGGGTTGTGTGAAGATTACCTCTCTTGCGACATTGCTTTCAATGGGGTTATGCCTCTAGGTCGTGCTTCGACACGTGGGAGATATAGCCGCATCAAGGGCGTTACAGCTCCGTGCCTGATGCCCTTGCCGGGGACGCCCCTCGCGGCGGCGTAGTCGATGGGGGTGGTGTGTTAGGAGTAGCCCTCTGTGGCTCCTCCTGCTGCCGCTCCCCTCCTGCAAACCCGGCAAGGTCAGCATCGAGCACCTACCACGTGTCGAGTAAGAAGAGGGTGACGAACTTACGCTGGGGGCTGCGCCGGGGGCTGCTATCCGGGCTGCTCAGCACCACCAGTGGTGTCTTTGAAGCCCCAGCTGGGGGCTGGCTGCTCGCCGAGGTCCTCGCCCTCTTTACCCTCTAGGCCAACATCTCTGTCTCCCTACGGAAGCAAAAATGGATCAGGACAAGCAACCCAATTCAAGGAAATGGAAATGACAGTAAGGAACGGAGAACTTACTCGTCATCCGTCTCCTCCTCTTCCACCAGTTTCCTTTTCCTCTCCGGGCCGAGAGGCCTGAGATCAAAAGGGAGCTCCGCATCATCATCCGAGTCGACGCTTGCTGGAGGAGGCGAAGGAGGCAGCGGGGTTTGTGCGCGCCCGGATGAGGAAGGGGCTGTTGTCTTGTTCTTCTCAGCGGCCTTCGTCAGCCTCTTGGTTGCCGTGGCCCTCGTGTGGCGCCCAGACCCCTCCAGGGTCAATTGAGGTCGCGCAGCCCTGCCGGGCCGGACCGGCTCACCGGAGCCAGCCCGCCGCGGGACTCGCCCTCTTCCCCTAGTAGGCGTCGAGCCCGCCGCCGCGTCCTCCTCCTCCCCCGATGACTCGTCGGCCGCGTCTTCGACGAGTGGAGATCCAGTGTTGGCGCTGCTGACCTCCCCGGAGGCCGCCGCCCACCGGGAGAGCTCCTCTTCCTCCGCCGCCGTTGCGGCCATGTCCTCCACTCCCTCGGCGCTGCCGGCCTCCATGGCAAGCTGTGCCTCCCTCTCCCTAGTGGCGATGTAGTCCAGCTCTGCCTGGGTGGTGTCCATGATAAGCCACCGCTCGACATTGGCATTGACGTACACCTCGATCAGGGTGTCGAAGAATTGCTGCACATCCTCGACCTTCAGCTCCTTCCAGCTCGGGACAGGGCCGTGCACATTACAGTCCGGCATCATGGCGATGATCTCGGACCGACGCGAACTGTTGCACAACGGGACCACCCCTGCTGGCAGCTTGAAAAATGGCCCCTTGAGGGCCTTGCCAACCTTTGCGGCAGCCCTCCCGGCCTTGCTGGTCCGCTCGACCTCGCCATCACGACACACATCAAGATGGAAAAGCCGCTGGCAGAAGTGGGCATGCGCTAGCACTGTGAAGTTGTGATCGAGGCCGGGGCGGAGTCGCATAATGTCAGCCGGGTTCGTAAAGAGCCAAGCTGGCATCCCCTTGCTATGCAACGGGGCGATCCGGTGGCGAATGAAGTCCGCCCCGATCATCTCAAGGGTGATTCCGGCCTGGGTGAGCCGGAGAATCCTGGTGGTGGCGACGGTGAGCCTCCCATCGGCGACGTCGACATCTCTCCAATCGCCGCCGCGGACCGGAGGCACTCGGCGGACCTTGCGGAATTCCGACGGGTTTTCATCCTCAATCCAGCACCACCGGCCACGCCATTCCTCCCACCTCTCCTTCACGGCACCGTCCAGGTACGCCCCCTTGGATCTTGGGATCCAGGTGACGCAACCGGAGACGGCTCCTCCCGGGTGGATTCGAGGGAAGAAGTAATGGCGGAAGAACACTGTGTTGGGCTGCACCCCGACAAAGCCTTCGCAAAGGTGCGCGAAGAAAGCCATGCACGCCACCGCATTCGGAGTAAAATCCAAGAGGCGAAAGCCGAAGGTGCGCATAACGTCGCAGAAGAAATCAGAGAAAGGAGGGCATAACCCGCAAGAAAAGTAATCAATGAAGAAGGGGTACCGATTTGAGGAAGGATCAGCGCAAGCAGCAGGAATGATGCGCGTCGCCGGGTGTCTCGAATCCTCTCCCCCCATCTTCACTCCCCATAGGGGCTTGAAGGAGGCCCGAAGCTCTTGAGCGTCAACCGTCGAGTGGAAGAAGAAGGTGGACTTCCTTCGGTCCCCTGACAGTGCGCTCTCCGGCGGCTCCACCGTCCCGGCGCCCTTAGCCACCCCCTTGCCCTTGGCGATTTTGGGAGCCATGGCAACCAAGAAGTTCAGAGGGCTAAGGAAGGGGGATGGCGAAGCGACGGCGGTGGGCGACAGCAACGCTTAGGAAGGAAGGAAGGAAGGGAACGACGGCTCTGAGATCGGAAAAGGCACGAGGGAAGAGGAAAAAGTGAGCAGCGCACCCACGGTTATTCCTTCTTATGGGGGAAAAACACGGGCCGCCTCCTTTCACATTAACTGTGATGTGACGCATGCCCGCGGGAAGCAACCCCACGCATGCCGCCCACGTCACACACGCCTCCCCACGCTGCACCACGCGCAGGAAGCATGGGAAGCACATCGCACGAAGAGACTTACCCCGGTAAAAGCCGCCCCGCCGGCAAGGGAGGTGAGCCAAGGTAAGGCCGAAGCTCAGGAGAAGCAGAACGACGCCAAGACCAAGACCACAAAGAGCAAAGGGGACGAAACGGACCCCCCGGCAAGATCCTTGCCGGGAGGCGGTTTTAGCAAACCCGGCAAGGCCCTTGCCATGGCAGCTCGCCCCACACCTACGGAGTGAGTCACCCTTGAGTCCACTGCCCCCATGGGGGCAGTGGATTCGGGAGACATCCCCGTGGTGGCATGCAGATCTTTGTGAAGACATTCAAGATTAGATACACCCTTTAGAAGATGATGATCCTTGGCGGGATCCCAGCCAAGGAGGACCACAAGGCCCCCGGCAAGAGCCTTGCCGGGGATGACAGCAGGCGCCACGGCAAGACCCTTGCCGGGGCCCCGGCAAGGCCCTTGCCAAGAACACCTGTTGGGCCACCATCAGGCCCACGCCAGTCGAACCTCCACTGCCGTTCGCATGCAGTTGCCGACCCAACCAGCTGGGCAGGCACCTGCGTGGTGGCATGCAGATCTTCGTGGAGACCCACTGCTGCGCCACCTCAGCTGCCTGCCTGCCTACATGGCACCGCGGGCGCCGCTGGCCAGGGCGCGTGTCGACACGAGAGGGAGCGGCGACGGACGAGACAGGTCTCTCCCCCGTCCCCGATAAAGCAAGGACACATGGGCAAGACGCATTAAATGCGCCTTGTCATGTAATGCATGGGATAACCTCGCATCACTGTTCCCTTTCCACCTCCTGGTGCTACTGTGGCAACCCCTTTCCTATAAAGGAGGCCCGAGGCGACCAGGAGGAGGACTCGGCTTTTAGGAGAATCTCACGTCCCATAGCTAGCTCAAGAACACAGATATACAATCCACCAAAGAAGGAGTAGGGTTTTACGCATCCCCGCGGCCCGAACCTGGATAAACGAACCGTGTGCTATCTGTTTGATCTGCTCTTCTCATGACCCCGTGCCCCACAACCGTAGTAGGGATTCTTGTGATCCCATAGGTGTCGTTCCCACTGACATAGCTTGGTTTTCACGATGTCATTGTTCTTGAGAGTTGTTGTTCTGTAGAGGGTTGTGGTTTGCTTGACGATCTTGGTGCACAGCACGTCGAAGACTTAGACAAGATCATGTTTGTCATGGACATCATGTTCACATGTATGTAGCAGAATCAGCTCATGTTTTGGAGCTTTCTACCATAGTCCATTTCCCGAGAATCTCGCAACGCTATCTCGTCGGTTTGTGTTGCAAAATTTCTTTCCAGACATGCTGTCTGAACTATCCTGTTACCAACCAGATCTGAATCTCGGGCAGATGTGATGGTTGGAACGTTTCGCAAGAGCTATAATATTGGTCTCTTTGTAACCGGTAGAGTGGATGTCGTGGCCAACACACCCAGCCGAAAGACCCATTATTGTAGTATCTTGATTGAGAAATTTAGCCACCTTTCCATAAGGATTTCGTATGATTTACTTCCATAGTTATTCCTTATAGATTCTTGCGCTCCCGAAGTCTGACCTTCTACCTGATGTTCTAGATACCAAGCAATATCAATAAATGGGTTACGCTAGCACATCAAGGAGAACATTAGAAGCAGAGTGCTAAATGTCTCTCAGTCGATCATCCAGATTTTGATCCCTTGGCCTTGCTAAGGTGAAATCTGAGAAAGTGTTATCTTTCTTTGCATCTGCATCTTCCACCATTATTCATCATGGTAGCATGTTGTGTTGCCAGGATCCTTGACACGGATATTGGTAAAATCTTGATGAATACGGAAATGCTCAAGTTCTTGAGAGCATGCGCAAGCACTAGGATTTATCGTCGGCATTAATTGGGATCCGCTCTCAGTTACTTCGATTATGCCATAACCTTTCAAACAGTGGAATCTCTGTACTGTTGGGTTTCTCCCCAGTTACTAGAATCATTCCCAGCATTTGCATTTTGTTCCCAGCTTGCACCGCCATTGTGTCATCCTACTACGAACTACCCTTCTCAGTAATTACTGATCAGGATCATCTTCAAAGTGGTCCTACCACGGTTTCCATCCATTTCCGATGATAAGAAAAAACCATCCATTGCGTTGTCTTCAACAAGGTAGTCCACATCATCCATCCTAGTTTGAGTATGCCATTCTTGCGAACTCCCTCGATTGTGATTTTCCTTAGGCTGGTATAAAGAGTTTCAATGATCTAGATATCAAAAGTAATTCCTTTTGCCACTTAAGGGAATAATCCTATGAGTCACCTCCTCTAAGGTGCCCCGTTATGGGATCATCGTAATTGTTTCCTTGCTACTTTGAAACCCTCGTAAAATTGTTTCTTTCGTCCCTCCTGATGCATGTTTGGCCTCTCAACTCTAGAGATGTTTCTACGTCTCACTCCATGAGTTGATCTTGAGTTGCTCGATCTTTGAGAAGATCGATTTCTGTAGAGCTTCTTTTTGTTAACATCATGCTGGACAAAGATCTTGAAGGCAAGGACATCAAGATCAATATGATGCAATGTATCAACAGCTACTAGAAGGGAAAATCGATCATGAGGATTGTGATAGTTTTGTGACCACCTTTTTCCTTACCTCACGTCTTGAATCTCGGGACGAGATTCTTGTTTAGTGGGGGTGAGTTGTCACATCCCTAGCTAGTCACTGCTTGTCCTTGCATCAATCATCTTGCATCATGTTTAAATTTATGAAAGTTGAATTGGGAAAGTGGAAAGCCTCAAAAATCATTTCTAGAAATGATCAACATTAAAAATTGCTTCAAATAAACCCAAGAAAATGTTCTTGTTAATTTCTGAAAATATTGGCAAGAGGTAAAATTCAAACCAATATTTTTGGAATCTCAGAAATACTTATTTTGGGACTTTGAATTAAATCAGTAAATATTTGGATTGGATTTATATTTACTATATATTAAGTATAAGTCCAGAAATTCTGAATTTCCACGTGTGACTTTGGTTTTGTCCATTTGATCCACATGCAAACTTTCAGAAGCTTATAAATTGATTTGGTATTTAAATCAAATCAAAAAACAATAGAAAATTAGAAAACAGAAACAAATTAGCAGAGAGAGAAGAGAGAGAACCCACCTGGGCCTTACCTATAGCCGGCCCAGCTAGCTGCCAAGCCCACCAAGGGCAGGGGCGTCTTCCTCCCCGCGCCAGTAGGACGCCGCGTGTGTGGTCGCCGCACGCCGGCACGCTCCGAGCCACCTCCTGCTTCCGCCGATGCTGTTGGATGGCTAGAGACGCCATGCAACCTGCCGACCCCTTTGTTCTATCCACTCCTCCTCTCCCCTCTTCTGCTCTCTCCCTACACCGCACCCGAGCGCGCTTGTCACTGCCGCTCACTGCTGCCACGGCCGCCGTCATCTCTTCGCCTCACCATCGTGTCCCAGAGCTCCGCCATCGCCGCCTACGCCTCCCCAACGACTCACATGCCACCGCACGCCCCCGAACGACCTCACCAAGCTCGTCTTCAACCTCCCAATGCCGGAGATCTCCTCACCTCCCTGCTTCGCTCTGGTTCCTCCCCGGGGCCGCCGTCTGCGTTGCCGTGACCACTGTGAGCCACTGACCCTTCTCCCCCTTCCGTTCTCACTCTCGTGCACCGTACATGCCGCCTCGAGCTCGCCCGCACGCACCGCCGCCTGTGCTTGTCGCCGACGTGTCTCCGGCCATCTAATGGTCCGGCCGTCGTGCCCAGCTTCCTCCCCGCGCCGCGTAGAGCACGTAGGTGCCACGCACGAGCCACTACGACCGTCACAGCGACGACCCCGAGCTCACCCGAGCTCCGGCAGCCGCCAAGGTCATCACCGGCGACTACTCCGGCCACCCCAGGCCCAACCACCACCACTACTCGATGCGGACGTGCGTCCGCATCACATAGATGCCTCCGCTGGCCATTTGGTCGCTGGAGATGCAAACCCGAGGCTCGCCACCGCGACTGGCCTCGCTAGTGTCAAGTCGCCGGTGGGGTTGACCCACTTTGACCCCGACTGGGCCCCCCTGCATCGATGACATGTGGGACCGGCCTCTGACTAGAGTTAGTTTAGATTTTAATTAGTCCTAATTACCACTGTTAGAGGTTAATCACCTCGCTAACTAACTCTGTATCACTGACATGTGGGCCCATGCCCTAATTAAGTTAGGTTAGTATTTAACTTAGCACTAACTAACAGAGTTTGTTTGTTGTGTCACTGACCTATGGGTCCCATAGGCCAGGGTTGACCTGGCTGACTCCGTTGACCTGCTGACCTCAGCCTGACGTCATGCTGATGTAGTATATGTTTCTGGGATTTTAAATAAATCAAAAATGATTTATTTATTTTCAGAAAATACCCTAAACTTCTAAAAATCATAGAAAATAAACCGTAACTCCAAATGAAATAATTTATATATGAAAAATTATCATAAAAATATGAAGAATCTATTTATGCCATGTTCATGCATGTTTGAACAAGTTAACCTCACTGATTAGGACCATTCATTTTTATGGAATAAATGGCAATTAGTTTTGGAGTTGGAATTTTCTATAGGTTTGAATTCCACTTCAATGAATATGACTAACTGTTGCACTAGGTCAATCTAGTACTTTAACATGACATATCATTCATATGGATGTGCATTGCATTGATTGTGGTTCCTTTTGTGTTTGCCGGTGGTTGTTCCCTCTTAGTAGATGATGTTTCCGACGATGAGTTCGATGACACCGATGAAGAGCTATAATATCTTCAGAAGTGACAGGCAAGCAAAACCCCCCTTGTTCAGTCCGATACAATCCCACTCTCTCGCTCCTACTCTCTTTTACTGCATCAGGACAACAATGAATCAACTGTTACATGCTGCGGTAGTTGAACCCCTTTCCTCTGCATGACCTTTCATTGCAACAGTAAATAGATGAAACCCACTAGCATGAGTAGGAGTTCTTTGAGCCTTGATGTGCCTACTCATTCATGCTTGTTTGTCATGCCTACTATTGCTTAGAGTTGTGTTAGGTATGATTCATCGGGGATGAATTGGAAAGTTGTGAACATGTCCTACTGTGTGTGAGCTAAGTGTGTTGAACACGATTTGGTAAAGGTATCGATGAGAGGCCATGTAGGAGTACATGGTGGGTTGTTTCATTGGAACCATCCTTAAGCGCCGACATCTGTATGTGTGATTTAAGAATTAGTTACTACCATGCATTGGGCCCAAAACCAATGGACCCTCTCGGCTTCTTAACCACCCTAGTCCTTTGTCCAGGAGTTGCAACTAGTTTCTGGTGTTTATAGGACATGTGTTGGCGGCCATGCGTAGCGCTGACCCTAGGGGTGGGCTATGATGCGGTAGATACACCGTGGCACGTTGTACCGAGTCGCCCGTTTGGTGTCTCGGGAACCCTGTACACATCGTTCGGGGCCGTATGTGGAAACCTCGGCCGGACTCCCTGCGGATGGAACCTAGATAGGCAATAAACCTGGACTAGAGACTTGAGTGTTTAGGTAGACCATGGCTGACACCCTCGTTGGGCTTCCACTTGAAGGTTGCCGAGTACATGTCGTGTAAACAGCAGTAAGTGGTGAGAGCGTGTGTGAAGAAGTACATCCCTGCAGGGTTAACATCATCTATTCGAATAGCCGCGTCTGCGGTAAAGGACTACTTGGTTGCCTATACAGTTCATAGACAAGTGAAAGTGGATACTCTAAAACTCGCAAGATAAGCGTGAGTGCTATGGATGGCCTTCTCGTAGGGAGACGGGAGCGGATCCATAGTGGTGTATTGATATGATGAATATGTGGACTCGTGTGCGTCACCTCAAAGAGTTACTTGCAGTCATAGTTTAGGATAACCACCGAGTCAAAGATGGCTTCCTGCAGTCAAACTCCACCACCCCATTTGTTGATACTGATGCATATGTAGCTAGTTCTGATGTAAGTCTTGCTGGGTACATCTGTACTCACGTTTGCCTATTTTATGTTTTGCGGAGAGACGTCAGTCTCGCTAGTACTTCCGTGTGGACTTCGACGTTTAGCTTGATACCTCAGCTACGATCTTGTGCCCTCGGCAGGGTCTGGTAGATAGTCAGGCTTCTCAGCCTTTTTCATTTGTAGATGTCTGTACTCAGACATGTTAAGCTTCCGCATGTGCTTTGACTTGTATGCTCTGAATGTTGGGTCATGAGACCCATGTTTGTAATATCTTCCTCTACGAAGCCTAAGGAATAAATACTTTGAGTTGTAGAGTCATGTTGTGATGCCATGTTGTATTTGCACTTATCGAGCATATTGTTTATGATTGAAATGCTTGGTATGTGTGGGATCCGACAATATAGTTGTTTATCCTTGGTAGCCTCTCTTATGGGGAAATGTAGTCGGGTGTTTCCACTAAGCCTTGGCAGTCCGCTACATCCCGGTTTACCGAAGTCCTGCTAGCCCAGCACTACTGCTCTGGAACACTTAGACTGGCCGGCATGTGATTCACTTCGTTCCTGTGTCTGTCCCTTCGGGGAAATGTCACGCGGTGACTTCCAGAGTCCTGCTAGCCTGCTACAGCCTGGGTTCCCGGAGTCCTGTTAGCCCAGTTACTACAACCCGGATTCACACGCTGATGACCGACATGTTCGATGTTGTTTCATGTATGCATGTCCCCGTAAGTTAGTGCCACTTTGGGTTCATGACTAGTCATGTCGACCTGGGTTCTCTGTCATATGGATGCTAGCGACACTATCATATATGTGAGCCAAAAGGCGCAAACGGTCCCGGGCCAGGTAAGGTGGCACCCGTGGGAATACCGTGCATGAGGCCGCAAAGTAATACAAAGTGTTACATGCTAGATCGGTGTGACCTAGGATCGGGGTCCTGACAACATGTCATCGTCTTGCTCGATGAAGAGTGGGTTGGTAGAAGTACTTGGCCTATCCATCATTCCAGGCAAATATGTGAGTGGGAGAAAGAGAAGAACTTATACCAAATGTACCTTGACCGATGTTGAAAAGTGATCAATGATCACTCAATGTGGAACAAGGAAATATCACAATTGGTACCAATTCTTGTCGGTTTCTCACACCTACATAAGTAAAATCTTATGGTGGAGCTCGATAAGGATGGTGGCACAAAATTTGAACGAATTGTTAGTGAGCTTCAATAATGTTGGAAAAGATTCGAAAATTAGCAAATGCAACAAGTAGACCAATAGCAAAATACTGTACACGGACACACACACAAAGAGGTAAATGTGGTCGTGCAACCAAGGAATGAGCCAAAATGTGGAATCCACGAAAATGCTCTTGTTGCACAACACTAGAGAGACGCTAGCACGATTGCACAATAGGCGGACATGAAGACTTGTGCATGACCTACTAAGCAAAAATGCAACAACTTCTATCCCAAGTATGCTCTATGTATGGTATTCCGATGATATGATCCAAGATGATCTAGTATGACAATCTTAATGTAGTATGATGCTATGGTTCTTGCTTAAAATCTCTTTTCTTATCTTTCCCTTTTGCTTAAAAGGTTGTTTGGCTCTTTCTCTTTTGAGATCTTTTCTCATGCAATGCTTCTCAAACCAAGATAGCAATTGTGTATGCGATGACAACTTTGTGACACAAGAGATGATACCAAGATATGCACCAATGAGATGGTATGCATGCTATGGGAAGTATCATTACTAATGTGCACATGTGACGTTGCCAGCAATACTCAAAGGCTAGTCTCGATAGGTAAGATACGCAAAATTGGGCTATGATGGCTATCAATGTAATGGCAAGAATGATGTATCACGATACCAAGATGAGTTTATCGTTTCTTGCTTACGGTATGGTGGCAAAATGGTGAAGTGGTTGTTGATGACGAATCCATGGCGAAGATGAGCGGCGTTGATGTTGATGTCGAATCGTACCTAAATAGCCGAAACACAACAGGACACGGGACCGCAACTCAAATTCTCAAGACAAAACGTGTCAAAATTGTCGGAATTGGTAATGGGTAAGCGATGGTGGTGTATGTGGGAAATGTTGGTGCTATGCGGAAGTGGATGTGGGCACCGGCACAAAATTTGGCGAGATTTGGACGGAAAACGGGGCGGTGGATGGAAGTGATGCTGTCAGGGGCCGGATGTCCGGGGGTTTGGGCTGGATGTCCGGGCTCTGGATCCGTTGACAAACTCGAGGAAGTCCGCATGGAAGGGGCAAAATCGGGGAAAAATTCCAGAGATTTTGTGGATGGAAAGCTAGACCTACCTGCAAAACATGAAATCCACGGATCAAATCCAACAAAACTTCACCACACCAACAAATCACAAAAAAAATTGGGGGGGGGGGCTATTTTTGTGGGGAATTTTTGAATTAGGGACAAAATCAATAAAATAAGGCTAGAAAACACAACGGGGAGGCTCTGAAATCGTGATCAACGTGGCTCTAGATACCAAGATGATGTAGGGTCGAACCCGAGATGGCCGATCTTTCACGAAAGGAGCGGATCCCACAAAGAATCACGAGGAACGCGAGGGGAAAACACAATGGGGAACAGTAGAGAAACACTCAAACCAACAAGAACGATCACACGTATGCTAGATCCAAGTGCACATAGAGATCATACGATCCAAAGTCAACAAGGGACGATACAAAGGGTAACCGGTTCTTGTCCGAAAGGAGGTCTTGATGGGGGGCACACTAGAGGGGGCCACGGTCTCTCTCAAGGAGTAGATCTGTATGGATGAGCGAGGCTCTATCTCACAAATGAGCTATCACAATGCTAACCCTAGAAAGAGAGAGGAGGAGTATATATAGTCTAGGTCGGCGAAGGGGTACACGGGCCTCGGGCCCTTACACTGTGCACAGATAGGGGAGGCCAGATGTCCGGGTGTCTAGCTGGATGTCCGGGCTTTCGCGAGGGGCTGGATGTCCGGGTTGGGGTGGCCGGATGTCCGGGCTGTCGGGGATGGCCTTGATTGATGAGGACATCACTAACAAAGTTAAACCCACAACCCCTACTGATACATATACAAGACCAATTACTATAGCTCGCGCACACCAATTAAATTACCAGGTACTTTCATTTCTTGGTAATGATTCTAGTGTTCGTGAGAATATGATGCTGCCTAAATTGGATACATTTGTCTTGCTTACAAATGAAGGGCCTAGCTTGGACAAGAAGGATGATCATTGGAGCAAGATCAAGCATGGAGATGATGGCATGCGCATGGGGAACAAGAACGGAGTTACAAGTGATCATTTCAGGACTTTGAAGCCACCATAATGAGTGTGTGAAGCCTTGGACGAAATATACAAGATGCCACTTCATAAATTTCATCCAGAGACTATTATAGGTCCTGCGTCACCTTATTATTGGGCCAGGCCCATGTAATTTCGAAATACTTGAGTATAGGTTGTTGTTAGAGTCTGTATGTGTGGGGAAACAAGAGATAGGGTTGGTTTCGGACCCCTCCTCCAAGGGCCACGAAATCCCCCCCCTCTCTTCCTCCATATATACAGCCCTTAGGGCATCGTTTAGACTTTGGGTTTTGTTTAGATTAAAGTTCACCATAGCTGCAACTTCATGTACTTCGTTTGTGTTCAACGACCAAACAAAGGCATCACAGAACCCCACCTTGATAAATAAAGCTTTCCTCTTATATTCGCAATATCTAGATTGCAGTCTTAGTTTTTTGCTTGTTCTCCGTTTGCCTGCAGGAAACAGACCTTCGTGGTCAGGTTGATCGTGCTCCGGCTTGGTCAATAACCTCTCGGAGTTGGTTTAGCGATTGCTAAGGCGCGACGTCCTCGCACATTCATAGTCGGATCATCAAAGCCAACTTCCTCCAAAATGATAGCCACCATCTTATCAAAAGATGGGACACCTTTGCCTCTATCAAGTGGTATCAGGTTTCCAGGTTGCTCGGTGAGATTTTACTGTTTTTTCGTAGTTTAGTTCGAGTGTGTTCTTCATACCAATAGTCCATGAAAAAGCCAAAAAAATTAGGCTTAGTTCATCCTATCCGAACCAATCTGAGCCTTTGCATAATCTTTTCTGTATTTGCTTTGTTGAATTTGCGGTTGCATCGTCGTGTCAAGTTGTTGGTCTTAGCATCTAGTCCTTTGGAGTTTCGAGTTCTGTTCATAGGTTTTCACGTCGCCGCTGCCATATATCACCACTGCATCATCAGCATCGCTGCTGCCATATACCACCACCGCAGCAACTTCATCGCCGCTGCCATATACCACCACCACATTCAACATATATCCGCCAGCAACATATATCCGCCACTAGTCTGAGTTCCACCAGATTCATCGCCGCCACGAGTCCGAGTTCCACCAGATTCATCTCCGCCACCAGTCCGAGTCCAGTATTTTGTTACTTTGTTTTGGATTTCCAGATCACGCCATATTCCAAGTCGTGACAGAGTAGAACTCCTGAATTTTTGTGATACCCGCAGTAGGACTCCCAAATGATTATAAGCAAATTCAATATGAGGCAAGCATTCTTCCCACATTTTCTTCTTATTCTTCAAAACAACCCTAAGCATAGTAGACAATGTTCTATTGACTACTTTAGTTTGACCATCAGTTTGGGGGAGACAAGTAGTACTAAAAAGAAGTTTAGTCCCCAACTTAGCTCATAAACATCTCCAAAAGTGGCTAAGAAATTTAGTATCATGATCCGGAACAATAGTATTTGCCACAGCAAGCAAGCGAATAATTTCACGAAAGAACAAATCAGCAACATTAACAGCATCATCGCTTTTATGACATGGTATAAAGTGTGCCATTTTGGAGAATCTATCCACGACAACAAATATGCTACCCTCCCCTTCTTTGTTCGACGTAAACCTAAAACAAAATCTATAGATATATCCTCCCAAGGAACAATAGGTACAGGCAAAGGAATATATAAACCTGGATTGATTCGTGACTTAGCTTTAAAATTCTTTACAATTCTTCATTACATCTTTAAAATCAACATCATTGACATGTTGATCTTTGATGGTCTCCAAACAAAATATTTTGAACTCAAGTTGTGAAAGCATAGTATAGCGACAAGACAATGCGTCAGCAATAACATTTTCTTTACCCTTCTTGTGTCTAATGACATAAGGGAAAGTAAGAATGAATTCAACCCATTTAGCAAGTCTACGATTTAGTTTAGCTTGACTTTTAATATGTTTCAAGGATTCATGATCAGAATGTATAACAAATTCTTTGGGCCAAAAATAATGTTGCCATGTCTCTAAAGTCCGAACAAGAGCATATAATTCTTTATCATAAGTAGAATAATTCAAACTAGGCTCACTCAATTTACAGAAAAATATGCAACATGTTTGCCATCTTGTAATAACACACCTCCTAATCCAATTCCAGTAGCATCGCATTCAAGCTCAAAAGTCTTATCAAAATCAGGAAGTTGGAGTAAAGGAGCATGCGTCAACTTATCTTTCAATACCGTGAAGGCTTCTTCCTGTGCGGTATCCCAAACAAAAGGCACATCCTTCTTTGTAAGCTCGTTGAGAGGTGCAGCAATGGTGCTGAGATCTCTCACAAAACGCCTATAGAAACTAGCAAGGCCAAGGAAACTCCTGACTTGTGTGACCATTTTGGGCTGCGGCCAACTCTCAATAGTTTCAATCTTGGCTTTATCAACTTCAATTCCCTGTGGAGTAACAACATAGCCAAGAAAAGATACTCGATCGGTGCAAAAGGTGCACTTCCCAAGGTGATGCGGAGCATCCTACGGTCATCCCCAGGGATCTACCATCGTCTCACGAAGTGCCATGAGGACCTATGACACGAGCTAGAGCTAGAGCTCTTGAGACCAAGGTGACTTCCTTCCTGAGTGATATCACATATGATCCTCTCAAGACATTGCTACTACCTAAGTCCGGAATGGTGTGCATGATCAGGTACCAAGAGGACCCTACCGAAGATGCACGTGAAGACGGACAAGTCCCCAAGTTCATGGACGAAGAGAACCAACGGGAGGAGTCAAGAACAGCTTCCAGGCCTGATGAGGACATCAATACCATTGTTACACCCGTAGCCCCTGCTACTATACATACTGGACCAATTACTAGAGCTCGCGCACGCCAACTAAATTACCAGGTACTCTCGTTTCTTGGTAATGATCCTAATGTTCATGAGAATATGATGCTGCCTAAATTGGATACATTTGTTTTGCTTACAAATGAAGATCCTAGCTTGGAGAAGGATGAACATAGGAGCAAGAACAAGTATGGAGATGATGGCATGCGCAAGGGAAGCAAGAACGGAGTTTCAAGTGATGATTTCAGGACTTTGGAGCTACCGTAATGAGTGTGGCTTGGACGAAATATACAAGATGCCACTTCACAAATTTCGTCCAAAGTCAATTATAGGTGTTGCGTCACCTTATTATTGGGTCAGGCCCATGTAATTTCGAAATATACACATATAGGCTATTTTCAGAGTCCGTATATGTGGGGAAAATAGAGTTAGGGTTGGTTTCGGACCCCTCCTACAAGGGGCCACAAAATTCCCACCCTCTTCCTCCTTATATATATCCCTTAGGGCATCGTTTAGACTTTGGGTTTTGTTTAGATTAAAAGTTCACCATAGCTGCAACTTTGCGTACTTTGTTTGTGTTCAACAACCAGACCAAGACGTCACAGAACCCCGCTTGATCAATAAAGCTTTCCTCTTTTATTCGCAATATCCAGATTGCAATCTTAGTTTCTTGCTTGTTCTTCGTTTGCTTGTAGGAAATAGACCCTCATGGTCAGGTTGATCGTGCTCCGGTGTGGTCAATAACCTCGCGGAGTTGGTTTAGCGATTGCTAAGGCGCGACGTCCTCGCGCATTCATTGTCGGATCGTCAAAGTCTACTCCATCCAAAACGATGGCCACCATCTCATCGAAAGATGGGACACCTAAGTGGTATCATATTTCCAGGTTGCTCGGTGAGATTTTATAGTTTTTCATAGTTCAGATCGAGTTTGTTCTTCATACCTATAGTCCATGAAAAAGCCAAAAAAAATTTAGGGTTAGTTCATCCTATCCAAACCAATCTGAGCCTTTGCATGATCTTTTCTGTATTTGCTTTGTTGAATTTGCGGTTGCATCGTCGTGTCAAGTTGCTGGTCTTAGCATCTAGTCCTTTAGAGTTTTGAGTTCTGTTCACAGGTTGTCACGTCGCCGCTGCCATATATCACCACCGCATCATCATCATCGTTGCTGCCATATAGCACCCCCGCACCACCTGCATCGCTGCTGCCATATACCACCACCACATATTCACCACCAATTCGAGTCCATATACGCCACCACATATCCGCCGCCATCACGCCAATTCGAGTCCACCTGCAACATATATCCACCACCAGTCCGAGTTCCACCAGATTCATCTCCGCTACCAGTCTGAGTTCCACCGGATTCATCTCCGCCACCAGTCCTAGTCCGAGTCCAGTATTTTGTTACTCTGTTCTGGATTTCCAAATCACGCCATACTCCAAGTCATGAAAGAGTAGGACTTCTGAACTTTCGTGCTACCTGCAATAGAAAAATAGTTCCAGTTTTAAAAAAACTAAGTCTGGAAAATTCTGGCTAGGCAGTGTTTAGACCATTTGTAGACTTTTTCGAAAAAAATGTTGTGGAGCAAAAAAGAGAGGAAAAAAGCGCAAAAAAGAGAAAAAAAGGAAAAAAAATCAGAGCGTGCTCCTCCCTTGTTTACGTGTAGCGCAGTGATTTTGTTAGTGTTTTAGGCTCGCGTCTCTAGCATGGTTTAGCCTAGGACCAGCACAGTACCGTCGTTGAGCATTTATTCAACTTTGCATCTCTGAATTGATTATTGCTGACACTTTTTGCTACCATATTATAAGCCTTCCTGGCTCCACATACATCTACGTCGTGCATTTGACTCTCCCTGGTAATCGCTCTATCCAAGCTTTGGGAGTTTTGACTACAACGATTGCCGATCACCGCCTGCTTCTGGGTAAGAACTGGTAAGAATTTGAGATTTTCTTGACGGATTTGTGACACCCACCACCACCTCTTGTTAGTAGTCTGTAGGATCATATTCTTGTTTGTTTGTTTTATTGCTAACCATGGCAGGATCACAAGCCGATGAGATTGACTGGGAGAACATGAAGAACAAAGAGTTACATGATAAGTTTCAGCAAATGATGAGTGGACAGGTGGAAGATGTGCTAAACAGATTTGAAGAGGCCATGGAAAATATAGATGGAATTGAGAGGGCGTTCGAAACAAAGCTCGATAACAAGTTTAATGAATTGATCGCACGTCTTCCACAACCACCGTCCGCTGCACCTGTCGCACCTCTTCAACAACAACAACAACAACAACATCGCCTTCCAAATCAAGTGGGACGAGCACAACACGTTCCCCTTGAGCCTGGTCAAACTTCTGGTGCCTCTGTACCTACTGTTGATGCTTTTGTAGCTCCTGCTGCTACTGCAGAGGTGGAGGAACATTATGAGGATGAGGTTGATCAAAATCAGAACTACGTGTAGCCACCAGCACCACCGCTGTCGGTGTCAAAACCGGCGGATCTCGGGTAGGGGGTCCCAAACTGTGCGTCTAGGCCGGATGGTAACAGGAGGCAGGGGACACGATGTTTTACCCAGGTCCGGGCCTTCTTAATGGAGGTAAAACCCTACGTCCTGCTTGATTGATATTGATGATATGGGTAGTACAAGAGTAGATCTACCACGAGATCAGAGAGGCTAAACCCTAGAAGCTAGCCTGTGGTATGCTTGTATGTTATTCTACGGACTAAAACCCTTCGGTTTATATAGACACCGGAGAGGGTTAGGGTTACACAAGGTCGATTACAAAGGAGGAGATATTCATATTTTTATTGCCTAGCTTGCCTTCCACGCCAAGTAGAGTCCCATCCGGACACGAGACGGAGTCTTCAATCTTGTATCTTCATAGTCCAACAGTCCGGCCAAAGGATATAGTCCGGCTGTCCGGAGACCCCCTAATCCAGGACTCCCTCAGTAGCCCCTGAACCAGGCTTCAATGACGATGAGTCCGGCGCGCAGTATTGTCTTCGGCATTGCAAGGCGGGTTCCTCTCCAAATTCTGTGTACCTACCGAAATAGTGTCTGGTTTCTTGTGAATGTTGCACTCCTTGGCTTCCACGCCCAATAATGGCCACTTCCCATGTGTCGAGCGAATGTGAAGAGCCAGGGTGTTTTCACATTTAACACCCTAGCTGTGTGAATGAGCCGCCTATTAAAAAGGCGAGGATTCAGATCCAAGTCACACCATCCTCCCTAGGCGAGCCTTCATCGGAGCGCGCCCGACAGAGATCCATTCCATCATGGCCGGTCGATGCAGCTCCTCCTCTCGCTCCCCTAGCTCCAAGCCTGGAGATTGGGAGAGATGTTCCGTCCCGCACAGCAAATTAGTGATGCTTCAGACCAAGGGATTTCTTCCCCCAGCGTACATGGTCCCGATTCGAGCCGGGCTCGCCACCTATAATGGCGGAGAGCAAGCGGAGAGCCTTAAAAATCCCTCCAAGGGAGAGCGGGTATGCCTTATCCCTTATTTGGTAAGAGGGCTCGGATTCCCAATTCATCCGTTTCTCCGGGGGCTCCTGGAGTTCTACGGCCTCCAGTTGCACAACCTTACGCCTGCCTCCATGCTGCATATCGCGGGATTCGTAGCCCTTTGTGAGTTGTTTTTGGGCTGTGAGGCTCATTTCACTCTGTGGAAGAAGCTGTTCTGCCTTGTGCCCCGTTCTCAGAAGGGGTCAATATATCAAGTGGGCGGAGCCGAAGTGTGGCATGTTGCCGGGACCGGATACCTGTCCGGAACCCAAAAGAAGACGCCCGAAGACTGGCCTTCAGAATGGTTTTATATAGAAGACGTCCCCCTCCCGGATCCTATTCGGATCGGCCTTCCTGAGTTCGACAACGCCCCTTTGAAGAAGCGCCGGAGCTGGCGTCCACGGAGCTCCCTGGAGGAAGATGACAGGGACATTCTTTACCTGATGAGCCGGATAAGTTTTTTACCTCGATCCGGATTGACCATGATTGAGGTCATGGCCATATGTATCATGCGGGGGGTGCAGCCGCTTCAGTATAGAGGCCACCCCATGTGGGATTTCAACGGGGAGGATGACGCCACCCGCTAGAGCCGTAAAGGGTCGGGATCTGTTGCTGATCTAATAAAGATCTTATCCACTTTGTACAAGGGAGAAGAGGAGGAATTCCTTCGTGTCAACCTGCAGGGCGGATTTTCTATGTACAATCCTCCGAGCTGGGTAAGCGGAGACTTTTTCTTGCCCATCCATTTCATATTTCAGCAGTTAAGTATTCAGTCTAGCGATTTCTACGCAGGAACTGCGCTAGGCTGTAAGGGAGATAAACAACTCCCCTCCACAACCCGAGGACCCTGGACGGTCCCTCGACCCGGCCTTCCAAGAGGATCCGGACATATCTATGGAGCTGATCGATGGGATGTTTTACCAATCGAGCAATGATAATGATTTGGTGGCCATTACTGCCGATTACCCTGGGCTAGTTCCAGCCTCACAGGTGACTGAGACCGAAGTCCCAGCACTTCAAAAAGGGATTCGTCCTTGCGTGTTTTTGATCGCCGTATAACAGTCGTGTTTTGCAGGGGAGGTCCTCGAGGCAGAAGGCCGAGCCTACGGTGACTGGCCAACAAGGGGCCGCGAGGCCAGGCAGGCTGAAAAGACCCATAGTCCGGATTGATACACCGGCGCAGCGGTACGGCGCGTCGTCATTATTGCAAGACATTATTCTCAGAGCCGTATTAACGCCCATGCCTTCTTTTTAGGAAAAAGAGAGCTTGCCGGACTATACCCGGAGAGGCTACCAATCGCGCCTCCACAAGCCAGGCTCCAAGGCCGGATTCGGAGGCGGGAACGAATATGAGGCGTGCACCGGGTGCTCCTCCGATAGAGGATGCGGATAAACTGTCCGCCACCAATTCCGAGGTGGAAAGTTCCATGAACCACAGGCGTCGCCGGACAGTTCTTCGTGACACTTGTTTCTCCCAAGAGGCATTGGATGCCTTTAACTCGGGAGACGCGCACCTCCGTGCCGCTCAAAATGGTCTAGCCAGAGCCATAAAGCAGTATGTAAAAGACATACGGGTGAGAAAATTTGGTGATTATATATATCAGTAGCCCTTGAGACTTGAAACAATTAGGGTAACTGATTTAAGGATCATTTGTTATGCAGGTTCTTACAAAAAAGAATACTCAACTGTCCTAGGAGCTGGAAGAGTGCAAAGCCCAACTTCAGGCCGCACTGGCCGCCGCAGGGGAGCCCAAAGAGACCCCCTCTGGTAACATATCCTTCAAATGATAAGTATCATATAGAATGCGGCATATATGCAGATCTGACGATAAAATTGCAGATGACACTGGAGTAAATCCAGATAGGCAACAGCTCCTACGCCAGCTGAAGGCCGGTTAGAACGTGCTTACGAGGGTGAGGCAGGAGAAAAATGATCTCCTAGATGCCAACACCAAGCTGGGCGTGGAACTACAAGATGTTCGTGCCCAACTGTCGGACTCTGTTAAGGAAAATCGGCGGCTACGACGTGACATATTTAGTAAGTGCTTGAACAGACTTTGAAAAATAGTTCGGCGAGGAAGCTGGCTGACAGAGTTATGTATGTAGGTATGCTAACAGGTCGTCCTACCGAGGAAATGCCCGGTTCGACGGGTGACCTTCTTCCCGAGCTCTCACAGCTACACGAACGAGTTCGGCAGGTGATGCAAGGCGTCGCCCAGGCCTTGTGGCCATCCGTCTCCATACCCGAAGGCCTTCGAGAGCTTGTAGAAAAGCTAAAGGGAGCGCGGCGGCGCTTCCGATTATGGAAGATATAGGCCTGCCATCAGGGCGCCAGGGAAGCCTGGGCAATGGTGAAGACACGGTATACGAAGGCTGACCCGAACCACATGGCCGAAGTCGGACCTGTGGGGCCCGATGGGAAGGAGATCCCTGTGAGCTTAGTGTACGGCCAAGTAGAATTGGCCGCAAAGTATTCCCAACAGGACTGTAGACTAGACAGCCTATTGGATGGTATTGAAGAGGAATTCAACCAGTCAAATTGACTATGTAATTTTAAAGTGACATGTATAATGCCTTCTAGCCGGATTGTAGATCGTTTGTCGTGGCGGACCTTTTCGCTTCAACCTCGGGACCCGACAGTCCGGAGTGTATCCGAATACCCTCTCGGTTATGTAAGAACCGGGGCATGCGTGGAGACCAGGCGTAGGGGTCATTAGTGCTTTATCAGACAAGTGCCCAACTAGTTATGTTATATTACATGGGTAGTAAGAAACATCTTCCAGGGAGAATAGTTCCATTAAGGGTTCCTTTCCCTGGGTAAGCATGCCCTAAAGTGCATGTCCGGACTGCGATAAGAAGCGCAGAAAAATCATCTGGGGGCAGATATGGATAATAAAAAGTCATCTTTTGTTCACCGACCGAATATTCCCTTAAGAACGCTAGCTTTCGGCTTCACCCAATATGAGGTACACGTCTGGCTGACCCGGCGGTAACAATCGCAGAGGTGCTCCCCTTATGCCCTAGCCGAATTAACGGGAACGTAGGGCATAAATACAAGAGCGAGGCAACCCAGATTGGCCAAAACTTAAGTCACATCGATACATATAATGGTGAAAAATGGTACATGCGGAAGTATAACACATGTGTTGGGCATGAGGCCCAGGTAAATAATTTAAGCTTCTATGAAAGAAGCCCCCAGGTATGAAGAGTGCGGCTAGCGCATCTATAATGTATGAGTGAGGCACAAGGTGACCCTTGAAGGCCTAGAGAAATAAAAGAAAGAAAGGGAAACGAGACAGATGATGCATATGCAGAAAATGGACAAAGGGAGGGGACTAATATAAAGTCCGGTGCTAAGCGTAGAATCTTCGAAGCCTGGCTGCGTTCCATGGGTTCGGCTCGAGTCGACTAGTCGATGCATCCCACAGTCGGTACGCTCCACCGGTCAGAACTTGGTCGATAATGAAGGGACCTTCCCATTTGGGCTCGAGCTTGTTCTTTTTCTTATCCGGCAGCCATAGAACTAGTTCGCCAATGTTATAAGTTTTGGCCCGTACTTCTCTGCTTTGGTATCTGCGAGCCTATTGTTGGTAAAATGCGGAATGGGCTTTGGCTACGTCGCGCTCTTCCTCCAACGTGTCCAGACTGTCCTACCGATCGAGCTCGGCTTCTCTTTCTTCGTACATGCGCACTCGAGGTGAGTCATGAATTATGTCACAGGGCAAGACTGCCTCTGCGCCGTAGACCATAAAAATGGTGTATATCTGGTACTACGATTCGGCGTGGTCCGCAGCCCCCAGAGTACGGAGTCGAGCTCCTCTACCCAGTGCGTGTCAGACTCCGTTAAGGAGCGCACTAATCTGGGTTTAATGCCGCTCATTATAAGACCATTTGCTCGTTCGACTTGACCGTTGGTTTGTGGGTGATAGACTGAAGCATAATCGAGCTTGATGCCCATTTTGCTGCACCAGAGTTTTACCTCGTCGGCCGTGAAGTTCGTGCCGTTATCAGTGATGATGCTGTGGGGGACGCCGTAACGGTGTACAACCCCGGATATGAAATCTATCACCGGTCCGGATTCGGCTGTTTTAACCGGTTTAGCCTCTATCCATTTGGTGAATTTATCCACCATGACCAATAAGTATTTTTTCTTGTGGGTTCCCCCTTTAAGGGGTCCAACCATGTCAAGCCCCCAGACCGCGAAGGGCCATGTAATGGGGATTGTTTGGAGGGCGGTGGGTGGCATGTGGCTTTGATTTGCAAAGAGCTGGCAACCGGCGCAACGTTGGACCAAGTCCTGTGCATCTGCCCGGGCCGTTGGCCAATAGAATCCTGTACGGAAGGCCTTGCTTACAAGAGCCCGGGCTGCGGCGTGATGACCGCCGAGTCCGGCGTGAATTTCTGCCAAAAGGTTCCGCCCTTCCTCTTCGGAGATGCACCTTTGAAGGACTCCGGTAGCGCTTTTTTTGTACAATTCTCCCTCATGGACCCTGTAGGCCTTGGATCGCCGCACTATGCAGCGTGCCTCATTTTGGTCCTCCGGAAGTTCCTGTCTAGTTAGGTAGGCCAGGAATGGTTCTGTCCACGGGGCAATAATGGCCATTATTTCGTGGGCTGAATGTGTTATTTCGGTGGCGGAGCCTCCGATTGTGTCAGAGAGTTCGGTATCGGGTATTTTGGCCGGGTCCGGATTGTTGTTACCGGTGTCCCCTTCCCATGCTACGGATGGCTTGAAGAGCCTTTCCAGAAATATGTTGGGAGGGACCGCGTCGCGTTTTGCGCCGATGCGGGCGAGGATATCCGCCGCCTGATTGTTTTCCCGAGCCACATGGTGAAATTCGAGCCCCTCGAACCGAGCTGACATTTTTAGGATGGCATTGCGATAAGCTGCCATTTTCGGATCCTTGGCATCAAAGTCTCCATTTATTTGGGATATCGCGAGGTTCGAATCCCCGCGCACCTCTAGGCGTTGAATGCCCATGGATACTGCCATCCGGAGACCATGTAGAAGGGCCTCATATTCGGCTGCGTTGTTGGAGTCCGTATACATTATCTGTAGTACGTATTGAACGGTATCTCCTATTGGGGACGTCAAAACGACGCCAGCCCCCAGACCAGCCAACATTTTGGAGCCGTCGAAGTGCATGATCCAGTTTGAATATGTGCCGTACTCTTTAGGGAGTTCGGCTTCCGTCCACTCAGCGACGAAGTCAGCCAAAACTTGCGACTTAATAGCTCGCCGTGGCTTGTAAGTTATGTCGAACGGGAGGAGCTCAATGGCCCATTTGGCAATCCGGCCCGTCGCGTCGCGGTTGTTTATAATATCGTTAAGTGGTACTTCCGAGGCTACCGTTATCGAACACTCTTGAAAGTAGTGTCGCAGCTTCCGGGATGCCATAAATACCGCGTACGCTATCTTTTGATAATGCGGGTACCGTGATTTGCATGGAGTAAGGACAGTGGACACATAGTAAACCGGCTTTTGAAGGGGGAATTTGTGTCTGTCCACTTCTCGCTCGACGACGAGCACTGCGCTTACTACTTGATGAGTTGCCGCAATGTATAATAGCATTGGTTCGCCAATGTTTGGCGCGGCCAGGACTGGGTTTGTTGCCAATATGGCTTTTATTTCGTTGAGTCCGGCCGTGGCGGCATCCGTCCACTCGAAGTGTTCGGTGCGCCGGAGGAGGCGATAAAGGGGTAATGCCTTTTCTCCCAAGCGGGAGATAAAGCGGCTTAGAGCCGCCACGCATCCAGTCAATTTTTGTATTTGTTTGAGGTCTGTTGGGGTAGCCAACTGTGACAACGCTCGGATTTTGGCCGGATTAGCTTCAATACCTCTACTGGAGACAATGAATCCCAGGAGCTTTCCGGCTGGTACGCCGAAAACGCATTTTTCCGGATTGAGCTTGATGTCATATGTTCGGAGGTTGTCGAATGTGAGCCTCAAGTCGTCTACTAGAGTTTCGACATGCTTGGTTTTAACGACCACGTCGTCTACGTATGCCTCCACTGTTTTGCCGATCTGGTTTGCCAGACATGTCTGAATCATGCGCTGATATGTTGCGCCGGCGTTTTTGAGCCCGAAGGGCATTGTGTTGAAGCAGAATGGGCCGTATGGTGTGATGAATGCCGTTGCGGCTTGGTCTGGCTCTGCCATTTTAATTTGATGGTAGCCGGAGTATGCGTCGAGGAAACAATATGAATCATGTCCTGCGGTAGCATCGTTGATTTGATCGATGCGGGGGAGGGGGAAGGGATCCTTTGGGCAGGCCTTATTAAGGTCCTTAAAATTGACGCACAAGCGCCAGGATTTGTCCTTCTTTGGTACCATCACCAGGTTTGCTAGCCAGTCCGGATGTTTTATGTCTCTGATGAATCCGGCCTCCAATAGCTTGGCTAGTTCCTCTCCCATGGCTTGTCTCTTAGGTTCGGAGAAACGTCGAAGAGCCTGCTTGACTGGCTTGAATCCTTTTAGGATATTTAGGCTGTGCTCAGCCAGCCTGCGTGGGATTCCTGGCATGTCTGAAGGGTGCCAGGCAAAAATGTCCCAGTTCTCGCGTAGGAACTCTCGCAGTGCGGCGTCGACATCAGGGTTTAATTGTGCCCCGATGGAAGCTATTTTTGTAGGGTCCGTTGGATGGACTTGGAATTTGACTATTTCGTCCGCCGGTTTAAAGGAGGTGGACTTGGATCTTTTATCGAGTATCACGTCGTCCCTGTTCACCATGGAGCGCAGCGCAGTTAGTTCCTCGGCCGCTAGGGCTTCGGATAGTGCCTCAAGGGCCAGTGCAGCTGTCTTATTTTCGGCGCGGAGTGCTATGTTTGGATCACTAGCAAGAGTGATGATTCCATTGGGCCCGGGCATTTTGAGCTTCATGTACCCATAATGGGGTATGGCTTGGAAGATTGTAAACGCCTCCCGCCCTAATAGAGCGTGGTATCCGCTGCTGAACGGGGCCACTTGGAATGTAATTTCTTCGGACCTGTAATTATCCGGCGTGCCGAATACCACGTCTAGTGTGATTTTCCCAGCACAGCGTGCTTCCCGACTGGGGATGATTCCTCTAAAGGTTGTGCTACTTTGCTCAATGCGGCTCCAGTCTATTTCCATCTTTTGAAGAGTTTCCTCATAGATGAGGTTTAATCCGCTGCCGCCGTCCATGAGTACCTTGGTGAGTCGAAAGCCGTCCACGATTGGACTGAGGACCAGTGCGGCTGGTGCTCGGGCTGTTCGGAATTTAGGTTCGTCACTGGCATTGAAGGTAATAGCCGTGTCACTCCAAGGATTTATTTCTGCTATGTGGCAGATTTCGGCCATGCTGCGGAGTGTTCGCTTGCGTCTATTATTTGACGCGAAGGTCTCAAAGACCGTTAACACCGTATTGTTGTCCACGGGATGGTGCTCTGTGGTATTTGGGAGGAGTAGATCCTCACCACTTTTGGCCACCTGCCGGAGTATCCAACATGCTCTAAGGCTGTGCGTTGGTATTGCATCCGCTGTACTATGAATTTTGCAGGGTCCGTTGAGCCATCCCTCCAGTACGGTTCCTTGCCCCGTATAGGGCTTTTGCTTTTTGGTAGTTAACCCAGGTGTATTGTGATAATGCACCCTTTTATTTCGGACTGGGTTTGTATTCAGGGCCGGATTATCCCAAAATTTTATTTCGGTTTTCCAGGCGCTTTCCATCGCACAGTACTTTCGTACTATGGACACCAAGTCGGCAAAGCGTGTAATTTCGCAGCGACTTATGGCGTTGAGGATTCCCTTGTCCGTGCAATTATTGCAGAAGAATGAAATTGCGTCTTCCTCGCGGCAGTCCTTTATCCTGTTCATGACCAGGAGGAATCTGGCCCAGTAATGGTGTACTGTTTCTTCGGGCTCTTGCCTAATTTGGGATAGATCGCGTATGTTTGGGTGGGTGGGTGGAATTGAATCCGAATCCTCACCCAATCTGAGACTCAGGGGCCAAGGAGTTTCCGAACTCGGAAGTTTGGATTCTTGGATGTTTTCCGATAAATCTAGCCCGCTGCCTGATTCTAGGTTCAGGCCTTGAGTGACGTCCTCCCCTCCGCGGGTATCCGGCTTGGAGGGATCCGGAATCCGGACATAGCTAGTCCTTAAGATAGATGAAGGGTTGCCGCATTGTTCCTCCACCACTGCAACGTGATGGGTGACCTGGGGAGAGTTAATCTCTCTCAGATCGGGTTTAGGCCCAATCTGATCGTAGTCTGTAGCGACTCCTAGGGCGGCGATGCGATCCAGGAGCTCGTTCAGGGAAGAGAGCTCCATTGGATCTAACTGCTCGGCGAGTTCCGAGTTGACGTGAAGATTGCTTTTGATGACCCGAGAAGTCATCATCGACGCAGCGGCCGAACAGGCGGTCATAAGAAAACCACCTAGCCGGAGAGTTTGGCCGACAGCCAAAGCTCCTTTAGCAACAGTGCCATCTTTAAAGACGGGATGAGACATCCTTCCTGGTGGCGACGGCATAGCAGAACTCTCAATGAAAGCACCAATGTCGGTGTCAATACCGGCGGATCTCGGGTAGGGGGTCCCGAACTGTGCATCTAGGCCGGATGGTAATAGGAGGCAGGTGCACGATGTTTTACCTAGGTTCAAGCCCTCTTAATGGAGGTAAAACCCTACGTCCTGCTTGATTGATATTGATGATATGGGTAGTACAAGAGTAGATCTACCACGAGATCAGAGAGGCTAAACCCTAGAAGCTAGCCTATGGTATGATTGTATGTTATTCTATGGACTAAAACCCTTCGGTTTATATAGACACCGGAGAGGGTTAGGGTTACACAAGGTCGGTTACAAAGGAGGAGATATTCATATCCGAATTGCCTAGCTTGCCTTCCACGCCAAGTAGAGTCCCATCCGGACACAAGACTAAGTCTTCAATCTTGTATCTTCATAGTCCAACAGTCCGGCCAAAGGATATAGTCCGGCTGTCCGGAGACCCCCTAATCCAGGACTCCCTCAACTGCCATCAGGTCATCTCATGCATATCATCGCAATGGTAGGGCTGCACAACCACCTGAGGTACGAGATCATGACCATCTTCCTAAACTTAAATTGAATATTCCACCATTTGAGGGTAGATATGTTCCTGATATATATCTTACTTGGGAGTTAGAAATTGAACAACATTTTACATGTTTACAATATCCTGAGGAGAGACGTGTTCCTACTGTTGTTTGTGCTTTCACTAGTTTTGCATGTGTTTGGTGGTCCAAACATTGTAGATTATATCCTATTCCAGCTACTTGGGCTACTTTGAAAACTGATATGCGTACTCATTGGGTTCCACCATATTATCAACGTGAATTACTTCAAAAGTTGCAATGCTTAAGACAAGGAAAAAATTATGTAGAAGAATATTATCAAGAATTACAAACCGGCATGATTCGATGTGGTATTGTTGAGGAGAATGAAGCTATGCTTGCACATTTTATGGGTGGATTAAATAGAGAGATTCATACCATTCTAGAGTATAAGGAGTATAATAATATCACTCATTTATTCCATCTTGCTTGTAAAGATGAACATGAAGTGCAGGATCGACTGGCATTGGCGCGAACTAACTTCTCTGTAGGTCGACCTTCATCATGGACATCGCGTGCATCCTCTACTTCCACACATTCTGCTGCACCGGTGCCTCCGTCAGCTACCACTGCCAACCATGATACAAGAAAGCAGGCACAACCACCACTATCTGCCAAGAGCATACCTTCTAGGCCTACACAGAGTTCTTCTTCATCCATGGCATCAATAGGGCAAACACATGATATTATTTGTCGTCGTTGCAAGGGTGGAGGTCATTATGCGAGACAATGCCCATCTAAGCGTGTGATGATTGCTACTGAGGATGGTGGGTATGAGTCCGCTAGTGACTATGATGAGGAGACTTTGGCTCTTATTACAAGTGAAGAACACGGTGGAGATGATTCTGATCATGAGACGCAATACATGGCTGCTGAAGATGCTGACAGGTATGAATGTTTAGTTGCTCAACGTGTTTTGAGTGCGTAGGTTTACACAAGCTGAGCAAAATCAGAGGCATAATTTGTTCCATACAAAGGGAGTTGTGAAGGAATGTTCAATTTGCGTCATCATAGATGGTGGAGAAGCTATCTCTCACCACAAGACCACATCCACATCCTTACTACATCCAATGGTTCAACAGCAGCGGCAAGGTTAAGGTAACACGTACTGTTGGTGTGCATTTTAGTATCTCTACATATGCTGATTATGTTGATTGTGACATGGTACCTATGCAAGCATGTTCCTTATTACTTGGTAGACCATGGAAATTTGATAAAAATTCCATACACCATGGTAGAAACAATCAGTATACTCTTTGGTCATAAGGACAAAAATATTACTTTGCTTCCTATGACTTCTTATTCCATTTTGAAAGATGATATTAATAGAGCTAATAAAGCAAAATAGGAGAAACATAAGAGTGAAAATCAGATTGTGGCAAAAGAATTTGAGCAACAAATGAAGCCTGGTAATAAACCATCTAGTGTTGCTTCTGAAATGAAATTGAAAAGTGCATGTTTACTTGTGACCAAATCTGATATTGATGATCTAGATTTCAGCAAATCTATTTCCTATGCTTTTGTATGCAAAGAGGCGTTATTTTCTTTCGAGGATGTACATTCCTCTTTGCCTCCTGCTGTCACTAACATTTTGCAGGAGTTCGCTGACGTCTTTCCACAAGACGTGCCACCAGAATTACCACATATTCGAGGGATTGAGCATCAGATTGACTTAATTCCCGGTGCTTCGCTGCCTAACCGTGCGCCATAACGTACCAATCCATAGGAGACGAAGGAGATTATGCATCAAGTACATGAGCTGCTCGACAAAGGTTATGTACGCGAATCTCTTAGCCCTTGTGTTGTTCCTATTATACTAGTGCCAAAAAAGCATGGTACATCGCGTATGTGTGTTGATTGTAGAGGCATTAATAATATTACTATTCGTTATCGTCATCCTATTCCTAGGATAGATGATATGCTTGATGGATTGAGTGGCTCTACAATATTCTGCAAAGTTGATTTGCATAGTGGATACTATCAAATTCATATGAAAATTGGGAGATGAATGGAAAACGGCATTTAAAACTAAGTTTGGATTATATGAGTGGTTAGTCATGCCTTTTGGGTTAACTAATGCACCAAGTACTTTCATGAGATTAATGAACGGAGTTTTACGTGCTTTCATTGGACGATTCGTGGTAGTCTATTTTGACGATATACTGATTTATAGCAGATCTTTGGAGGAACATTTGGAACATTTACGTGTTGTTTTTATTGCTCTACGTGATGCACGTTTGTTTGGTAACCTTGGGAAGTGCACCTTCTGCACTGACTGAGTATCTTTTCTTGGCTATGTTGTTACTCCATAGGGAATTGAAGTTGATAAAGCCAAGATTGAAGCTATTGAGAGTTGGCCGCAGCCCAAAATAGTCACACAAGTGAGGAGTTTTCTTGGCCTCACTGAATTCTATAGGCGTTTTGTGAGAGATTTCAGCACCATTGCTGCACCTCTCAATGAGCTTACAAAAAAGGATGTACCTTTTGTTTGGGGTACCGCACAGGAAGAATCCTTCACGGTATTGAAAGATAAGTTGACACATGCTCCTTTACTCCAACTTCCTGATTTTAATAAGACTTTTGTGCTTGAATGTGATGCTAGTGGAATTGGATTCCGAGGTGTGTTATTACAAGATGGAAAACCTATTGCATACTTTTCTAAAAAATTGAGTGGGCCTAGTCTGAATTATTCTACATATGATAAAGAATTATATGCTCTTGTTCAGGCTTTAGGAACATGGCAACATTATTTATGGCCCAAAGAATTTTTTATACATTATGATCATGAATCGTTGAAACATATTAAAAGTCAAGCTAAACTGAATCATAGACATGCTAAATGGGTTGAATTTGTTGAGACTTTCCCTTATGTCATTAAACACAAGAAGGGTAAAGAAAATGTTATTGTTGATGCATTGTCTCGTCGCTATACTACGCTTTCACAACTTGACTTCAAAATATTTGGTTTGGAGACCATCAAAGATCAATATGTGCATGATGCTGATTTTAAAGATGTAATGTAGAATTGTAAAGAAGGAAGAACGTGGAACAAGTTTGTCGTTAATGATGGATTTGTGTTCTGTGCTAACAAGCTATGCATTCCAGCTAGCTCTGTCCCTCTTTCGTTGTTGCAGGAGGCACGTGGAGGAGGATTAATGGGACACACTGGTGTGAAGAAGATGGAGGACATACTTGCTACACATTTCTTTTGGCCAAAGATGAGACGGGATGTTGAGCGTTTTGTTGCTCGCTGCACTACATGTCAAAAAGCTAAGTCACGACTCAATCCAGGTTTATATATGCCTTTGCCTGTACCTAGTGTTACTTGGGAGGATATATCTATGGACTTTGTTTTTGGTTTACCTCGAACAAAGAAGGGGAGGGATGGCATATTTGTTGTCGTGGATAGATTCTCGAAAATGGCACACTTTATACCATCTCATAAAAGCGATGATGCTATTAATGTTGCTGATTTGTTCTGTCGTGAAATTATTCGCTTGCATGGTGTGCCAAATACTATTGTTTCAGATCGTGATACTAAATTTTTAGCCACTTTTGGAGATGTTTATGGGCTAAGTTGGGGACTAAACTACTTTTTAGTACTACTTGTCACCCCCAAGCTGATGGACAAACTGAAGTAGTCAATAGAACATTGTCTACTATGCTTAGGGTTGTTTTGAAGAATAATAAGAAAATGTGGGAAGAATGCTTGCCTCATATTGAATTTTCTTATAATCATTCATTGCATTCTACTTTATGTAGGGTGGAACCCTAATCGGCCGATCTTTCACGAAAGGAGCGGATCCCGCGATGAACACGAAGAGCATGAGGAGGGAAACGAGGGAAATCATAAGGGGAAACATAAGAGGAAACACTAAACCAACACGAATAAGTCACACATGCTCTAGATCCTCGAGTACATAAGGAAAGATACACGATCCACGGACAACTAAGAACGATACAAGGGTAGCCGGTCTTCTCAGTGAGGAGGTCTTGAGTTCTTCCCTAAAAGGGGTCTTGAATCCGCTTGGGGGATCTTCTTCGTTGGAGGCTCGAATCTCCAAGGAGAAGGTGTACAAGTGGATGAGCAAAGCTCTCACACAAAATATGAGCTAATCCTTTGATAACCCTAGAAAGGAGGGGGGGGAGGTCTATATATTGTCTTATTGTAAAAGGGGCGAAAAAGGGGGTACATGGGCTGTGGCCCAACACATGGCAGCGAACAGGTGCCGGGCGTCTGGGAGTCACCGGTCGTCCGGAGGCTCGCGAGGGTCCGGGCGTCCGGTGTTTGTCGGACGTCCGTAAGTTTGGCTCGGGTGTGCTTTGGTCAGATGTCCGGTTGGGGTCGGACGTCCGGGCGTCAGTCATCCGTTGGGCTCCAGAAATCCGTAGATTTGGCTCGGGTGTGGTGGCGTCGGTCATCCGGAGAGGGCCGGACGTCCGGAGCCTGGAGATCGTCGACGTCCGGTCCTGGCCGGTAGTTCGGAGCCTGGAGCTTCTTCTTCATCACTTCTTCTTCTCCTTCTTCACGTCCATCTTCCTCTTCTTCTTCTCCTTGCTTATTAGCTTCTCCATGGTACCTTAGTTTGCACAATGTGTCCGTATGAGGCAGTAGCCATGTCTCATGTGCATCAAAGTGGAAACGTGAGAGGAGAGATGTCACCTCGGTTTCAAGAGCTCTTGCACATGCTCGTTTCATGGGTCCGCTAGGCACTTGCTGAGACGATGGTAGGTCCATGGGGATGACCATGGGATGCTCCGCATCATCTCCCCTCCCTTGGTGAAGATCCGTCCTCGGATCAAATTCTTCATCACCATGGTAGGGAGAGAGATCTTTGACGTTGAAGATGTCGCTCATGGAGTACTTGTCGCGTGGAATGTCGATCTTGTAGGCATTGTCGTTGTAGCATCCAAGCACCTTGAATGGTCCATCCGCTCGTGGTCGAAGCTTGGACTTGCGTTCTTGTGGAAAGCGGTCCTTGCGAAGGTGTAGCCACACGAGGTCACAAATGTTGAATACCATGGGGTGCTTGTTGATGTTGAGTTTGGTCGCAAGTCGTTGTACTTGGCGCTTGATAATATGTCTTGTATCTTCATGCACCTTCTTGAGATGAGTCACACGTGCACTTGCGTACAAATTGATGCGCTCTTGGAGTGGTAGAGGGAGAATGTCCAATGGGGACAAAGGGTTGAATCCGTAGACGACCTCGAAGGGGGACTTTCCGGTTGTTTAGTGTCTTGCTCGGTTGTAGGCAAACTCGGTGACAGGTAGACACTCCTCCCACTCCTTGATGTTCTTCTTGATGAGTACTCGAAGTAGAGCGGAGAGTGTGTGGTTGGTAACTTCCGTTTGGCCATCGGTTTGTGGATGATACGCCATGGAGAAGAGTAGCTTGATTTCGAGCTTGGCGCATAGGGTCTTCCAAAAGTAGCTAAGGAACTTGACGTCACGGTCTGAGATGATAGTCTTTGGCACTCCATGTAGACGCAATATTTCCCTACAAAAGAGATTAACAACATGTGAAGCATCATCTATCTTGTTGCAAGGAATGAAATGTGCCATCTTGGAGAAACAATCCACAACGACAAATATCGAATCCTTTCCATTTCTAGTCCTAGGCAATCCAAGTACGAAATCCATGCTAATTTCTTCCCATGGTTGATATGGAATTGAGAGAGGCATGTAAAGGCCATGGGATTGAGCTTTGGACTTAGCTTTGCGACATGTAGAGCATCGGTTGGTGAAGCGGTTGACGTCGCGAAAGATCTTGGGCCAAAAATAGTTCTCGGAGAGCGTTGCGAAAGTCTTGTCACGTCCGAAATGTCCCATTCAGCCTCCTCCATGAGATTCCTGTAAAAGCAACAAACTAAGAGAAGACTCAGGGATGCAAAGTTTGTTAGCTCTCATAAGATATCCATCTTTTATGTAATAGCATTCCCAAGAGGTGTGCCTCAAACACTTGGCATAAGGAGTAGCAAAGGTAGGATCGTGCTCATACAAGTCTTTTATATGCTCAAAGCCAATGACATCCAATTCAAGTTGAGTAACAAGCATGCATATGCGGGAAAGGGCATCCGCCACAATATTTTCCTTACCTTTAATGTACTTGATGACGTAAGGAAAAGACTCAATCAATTCACTCCATTCAGCATGACCCTTGTTCAACTTGGTTTGGCCCTTAAGATACTTGAGCGTTTCATGATCGGTATGAATGATATATTCATGAGGGCGAAGATAGTGTTCCCATTCATGCAAAATGCGGACTAAAGCATAGAGCTCTTTGTCCTAGATGGGGTAATTGAGTTGCGCGCCGGAGAGTTTCTTACTAAAGTATGCTATGGGGCACTTCTCTTGCGTTAACACACCTCCTATGCCATTACCACTAGCATCACAGTGAATCTCAAAGGGTTTGTCAAAGTTGGGTAAAGCAAGCACGGGAGCATGAGTAAGAAAATTCTTAAGCTCATTGAAAGCGGTATCTTGGGATGGTCCCCAAACAAAAGGCACATTCTTCTTGCTCAAAGCATGCAAAGGAAAAGCAATGGTGCTGAAATCTTTCACAAAGCGAAGATAGAAACCCGCAAGGCCAAGAAAACTACGCACCTATTGCAAATTGGTTGGTTGTGGCCAAGTCTTAATAGCATTGATCTTGGACTCATCAACATGAACACCCTTAGAAGAAACAACAAAGCTCAAGAAAACGAGCTTATCAATGACAAAAAGGCAATTCTCCATATTAGCATAGAGATGCTCTTTCCGAAGAGTTTGTAAAACGGTTCGGACATGGGTGACATGCTCTTTGAGAGACTTGCTAAAAACAAGGATATCATCGAAGTAGACCACAACAAACACACCAATGTAAGGGCGAAAGACATGATTCATAAGACGCATAAAAGTACCTGGTGCTTCCGATAGACCCATAGGCATGACTAACCACTCATACAAGCCAAACTTGGTTTTGAAAGCAGTTTTCCATTCATCACCCTCTTGTATGCGTATTTGATAGTAACCACACTTAAGATCAATTTTTGAAAAGATAGTGACACCGCTAAGTTCATCAAGCATATCATCAAGGCGTGGAATGGGATACCAATAATGAACGGTTATAGCATTGATAAGTCTACAATCAGAGCACATGCGAAAGCTACCATCTCGTTTTGGCACAAGAATGACCAGGACGGCACAAGGGCTCAAACTTTCATGCACATGTCCATGGTCTATGAGATGCTTTACTTGCCTTTGTATTTCTTTGGTTTCTTCGGGGTTGACGTGGTAGGGAGCTTTGTTCGGAAGAGGTGCTCCGGGGATGAGGTCCATGCGGTGCTCAATGCCTCATAGTGGAGGTAGTCCCGGAGGTAGCTCGTCGGGGAAAACATCATGAAATTCCTGCAAAAGAGAAGACAACACTAGAGGAAGAGTGTGAGAGGTGTTAGCTTGTGGTGTATTGTCCTTGCACAAAATGACATAGTGTACGTCACTAGATGGGTTCTCACACACTCCTCTTATCTCACTTTTGGTGGCAACTAGGACTAAGTTCTTCTTTTCGCTCATCGTGGAGGTGTTCGATTGGGCTTGTGGCGCCCACTCTCTTTTTGGTGACTCGCTCTCTCACTATTATCTCCACGATGGGTGGCTTGCTTGTCGGCGATCACTTGGCTTGGCAACATTGGATGAAGGACGCACTCCTTGCCATTCATCTGGAAGATGTAGTGGTTCGTTCGGCCGTTGTGGATGACTCCTCTATCAAATTGCCATGGACGTCCAAGGAGAAGGTGGCAAATGGTCATTGGAACGACGTCGCACTCCAAGGTGTCTTTGTAGGCACCGATTTTGAAGGAGAATTTTACTCAGTGCTCGACTTGGATGGTGCCGGAGTAACTAAGACATTGCACTTTGTATGGATGTGGATGCTTCGTCTTGGGCAATTGGAGCTTGGAGAAAAGTTCTTCGCTTGCGTGATTATGACAACTCCCTCCATCGATGATGACCTTGACGGATCTTCCATTGATGCCGGCCTTGGTGTGGAATATGTGACATTGTTGGTCTTCTTCTTGGTGATGTTGGAGAGTCAAGACCTTGGAGACAACAAAAGCGGGACTTGAATCTTCATCGTTCATTTGCTGGTGCATGGCGACTTGCTCAAGAGCATCCATTTCTGCTTCATTCATCGAGTCATAGGTGCCGTCGTCGTTGAGGATCATGGTCCGCTTGTCGATGCACTCATAGGACTTGTGGCCTCAGCCTCCGCATGTGAAGCATTTGAAGGAACTTGTCTTCACGATCTCATCGGTGGGGGTTGATGATGATGAAGCTCTCGGCTTGAAGTTGCTTGTAGTAGGAGGATGACTTGGAGTTGACGAAGCTTTCTTGGAACTCGACTTGTCGATGTTGCTTGTAGAAGGCTTGGTAGACGGTGTTGGAGTCGTTGAAGTTCGGCTCGGGTGTGCTTTGGTTGGATGTCCGGTCGGGCTCGGACGTCCGGGCGTCGCTCATCCGTTGGGCTCCGGAAATCCGTAGATTTGGCTCGGGTGCGCTGGCGTCGGTCGTCTCGAGCCTGTAGCTTCTTCTTCATCACTTCTTCTTCTCCGTCTTCACGTCCATCTTCCTCTTCTTCTTCTCCTTGCTCCTTAGATTCTCCATGGTACCTGAGTATGCACAATGTATCTGTATGAGGTAGTAGCCATGTCTCATGTGCATCAAAGTGGAAATGTGAGAGGAGAGATGTCACCTCAGTTTCAAGAGCTCTTGCACATGCTCGTTTCATGGATCCGCTAGGAACTTGCTGAGACGATGGTAGGTCCATGGGGATGACCATGGGATGCTCCGCATCATCTCCCCTCCCTTGGGGAAGATCCATCCTCGGATCAAATTCTTCATCACCATGGTAGGGAGAGAGATCTTTGACGTTGAAGATGTCGCTCACGAAGAACTTGTCGCATGGAATGTCGATCTTGTAGGCATTGTCGTTGTAGCATGCAAGCACCTTGAAGGGTCCATCCGCTCGTGGTCGAAGCTTGGACTTGCGTTCTTGTGGAAAGCGGTCCTTGCGAAGGTGTAGCCACATGAGGTCACCAATGTTGAATACCATGGGGTGCTTGTTGATGTTGAGTTTGGTCGCAAGTCGTTGTACTTGGCACTCGATAGTATGTCTTGTATCTTCATGCACCTTCTTGAGATGAGTCACACATGCACTTGCATCCAAATTGATGCGCTCTTGTAGTGGTAGAGGGAGAATGTCCAATGGGGACAAAGGGTTGAATCCGTAGACGACCTCGAAGGGGGACTTGCCGGTTGTTGAGTGTCTTGCTCGGTTTTAGGTGAACTCGGCGATAGGTAGACACTCCTACCACTCCTTGATGTTCTTCTTGGTGAGCACTCGAAGTAGAGAGGAGAGTGTGTGGTTGGTAACTTCCGTTTGGCCATTGGTTTGTGGATGATACGCCATGGAGGAGAGTAGCTTGATTCCGAGCTTGGTGCATAGGGTCTTCCAAAAGTAGCTAAGGAACTTGATGTCGCGGTCCGAGACGATAGTTTTTGGCACTCCATGTAGTCGCAATATTTCCCTACAAAAGAGATTAGCAACATGTGAAGCATTGTCTATCTTGTTGCAAGGAATGAAATGTGCCATCTTGGAGAAACGGTCCACAACGACAAATACCGAATCCTTTCCATTTCTAGTCCTAGGCAATCCAAATACGTAATCCATGCTAATGTCTTCCCATGGTTGATATGGAATTGGGAGAGGCATGTAAAGGCCATGGGATTGAGCTTTGGACTTAGCTTTGCGAGATGTAGAGCATTGGTTGGTGAAGCGGTTGACGTTGCGAAACATCTTGGGCCAAAATTAATTCTTGGAGAGCGTTGCGAAAGTCTTGTCGCGACCTAAATGTACCACTAAGCCTCCTCCATGAGATTCCTGTTAAAGCAACAAACGAAGATAAGACTCGGGGATGCAAAGTTTGCTAGCTCTCATAAGATATCCATCTTTGATGTAATAGTGTTCCCAAGGGGTGTGCGTCAAACTCTTGGCATAAGGAGTAGCAAAGGTAGGATCGTGCTCATACAAGTCTTTTATATGCTCAAAGCCAATGACATCCAATTCATGTTGAGTAACAAGCATGCATATGCGGGAAAGGGCATCCGCCACAATATTTTCCTTACCTTTAATGAACTTGATGACATAAGGAAAAGACTCAATAAATTCACTCCATTTAGCATGACGCTTGTTCAACTTGGTTTGGCCCTTAAGATACTTGAGCGTTTCATGATCTCTATGAATGATAAATTCATGAGGGCGAAGATAGTGTTCCCATTCATGCAAAACACGGACTAAAGCATAGAGATCTTTGTCATAGATGGGGTAATTGAGTTGCACGCCGGAGAGTTCCTCACTAAAGTATGCTATGGGGCACTTCTCTTGCGTTAACACACCTCCTATGCCATTACCACTAGCATCGCAATGAATCTCAAAGGGTTTGTCAAAGTTAGGTAAAGCTAGCACGGGAGCATGAGTAAGCAAATTCTTAATCTCATTGAAAACGGTATCTTGGGATGGTCCCCAAACAAATGGCACATTCTTCTTGCTCAAAGCATGCAAAGGAGAAGCAATGGTGCTAAAATCTTTCACATAGAGACGATAGAAACCCGCAAGGCCAAGAAAACTACGCACTTGTTGCAAATTGGATGGTTGTGGCCAAGTCTTAATAGCATTGATCTTGGACTCATCAACATGAACACCCTTAGAAGAAACAACAAAACCCAAGAAGACGAGCTTGTCAATGCCAAAAAGGAATTTCTCCATATTAGCATAGAGATTCTCTTTTCGAAGCATTTGTAAAACGGTTCGGACATGGGTGACATGTTCTTTGAGAGACTTGCTAAAAACAAGGATATCATCGAAGTAGACCACAACAAACACACCAATGTAAGCGCGAAAGACATGATTCATAAGACGCATAAAATTACCCGGTGCTTCCGATAGACCCATAGGCATGACTAACCACTCATACAAGCCAAAATTGGAAAGCAGTTTCCATTCATCAGCCTCTTGTATGCGTATTTGAATAGTAACCACACTTAAGATCAATTTTCGAAAAGATAGTGACACCGCTAAGTTCATCAAGCATATCATCAAGGCGTGGAATGGGATAGGTATAACGAATGGTTATAGCGTTGATAGGTCTACAATCGGAGCACATGCGAAAGCTACCATCTCGTTTTGGCACAAGAATTACCGGGACGGCACAAGGGCTCAAACTTTCACGCACATGTCCATGGTCTATGAGCTGCTTTACTTGCCTTTGTATTTCTTTGGTTTCTTCGGGGTTGACGTGGTAGGGAGCTTTGTTCAGAAGAGGTGCTCCGGGATGAGGTCGATGCGGTGCTCGATGCCTCGTAGTTGAGGTAGTCCCAGAGGTAGCTCGTCGGGGAAAACATCGTGAAATTCCTGCTAAAGAGAAGACAACACTAGAGGAAGAGTGTGAGAGGTGTTAGCTTGTGGTGTATTGTACTTGCACAAAAGGACATAGTGTAGGACACTAGATGGGTTCTCACACACTCCTCTTGTCTCACTTTTGGTGGCAACTAGGACTAAGTTCTTCTTTTCGCTCATCGTGGAGGTGTTCGATTTGGGCTTGTGGCACTCACTCTCTTTTTGGTGGCTCGCTCTCTTACTATTATCTCCACGTTGGGTGGCTTGCTTTTCGGTGATCACTTGGCTTGGCGACATTGGATGAAGGACGTACTCCTTTCCCTTCATCTTGAAGATGTAGTGGTTCGTTCGGCCATTGTGGATGACTCCTCTATCAAATTGCCATGGGCGTCCAAGGAGAAGGTGGCAAACGGTCATTGGAATGACGTCGCACTCCAAGGTGTCTTCGTAGGTGCCAATTTTGAAGGAGACTTGTACTCGATGCTCGACTTGGATAGTGTCGGAGTTGCTAAGCCATTGCACTTTGTATGGATGTGGGTGCTTCGTCTTGGGAAATTGGAGCTTGGAGCAAAGTTCTTCACTTGCGAGATTATGACAACTCCCTCCATCGATGATGACCTTGATGGATCTTCCATTGATGCTGGCCTTGGTGTGGAATATGTGTGTCAGGACCCCGACTCAATGCCACATCGATCTAGCATGTAACACCTCATATCACTTTGCGGCCTCACGCACGGTATTCCCACGGGTGTCACATTACCTTTGCCCGGGACCGTTTGCGCCTTTTTGGCACACATATATGACAATGTCGCTAGCATCCATATGATAAGGAGCCCGGGCTGACATGGCTAGTCGTAAACCCAAAGTGGCACAAACTTACAGGGACAGGCATCCATGACCCAACATCGAACGTGTCGGTCATCAGCGAGTGAATCCAGGCTGTAGCACTGGGCTAGCAGGACTCCGGTGAACCGGGCTGTAGCGGGCTAACAGGACTCCGGTATTCATCGCGTGACATTTCCCCGAAGGGACAGACACCGGAACGAAGAAGGACACATGCCGGCCAGCCTAAGTGTTCCGGAGCAGTAGCAAGCTACCATGGCTCGGTGGAAACACTAGGAGACATTTCCCGGTAAGAGAGGCTACTAAAGATAAACAACTAGATAGTCAGATCCCACACATACCAAGCATTTCAATAACATACACACATTATGCTCGATATGTGCAATACAACATGGCATCACAAAATGACCCTACGACTCAAGTAGTTTATTCAATAGGCTCCGAGGAGCGAGACATTACAAACATGGGTCTCATGACCCAACAATCAGAGCATACAAGTCAAAGCACAAGCGGAAGCTATCATGTCTGAGTACAGACATCTATAAATGAAAAAGGCTGAGAAGCCTGACTATCGATCAGATCCTGCCGAGGGCACAAGATCGTAGCTGAGGTATCAAGCTAAACGTCGAAGTCCAAGCGGAACTACTAGTGAGACTGAAGTCTCTCTGCAAAAACATAAAATAGGCAAACGTGAGTACAAATGTACCCGGCAAGACTTACATCAGATCTATCTACACATGCATCATTATCAACAAAGGGGATGGTGGAGTTTGACTGCAGCAAGCCAGCTTTGACTCGGTGGCTATCCTGAACTACGACTGCAAGTAACTCTTTTGAGGTGGCACACACGAGTCCACATATTCACCATATCAATACACCACTATGGATCCGCTCCCGTCTCCCTACGAGAACGCCATCCATAGCACTCACGCTATCTTGCGTATTTTAGGGTATCCACTTTCACTTGTCTATGAACTATGCAATGGGGTCCAAGTTTCCATATCCGAGGAATCCGGCTATTCGAATAGATATTGATAACCCTGCAGGGGTGTACTTCTTCACACACGCTTTCGCCACTTATCGCCCTGTACACGTCATGTACCTCGGCAACCTTCAAGCGGAAGCCGGGCGAGGGAGTCGGCCACGACCTGACTAACCGAACAAGTCTCTAGTCCAGGTTTATCGCCTATTCAGGTTCCATCCGCAAGGAGATCCGGCCGGGGTGTCGCTCACGGCCCCAAACGATGTGTGCAGGGTTCCCAAGCCCACCAACCGGGTGCCACTTGGTACACCGTGCCACTGTGCCTAGTCTGTCCCAAGCCCACCTGTACCGGGTGCCACTTGGTAGACTACTAACACTACCTACAAACACCAGAAACTAGTTTCAACTCCTGGACAGAGATCATGTTGATTAATAAGTCGAGAGAGTCAATTAAGGATCCCAATGTGTGGTAGTAGCTGTTCATGGATCACAGGCACAGAACTCAGTTCCTGGGGACGGCTGCAATGAGACAACCCACCATGTACTCCTACATGGCCTCTCACCGCTACCTTTACCAAATCGTGTTCACACACTTAGCTCACACACAGTAGGACATGTTCACACACCTCTGATTCATCCCCGATGAATCAGACCTGACTCAACTCTAAGCAGTAGCAGGCATGACAAACAAGCATGAATGAGTAGGCACAACAGGGCTCAAACAACTCCTACTCATGCTAGTGGGTTTCATCTATTTACTGTGGCAATGACAGGTCATGCAAAGGATAAAGGGTTCAGCTACCACAGCAAGTATCAAATATGTCGTTGTTGTCCTAATGCAGTAAAAGAGAGCAGGAGCGAGAGAGTGGGATTTTATCGGAATGAACAAGGGGGTTTTGCTTGCCTGGCACTTCTGAAGATAATATAGCTCTTCATCGGTGTCATCGATCACATCGTCGGTACACGTCTATCGAGAGGGGACAAATACCGGCAAATACAGAAAAACATGATCAATGCAATGCACAATATGATGCATGCTATGACATGGCAATATGAATGTGTTTTGGGCTAATGCACCTAAAACCAGATTAAATGAAGTTGGTTTGAATCCAAGATTCAAATTCAAACTCCATATGTGGTTATTTAAATGTCATTCACTTCATTTGCCCTAAACAGTAGTGATAAGTTGTTCTAACATGCATGAAAATGGTACAGATGGATTCCTTGAATTTTTCTGATAATTTTTCATATATAAAACATTTAATTTGGAGTTACGGTTAATTTTCTATGATTTATTGAAGTTTTAGCTATTTTCTGGAATTTCCTGATTATTTTTAAATCCAGAAAATACTTATTGCGTCAGCCCCACGTCACAGTGACGTCAGCAGGGTCAACTAGGCCGCCCAGAGTCAAACCTGACGTGTGGGGGCCACACGTCAGTGACACAGGGCTGGTTTGGGTGTTTGACAGGTGGGTCCGGTCAACTTTGACTTGACTAAGTCAAAATCTGACACATGGGGTCCACAGATTAGCACTAATCTAAACAGAAAAATTAAACTAACCTAATTAGGCTCGGGGCCCACATGGCAGTGGCACTAGGGTTGGTTTGGCTGGGTCATTAGTGGCTAATGACGTGCCACGTCACCAAGTGACGCCGGCGACCACGGCGATGGCGGGACCTCGCCGGAGTTCCTCGGGACGGTGCTACAGATGGTGGTTTGCGACGGGGTTTGGCTCTATGAGGAGCTGGAGGAGTGGCGCATCTAACGGGGCAAGCGGGAGCAGCTGGGGTGGACCGAGCTCGTCGGAAGCGAGCTCGCGGCGGCGGCCGGAGTTCGGGCGAGACGCGAGCGAGAGCTAGGGGCACATGAAGGCGAGCTGGGGCGTGCTACGGGCTTGTGGAGACGTTCTGAGCACGATGGTGCACTCAGGTGGGAGCTCCAGTGGCTCTGGCCACGACGGCGACGAGGCACGGCGGCGGCGAGCTTCGGCCGTGGTGGAAGAAGGAGCTAGGGGACGAAATCAGGTGCGGGGAGTGAGGGGAAGAGAAGAGGAGCTCACGGGGAGTCGAACGAGACGCTAAGTGGGCTCGGGGACGTCCTGTCGGCGGCGAATCGAACGGCGGCGATTGCCGGCCGTGGCGATGAAGATGGCGGTGATGGCATGGCTACAGGGCACCCGGCGTCGCATGCGCCGTGGTGGAGCTTCATGGGGTCGGGACGGAGCTCAGGGGTGTGGAGAGGGAGCGAGGGGGTGGCTGTGGCCGCGAGGGAGCTCGTCGGTGACGGCGGCTCCGTTCGGTCCAGGCGGGAGAGAGGGAGCAGAGGAGGGAGGGGTGAGGGGGGAGAGTGAGCGAAACGGTCAGCGGGATCGGGACGGCCTGCGGGAGTCGTCCACGCGGCCAGGGGCTCGTCGGCAAGCAGGAGGTGGCCGCGCGGCCGTGCGCGTGCGAGCACGCAGCTGCTTCGGGGCGAGGGGAGGAAGACGACGGAGGGCTGCAGTGGTGGGCTGGGCCGGCTTCTGCTGGGCCACCAGGTGGGTGGGCCTCAGGTAAGCGTCGGGTAAGTTTTCTCTGCTCTGTCTTTTACTTATTGTTTTCTATTTTTTATGTATTTGTTTTGATTTAGTTTAGCAACTAAACCATTTTAATAAATTCTGTAGTTTATTATGTGGCTTACTAAAATATATACAAAGCCACTCACAAACTTCCAGAATTATTTGGAGTCATATTTAATAAATATTAAATATAAATCCAAAGCAAATAGTTATTGGATTAATTCAAATGGCCAAAATAAATATCTCTGTGACTCCAAAAATATTGGTTTAAATTTTACCTCTCACCAATATTTCCATGGAATAACAGGAACATTTTCTTGGACTCATTTGATGAAATTTAAATGTTGGTTATTTTTAGAGGTCTTGTGAGGCTTTGAAAATTCCTCAATTCAATTTCATTTGAATTTAAACATGATGCTCACATGAGGTCTAGCCTACTGCATAACAGGACCAGGGATGTGACAACTCACCCCCACTAAACAAGAATCTCGTCTCGAGATTCAAGCGTAGGGTAGGATGAAAGGGAAACACAAACTAGTACAATCTTCATGATCGAGGTTGCACTTCAAATGAACGTTGATTTGAACACCATCTTTGTCTTGTTGTCTTGCTCTGAGAACTCCAGCTAATCATGACAAGAAGAGGAAAGGAAAACTCTGGAAGGATCGGTCTTCTCGAAGGTCGAACAACTCAGGATTAACTCCCGGAATGAGACATAGCAACATCTCTTGAGCTGAGAGACGAAGCACAGATCTGAAGAAATGGAGTAAGACAGATGACGAGGGTTCGCTAAGTAAACAACAATTCCAGACTTAAGAATGTGGTGATCGGTTGTCAACGTAGCGAGGAGTTGAGTTGATATGATAGCACAATGGGGCACCTTAGGGATGGTGACTCGTAGAGATATCCCCTTAAGTGGCAAAAAGAATTACTTTTGATTCAAAGATCATTGAAACTCTTTATACCAATTTAAGGCAATTCTCGACCAATCGTTTGGAGGGGGTCGGTAGAATGGCATACTCGGACTTGGATGATGTGGATTACCTTGTTGAAGACAACGTAATGGATGAATTTGCTTATCACCGGAAATGGAAGAGACCCATGGTAGAATGGCACATTGGCGGTGCAAGCTGGGAACAAAATGCAAATGCTGGGAATGATTCTGGTAACTGGGGAAGAACCCAACAATAGAGAGTGAATTCACTGTTTGAGAAGGTCACAGCATTGCCGAGGGAACTGAGAGCATCCCAATTAGAGCCGATGATAACACGTAGCGCTTGTGCGTGCTCTCAAGAACTTGAGCATTTCCACAATCATCAAGGTTTTATCAACAACCGCGTCAAGGGTGCTGACAACACAACATACTACCATGATGAATAGCGATGGACGATGCAGATGCATAGGAAGATAACATCAACTCAGATTTCACCCTAGCGAGGCCAAGGAAACAAAATCTGGATGATCGACCGAGAGACATTTAGCATTCCGCTTCTAATGTTCTCCTTGACGTGCTAGTGTAACCCATTCATAGATATGGTTTGATAACTAGAACATCAAGTAAAGGTCGGACTTCGGGAGCAATAGAATCCATAAGGAACAGTTACGGAGGTAAATCCTACGAAATCCTTATGGGGAGGTGGCCAACTTCCTCAAACAAGATACTACAATAATAGGTCTTCCGGCTGGGTGTGTTGGCCACGACATCCACTTTACCGGTTATCGAGGAACCAATATTATAGTTCTTGGGAAATATTCCAACCATCATATCTGCCTGAGACTCAGATCTGGTTGGTGTCAGGATATTCCAAACTCATCGAATCTAGGAAGAAAAATGAAAGTTTGCAACACAAATCGACGAGATGACGTTGCGAGATTCTCAGGAAATGAACTACGATAGCAAGCTCGAAAACATGAGCTGGTTCTGCTACAAACATGTGAACACGTTGTTCCAGACAAGCATGCCCACATGGTAGTCTTACAATAAAACACTACCGAGTTCTGGTTGGGAGCCATCATCGAGGATATCGAAGTCTTTACGCAAGTCCATGGATTAGATCCCAAGCATAGACTTCTTTTCCTTGAACGAGTCAATCAGTGGCTTGGTGTGCTAGGATATACATATGGAATGAAGATGATCAGTCTAACAGACCACAGAATTCTTCGCATGTGCATGACCGACTTGGGATGACTCCGGAGGAGTAAAACAAACTTTCTCGAATTCATGACGGCAACTTACATCAAATGCACGTGAATCAAAGGGGGTCACGTCTTTCATCCAAACATATACCTTAGAGATGGAACTCGAAGGCATTGTTTACAAAGTTTCCAACACTAGCTTAATGTCCAACAGAATCATGGAGAAGATAAGGATGTTATCGATGGGCTCAACAACAATTCATCCAGGTTCCCTTTTAAAAGGAATTCCATAGTTAAGTGAACACGGTGATAGCATTGGTCAGACCAAAAGATATAATGGTGTATGCTCGAGGAAAATCCACGAGTAAGACAGCATTACGAACATCATTGGTTCTGATTTGATTTGACGATAGCCCATACTTAAGTCAAAGGTTTGGGTAAGATAATAGATCCAACAATTGTTCACAAGGACCAATTGATGAAGATACCATCTTTCTTCAACACACACACACACACACACACAAAGATATCCCTTAACATGAACTAAGTCAGGCAAGCTTTTATCTTCCAACTCTCCAAGTTATTGTTTAGCTTGACCAACTAGCTCAGGGGTATCCCACACAGATTCTTGGAGAGAGGGTGGTTCACAAGAAACCAACTTGATCACGAGCTCAACATAACAGTCAGGTGACAACCTGGTGATACTTTCGAGAAGATATTCGGAAAATCACGATCCACCGATATGTTACTAAGCTCGAGAACAATCTCGCTTTTGAGGGAAAGATGACATGATCAAATGAGTGAGGACTTGACAAGATCCTAACTCATCAATCGAAGGGTGCACCGAAAATAAGGACTAGGTAGCACGATCAGACTTAGCATGATAATTCAATAACCAGCATGCTAAGAATGAGAATATTGTCCATTAACTACCAAGCAACGGAGTTGCTAGGAGTATTGATTTCGCACATCACGGTACACTTGTCGGCATTCCGGTTACAATGACACGGGAACCGAGGAATGAACAATGATGGCAAGAAGTATTACTGTGTCAAGAATTCATAAGAGGTGGTGCAATTCTCATGACAACCCTGACATAAAGAGGGTAACACTTCAAGGTAGAACAGAACAATAGCTGGATTGGCATTTTGATCTGCGGAATACAACTACCTTGACCCAATCCTAGATATGGATGAGGTACTGGAGTTTGTTTCTCCTAGTCATTCTGAAATAGAATGGCTTGGCGGACCACAAGGGTAATAGGCATCGACGAACGAATGCACGCATACGCTTGACTATCAATTGATAGGCGAGGGTCGGAAACAACTAAGATGAGACAACTCAAAAGAACATATGATTTTCTGAGTTGTGGATGCATGGATTAGCATGTCGAACGAGGTTCAACATATTTCTTCCGGATAACCCATGCAGAAAGGTAGAACTGGCAGAGCCACAATATATGAATGGAGAACTCCTCAAGAATAATCCTGTTGTGATATTTCAGTTCAACGAGGAACTTCCGCCATAAGTAGTTCATGGTATTTGGAAGAAGAAGATACCACGGACTTTAAGGACTATTGCAAAGGTTACTAATATCCTAAAGGAACTAGCAACACTATCAACACGAGGTAAGTAGGGTGAATCTCGGGTTCAAAACCCAAGGAGTAGAATACCTACTCCTAGGTAGCATCACGGGATGCTTTCGAGAATGATGGCTAGAATCATCACACTGGGAACACAAATCATGGCTAAATTACTAGATGATCCCCTAAGACACCTAGGGTCATAATACTAGCTCCAACATATATGTCAAGGCAATAAAGTACCTCAACTCACTGATTTGTGTGATTAATCTGACCAAAGGCACATCGGAAACAGGAGGAAGGGATTTGCAAGTGCATCCGACTATTTAGAAACCTGGGATGACTCGGACAGCATAACAGCTGTAAATGCTCAAAAAAGACTTGAGACATTCACAAAAATGGTGGCATAACCGCTCAGAAGCACAATATCAAGGTCTCGAGATCAACAATAATCATACAGAAGTAGTAGGAACTGAAACGAGGCTTAAGTCCAACAATCTTATAAGTCTACAGATTAGTAACACGTGATCCTGATAGAAAGAGGAGAAAACCTAGTTCCTTAACCCCGTAGGAAAGATAAGATGACTCAGATCAGAAGGGCGAGAGGTATAAGGAGTAAAAAGAGCCTTACGTTCCATCCCACAATCAATTCCCTTATATAACTAAAGCATTTCAAGACTCAACCTCGACCAGATTGGCTTGGTAATCCTACAGGCAGTCAAGCTCTGATACCAACGCTGTCAGGACCCCGACTTAATGCCACATCGATCTAGCATGTAACACCTCATATCACTTTGCGGCCTCACGCACGGTATTCCCACGGGTGTCGCATTACCTTTGCCCGGGACCGTTTGCGCCTTTTTGGCACACGTATATGACAGTGTCGCTAGCATCCATATGATAAGGAGCCCGGGATGACATGGCTAGTCGTAAACCCAAAGTGGCATAAACTTACAGGGACAGGCATCCATGACCCAACATCGAACGTGTCGGTCATCAGCGAGTGAATTCAGGCTGTAGCACTGGGCTAGCAGGACTCCGGTGAACCGGGCTGTAGCGGGCTAACAGGACTCCGGTATTCATCGCGTGACATTTCCCCGAAGGGACAGACACCGGAACGAAGAAGGACACATGCCGGCCAGCCTAAGTGTTCCGGAGCAGTAGCAAGCTACCATGGATCGGTGGAAACACTAGGAGACATTTCCCGGTAAGAGAGGCTACTAAAGATAAACAACTAGATAGTCAGATCCCACACATACCAAGCATTTCAATAACATACACACATTATGCTCGATATGTGCAATACAACATGGCATCACAAAATGACCCTACGACTCAAGTAGTTTATTCAATAGGCTCCGAGGAGCGAGACATTACAAACATGGGTCTCATGACCCAACAATCAGAGCATACAAGTCAAAGCACAAGCAGAAGCTATCATGTCTGAGTACAGACATCTATAAATGAAAAAGGCTGAGAAGCCTGACTATCGATCAGATCCTGCCGAGGGCACAAGATCGTAGCTGAGGTATCAAGCTAAACGTCGAAGTCCAAGCGGAACTACTAGTGAGACTGAAGTCTCTCTGCAAAAACATAAAATAGGCAAACGTGAGTACAAATGTACCCAGCAAGACTTACATCAGATCTATCTACACATGCATCATTATCAACAAAGGGGATGGTGGAGTTTGACTGCAGCAAGCCAGCTTTGACTCGGTGGCTATCCTGAACTACGACTGCAAGTAACTCTTTTGAGGTGGCGCACACGAGTCCACATATTCACGATATCAATACACCACTATGGATCCGCTCCCGTCTCCCTACGAGAACGCCATCCATAGCACTCACGCTATCTTGCATATTTTAGGGTATCCACTTTCACTTGTCTATGAACTATGCAATGGGGTCCAAGTTTCCATATCCGAGGAATCCGGCTATTCGAATAGATATTGATAACCCTGCAGGGGTGTACTTCTTCACACACGCTTTCGCCACTTATCGCCCTGTACACGTCATGTACCTCGGCAACCTTCAAGCGGAAGCCGGGCGAGGGAGTCGGCCACGACCTGACTAACCGAACAAGTCTCTAGTCCAGGTTTATCGCCTATTCAGGTTCCATCCGCAAGGAGATCCGGCCGGGGTGTCGCTCACGGCCCCAAACGATGTGTGCAGGGTTCCCAAGCCCACCAACCGGGTGCCACTTGGTACACCGTGCCACTGTGCCTAGTCTGTCCCAAGCCCACCTGTACCGGGTGCCACTTGGTAGACTACTAACACTACCTACAAACACCAGAAACTAGTTGCAACTCCTGGACAGAGATCATGTTGATTAATAAGTCGAGAGAGTCAATTAAGGATCCCAATGTGTGGTAGTAGCTGTTCATGGATCACAGGCATAGAACTCAGTTCCTGGGGACGGCTGCAATGAGACAACCCACCATGTACTCCTACATGGCCTCTCACCGCTACCTTTACCAAATCATGTTCACACACTTAGCTCACACACAGTAGGACATGTTCACACACCTCTGATTCATCCCCGATGAATCAGACCTGACTCAACTCTAAGCAGTAGCAGGCATGACAAACAAGCATGAATGAGTAGGCACAACAGGGCTCAAACAACTCCTACTCATGCTAGTGGGTTTCATCTATTTACTGTGGCAATGACAGGTCATGCAAAGGATAAAGGGTTCAGCTACCGCAGCAAGTATCAAATATGTCGTTGTTGTCCTAATGCAGTAAAAGAGAGCAGGAGCGAGAGAGTGGGATTTTATCGGAATGAACAAGGGGGTTTTGCTTGCCTGGCACTTCTGAAGATAATATAGCTCTTCATCGGTGTCATCGATCACATCGTCGGTACACGTCTATCGAGAGGGGACAAATACCGGCAAATACAAAAAAACACGATCAATGCAATGCACAATATGATGCATGCTATGACATGGCAATATGAATGTGTTTTGGGCTAATGCACCTAAAACCAGATTAAATGAAGTTGGTTTGAATCCAAGATTCAAATTCAAACTCCATATGTGGTTATTTAAATGTCATTCACTTCATTTGCCCTAAACAGTAGTGATAAGTTGTTCTAACATGCACGAAAATGGTATAGATGGATTCCTTGAATTTTTCTGATAATTTTTCATATATAAAACATTTAATTTGGAGTTACGGTTAATTTTCTATGATTTATTGAAGTTTTAGCTATTTTCTGGAATTTCCTGATTATTTTTAAATCCAGAAAATACTTATTGCGTCAGCCCCACGTCACAGTGACGTCAGCAGGGTCAACTGGGCCGCCCAGAGTCAAACCTGACGTGTGGGGGCCACACGTTAGTGACACAGGGCTGGTTTGGGTGTTTGACAGGTGGGTCCGGTCAACGTTGACTTGACTAAGTCAAAATCTGACACATGGGGTCCACAGATTAGCACTAATCTAAACAGAAAAATTAAACTAACCTAATTAGGCTCGGGGCCCACATGGCAGTGGCACTAGGGTTGGTTTGGCTGGGTCATTAGTGGCTAATGACGTGCCACGTCACCAAGTGACGCCGGCGACCACGGCGACGGCGGGACCTCGCCGGAGTTCCTCGGGACGGTGCTACAGACGGTGGTTTGCGACGGGGTTTGGCTCTACGGGGAGCTGGAGGAGTGGCGCATCTAACGGGGCAAGCGGGAGCAGCTGGGGTGGACCGAGCTCGTCGGAAGCGAGCTCACGGCGGCGGCCGGAGTTCGGGCGAGACGCGAGCGAGAGCTAGGGGGCACAGGAAGGCGAGCTGGGGCGTGCTACGGGCTTGTGGAGACGTTCTGAGCACGATGGTGCACTCAGGTGGGAGCTCCAGTGGCTCTGGCCACGACGGCGACGAGGCACGGTGGCGGCGAGCTTCGGCCGTGGTGGAAGAAGGAGCTAGGGGACGAAATCAGGTGCGGGGAGTGAGGGGAAGAGAAGAGGAGCTCACGGGGAGTCGGACGAGACGCTAAGTGGGCTCGGGGACGTCCTGTCGGCGGCGAATCGAACGACGGCGATTACCGGCCGTGGCGATGAAGATGGCGGTGATGGCATGGCTACAGGGCACCCGGCGTTGCATGCGCCGTGGTGGAGCTTCATGGGGTCGGGACGGAGCTCAGGGGTGTGGAGAGGGAGCGAGGGGGTGGCTGTGGCCGCGAGGGAGCTCGTCGGTGACGGCGGCTCCGTTCGGTCCAGGCGGGAGAGAGGGAGCAGAGGAGGGAGGGTCGAGGGGGGAGAGTGAGCGAAACGGTCAGCGGGATCGGGACGGCCTGCGGGAGCCGTCCACGCGGCCAGGGGCTCGTCGGCAAGCAGGAGGTGGCCGCGCGGCCGTGCGCGTGCGAGCACGCAGCTGCTTCGGGGCGAGGGGAGGAAGACGACGGAGGGCTGCAGTGGTGGGCTGGGCCGGCTTCTGCTGGGCCACCAGGTGGGTGGGCCTCAGGTAAGCGTCGGGTAAGTTTTCTCTGCTCTGTCTTTTACTTATTGTTTTCTATTTTTTTCTGTATTTGTTTTGATTTAGTTTAGCAACTAAACCATTTTAATAAATTCTGTAGTTTATTATGTGGCTTACTAAAATATATACAAAGCCACTCGCAAACTTCCAGAATTATTTGGAGTCATATTTAATAAATATTAAATATAAATCCAAAGCAAATAATTATTGGATTAATTCAAATGGCCAAAATAAATATCTCTGTGACTCCAAAAATATTGGTTTAAATTTTACCTCTCACCAATATTTCCATGGAATAACAGGAACATTTTCTTGGACTCATTTGATGAAATTTAAATGTTGGTTATTTTTAGAGGTCTTCTGAGGCTTTGAAAATTCCTTAATTCAATTTCATTTGAATTTAAACATGATGCTCACATGAGGTCTAGCCTAGTGCATAACAGGACCAGGGATGTGACAATGTGGCATCGTTGTTCTTCTTCTTGGTGATGTTGGAGAGTCAAGACCTTGGAGACAACAAGAGCAGAACTTGAATCTTCATCGCAAAATACTTGTTCCTCTTCATCATTCACTTGCTGGTGCATGGGGACTTGCTCAAGAGCGTCCATTTCTCCTTCACTCATCGAGTCGTAGGTGTCGTCGTCATTGAGGATCATGGTCCGCTTGTTGGCGCACTCATAGGACTTGTGGCCTCGTCCTCCGCATGTGAAGCATTTGAAGGAACTTCTCTTGACGGTCTCATCGGTGGGGGTTGATGTTGATGAAGCTTTGGGCGTGTCGTGGGTTTGTCACGGTAGATGTCCTTGTGAAAGGACTTAGTCGTGGAGCCATCGCGACGGGTTAGCTTAAAGGGGTTAAACCGGACAAGGGGACATGGGGAGTTTATACTAGTTCGGCCCCTTCGATGAAGGTAAAATCCTACGTCTAGTTGTGATTGGTATTGCTGGGGTTTCGATGACCATGGAGCGAATCCGCTTTTACTGGCCCTCGAGTTGTTGTGTGTTGTTCCTAAACCGCTGTCGGGTCATCCCTTTATATACATACGTTGACGCTCGCCGGTTTACAGAGTCCCGAATCCGAATCATAAATGTGTCCGGTTCGGTCTCTATACTTCCTATCTTACAATGCAAGTTACATAATAAGGTCGATTTATATCTACAGGCTTTAACTCGCCTTTGGGCCTTGGGCCTTCATAAAGCGCGATCATTCTTACGTCTTCATGGGCTTCTAATCTTCATAAAGTTAATCCGGCTGCTCCTGGCCGGTTTACGTCCAGTAATGATATCCCCAACATTAGGCCCCAGATTGGTTTGAACTTGTTCATGTCAATCTTCAACACTTCGAAAAATTCTTCCTCTGGCATCTTTGTATAAATCTGGTAAATCCCTGTGACGTCATCCTTTAAATCCGCAGCCAATCATTATGATGTAATCTACCCGTTGAAGCCGAAGATGCTCTTCATTAATGATCGTTTCAACCCTCGAGGCATCATCCTTAATAATTATCCATTTCCAGCACCTTGATTTCCGCACTTGTCGCTTTATCGCTTCGCCTTATAAATAGTACCACGGGGCCTTCTCCTTTTTCCCCTTCGTCTCCTTCACTTCATCTTCCTCCTCGTGACACCTCTGCCCCTGAGCGCCGCTGCCATCACCGAGCTTCACCTCTGCTTCAACAAAGTCCGCTGCATCAACCTGATCGTTACCAGAGACACGTGGTGATCCTCCGCTGGTTCCTCCTGCACCAGTAAGTTTCTCCTCTCCTCACCCCAGATCCGCCATTAGGGTTCGGTGTTCTTCATAACCTGAAACTGTTCCTCCTTTAGTAACACCAATGGCTAGTTAGATCTGATCGTTTTCAGTGCCCTTTGTAGTTTAAACTCCATTCTTCTTGTTAAGGCACCTGCTTGATGTCACACTCATCTGAACTTACCGAACCTTTTGAGCACTTGAAATTAGAACATAATATATTTTGATTATCCAACGCACGGCAGATCTGAAATTTGCATGCCAAATTGTGAAATCTGTTTTACCTTACCTAGCCCTTTTCGTCTTAGATATGTATCATCTTTACCATGTAGGCGGTTTACCCTTGTAAAAACAATCTATCTCATACCATTAGCCCCCTGGTAAACCGGCAATCCCCCTTTACATTCATTGTAACAGTCCGGTTTAACAACACATGTATACCCTTGATATGACCTTGTCAGTTATTATTGTATCAGTCTCCGGTTTACTCAATTTCACATATCTGTATATCTTTATCCCATTGCATCTTGCATATCGTCTTGAATGATTTGTAAACTGGCATTTCTTTTCCAGCTTTTTGTTTCACAATGGCCAAACAGTTTGCCACTTGCAACTAGGCTCCTTCCCGAATCACCGAAGAACAGTTGAACGGAATGGTCAGTATCGGTACCTTTCCCAAGAAAACAAAAATTCAGTGGCGAGTTCCAGGAACAGAGAATCCTCCTACCCCTAGGCAGGGTGAGGTAGTGGTCTTTGTCGACCACATAGGCCGTGGTTTCAAACCGCCCGGGTCCAAGTTTTTCTGAGATATCGGACCCAACTCGATGTCCAATCTATGCAACTTCCAAGTCTTCTATGAAGTGTACTTACAAGAAGAACCAATTGCTGAACTGTTCCGGGACTTTTTTCATCTGAACCGGCGTACAGAATTTGTAAATGGTCCCAACACTGAACTTGGTGGTGTCTCTATTCAAAAGCGGAAGGAAGTTGAATTCCCTCATGCCAAACTGCACAGTCACCCTAAGGAATGGAACCAGACTTGGTTCTACTACATAGATACCTCTCCTGAAGATGACAACCCTCTTCCAGGCTATCGTGATCACCGGCTTTCCAACACTCATCCAATGCCGCAACGTTTAAGTTCTGTGGAATGGGCCAAATATGCCCCTCAACTCACCAAGCTCCGGGCCTTTATGGCCAACGGTTTAACAGGCATTGATTTTGTGCGTTGCTGGATATCTTGGAGCGTCTTGCCACTAAGCCGCCGCCCCGGTTTAATGTGTGAGTATACCGGTGAGGTTGAAGACCCCCAACGCCACATCAACATTCAGATAACCGATGAAGAGGTCACTGAAGGCGTTAAGAAAATTATGAATGAACCGGAATTAGTCTGTTGCCAAGCCGGCTTGAACCCCTTCTACACTCAAAATAAACCGCCTGCTGTAAGCACTATGCTTCCTTTTTATCTTTGATATCTTTTAAATTGTTCAACTTGTGAACTTTCCTCTGTTTGTGTATGAACAGGGTGATGATCCCTTCTGGAAACGGAAATCCGCAGATAAAGCAGCAAAGCCCTCCCGTCCCAAAACCAAAGCCGTCAAGCGTACCTCAAAGCGGAAAACGGCTGACCGGATCAACATGGAACTTGATGAAGATGCACATGATTCGGAAGTTGAGGTAGAACTTGACTCACTTGGCTCCCTTTTCATGCACCTCATTAACAATGATCTTTATCAGGAGGACGTAGAAGGAACCAAGCTAATGATGTAGAGGTAATTACCCTTTCCTCCGGTTCAGACTCTATGCCAACACAAAAAACCAGTCAAGTAGTCCGGAAAGTAAGCTTTTCTCATCCTCTTGCTTACTTGGATCAAACATTTATTTTGAAGACACAGCAGCATGAAGCTCGCTGGACGACCCGACACAGTGGTCAATGGGTCACTTCGGCCGGTTTACCTGATACCCCGGTTCGGAAGCGCCGATCTGAGGTCTCCCCCACTTCTGACAATTCTTATCCCCAGGCAGGTTATTTCAGACAACCTCTTAATTCATCCAATTCAAATTATCAGGTGACACCTCCCTCATCTTCTGGCAAATCAACAGCAACCCAACTCCCTCCTCTTAAAACTGTAGCTGAGTAAGCATTCAAACCCTTTCTTAAAATGCATTGCAAATCTTGAATAAGATGCTAAACCTTTTTTAATTTTGTTTGCAGAGCCAAAGCCAGACCCAGCAAGAAAGCTCGGGTCAACAATCCGTCAGAAGACCAGGTGGTTTTTGAAGAAGAGCAAATAGGAGAACCGGACCAAACTCGTGAACCGGAGGGTCCTCATCCTGAAGCTACCTTTGATGAACCGCCCCTTCAAGACCAGAATATTGATGAACAACCAGAAGATGATCCTGCTATGCCTGACACTGAACCGGCAGCTCCAAACCGGGCTAGTCCGGTGAGAGGTACTGATACTCCATCATCACCCGCAAAAACTACTGAAGGCCAAGGAGATGATGTTATCATTACTGGCATGGGCCACAGCTCTCCTAGCCATCCTGTAATCTTGGCCCAACATAGTGCCAAAGAAGAGTGTGTTGCCAGGGAAAAGGGTAAATGGAGCACTGAATTATCAAGCTATGCTCATCTCAGTGCTGAAGAACTTCACTACGGTTTCTTAAACTGTTTGCACTCAAACCGTGACTATGAATCCGGTTTGGTGAACCTGATGAAGGAACGCTATGAGGTATTTTCATCTCCCTTTATTTCTTGATTCCAAAGTTGAAACACTAGCCTAGGTAGCCCCCAAGGGTCGTTTTATGATGTTAATCTTAAACTAGGACTTTGTAATACTTTAATCCTCTCCCGCTGACCCTCAAAATGTCAGGTCCTTAGTGAAAACAAAACCGATACTTTACCAATGCAATTATGTAGCTTTCCTCAGTGTAACCCCCAAGGGCCGATTTAGCTTTGCGAGGTAATCTGGGTCTTGAAATCCATGCGTCCATTTTGAACAGATGTACATTAGCCCCCAAGTGTCAAGGATAATGCCTGCATTGTTCTGGAGACTTATAAAAGATGTATTGATAACAGAGCAAATAGGCATTAGCCCCCAAGTACAAAGTGCATAGCTTGTTATACGCTTAGTAATTAGAAAAAAACATAGCCTGTTGTTGACATATCTTCACTGTTATAGGCCAAGCTAAGCAATAGAGACGCCCGAACTGCTGATTTGCAAGAGAACGTGAAGTCCCAACAAGCAGAGGCTGTGAAAGCTAAGGAGGAGCTGACCAAAGCCCTGACAGCTATGGAAAAGCTAAAGGAGTCTTTTAACAAAGAACGTGCTGAGGATGCCGAAGCAGCCCTGAAGCCAGTTGTAGATGAACTGACTGGTTTGAAGTGGCAAATCAACGCCATGACGTCCGCTGTATTTGGTAAGTATCTCCTTATGTTGTTTGTCCAATTCATGAGACCTTATTGTTTACCAGTCTGGCTGATATTAAACCATGACAGGCACTCGCATTACTCATCTGGGTGCTGATATGCGGCTGAAGCTTAAAGCGGCGTATACCTTAATAGAACAGCTTTACTCTGGATCCCAGCATGCTATATGCACTGCAGCCTACAATAAACCGGCACCATCACTGATAAAAGAAACTCTTGAGAAGCTGGCCATGCTACCAGCCCGGATTACCGAACTGAAGAAGGCAGCCGCAAGAGCAGGAGCGTTGACCGCACTAATCCGGGCCAAAGCATGGATTCCAGATCTTGAAGTGGATGACATCATTAAAGGATATCCAGGTGTGAAGGAGGACGGTTCAAACTTCGATAATGATGATCTCCGAAGGCTGACAAAAGAAATGCGGCCAATAGCCGGCAAACTGGTAGAAGACACAGACTTATCTCATTTCCAGCCGGCTTACGACACTGAAGGGAAGAGACAGCCTGCCGAAATCCATGAAGTCGAAGAACTTGTGCCTCCAATCTATAAGCATACTTACGCTCCTGAAATTAACCCCTCCAGCCTTATCCATGAAGAAGTCGTGTTTCAAGCTTTAACCGAAATCGATTGGTCAATGGTTGATTTCCAGCGTCTGGGGAGGGATGAAGAAGAAGTGATTGCACCAAATGACCCTCAACGTCAAACCGTCTAGACGAAGCATCTTAAACCGGTAGCCGGTTTACCAGCTATTGTGTGCCAATGCTTAAAAACAATTATTCAATTGGAGCCATTTTGAAGCTTCTTGTAATAGGATAGCAAAAACTCCTTTATCTGTCATGCCATCGAGCATGCTTTGTGGTGCTTTGATATTGTGAAAACTTACTCCACTTTTTGGGATCTATTTATGCATAGCCCATGATGATTTGTGTTCCTGGATACAAGAACTTGAAAGTGTCCTAGTGGTTTACCACTGGACGGGTCATGATGCCCAAAAATATACAATACTTGGATGGATAATCAAAGTTTGTATAGAAAATAATATCTGCAACATACCTCGTTGGCTTACCAACTACTTGTATGGTAAATGTGTAAACACCAATCCAGAGCATTGATAACTCCGTCCTTAATTTGCCGGATTATGATAATAAACCGTACCGGGATATAAAAAACATCGGGTTTTCCTTATAACACTGGCGACTTGTTAGTCAAAACCAGACCGGGTTAATGAACGCCGGATTATAACTAATCATGTACTGAAAACTTGTAGTTGAAAGCCAAGTCGGGTCAAGGACACCGGTTTATCAGAAGATATTATGAACCTCAACAAAGGCGAAAAACTTGGCAAATAGAACTCAAAAAGAACATGCGAGGCTTTTTACGAGCTGCTAGGCTCCAAATCAAGGCTTTTCATGGGCTGCCATGCCCCTGAGTTAAACCATTTTAGAAAGCCTTTTTTGATGGACCTCAATCTTTAACCAATCACCGATTTAATTGTGACAAGTTCAGGGTCCATGGGATTGACTTGTCAAACGTTCGATGGGTCATACCGGGTTTACCTGGACGGATTGACTTACTTAAAGAAGCAGGATAACCCGGGGTTTTAGGTGAATACACCTGGCTTCCAAGCCTGGCTTGATAGCCTATTACAAGGGTTCAAAACCCATTGTTCTTTGAGAAGCAAAGAGCCCCCAGGTAATATGTGAGTTGTGCTCGGTGGTTACCTATGTTTGAGTTGTGCTTAATGCAACAGACTCTCTTTGGCTCCAAATAATTTCCTTTTGGCTTAACGCCTATCAAGAGGTGTAGCTATGATGTGACAACAACCAAGCCCCCTAGTGACATCCCTTTGTGGTGTTTAAACCGATCAAGAGGTGTAGCTATGGTTCAGATACGACCAAGCCCCCTAGTGATTTTCTTTATATCCGTGTGGCCGTATAAGCCGGTTTAACAAAACTCCGTTGTATCAACAAAAACGCCTTGTAAGCTCACACATGATGTAAAAAGAACAGAGACCCCGCTTTATTCGAGGCTCCGGTTTATTATATAATATATACATTGTCATAAATATGTACATAAAAGAGCCTGTGGCTCAAGTATAGTAAGGCCGAAGAAGAGCTATATTCCACGGCCGCTTGGTCTCCTCCTCCTATTTACGTGAATCTTTGTGCTCTCGAACATCAATGAGGTAATATGACCCGTTGTGCAGATTCTTGCTGACCACAAAGCATCCTTCCCAAGATGGGGATAACTTGTGCATATTAGTGTGATCCTGGATGAGCCGGAGCACCAAATCACCCTCTTCAAAGGTTCTGGTCTTAACCCGGCGGCTGTGATAACGTCGGAGATCTTGTTTATAAATCGCCGAACGTGCTGCTGCAAGATCGCGCTCCTCATCTAACAAGTCCAGTGAGTCTTGACGTGCTATCTCATTATCAGCTTCAATATAAGCTGCCACACGGGGCGAGTCGTGACGTATGTCACTAGGAAGAACTGCCTCCGCTCCATAAACCATGAAGAAAGGTGTGTAACCCATAGACCTGTTAGGTGTGGTGTTGATGCTCCATAACACAAAAGGTAACTCCTCAACCCAACAACCCAGTGTCCGTTTCAAAGGAACCATAAGCCGGGGTTCAATACCTCTCAAAATTTCTTGATTTGCCCTCTCCACTTGACGATTAGACTGGGGGTGAGCCACCGATGCTATATCAAGCCGGATGTGCTCACGTTGGCAAAATTCCTCCATCTCTCCTTTTAACAGATTAGTACCATTATCAGTTATAATACTGTGTGGAAAGCCAAACCGGAATATCACCTTTTTGATGAATTGAACCGCCGTGGCTGCATCACACTTACTGACTAGCTCTGCTTCCACCCATTTGGTGAATTTGTCAACTGCCACTAATAAGTGGGTATTTTTGTCCTTGGAGCGCTTAAAGGGTCCAACCATATCAAGCCCCCAAGTCGCAAACGGCCACGTTATTGGAATCATCCTCAACTCCTGAGCCGGAATATGAGCACGGCGTGCGAATTTTTGACAACCGTCACATCTTTTGACTAAGTCCTCCGCATCAGCGTGAGCTGTTAACTAATAAAAACCATGGCAAAAAGCTTTAGCTACCAAATACTTTGAACTGGCGTGGTGACCAAAATCCCCTTCATGGATTTCTCGCAAAATCTCACAACCCTGTTAATGAGAGACACAACGCTGAATTGCCCCTGAGACGCTGTAACGATGTAACTCTCCGTTGAGTATGGTCATTGACTTGGAACGCCGGATTATCTGTCGGGCCGATGTTTCATCCTCCAGTAACTCGCCCCGGTTCATGTAAGCCAGGTATGGGATTGTCCAATCCGGTATGACATGCAAAGCTGCACCAATTGAGCCTCCGGGTCAGGAATAGCCAACTCCTCTGTTAGTACCTTGACCGACGGATTATGCAGCACGTTAAGAAAAACATTTGGTGGGACCGGTTTACGCTGAGAACCAAGGCAGCTTAAAGCGTCCGCTGCTTCATTCTTTCGCCGGTCTATATGGTGCACCTGATATGTAACACCCCGAGACCGTTGTGCCAGGTGTCTTCCAGTTATTTGCTGTTGTTGCCTTGTCTTTTGCTTGCGTGTCATGCATTTTCATATCATGTCATCATGTGCATCTCATTTGCATACATGATCGTCTCATGCATCCGAGCTTTTTCCCCGTTGCCCGTTTTCGATGTGTAAAGATTACCCCTCTTGCGACATGCCTACAATGCGGTTATGCCTCTAAGTCGTGCTCCGACACGTGGGAGATATAGCTGCATCATGGGTTAATCGCATTTAGATGCATTTAGATGGCATCGTGCTGTTAATCGCAGCTTTGTGCCATTATTGTTTTGCTTGCCATTTGCAAACCGTGCATCTGATTCCGTTGATCTTTATATCGATTTCGACCGAAATCAACTCATCTTTCTAGAGGCACTCTTGGTTTGCCAAGTTGAGGCCTGGTTCAATCTTTTCCTTCCGGAGCTCGCATATGCATTGCATATCACATCCCGCATATCATGCCATGTTTTGCACCATGTTGCTTGCGCATTGCACCGTGGTTGATTGTTGTTTCATTTGCTTTTGTTCTTGCCTTGGGTAGAGCCGGGAGACGAGTTCATGTTTGAGGAACCCATTGAGTACGCTTACGAGGATCAAGCTTTCATCTTCTCCGAGATCTTTGCAGGCAAGATGACCATACCCTCGAAATCACTTCTATCTTTGCTTGCTAGTTGCTCGCTCTTTTTCTATGCGGCGATAGCTACCACTTGCTATATCATGCCTCCCATGTTGCCATGTCCAGCCTCTAACCCCCTTTGTCCTAGCAAACCGTTGTTTGGCTATGTTACCGCTTTGCTCAACCCCTCTTATAGCATTGTGAGTTGCAGGGGAAGTTGAAGTTTGTTCCATGTTTGGAACATGGATTTGTTGGGATATCATTTCTATTATATCTTGTTTACTTTAATGCACCTATATACTTGGTAAAGGGTGGAAGGCTCGGCCTTATGCCTGGTGTTTTGTTCCACTCTTGCCGCCCTAGTTTCCGTCATACCGGTGTTATGTTCCTTGTTTTTGTGTTCCTTACACAGTTGGGTTATAATGGGAACCCCTTGACAGTTCGCCTTGAATAAAACTCCTCCAGCAAGGCCCAACCTTGGTTTTACATTTGCACTAACAACCTAGCCTTTTTCCCTTGGGTTTCCGGAGCCCGAGGGTCATCTTTATTTTAACCCCCTCGGGCCAGTGCTCCTCTGAGTGTTGGTCCAAACTAGAGCCCCTTGCAGCGCCACCTCGGGGAAACTTGAGGGTTGGTTTTAGTTGTACAGATTGCTCATCCGGTGTGCCCTGAGAACGAGTTATGTGCAGTTCCTATCGGGATTTGTCGGCACATTCGGGCAGCTTTGCTGGTCTTGTTTTACCATTGTCGAAATGTCTTGTAACCGGGACTCCGAGTCTGATCAGGTCTTCCTGGGAGAAGGTATATCCTACATTGACCGTGAGAGCTTGTGATGGGCTATGTTGGGACACCCCTGTAGGGTTTTGAACTTTCGAAAGCCGTGCCCATGGTTATGGGAAGATGGGAATTTGTTAATGTCCGGTTGTAGAGAACTTGACACTTAACTTAATTAAAATGCATCAATCGATGTGTAGCCGTGATGGTCTCTTTCCGGCGGAGTCCGGGAAGCGAACACGGTGTTGGAGTTATGCTTGAACGTAAGTAGTTTCAGGATCACTTTTTGATCACTTCTAATTTCACAACCGTGCTTTGCCTTCTCTTCTCGCTCTCATTTGCGTAAGTTAGCCACCATATATGCTAGTGCTTGCTGCAGCTCCACCTCATACCTTTCCCTACCCATAAGCTTAAATAGTCTTGATCGCGAGGGTGTGAGATTGCTGAGTCCCCGTGACTCACAGATTACTTCTAAACCAGTTTGCAGGTGCCAATGATACCGTGCAGGTGACGCAACCGAGCTCAAGGAGGAGCCCAATGAAGATCTCGTTCTTTGTGTTGTTTCGTTTCCAGTTGATCAGTAGGGGAGCCCAGTCGGGGCGATCGGGGATCTGTAGCATTAGGGGTGGTATTCTTTTATTTTGGTTCCGTAGTCGGACCTTGTTTGTTTTCTAGATGTTGTAATGTTATATTCATGTATTGTGTGAAGTGGCAATTGTAAGCCAACTCTGTACCTCTTTATTATTCAGTACATGGGATGTGTAAAGATTACCCCTCTTGAGACATGCCTACAATGCGGTTATGCCTCTAAGTCGTGCTCCGACACATGGGAGATATAGCCGCATCGTGGGTGTAACATGATAACCCTTGAAGTGACCAGCTACTGTGTCCACCTCTCGTCGATATGCAGCCATGAGTGGGTCTTTAGAATCCCAAGTGCCAGACACCTGTTGAGCCACCAGATCTGAATCCCCAAAGCACTTAACCCGGCTTAAGTTCATCTCCTTAGCCATCCGAAGACCGTGGAGTAAGGCCTCATACTCAGCTGCATTGTTAGTACAAGGGAACATTAAACGGAGGACATAACAAAACTTGTCACCTCGTGGGGAAGTTAGTATGACTCCAGCCCCCGAGCCCTCCAACTGTCTGGATCCATCAAAGTGAATAGTCCAATACGTATTATCTGGCTTTTCCTCTGGTGCCTGCAATTCCGTCCAATCATTGATGAAGTCCACGAGTGCTTGGTATTTGATCGCTGTGCGAGGTATGTATTTGAGCCCGTGAGGTCCAAGCTCAATAGCCCACTTGGCAATCCAGCCAGTTGCTTCTCTGTTTTGAATGATATCTCTAGAGGGGCTGAACTGACCACTGTGATAGGATGACCCTGAAAATAATGTTTAAGCTTCCGGCTTGCCATAAACACTCCATACACCAGCTTCTGCCAATGTGGATACCTCTGCTTTGATTCAATGAGCACCTCACTGATATGATAAACCGGTCGTTGAACCGGATACTCCATTCCAGTTTCCTTGCGCTCCACCACAATAGTCACACTAACAGCTCGGGCATTAGCAGCCACATATAGGAATAACAGCTCTTTATCGATCGGGGCTGCAAGCACAGGCGGTTCAGCTAACTACCTCTTCAGATCCTCAAACGCTTTATCAGCCGCCTCGCTCCACACAAAATCATCGGTTTTCTTTAGCATCTGATATAAAGGGATAGCCTTCTCCCCAAGACGGCTAATAAACCGGCTCAAAGCTGCAATCCGGCCGGCCAAACGTTGAACGTCATTAATACACGCCGATTTAGCCAAAGATGTAATTTCTGAGATTTTTTACGGATTAGCCTCAATGCCTCTGTTTGATACCAAAAAACCCAAGAGTTTGCCTGCCGGGACACCAAAGACACACTTTTCAGGATTGAGCATCATCTTGTAAACCCGGAGGTTGTCAAAGGTTTCTCTCAAATCATCTATCAATGTTTCCTCCTTCCTAGATTTTATCACAATATCATCCACGTATGCATGAACATTACGCCCAATTTGCTTATGAAGACAATTCTGAACACAGCGTTGATATGTCGCTTGGGCACTCTTAAGCCCAAAGGGCATGGAGACATAGTAGAAGGCTCCAAAGGGAGTTATGAAAGTTGTCTTCTCCTGGTCCTTAACTGCCATTTTGATCTAATGATTACCAGAATAACCATCCAGGAAACACAAATGGCCACAACCCGCCGGAGCATCAATGATCTGATCAATACGAGGGAGGGCAAAGGGGTCTGCAGGGCAAGCCTTGTTCAAGTCTGTGTAATCTACACACATACGCCAAGTGCCGTTTTTCTTAAGAACCAGCACCGGATTAGCCAACCACTTCGGGTGAAAGACCTCCACGATAAACCCTGCGGCCAACAACCGAGCTACCTCTTCACCAATAGCCTTGCGCCTTTCTTCATTGAAGCGGCGGAGAAACTGCCGGACCGGTTTAAACTTAGGATCAATGTTAAGTGTGTGCTCAGCGAGTTCCCTCGGTACACCTGGCATGTCAGAAGGTTTCCATGCAAAGATGTCCTGGTTCTCACGGATGAACTCGATGAGCGCGCTTTCCTATTTGGGATCCAGGTTAGCGCTGATGCTGAACTGCTTGGATGAATTGCCAGGAACAAAATCAACCATCTTAGTATCTGTGGCTGATTTAAATTTCAACGCCGGATTGTGTTTCGTAGTTGGCTTTTTCAAAGAGGTCATATCTGCCGGATCAACTTGGTCTTTATAAAACTTCAGCTCCTCCGTGGCACAAACCGACTCAGCATAAGCCGCATCACCTTCCTCACATTCCAAAGCGATCTTCCTGCTCCCGTGTACTATGATGGTCCCCTTATGACCTGGCATTTTAAGCTGTAGATAAACATAACACGGCCTTGCCATGAACTTAGCATAAGCCGGTCGCCCAAACAAAGCGTGATACAGACTTTTGATTTTCACCACCTCAAAAGTCAATGTTTCTGATCTTGAATCATGGTCATCTCCAAAAGCCACCTCTAAGGCTATCTTTCCCACTAGATATGCAGACTTGCCAGGCACCACACCATGGAAAACGGTGTTTGACGGTTTAAGATTCTTATCTGTCAACCCCATACGACAGAAGGTATCATAATATAGAATGTTGATACTACTTCCCCCATCCATGAGTACCTTAGTGAACTTATATCCCCCAACTTGAGGGGCCACCACTAAAGCCAGATGACACGGATTCTCAACTGGGGGGGGGGGGGTGATCCTCTCTACTCCACAAAATGGGTTGCTCAGACCAGCACAAATACTGAGGCACCGCTGGTTCAACAGAGTTTACTGCCCTCTTGTGAAGCTTCTGATCACGCTTACACAAGATAGTGGTGAAGAGATGATACTGCCCACTATTTAACTGCTTAGGATTGCTCTGATAACCCAACTGCTGCTGCTGGTGCTGGTTCCCCTGATGGTTGTAACCTCCCTGGTTGCCCTGGTTCCCTTGATTGTTGTGTCCGGTTTGATTGCCCTGAAATCCTGAACCAGAGCTGCCGCCTCCATAACCCAGCCCGTGGAAACCACCTCCTGAACCGCCGGGCGGGCCATTATCGTCCTGAAACATATTGGAGTTCTTGAAATTTCGCATGATATAACAATCCTTCCAAAGATGCGATGCTGGCTTCTCCTTTGATCCATGCTTTGGACAGGGTTGATTTAATAGGCGCTCCAAATTGGGGCCTAAACCTCCGCCCCTCTGGGGCTGCTTGCCCTTACAGTGCTGACCATTCTCCTGAGCATTGGTGTTAGCCACAAAGTCCAAACTATTGTCAGCCTTGCGCTTACCATTGTTCCCATGGCCTGTCGGATTATGCTGCTGACCCTTGGTGTTGCCGTTCTTTTTCCCTTTCCCCGGTTTTTCCTCCTCTGAGTTAGGGTCTTTGGTATTATCTGAATCGGCATATTTAACCAAAGCGGCCATAAGCGTTGACATATCATTGCAGTGACGTTTGAGCCTTCCTAACTTCTGTTTGAGCGACAGAAAACGGCAATTGCCCTCCAACGTTAGCACTGCGGTATCTGCATTGATACGATCTGATGAATGCAAGATAGCTGAGATCCCGCTTTACCCAATGGGTTGTGGACTCCCCATCCTCTTGGACACAAGCGACTAGATCCACAATTGACATGGGCTGCTTACAAGTATCTTTGAAGTTCTAGATAAACCGGTGCTTCAATTCGGCCCATGATCCGACAGAGTTAGTTGGTAAGCTCTTCAACCAAGTACGAGTTGTTCCTTCCAACATCATGGTGAAGTATTTAGCACATACTGCTTCATCCACATCTAACATCTCCATTGCCATCTCGTAGCTTTCAACCCATGCCTCTGGTTGTAGATCAGCGGTATAATTGGGTACCTTAAGAGGTCCTTTGAAATCCTTGGGCAGTCCCACATTAAGTAAAGCGGGGGTAAGACACGGTAGCCCTAAGGAACTGAATACCACACCTGGCTCTACTGAAGCAGTAGGGTGAACGGGAGTAGGTTGACGGGCTCCGTGTAGAGCTGCTAACTCGGCCTCTCGATGCGCGCAACCATGGTCCACCACATCCTGCGCATTAGCACGTCCCCCTGCCGGGTTGTGCCCTCGCGGCGAATTAGGGTGACGTGCACTGCTTGATACGGCCGGTTCATCCTCAACGTGCCTGCTGTAGCTCTGGCTTGGACGGGGGTGGAATGAATCCTCTCACGACTGTGCAAATATGCCTGCTGCTGGTTTAGAGCTGTTTGAAGGAGATCCCTGGCCCATCGTGCCTCAATCGCAACTGGTGATTCGCCGTCGGTTGGGAGGGCTGCCAATCATGAAGCGGCGGCCACAATGTTGTCCAACGGGTTGGAGTAATGCCTGGGAGGTGTTGGAACATACTATGGCACAATGTTGTTCTGACGAGGCGGGTCCGTCGCGCGCGGCTGAACCGGCGCTCTTGTTCCTGGTGCCTCCGCCCGGTTTAATATTGGCTGGTTACTCGTTCCTGCTCCTGTCGTATTGAAGAGATTTCTTGGCTCATAACTCGGCGGGAGATGTGATCGGTATCTTCTTCTCATGACTTCCTCTGAAGCATTCTGATCCAGCCTAAGCCGGTAGGCCTAAGCTTCCAACTTGGCCCGTTCTGTAGCCATCCTAGCATTCTCTGCTGCTAGGTCCGCTTTAGACTGAGTTATTTGATCGTTTACCTTTGCGATCTCCGCATTGTGCTGATCCCGGGCTGTTGCATCCACCTCCGCGGCCATCAATGTTGCCAAAGCGTCGAACAAGTCAGATAGAACTTGAGCCGGAGGTGGCGCAGAGCTCCCTGCCCCCGCCGGCGTGGCTGTTGCTGAACCGGAGAGCATTGCTAGGGCGGTTGATGAGTGGGGCACTGATTGTGTACCGGCCATGAAGATAGCGGCCCGGTTTGGCAGATCAGGGGAGTCCGGAGTACTGTTGCCCTCGGAACCTCCACCAATCCAGCCATCCTGCAACTGATAGAGTGATTCGGTCTCTCCAGAAGACTCGTCGTCGGAGCAGACAACGGTTTCTCCATCGGATGCCGGTCCATCCTTATATTCTGCTCCATGGATGACACCTATGAAAACATGCTTCACCACAGGCTGAACTAGGGAAGGGCTTGCACGCTGAGCCGTCTCGATGATGTCGGTGCAGGTGTCCGGCTCAGGGCCCGGTTCGCCAATCTTGCCGATGAAGACGTGAATCCCACCAAAGGGGACTCGATACCCATATTCGATTGAATCGGCCTCGGGGCCCCATCCTGCGTTGTCGATGTAGAGCTTGCTGCGACGACTCTTCGTCATTCGGCCCACAACATATCCCTTGAGTCCATCAAAGCCGCCCTTTAAGAACTTGAAACCATCATGCGATAGCACCACGGTGGGCGCCAACTGTCGTGGGTTTGTCACGGCAGATGTCCTTGTGAAAGGACTTAGTCGTGGAGCCATCGCAACGGGTTAGCTTAAAGGGGTTAAACCGGACAAGGGGACACGGGGAGTTTATACTAGTTCGACCCCTTTGATGAAGGTAAAATCCTACGTCTAGTTGTGATTGGTATTGCTGGGGTTTCGATGACCAGGGAGCGAATCCGCTTTGACTGGCCCTCGAGTTGTTGTGTGTTGTTCCTAAACCACTGCCGGGTGGTCCCTTTATATACATAGGTTGATGCCCGCCGGTTTACAGAGTCCCGAAGCCGGATCATAAACGTGTCTGGTTCGGTCTCTATACTTCCTATCTTACAATGCAAGTTACATAATAAGGTCGGTTTATATCTATAGGCTTTAACTCACCTTTAGGCCTTTGGCCTTCATAAAGCGCCATCATTCTTACGTCTTCATGGGCTTCATATCTTCATAAAGTTAATCCGGCTGCTCCTGGCCGGTTTACGTCCAGTAATAATATCCCCAACACGGCTTGAAGTTGCTTGTAGTAGGAGGATGACTTGGAGTTGATGAAGCTTTCTTGGAACTCGACTTGTCGATGTTGCTTGTAGAAGGCTTGGTAGACGGTGTTGGAGTCGTTGAAGCTTGGGTTTTGGCGAAGCCTTATGACTTGGATGAGAACTTGGCATACTTGAAATCATCTTGCACTTGACGTTCCGCTTTGGTAGCTTGATGCACTAGCTCGATGAGGTTCAAGTATGGTTGGAAGTCGGCGATCTTCTTGATAGGATGGTTGAGTCCATTCAAGAAATGTGCCATAGTTTGCTCATCATCTTCCATGACATTGGCTCATATCATGGCAATCTCCATTTCCTTGTAGTATTCTTCAACGCTCTTGGTTCCTTGCTTGAGTAGTTGGAGTTTCTTGAAGAGGTCGCGGTTGTAGTAGGTAGGCACGAAGCGTGCTCTCATGGCATCCTTCATTTGCGCCCAAGTAGTGATGGGTGGTTCACCTCTTGCCTCTCGGCACTCGACAACTTTTTCCCACCAAATGAGGACATAGTCTTGGAACTCAAGGGATGCCATCGCGATCTTCTTCTCTTCATTGTAGTTGTGCAAACGGAAGATCTTGTCAACTTTCAATGCCCATGATAGGTACTCTTCGGGATCGTTGCTTCCGTTGAACTTGGGCATGGTGAACTTGAGCTTGCCGTAGCGTTTCTCTTCATTGTGTTGGGGCCGGGGATGATGACGCCCGTGTTGTAGATGATTCTAATGTTCATGAGAATATGATGCTGCCTAAATTTGATACATTTGTTTTGCTTACAAATGAAGGGCCTAGCTTGGACAAGAAAGATGACCCTTGGAGCAATTTCAAGTATGGAGATGATGGCATGCGCAAGGGGAACAAGAACAGAGTTACAAGTGATGATTCCAGGACTTTTATGCCACCATAATGAGTGCATGAAGCCTTGGACGAAATATACAAGATGCCACTTCATAAATTCCCCCCTCTCTCCTCCATATATACAGCCCTTAGGGCATCGTTTAGACTTTGGGTTTTATTTAGATTAAAAGTTCGCCATAGCTGCAACTTCGCGTACTTCGTTTGTGTTCAATGAACAGACAAAGGCGTCACAGAACCCCACCTTCATTAATAAATATTTCCTCTTATATTCACAATATCCAGGTTGCAATCTCAGTTTCTTGCTTGTTCTTCGTTTGCTCGCAGGAAACAGACCCTCGTGGTCAGGTTGATCATGCTCCGGTGTGGTTAATAACCCCTCAGAAGTTGGTTTAGCGATTGCTAAGGCGCGACGTCTCGCACGTTCATAGTCGGATCGTCAAGGTTGACTCCTGCAGAAAACGATAGCCACCATCTCATCGAAACATCATGACACCTTCGCCTCTATCAGATAGGCCAACTACTTCTTCGAATTCACTCTTCATTAAGCAAGATGACGACCCGAACAACTATGTCACCAAGAACCACCTCTTCGGTGCGCAAAAAGGTTTGCGTCAAGAGAATGAAGCATTGGGCGACCGCATCGACTTACTCGCTATTGACTTGCGACAATATAAGAAACGTACAAGAGACTACTTTGACACATCGATGGCTACTCTCAAGGAAGACATACGAGCCATGATGGTCAATTGCTCTGCTACCACTTCATCCTATTCAAGACGGAGCCACTCAAGTCGACATTCTTCGCAATCATCTTCGGATGCAAGTCCTCCTTGAGCTCATTTGCATCGTCACCAAGACCATGAAGTTCAGCAAGCTCCACAAAACCCATTCCATGGCAATGGTTTACAAGGTTCTCTCCTCAAATGTGCACGCCAACGGCAACAAGCTAATGAGCATCCATTCCAAGAGCAAGCTCCGATATGTCATGATCAACAAGAGCAACAAGATGGTGATGCCCTACGATAAGAGAAACAACATCGTGAGGAACAAGCCCTTGAAGCCCAACAAGCTATATGAGAATCAACTCAAGCCGTCAATGCATGAAACCATCAAGTACGTCTACCAGAATAGGTGATGCGGAGCATCCTACGGACATCACCATGTCAAGAGTCCGTTTGGCAAGTGATACGTGCGACATCTACTTCACACACATAAAGGTGAATCATCTCATTTACATGTATTCATTTGACCCCTTCGAGGATGGTGTACTACTTGACATTCCTCTCGTGTGCATGCATATGTATTACCGGAGCTTTACGGATGACAAGGAGGAGTGCAATCGCCAAGGAACACCTACACCATCCGCGAGGGAAGCATGGAAGAGAAGACGGAAGAAACGGAGCTGCTACAAGCTACAACCACCGTACATCCGGTACCTGACGCATCCCAGATGGCCATAAGAACTACAACTGACGCGTGCTACAGCGGCCGAACGACCGATGCCAACCGGACAACCGACAAGTCCCAGCGCCCGGACGTCCGACAACCTCCGGAAATCCAGTTCCGCTACACTCGAGAAGAATCAGCGGACTTCCGACACACGCAGGATGTCCGGACCGTCCTAAGCCACCAGACGTCTGACCCCCACTGGTCGTCCGGTAACTGCCTATGCACAACCGCGAGCCTTTGGCCTTGTATCCCTTCCACTTACCCTTACGCCCACTGATACGTCTCCAACGTATCTATAATTTTTGATTGCTCCATGCTATATTACCTACTATTTTAGACATTATTGGGCTTTATTTTCCACTTTTATATTATTTTTGGGACTAACCTATTAACCGGAGGCCCAGCCCAAATTGCTGCTTTTTTGCCTCTTTTAGGGTTTCGAAGAAAAGGAATATCAAACGGAGTCCAAACGAAATGAAACCTTCGGAAACGTGATTTTCTCGTCAGATAAGATCCAGGAGACTTGGACCCTCCGTCAAGAAAGCCACAAGGTGGTCACGAGGGTAGGGGGCGCGCCCCCCCTAGGGCGCGCCCCCTGCCTCATGGGCCCCTCGAAGCTCCACCGATGTACTTCTTCCTCCTATATATATCCACGTACCCCCAAACGATCGGGGACGGAGCCAAAAACCTAATTCCACCGCTGCAACTTTCTGTATCCACGAGATCCCATCTTGGGGCCTGTTCCGGAGCTCCACCGGAGGAGGTATCGATCACGGAGGGCTTCTACATCATCATCCAAGCCTCTCCGATGAAGTGTGAGTAGTTTACTTCAGACCTGTGGGTCCATAGCTAGTAGCTAGATGGCTTCTTCTCTCTTTTTGGATCTCAATACAATGTTCTCCCCCTCTCTCGTGGAGATCTATTCGATGTAATCTTCTTTTTGCGGTGTGTTTGTTTAGACTGAAGAATTCTGGGTTTATGATCAAGTCTATCTATGAATAATATTTGAATCTTCTCTGAATTCTTTTATGTATGATTGGTTATATTTGCAGGTCTCTTTGAATTATCGGTTTGGTTTGGCCTACTAGATTGGTTGTTCTTGCCATGGGAGAAGTGCTTAGCTTTGGGTTCGATCTTGCGGTGTCATTTCCCAGTGACAAAGGGGCAGCAAGGCACGTATTGTATCGTTGCCATCGAGGATAAAAAGATGGGGTTTTTATCATATTGCATGAAACTATCCCTCTACATGATGCCATCTTGCTTAAGGTGTTACTCGGTTTTTAACTTAATATTCTAGATGCATGTTGGATAGCGGTCGATGAGTGGAGTAATAGTAGTAGATGCAGAATTGTTTTGGTCTACTTGTCTCGGATGTGATGCCTATATACATGATCATACCTAGATATTCTCACAACTATGCTAAATTATGTCAATTGCTCAACAGTAATTTGTTCACCCACCGTAGAATACTTATGCTCTTGAGAGAAGCCACTAGTGAAACCTATGGCCCCTGGGTCTCTTTCTCATCATATCAATCTCCATCACTTTATTATTGCTTTGATTTTACTTTGCTTTTATTTTATTTACTTTGCATCTCTATACCAAAAATACCAAAAATATTATTTATCATCTCTATCAAAACTCACTTTCGTAAGTGACCGTGAAGGGATTGACAACCCGTAAGCGCGTTGGTTGCGTTGAGCTATTATTTTTGTGTAGGTACGAGGGACTCGAGCATAGCCTCCTACTGGATTGATACCTTGGTTCTCAAAAACTGAGGGAAATACTTGCGCTACTTTGCTGCATCATCCCTTCCTCTTCGGGGAAATCCAATGCAATGCTCAAGAGGTAGCAAGAAGGATTTATGGCGCCGTTGCCGGGGAGTCTGCGCGAAAGTCAACATACCAAGTACCCATCACAATCCCTATCTCCCGCATTACATTATTTGCCATTTGCCTCTCGTTTTCCTCTCCCCCACTTCACCCTTGCCGTTTTATTCGCCCTCTCTCTTCCTCCCTCTCTCTCTCTCTATTTGCCTCTTTTGTCGTTTGCTTTTTGTTTGCCCGTGTGTTGGATTGCTTGTTTATCGCGATGGCTCAAGATAATACTAAATTGTGTGACTTCACCAATACCAATAATAATGATTTCCTTAGCACTTCGATTGCTCCTCTTACCGATGTTAAATCTTGTGAAATTAATACTGCTTTGTTGAATCTTGTCATGAAAGATCCGTTCTCCGGCCTTCCTAGTGAAGATGCCGCTACACATCTTAATAGCTTCGTTGATTTGTGTGACATGCAAAATAAAAAAGATGTCAATAATGATATTGTTAAATTGAAGTTATTTCCTTTTTTGCTTAGAGATCGTGCTAAAGCTTGGTTTTCGTCTTTGCCTAAAAATAGTATTGATTCATGGAACAAGTGCAAAGATGCTTTTATCTCTAAGTATTTTCCTCCCGCTAAGATCATCTCTCTTAGAAACGATATTATGAATTTTAAACAACTTGATCATGAACATGTTGCACAAGCTTGGGAGGGAATGAAATTAATGATACGTAATTGCCCTACTCATGGTTTGAATTTGTGGATGATTATACAAAAAATTTATGCCGGATTGAATTTTGCTTCTAGAAATCTTTTAGATTCGGCCGCGGGAGGCACTTTTATGGAAATCACTTTAGGATAAGCTACTAAACTCCTATATAATATTATGGTTAATTATTCTCAATGGCATACTGAAAGATCTACTAAAAAGGTGCATGCGATAGAAGAAATTAATGTTTTGAGTGAAAAAATGGATGAACTTATGAAATTATTTGCTAATAAGAGTGTTTCTTCTGATCCTAATGGTGTGCCCTTGTCTACTTTGATTGAGAATAATAATGAATCTATGGATGTGAATTTTATTGGTAGGAACAATTTTGGTAACAACGTGTATAGAGGAAATTTCAATCCTAGGCCTTATCCTAGTAATCCCTCTAATAATTATGGTAATTCCTACAACAATTCTTATGGAAATTATAATAAGAATCCCTCTGATTTTTAATCTAATATTAAAGAATTTATTTCTTCGAAAAATAATTTTAATGCTACGATTGAAGAAAAATTGCTTAAGATTGATGATTTGGCTAGGAACATTGATAGAATTGCTCTTGATGTTGATTCTTTGAAACTTAGATCTATTCCACCTAAGCATGATATCAATGAGTCTCTCAAAGCCATGAGAATTTCCATTGACGAGTGCAAAGAAAGAACCGCTAGGATGCGTGCTAAGAAAGATGCCTTTATAAAAGCGTGTTCTTCTAGTTCCTATGAAAATAATGATGAAGATCTAAAAGTTATTGATGTGTCCCCTATTAAATCTTTGTTTTTCAATATGAATCTTGATAATGATGGGACTGAATATGACCCACCTTTACCTAGAAGGCGTTCTAAGAATTCGGAATTTGTTGATCTTGATGCTAAATTTGATAAAAGTGGGATTGAAGAAATTAAAACCCTAGATGTTTCTAAACCCACTATTATGGATTTCAAGGAATTTAACTATGAAAATTGCTCTTTGATTGATTGTATTTACTTGTTGCAATCCGTGCTAAAATCTCCTCACGCTTATAGTCAAAATAAAGCATTTACTAAACATATCGTTGATGCCTTGATGCAATCTTATGAAGAAAAACTTGAATTGAAAGTTTCTATCCCTAGAAAACTTTATGATGAGTGGGAACCAACTATTAAAATTAAAATTAAAAATTATGAGTTTTATGCTTTGTGTGATTTGGGTGCTAGTGTCTCTACTATTCCCAAAACTTTGTGTGATTTACTAGATTTCCGTGATTTTGATGATTGCTCTCTAAACTTGCATCTTGAGGATTCCACTATTAAGAAACCTATGGGAAGAATTAATGATGTTCTTATTGTTGCTAATAGGAATTATGTGCCCGTAGATTTTATCGTTCTTGATATAGATTGCAATCCTTCTTGCCCTATTATTCTCGGTAGACCTTTCCTTAGAACGGTTGGTGCAATTATTGATATGAAGGAAGGGAATATTAGATTTCAATTTCCATTAAAAAAGGGCATGGAACACTTACCTAGAAAGAAAATAAAATTACCATATGAATCTATCATGAGAGCCACTTATGGATTGCCTACCAAAGATGGCAATACCTAGATCTATTCTTGCTTATTATGCCTAACTAGGGGCGTTAAACGATAGCGCTTGTTGGGAGGCAACCCAATTTTATTTTATTCCTTGATTTTTTCTCCTGTTTAGTAATAAATAAATTATCTAGCCTCTGTTTTGGTTGTGTTTTTTGTGTTTAATTAGTGTTTGTGCCAAGTAGAACCGTTGGAATACTTGGGGAAAGTCTTGTTGAACTTGCTGTAAAAAACAGAAACTTTAGCGCTCACGAGAACTGCTGTCATTTTTATTTGAAACGTGATATTTAGTTAATTATTTTTTAATATGATTAATAGATAAATTTCTCACGTCCAGAAATTTATTTTAGAATTTTTTGGGTTCCAGATCTTTCGCTAGCTACAGATTACTACAGACTGTTCTGTTTTTGACAGATTCTGTTTTTCGTGTGTTGTTTGCTTATTTTGATGAATTTGTGGCTAGTAAAATAGTTTATAATCCATAGATAAGTTGGAATAAAGTAGGTTTGATACCCATATCAATAAATAATGATTTCATTACAGTACCTTGAAGTGGTCTTTTGTTTTCTTTCGCTAACGGAGCTCACGAGTTTTCTACTTTAAGTTTTGTGTTGTGAAGTTTTCAAGTTTTGGGTAAAGATTTGATGGATTATGGAACAAGGAGTGGCAAGAGCCTAAGCTTGGGGATGCCCATGGAGCCCCCAAGATAATCTAAGGACACCTAAAAGCCAAAGCTTGGGGATGCCACGGAAGGCATCCCCTCTTTCGTCTACTTCTATCGGTAACTTTACTTGGAGCTATATTTTTATTCACCACATGATATGTGTTTTGCTTGGAGCGTCCTTTATGATTTGAGTCTTTGCTTATTATTTTACCACAATCATCCTTGCTGTACACACCTTTTGAGAGAGCCATACATGATTTTAAATTTGATAGAATACTCTATGTACTTCACTTATATCTTTTGAGCTTCATAGTTTTGCTCTAGTGCTTCACTTATATCTTTTAGAGCACGGTGGTGGATTTGTTTTATAGAAACTATTGATCTATCATGCTTCACTTAGATTATTTTGAGAGTCTTAATAGCATGGTAATTTTATTAAAAGCCTAATATGCTTGGTATGCAAGATTAATAATAAAACTTTCGGATGAGTGTGTTGAATACTAAGAAGAAATTGATACTTGATAATTGTTTTGAGATATGAGGATGGTGATATTAGAGTCATGCTAATTGAGTAGTTGTGAATTTGAGATATGCTTGTGTGAAAGTTTGTGATTCCCGTAGCATGCACGTATGGTGAACCATTATGTGATGAAGTCGGAGCATGCTTTATTTATTGATTGTCTTCCTTATGAGTGGCGGTCGGGGACGAGCGATGGTCTTTTCCTACCAATCTATCCCCCTAGGAGCATGCGCGTAATACTTTGCTTTGATAACTTCTAGATTTTTGCAATAAGTATATGAGTTCTTTACGACTAATGTTGAGTCCATGGATTATACGCACTTTCCTTCCTTCCACCATTGCTAGCCTCTCTAATACCGCGCACTTTTCGCCGGTATCATACACCGACCAAATACCTTCCTCAAAACAGCCACCATACCTACCTATCATGGCATTTCCATAGCCATTCCGAGATATATTGCCATGCAACTTTCCACCGTTCCGTTCATTATGACACGCTCCATCATTGTCATATTGCTAGCATGATCATGTAGTTGACATCGTATTTGTGGCAAAGCCACCATTCATAATTCTTTCATACATGTCACTCTTGATTCATTGCATATCCCGGTACACCGCCAGAGGCATTCATATAGAGTCATATTTTGTTCTAAGAATTGAGTTGTAATTCATGAGTTGTAAGTAAATAAAAGTGTGATGATAATCATTATTAGAGTATTGTCCCAGTGAGGAAAGGATGATGGAGACTATGATTCCCCCACAAGTCGGGATGAGACTCCTGACGAAATAAAATAAAAAAAGAGGCCATAAAAAAGAGAGAAAGGCCCAAATAAAAAAAGAGAGAGAAGGGACAATGTTACTATCCTTTTACCACACTTGTGCTTCAAAGTAGCACCATGATCTTCATGATAGAGAGTCTCTCATTATGTCACTTTCATATACTAGTGGGAATTTTTCATTATAGAACTTGGCTTGTATATTCCAATGATGGGCTTCCTCAAAATGCCCTAGGTCTTCGTGAGCAAGCGAGTTGGATGCACACCCACTTAGTTTCTTTTGAGCTTTCATATACTTATAGCTCTAGTGCATCCGTCGCATGGCAATCCCTACTCACTCACATTGATATCTATTGATGGGCATCTCCATAGCCCATTGATACGCCTAGTTGATGTGAGACTATCTTCTCCCTTTTTGTCTTCTCCACAACCACCATTATATTCCACATATAGTGTTATATCCATGGCTCACGCTCATGTATTGCGTGAAGATCAAAAAAGTTTTGAAAATGTCAAAAGTATGAAACAATTGCTTGGCTTGTCATCGGGGTTGTGCATGATTTAAATACTTTGTGTGATGAAGATAGAGCATAGCCATACTATATGATTTTGTAGGGATAGCTTTCTTTGGCCATGATATTTTGAGAAGACATAATTGCTTTGTTAGTATGCTTGAAGTATTATTATTTTTATATCAATATGAACTTTTGTCTTGAATCTTTCGAATCTGAATATTCATACCACAATTAAGAAGATTTACATTGAAATTATGCCAAGTAGCACTCCGCATCAAAAATTCTGTTTTTATCATTTACCTACTCGAGGACGAGCAGGCATAAAGCTTGGGGATGCTTGATACGTCTCCAACGTATCTATAATTTTAGACCTTATTGGGGTTTATTTTCCACTTTTATATTATTTTGGGACTAACCTATTAACCGGAGGCCCAGGCCAAATTGCTGTTTTTTGCTTGTTTTAGGGTATCGAAGAAAAGGAATATCAAACGGAGTCCAAACGGAATGAAACCTTTGGAAACGTGATTTTCTCATCAGATAAGATCCAGGAGACTTGGACCCTCCGTCAAGAAAGCCACGAGGTGGTCACGAGGGTAGGGGCGCCCCCCCCTAGGGCGCGCCCCCTGCCTCGTGGGCCCCTCGAAGCTCCACCGACGTACTTCTTCCTCCTATATATAAATCCACGTACCCCCAAACGATTTGGGACGGAGCCAAAAACCTAATTCCACCGCCGCAACTTTCTGTATCCACAAGATCCCATCTTGGGGCCTGTTCCGGAGCTCTGCCGGAGGAGGCATCGATCACGGAGCGCTTCTACATCATCATCCAAGCCTCTCCGATGAAGTGTGAGTAGTTTACTTCAGACCTACGGGTCCATAGCTAGTAGCTAGATGGCTTCTTCTCTCTTTTTGGATCTCAATACAATGTTCTCCCCTCTCTCGTGGAGATCTATTCAATGTAATCTTCTTTTTGCGGTGTGTTTGTTGAGACCGATGAATTGTGGGTTTATGATCAAGTCTATCTATGAATAATATTTGAATCTTCTCTGAATTATTTTATGTATGATTGGTTATCTTTGCAAGTCTCTTTGAATTATCAGTTTGGTTCGGCCTACTAGAATGGTTGTTCTTGCCATGGGAGAAGTGCTTAGCTTTGGTTTCGATCTTGCGGTGTCCTTTCCTAGTGACAGAAGGGGCAGCAAGGCACGTATTGTATCGTTGCCATCGAGGATAAAAAGATGGGGTTTTATCATATTGCATGAAACTATCCCTCTACATCATGTCATCTTGCTTAAGGCGTTACTCTGTTTTTAACTTAATACTCTAGATGCATGCTGGATAGCGGTCGATGAGTGGAGTAATAGTAGTAGATGCAGAATCATTTTGGTCTACTTGTCTCGGGCGTGATGCCTATATACATGATCATACCTAGATATTCTCATAACTATGCTAAATTATGTCAATTGCTCAACAGTAATTTGTTCACCCACCGTAGAATACTTATGCTCATGAGAGAAGCCACTAGTGAAACCTATGGCCCCCGGGTCTCTTTCTCACCATATCAATCTCCATCACTTTATTATTGCTTTGCTTTTACTTTGCTTTTACTTTATTTACTTTGCATCTCTATACCGAAAATACCAAAAATATTATCTATCATCTCTATCAGATCTCACTTTCGTAAGTGACCGTGAAGGGATTGACAACCCCTAAGCGCGTTGGTTGCATTGAGCTATTGTTTTTGTGTAGGTACGAGGGACTCGAGCTTAGCCTCCTACTGGATTGATACCTTGGTTCTCAAAAACTGAGGGAAATACTTACGCTACTTTGCTGCATCATCCCTTCCTCTTCAGGGAAATCCAACGCAGTGGTCAAGAGGTAGCACCCACTTAGACTATAAATACCCCCCTACCTCCTCCTAGCTAGGGTCAGCAAAGTGATAGCTCATTTGTATGTGAGCTTTGCTCCTAGCTTCTTCTACTCTTGAGAGAGAGAGAGAGACCACCACTCCCATGGAGTTCAAGACCTCCATCTGAGAAGATCCTAATGGATATATCATTAAGACCCCTAACGGGAAGATCCGTCTAGGATACCATCAAGACCTCCTGTTGGAGATGAACTTTACCTTATATATTTCCTTTTGTTGTTCACGTACCTTGTGGATCTTGGGTGTTTGATTGTCTAGTGGATGTGTGATTGGACTTGTTCTTGAGTGTTTCCTCTTGTGATTTCTCCCGGTTCTTCCCCGCGTTCTTCGTGTTCTTCGAGGGAATCCACTCCAATCATGAAAGATCGGCCTACACCAGGTTCGCCCTGCATCATATGGTATCATGATCCACGTTGGTCAAGTATTTGGAGTCCCTCCCATCGTTTTCTAGCCTTGTTTTTCTTGATTTCGTTCTAAATTTTGAAAATCCCCACCAAAAATAGCCCCAATTTTTTTTGTGATTTGTTGGTTTGATGCTGTTTTGTTGATTTTAATCCATGGATTTGCTTGGTTTCGAGTGGATCTAGCACCTCCCCAAGTTTCCCCACTTTCCATCCATGAAATCTCATCAATTTTGACACCAAAATCCTCAATTTCCGGCCAAAATCACGTCTCGAAACTCGCATCTCGCATTGACCCAGACCCACCGGACGACTGACACTGTACCGGACGTCCGGAGCCCCAGGAACCACCGGATGTCCAGACTCCACCGGTAATCCGACATCCCGATCCCGAGCTGATATCACGGACTTCCGACCACTTCTGGACGTCCCACGACCGGACAGCCGACACTTCTCGGACGTCCGACACCTGGATATCAACTTCGGCTGATTTTTGTTTCGGCCATAACTAATTCATCCGAACTCCGATTTTGACGTTCTTTAACTTGTTTTGAAGCTATTGACATCCCTCATCCCACAAAAATACCACCAACATCATTTGACTCCATCAAATTTTTGTAACTTTGGCATCTTTACCTAGGGCGTCCACCACATCATCCGCTACACCACCACCGGCTTCCGCAACCTAACCCATTGTGATCCATATAGCATTAGTGATTACTTGAGTAGTAATGTGAGTCTCCTAAGGTGTTTTGGCTACTTAGGGATGATCTCTACCTCATCAACCACTACCATCACTACCGCATATCCTCGTCCATCATACATTTCCACTACCTCAACTTAACCCGATTTTGTTTGAGCTTGTTTGAGTTGTGTGTTGCATCTCCTAAGGTGTTTCAGCTACTTAGGGACAGTGACCTAAACTTCAACATCGTGTATAGTACACCACCATAACCTCCACTTCCGCATTTCCTACTCGCATAACCCATCATTCCACCACCGCATCCCGCTACCACCATTTGACATTTGACATTTGAGATTTTGAGTTCGCGGTTTTTCCGTTTCCTAAGGTGTTTCGGCTAATTAGGAATGGTCCGATATTGAGAACACCACCAGTCATCATCGCCATGAGGTCGTCATATCCAGATTGCAATCTTAGTTTCTTGCTTGTTCTTCATTTGCTTGCAGGAAATAGACCTTCGTGGTCAGGTTGATCGTGCTCCAGCGTGGTCAATAACCTCTCGGAGTTGGTTTAGCGATTGCTAAGGCGCGATGTCCTCACACGTTCGTAGTCGGATCGTCAAAGTTGACTTCCACCAAAGAGATATCCATCATCTCATTCAAAGACGGGACACATTTGCCTCTATCACCTGCACAGAGTTCTTCTTCCATGGCATCAACAGGGCACACAAGTGATATTATTTGTCGTCGTTGTAAGGGACGAGGTCATTATACGAGAGAATGCAAATCTCAGCGTGTGATGATTGCTACTGAGGATGGTGGGTATGAGTCCGCTAGTGACTATGATGAGGAGACTTTGGCTCTTATTACACGTGATGAACACGGTGGAGATGATTCTGATCATGAGACGCAATACATGGCTCCTGGAGACGCTGACATGTATGAGTGTTTAGTTGCTCAACGTGTTTTGAGTGTGCAGGTCACATAAGTTGAGCAAAATCAGAGGCATAATTTGTTCCATACAAAGGGAGTAGTGAAGGAACGTTCTGTTCGCGTCATCATAGATGGAGGGAGCTGAAACAACTTGGCTAGCATGGAGATGGTGGAGAAGCTATCTCTCACCACAAGACCACATCCACATCCTTACTACATCCAATGGTTCAACAACAACGGCAAGGTTAAGGTAACACGTACTGTTCGTGCACATTTTAGTATCTCTACATATGCTAATTTTGTTGATTGTGATGTGGTACCCATGCAAGCATGTTCCTTATTACTTGGTACACCATGGCAATTTGATAAAAATTTTGTACACCGTGGTAGAAACCATCAGTATACTCTTGTTCATAAGGACAAAAATATTACTTTGCTTCCTATGACTCCTGATTCCATTTTGAAAGATGATATTAATAGAGCTAATAAAGCAAAACAGGAGAAACATAAGAGTGAAAATCAGATTGTGGCAAAAGAATTTGAGCAACAAATGAAGCTTGGTAATAAACCATCTAGTGTTGCTTCCGAAATTAAATTAAAAAGTGCATGTTTACTTTCCACCAAATCTGATATTGAGGAGCTAGATTTTAGCAAATATATTTGCTATGCTTTTGTGTGCAAAGAGGCATTATTTTCATTCGAGGATGTGCGTTCCTCTTTGCCTCCTGCTGTTACTAACATTTTGCAGGATTTCGCTAACGTCTTTCCACAAGACGTGCCACCGATATTACCACCTATTCGAGGGATTGAACATCAGATTGACTTAATTCCAGGTGCATCGCTACCCAACCATGCACCATACCATACCAATCCAGAGGAGACGAAGGAGATTATGTGTCAAGTCCAGGAGCTACTCGACAAAGGTTATGTACGTGAATCCCTTAGTCCTTGTGCTGTTCCTATTATTCTAGTGCTGAAAAAGGATGGTACATCGCGTATGTGTGTTGATTGTAGAGGCATTAATAATATTACTATTCGTTATCGTCATCCTATTCCTAGGCTAGATGATATGCTTGATGAATTGAGTGGCTCTACAATAATCTCCAAAGTTGATTTGCATAGTGGATACCATCAAATTTGTATGAAATTGGGAGACGAATGGAAAACAACATTTAAAACTAAGTTTGGTTTATATGAGTGGTTAGTCATGCCTTTTGGGTTAACTAATGCACCTAGTACTTTCATGAGATTAATGAACGAAGTTTTACATGCTTTCATTGGACGATTCGTGGTAGTCTATTTTGATGATATACTGATTTATAAGAAATCTTTGGAAGATCATTTGGAACATTTACGTGCTATTTTTATTGCTCTACGTGATGCATGTTTGTTTGGTAACCTTGGGAAGTGCAGCTTTTGCACCGACCGAGTGTATTTTCTTGGCTATGTTGTTACTCCACAGGTAATTGAAGTTGATAAAGCCAAGATTGAAGCTATTGAGAGTTGGTTGCAACCCAAAATGGTCACACAAGTGAGGAGTTTTCTTGGACTCGCTGGTTTCTACAACCGTTTTGTGAGAGATTTTAGCACCATTGCTGCACCTCTCAATGAGCTTACAAATAAGGATGTGCCTTTTGTTTGGGGTACCGCACAGGAAGAAGCCTTCATGGTGTTGAAAGATAATTTGACACACGCTCCTTTACTCCAACTTCCTGATTTTAATAGGACTTTTGAGCTTGAATGTGATGCTAGTGGAATTGGATTAGGAGGTGTGTTATTACAAGATGGTAAACCTATTGCATACTTTTCTGAAAAATTGAGTGGGCCTAGTCTGAACTATTCTACTTATGATAAAGAATTATATGCTCTTTTTCGGACCTTAGAAACATGTCAACATTATTTATGTCCCAAAGAATTTGTTATACATTCTGATCATGAATCTTTGAAACACATTAAAAGTCAAGCAAAACTGAACCGTAGACATGCTAAATGGGTTGAATTCATTGAGACTTTCCCTTATGTCATTAAACACAAGAAGGGTAAAGAAAATGTTATTGCTGATGCATTGTCTCGTCGTTATACTATACTTTCACAACTTGACTTTAAAATATTTGGTTTGGAGACCATCGAAGATCAATATGTGCATGATGCTAAATTTAAAGATGTATTGCAGAATTATAAAGAAGGGGGTACATGGAACAAGTTCGTCGTTAATGATGGATTTGTGTTTCGTGCTAACAAGCTATGCATTCCAGCTAGCTCCGTTCATCTTTTGTTGTTGCAGGAGGTGCATGGAGGAGGATTAATGGGACATTTTGGCGTGAAGAAGACATATGATGTACTTGCTACACATTTCTTTTGGCCAAAGATGAGACGGGATGTTGAGCATTTTGTTGCTTGCTGCACTACATGTCAAAACGCAAAGTCACGACTGAATCCTCATGGTTTATATATGCCTTTGCCTGTACCTAGTGTTCCTTGGGAGGATATATCTATGGACTTTGTTTTAGGTTTACCTCGAACAAAGAAGGGGAGGGATAGTATATTTGTTGTCGTGGATAGATATTCGAAAATGGCACATTTTATACCATGTCAAAAAAGCGATGATGCTACTAATGTTGCTGATTTGTTCTTTCGTTAAATTATTCGCTTGCATGGTGTGCCAAATACAATTGTTTCAGATCATGATACTAAGTGCTTAGCCAGTTTTGGAGATTTTATGGGCTAAGTGGGGGACTAAACTACTTTTTAGTACTAGATGTTATCCCCAAACTGATGGACAAACTAAAGTAGTCAATAGAACATTGTCTACCATGCTTAGGGTTGTTTTGAAGAATAACAAGAAAATGTGGGAAGAGTGCTTGCCTCATATTGAATTTGCTTATAATCGGTTGCTACATTCTACTACTAAGATGTGCCCTTTTGAAATTGTGTATGGTTTCCTACCTCATGCACCTATTGATTTGTTGCCTCTTCCATCTTCGGAGAAGGTTAATTTTGATGCTAAAAAACATGCTGAATTGATCTTAAAAATGCATGAGTTAACCAAGTAAAACATTGAGCGTATGAATGCTAAATATAAACTTGCTGGAGATAAGGGTAGAAAACATGTTGTGTTTGCACCTGGAGATCTTGTTTGGTTACATTTGCATAAGTATAGATTTCCTGATTTGCGCAAATCAAAGCTAATGCCACGTGCTAATGGTCCTTTTAAGGCGTTGGAGAAAATAAATGATAATGCATATAAACTTGAGTTGCCTGCAGATTTTGCGGTTAGTCCCACTTTTAGCATTGCAGATTTGAAGCCTTATTTGGGTGAGGAAGATGAGCTTCCGTTGACGACGACTTTATTTCAAGAAGGGGAGGATGATTAGGACATCAATACCATTGTTACACCCGCAGCCCCTGCTACTATACATACTGTACCAATTACTAGAGCTCGCACACATCAATTAAATTATCAGGTACTCTCGTTTCTTGGTAATGATTCTAATGTTCATGAGAATATGATGCTGCCTAATTGGATACAATTGTTTTGCTTACAAATGAAGGGCCTAGTTTGGAGAAGGATGAACATAGGAGCAAGAATAAGCATGGAGATGATGGCATGCGCAAGGGAAACAAGAACGGAGTTTCGAGTGATGTTTCAGGACTTTGGAGCCACCGTAATGAGTGCATGAAGGCTTGGACGAAATATACAAGATACCACTTCACAAATTTCATCCAGAGGCTATTATAGGTGCTACGTCACCTTATTATTGGGACAGGCCCATGTAATTTCGAAATATAGACATATAGGTTATTTTTAGAGTCTGTATATGTGGGGAAAATAGAGTTAGGGTTGGTTTCAGACCCCTCCTACAAGGGGCCATGAAATCCCCCCCCCCTCTTCCTCCTTATATATAGCCCTTAGGTCATTGTTTAGACTTTGGGTTTTGTTTAGATCAGAAGTTTGCCATAACTGCAACTTCGCGTACTTCGTTTGTGTTCAACAACTAGACTAAGACGTCACAGAACCCCACTTGATCAATAAAGCTTTCCTCTTTTATTCGCAATATCCAGATTGCAATTTTAGTTTCTTGCTTGTTCTTCATTTGCTTGCAGGAAATAGACCCTCGTGGTCAGGTTGACCGTGAGCCGGCATGGTTAATAACCTCGCGGAGTTGGTTTAGCGATTGCTAAGGCGCGACGCCCTCGCACGTTCGTAGTCAGATCATCAAGGTCTTCTCCATCCAAAATGATAGCCACCATCTCATTGAAAGATGGGACACTTTTGCCTCTATCAAGGCCCCGGACATCCGGCCATGACCCCGAACATCCGGCCCCTGGAGCAGCAGCCGCCCAGCCGCCAGACATCTACAGGCCCCGGACATCCGGCCCGAAGGCCGGAAATCCGGGACCCTCCATCCAGAGAGCGTCAAGGTCACTCCTGACAACCCGGACATCTGGCCACCCCAGCCCGGACATCCGGCCCCTCGCGAAAGCCCGGACATTCGGCCTCCCCTGGCTACGCACAGTGTAAGGGTCGAGGCATGTGTACCCCTTCGCCCACCTAGACTATATATACTCCTCCTCCTCCCTCTTTCTAGGGTTAGTGTTGTGATAGCTCATTTGTGAGATAGAGCCTCACTCATCCATACGGATCTACTCCTTGAGAGACAATGGCCCCTCTTCGGAGAAGATCCACGTTGGATTCAAGACCTCCTCACGGAGAAGAACCGGTTACCCTTTGTATCGTCCCGTGTTGACTTTGGATCGTGTGATCTCTATGTGTACTCGGATCTAGCATATGTGTGATCGTTCTCGTTAGTTTGATTGTTTCTCTTGTGTTCCCCTTTGTGTTTTCCCCTCATGTTCCTCATAATTCTTTGCGGGATCCGCTCCTTTCATGAAAGATCGGCCATCTAGGGTTCCACCATACATCATCTTCTTATCTATAGCCACGTTGATCACGATTTCGGAGCATCCCGGTTGTGTTTGCTAGCCTTGTTTTGTTGATTTTGTCCATAATTCAAAAATTCCCCACAAAACTAGCCCCCCAAATTTTTTTGTGATTTGTTAATGTGATGAAGTTTTGTTGGATTTGATCCGTGGATTTTATGTGTTGTAGGTAGATCTAGCTTTCCCCCATCTTTTCCCCAATTTCCATCCACAAAATCTCCTGAATTTTTCCCGATTTTGCCTCTTCCACGCGGAGTTCCTCGAGTTCGTCCATGCATTCGGCCCGAAACCTCGGACATCCAGCCCCTGACAGCATCTCTTCCATCCACCGCCCCGTTTTCCATCCAATTCTCGCCAAATTTTGTCCCGGTGCCCACATCTACTTCCGCATAACACCACCAATTCCGCATAGCACCACCATTTCCCACATACACCACCATCTCTTACCCATTACCAATTTCGACCATTTTGACATGTTTTGCCTTGAGAATTTGGGTTGCGGTTCCGTATCCTATTGTGTTTCGGCTATTTAGGTATGGTTCAACATCAACACCACCGCTGCTCATCTTCGCCAAGGATCCGTCATCGACAACAACCACTTCACCATTTTGACACCATACCGTAATCAAGAAACGGTAACCTCATCTTGGTATCGTGATACATCATTCTTACCATTACATTGATAGCCACCATAGCCCAATTTTGCGTATCTCACCCATCGAGACTAGCCTTTGAGTATTGCCGACAACGCCACTTGTGCACATTAGTGATCATACTTCCCATAGCATACATACCATATCATTGGTGCATATCTTGGTATCATCTCTTGTGTCACAAAGTTTTCATCGCAAACAAAATTGCTATCTTGGTTCGTGAAGCATTGCATGAGAAAAGAGCTCAAAAGAGAAAGAGCCAAATAACATTTTAAGCAAAAGGCAAAGATAAGCAAAGAGCTTTTAAGCAAGAACCCTAGCATCATACTACATTAAGATTGTCATATTAGATCATCTTGGATCATATCATCGGAATACCATACATAGAGCATACTTGGGATACAAGTCATTGCATTTTTGCTTAGTAGGTTGTTCTCAAGTATTCTTATCCGCCTATTTGTGCAATCGTGCTAGCATCTCTCTAGTGTTGTGCAACAAGAGCGTTTTCATGAATTCCACATTTTCGCTCATTACTTGGTTGCATGACCAAATTTATCTCTTTGTGTGTGTGTTTCCGTGTACCATATTTTGATATTGGTCTACTTGTTGCATTGCAAATTTGCGAATCTTTTCTAACATTATTGAAGCTCACTAACAATTGCATCAAATTTTTGCCAGCATCCTAACCGAGCTCCACTATAAGCTTTTACATGTATAGGTGCGAGAAACCGACAAGAATTTGTACCAATTGTGCTATTTCCTTTGTTCCACATTGAGTGATCATTGATCCACCTTCAACATCAGTCAAGGTACTTTTGGTATAAGTTCTTCTCTTTCTCCCACTCATATATTTGTTTGGAATGATGGATAGGCCAAGTACTTCTACCAACCCACTCTTCATCGAGGAAGATGACGACATGTCCTCCTACGTCACAAAGAGCCACCTCTTTGGTGCACAACGTGCTTTGCATCAAGAGAAACAAGCAATGAGCGAACGCATCGACAACCTCGCCGCCGACTTGCGACTCTCCGAGCAACGTACAAGAGACTATTTTGACAACTAGCTCGACATCCACAAGCAAGAGAATGATGCAAGAATGGATGAGATTCGTGCTGTGTTGCTCAACCGCTCTTCTTCCACTTCGTCCTCATCAAGATGGAGCTGCTCAAGTCGACACTCCGACTACACCATCTCCGACTCAAGTACACCGACATCGAATACTCTTCGACGTGCCACGCGCCAAGATCGTCAAGAAAACTGCAACCCTCTACATGACAACAACTCTCAAGAACAACGACATCATCAAAACGAAGCTACTTTTTGCAAGCATGAGAACGGCAATGCCAACACCAACACAAAGAGGAAGGGCGAGTGCGACAACATCAAGATGCACAAGATGCCGAGGCATAACGTTAAGAACAACAATTGCGAGAAGCTCAAGCACTTGAGGTGCAACAAGCCCTCTAGGATTCAAGTCGAGTTGTAGCCATGTGCAACCGACAAGCTCGTGAACAACGAGAAGCGCTTCACGAAGAAGTTCAAGAGAGGAACTATCAAGCTTGAGTGCATCATCAAGTTCCACGACCTCCTCATCAAGAACCCCAAGTTCACCAAGAGCAAGAAGACATTGGAAATCCTCCACGACAAGAGCAAGTTGAGAGAGACGATCCTCCTCGTCAAGGATGTCATCATCCCTGACACCAACACAATGAAGAGCAACGATATGGCAAGCTTAAGTTCACCATGCCCAAGTTCAATGGAAGCAATGATCCTGAAGAGTACCTATCATGGGCATTGAAGGTTGACAAAATCTTCCGCTTGCACAACTATGAGGAAGAGCAGATGTCAGCGTCCTGGGAACGGGAGTACCCAGACCTGCCTGCGGCCTAGGGCGTGGCTCATCCAGCGGCCTGGTACGGCCCATCTTCATCGGCAACCATTCAAGACCCTCGCGAGGCGGACGACACAAGACCTCCTCAGGGGCAGACTCCCTAGGCTGGCTCCTGAGGAGCGGAGATATCTATGCAAGGGGCACCTCATGAGGTCCGCGTGACGTGAGCCATGATGACCAGGGCCAGGCGGGCACTAGTGGGTGCAGGGTGCTAGTTTCCTATTTGGTGCTAAGGAAGCAAGCGCAGGCGAGGAGTCCCGAGGCATTAGGCAAAGGTTTCCATTTAGGTGCAACAAGACCAAGACCAGCAGGACGAAGGTCACTACGGACCCCATGACGGCATCATCACTAGAGTCTTTGGCAGGCGAAGACCACCTTTTGTCAGGATAACTTGTACTAGTTGTCCCCCTTCAAACTGGCTGTTATGCGATCCCTTCCCGCCTAATATTTGGGAAGAGGACCAGGACCTCTATAAATAGGTCTAGCCACCACCTTAGCAAAGAGGGAGGGGGGATCATCTAGACCATCCACACACACTAGCTCATCGAGCTCAAGAACACCTCTCCTCAGGAGGTTGTTCATCCCATGTACTTGTTCATCCTCAGCCTACAAGGCAATCCACCACACCACACTTGCGTAGGGTATTACACCACAACGGTGGCCCGGACCAGTATAACCCTTGTGTCCCTTGTTCTTCGGGTTTGGCGAGCTAGGCTTAGAGATTGTTGCGAGAGTGAGCTCGTGGGGGAGAGAGATCTTCGTGCGCACCATAGTGTTTGAACCTCAAGGGTTTGCCGGAACCCGTAATTCGACATTTGGCGCAATAGGTAGGGGTGCGATGAAGCCTCTCTTCCGTTAGCTGATCCGCCAACACCCCATGGTCTCGATGTCCGGCGACCCGAGGACCAATGCCGACCAGTGGGCTGCTTGACCCATCAGGGCGGCACCGTCAGACTAAGGAGACCTCAACTCTGTGCTCCAGGCGGCCTGCACACCGCCAAACACCGCGCGATGCGGGAGGCGCGGACCAATGCCTTCCACCCTCACACTGCGGCGTGCGCGGGCCACCGCAAGATCCTCAAGCTACGTAGCAGCGACGGCACCACACACCCGACGGGAACAGGCGAACATGCAAGCCGCGCTCGTGGTGGCGCAGGAGCTGCTGTGGTGTGGGCTAATGGAGAGCGGCCGCGACGCGTTGCTGGAATGCGCCGCCAAGCTGTTGGATGATGCAACCAGGGGTACACCGCCTTTCTGCTCCCTACTTACATCTCAAGTTGTGGCCAGGTCGCACGGTGGGCCTCATCGCGCCCATGTGCTCCTAGGTGCACCAGGAGGGCTCACGAGCGCCAGCACGACCAGCGGTGCCGGACATCCGGCCGCGCCCTTGCCTCCCCTGGGTGGTGTAAGTGTGGGCATTGCTCATCGCGATCCTAATGGGGCGCCACCCTACAGCCACTAGGGAGGCGCACCTAGCTTGGCGGCGTGGGGCACAAGACGCCTCGGCGGAGGTCCCGGAGAGGTAGCTCAGGAAGCCTATGTGCCCCGCATGGTGGATCAAGAGTACACGCCAGAGGATGACCCCTGCACGTTCCTCGAGCTGGGCTGGGAAGAAGAGATACTAGAAGCCGAGGCCTTCCATGAGCCACTCAGGATCCTTGCTGACCCCGCCAATAACAACAGCCGCAGGGTACCACTGATATCTCAGGAGCAGGCTTACGCTAACCATGAGTTCGCAGGTGGACCAGGCCGCAGCGGCGGACGGCGACCCCAGTGCGGCAGCCCCACCCCAGCTAGGGGCAGCGTACTGAGGCGTAGGATGAAGATGGTCTCTCCCAAGCAACCCTGCAACCAAATAACAAAGAGTCTCTTGTGTCCCCAACACATGCAATACAACGGTAAATTGTATAGGTGCACTAGTTCGGCGAAGAGATGGTGATACAAGTGCAATATGGATAGTAGATAATAGTTTTTGTAATCTGAAAATATAAAAACAACAAGGTAGCAAGTGATAAAAGTGAGCGTAAACGGTATTGCAATGATAGGAAATAAGGCCTAGGGTTCATACTTTCACTACTGCAAGTCCTCTCAACAATAATAGCATAATTGGATCACATAACTATCCCTCAACATGCAACAAAGAGTCACTCCAAAGTCACTAATAGCGGAGAACAAACGAAGAGATTATGGCAGGGTATGAAACCACCTCAAAGTTATTCCTTCCAATCAATCCGTTGGGCTATTCCTATAGGTGTCACAAACATCCCTAGAGTTTGTACTAGAATAACACCTTAAGACACAAATCAACCAAAACCCTAATGTCACCTAGATACTCCAATGTCACCTCAAGTATCCGTGGGTATGATTATACGATATGCGTCACACAATCTCAGATTCATCTATTCAACCAACATAAAGGACCTCAAAGAGTGCCCCAAAGTTCCTACCGGAGAATCACGACAAAAACATGTGCCAACCCCTATGGATAGGTTCATGGGCGGAACCCGCAAGTTGATCACCAAAACATACATCAAGTGAATCACGTGGTATCCCATTGTCACCACAGATACGCACGGCAGGACATACATCAAGTGTTCTCAAATCTTTAAAGACTCAATCCGATAAGATAACTTCAAAGGGGAAACTCAATTCATTACAAGAGAGTAGAGGGGGGAGAAAACACCATAGGATCCAAATATAATAGCAAAGCTCGCGATACATCAAGATCGTATCACCTCAAGAACACGAGAGAGAGAGAGAGAGAGAGAGAGAGAGATCAAACACATAGCTACTGGTACATACCCTCAGCCCCGAGGGAGAACTACTCCCTCCTCGTCATGGAGAGCACTGGGATGATGAAGACGGCCACTGGAGAGGGATTCTGTCAGTACCCCGATCCTAAGTCACACCGATCTAGCATGTAACACATCATATCACTTTGCGGCCTCACGCACGGTTTTCCCACGGGTGTCACCTTACCTGGCTCGGGACTGTTTGCGCCTTTTGGCTCACGTATATGATAGTGTCGCTAGCATCCTTATGACAAAGAACCCGGGCCGACATGACTAATCGTGAACCCAAAGTGGCACTAACTTACGGGGACAGGCATACATGAATGAACATCGAGCATGTCGGTCAGCAGCGTGCGAATCCGGGCTGTAGCACTGGGCTAACAGGACTTCGGCAACCCGAGTTGTAGCAGGCTAATCCTCTTACCATATGCTTTGTGTCTCGGGACGAGATTCTTGTTTAGTGGGGGTGAGTTTTCACAGCCCTAGATCAGTCTTTGTTTGTCTTAGCAGACTACTATGGCTCAGTGGAAGCACTAGACTACATTTCCCCATAAGAGAGGCTACCAAGGATAAACAACTAGGTTGTCGGATCCCACAAATACCAAGCATTTCAATCATACACACAATATGCTCGATATGTGCAAATACAACATGGCATCACAACAAGACTCTACAACTCAAAGTATTTATTCATTAGGCTCCGAGGAGCGAGATATTACAAACATGGGTCTCATGACCCAACATTCAGAGCATACAAGTCAAAGCACATGCGGAAGCTTAACATGTCTGAGTACAGACATCTACAAATGAAAAATGCTGAGAAGCCTGACTATCTACCAGATCCTGCCGAGGGAACAAGATCATAGCTGAGGTATCAAGCTAAACGTCGAAGTCCACACGGAACTACTAGCGAGACTGACGTCTCTCTGCAAAACATAAAATAGGAAAACGTGAGTACAAATGTACCCAGCAAGACTTACATCAGAACTAACTACATATGCATCGGTATCAACAAAGGGGGTGGTGGAGTTTGACTGCAGCAAGCCAGCTTTGACTCAGTGGCTATCCTAAACTATGACTGCAAGTAACACTTTTGAGGTGGCGCACACGAGTCCACATATTCACCATTCAATACACCACTATGGATCTGCTCCCGTCTCCCTACGAGAACGCCATCCATAGCACTCACGCTAATCTTGCGCATTTTAGAGTATCCACTTTCACTTGTCTATGAACTGTACAGGCAACCCAGAAGTCCTTTACCGCGGACACGGCTATTCGAATAGATGATGTTAACCCTGCAGGGGTGTACTTCTTCACACACGCTCTCACCACTTATCGCTGTTTACACGACATGTACTCGGCAACCTTCAAGCGGAAGCCCGGCGAGGGTGTCGGCCACGGCCTACCTAAACACTCGAGTCTCTAGTCCAGGTTTATCACCTATTCAGGTTCCATCCGTAGGGAGTCCGACCGAGGTTTCCACATACGGCCCCGAACAATGTGTACAGGGTTCCGAGACACCAAACGGGCGCCCGACATGCCCGACCACGTGCCTACTGCATCACAGCCCACCCCTCTGGTCAGCGCTGCCCACGGCCTCCAGCATACTACAAACACCATAAACTACTTGCAACTCCTGGACAGAGGACAAAGGTGATCAAGAAGCCGAGAGGGTCCATTGGTTTCGGGCCCAATGTGTGGTAGTAACTGTTTCATGGATCACAAACACAGAACTCAATTCCTGAGGACGGCTTCAATGAGACAACCCACCATGTACTCCTACATGGCCTCTCACCGCTACCTTTACCAAATCGTGTTCACACCTTAGCTCACACATAGTAGGACATGTTCATCCCCGATGAATCAGACCTGACATAACTCTAAGCATAGCAGGCATGACAAACAAGCATGAATGAGTAGGCACATCAGGGCTCAAACAACTCCTACTCATGCTAGTGGGTTTCATCTATTTACTGTGGCAATGACAGGTCATGCAAAGGATAAAGGGGTTCAGCTACCGCAACAAGTAACAGATGAATTATTGTTGTCCTAATGCAGTAAAAGAGAGCAGGAGCGAGAGAGTGGGATTGTATCGGAATGAACAAGGGGGGGGGCTGCTTGCCTGGCACTTCTGAAGATAGTATAGCTCTTCATCGATTTCATCGAACTCATCGTCGAAACCACATCTATCGAGAGGGGACAACTTCCGGCAAAAAAGAAGGAAACACAATCAATCCAATGCACAATATGATGCATGATCATGACATGGCAAAATGAGTATATTGGGCTAATGCAACTAAAACCAGATGGATTTGAGTTATTTTGAACTCAAGGTTCAAGTTCGAATTCAAACTATGACTTTAATAAGTGCATTATCATGTTTTGATATAAACAGCAGGTTTAAGTTGCCTAAACATGCATGATACCAGTGCAGATTGATAGATTGGATTTTTCTGATCACTTTTCATATATAATTTATTTCATTTGGAGCTATAGATAATTTTCTATGAATTTTAGAAGTTTTGGCTTTTTTCTGGAATTTCCTGTAAAAGAATAAATCCAGAAAAAGAGTTACTGCATCAGCACTACATCACTGTGACGTCAGCAGGTCAACGGGGGCGGTCCAGGTCAAACCTGACCTGTGGGTCCCGCGTGTCAGTGTCATCACTAACTTAACTGAGTTAGTTAGTGTTAGATTAAGCACTAATCTAAGTTAATTAGCACTAAACTAAACCTAACTAAAAATTAACAGGGCGAGCCAATGCGTCAGTGACCCTGGGGGGTCAAACACGGGTCAACTCGCCGGAGTTGACCCGCGGCTCGTCGCCGGCGGAGCCAGGGACGGCGGAGGGCGTCGGGTTCGTTCTCCCGGTGACCAAAGGAGCGGCGGAGGGGCTCTACGGGATGCCCAGGCTCGCGCACATCCATTGCGGCCAGCGCAACAACTAGGGGGCAGTACAGTGACGGCGGTGATGGCATGTGCGGCAGCCGGAGCTACGGCTGCTCGGCACGAGGGCTGCTGCGCGTTAGCAAGTGAGTTGAGGGGCGCGGTGGGATCTCGGGCGCTCCAGGAGGACTCGAGGTGCATGGGTTCGAGCGCAAGGACACAGCAAGGCCATTCCCGACGTCCATGGCAGGCGGCGGCGCTCGAGTTGGCGGGGACGATGGCTACGGCACGAAATCGAGCGAAAGGACGGAGGGGAAACGAAGAGGAGCTCACAGCGAGTCTGCAGGGGTGGTCAGTGGGCTCGGGGAGGCTGCGAGGCGAGCGCGGGATCGCCAGTGATCTCGGGGCCGGAGGATGAAGACGATGAAGAAGGCGGTGATGCAGTGCGTCCCGCGTCACGTGACTTGGCGTAGACGATGAGGGCGTCGAGACAAAGCTCTTGGCTATGTCGAAGGGACGAGGGGGAGGCGGTGGCTGTGGTAAACGGCGTCGGTGGCGACTAGCCCCGCTCGGTGGTGAGAGAGAGAGGGATCCACGAGAGTGGAAGGACGAGGGGAGCGAGGGAGAGGACCAGGGGCTGTGTGGCGACGTCCAGAGCCGTCCAGAGCGAGCAGGCAGGCTGGAGGTGGCCTCGCACGTGTGCGCGCACCGGGGACACACGCCCTCCTGCCTACTGGCAGGAGGTTGAAGACAGAAGGAGGGGAGGAGCTGGGCTGGCCGGTTGTCGGGCCGCCAAGTGGGCCGCACAGGTAAGGCCAGGTGGGTTTTCTTCTTCTCTTTTCTATTTCTTTTGCTCTGTTTTGATTTAGTAATAATAATAAACCATTTCATAAAATCCTGGAAATAATTATGGGTGCTTTCTGAATTATTCCAGTGACCCTTAACAATTTCCAACATTTTTGGAGCATCTAAAATATATATAGCATTTAAGTAGCTCCAATTCAAATATGTTTGAATTAATTCAAAGTCCAAAAATGTGCTGAGAAAAATGTTAACCATTTTTGGTAGATGCTTCCACCTTGATCCAGAAATGATGAACATTTTTAAAGGGCATTTTGAAATCATTGAAAAATAGTTTTAGTTGAACCTATTTGAATTCCATTTGATGCTAGGGTTTAAAAATCCCCAATTCAAATCCATTTGAATTTAAACATGATGACATGATGATCAAGCAAAGACAAACAAAGACTGATCTAGGGCTGTGACAGATTCCCCCTCCGGCAGGGTGCCGGAACGGGTCTAGATTGGTTTTCGGTGGCTACGGAGGCTTCTGGCGGCGGAACTCCCGATCTATTGTGCTCCCTGGTCGTTTTAGGGTATATGGAGATATATAGGCAGAAGAAGTACGTCAGGGGGGCCACGAGGGGCCCACGAGGGTGGAGAGCACGCCTAGGGGGGTGGGCGCGCCCCCTACCTCGTGGCTTCCTCGTAGATCCCCTGACATGCACTCCAAGTCTTCTGGGCTTCTTGTGATCCAAAAATAAGTTCCGTGAAGTTTCAGTTCAATTGGACTCCGTTTGGTTTTCCTTTTCTACGATATTCTAAAATATGGTGAAAGTGCGTTATATCGACTAGAGGGGGGTGAATAGGCAATTTTTATGAAAGTCTTCAAAACGTGGAAGTTTCGAAGACAAATGATAGAAATCAACCTATTACCATGCAGCGGAAGGTAGACTACACTAGGCAAACCATAGTCAAGTATTCAATGAAGTGAAAGCACAATGACTAATAGCAGCTAGGTAGTAAGGATCAGGTAGGAAGATATTATGAAGCCGATCAGAACAAGCAGTCACTCAGTGAAGACAGAAGATAGTGCAATCATACAATGACTGCACAAGGACCAACAGTAAGTAAAGGGAAGGGAAGGATGAAACCAGTGACTCGTTGAAGACAATGATTTGTTCGACCAGTTCCAGTTGCTGTGACAACTATACGTATGTTAGGGCGGCTAGGTATTTAAACCTGAGGACACACAGTCCCGGACACCCAGTCCTGAACACGCAGCTCAGGACACCCAGTCCTCATCGTATTCCCCTTGAGCTAAGGTCACACAGACCTCGCCCAATCACTCTGGTAAGTCTTCAAGATAGACTCCCAAACCTTCACAGACTTTGTTCACCGGCAATCCACAATGTCTCTTGGATCCTCAGAACGCGACGCCTAACCGGATGGAGGATTCATAGTCCTCAAGTGTAATAAGTCTTCAGATCACACAGACAAGAAGACTTAAGTGATGCCTAACACTCTTTGGCTCTGGGTGGTTAGGGCTTTATCCTCGCAAGGAATTCTCTCTCAAAGGCTTGGAGGTGGGTTGCTCTCAAACGACAAAAGCCGTACTCTAACTCTGAGCAGCCAACCGTTTATGGTTGTAGGGGGTGGGCTATTTATAGCCACTAGGCAACCCGACCTGATTTGTCCGAAATGACCCTGGGTCACTAAGGAACTGACACGTGTTCCAACAGTCAGATTTCAAACACACACGGCAACTTTACTTGGGCTACAAGCAAAGCTGACTTGTCCGACTCTGGACAAGATTCGCTCTCATAGTCTTCACTCGAAGACATAGGTTTTGGTTAAGCATCACTTCAGTCATTCTGACTGGTTCACTTGGACCCCACTTAACAGTACAGTGGTTCCTATGACTCAATAAAGAAGAAAAGGAACTACGAAAGATCTGAGTCTTTGAGCTCCATAGGCTTCATGCGATGTCTTCTCTTGTCATAGTCTTCAATGAGAATATCTTCATATACCACCTTTGACATCAATGTCTTCATACATTTTTAGGGGTCATATCTGGTAGGAAAACCGAATCAATGAGGGACTTCTACCTGTGTTATCCTGCAATTCTCACAAACACATTAGTCCCTCAACTAGGTTTGTCGTCAATACTCCAAAACCAACTAGGGGTGGCACTAGATGCACTTACACAAGGTAAAAACAGAAACTGGCAGTGGGCTCTAGGTTAATAGGTTAGTCCCAAAAATAATATAAAAGTGTATAATAAAGCCCATAAACATCCAAAACGGTAGATAGTATAGAATGGAGCAATCAAAAATTATAGATACGTTGGAGACATATCATTGCACAGAAGGAGTCCGAAGCAAGGCCCTCCCTCATGTCGCGCGGGGCAAGGCATCACCCGGAGGTACGTCCTCTGTAGGGGAGGCGCCGGCGATCCCTCCCCCCGGTAGAGGGCCCGTGGTTGCCGAGGGCGCCGCTAGCGTCCCCTTTGCCCATTGGCATCGTCCTGGTTTCCGTACGCCCCAACGGTGGTCAAGGGTGGCGCAACGCAGGGCCCTCGTCTGGCGATATGAAGCAAGGCTCATGCCTGTGAAAGTCTCACGTAATAATGAGTGGGGCTGTACATGCCCCGGAGTCTCCGAAGAGCCGCCCTCGGGCCTCGGGGGCTCCCGCCCACGTCCTAGTGGAAGCACCATGCTCAGCGCTGGCCGTCGACACTGTCCCCCAATGAATATGCTCACGGCCAGTGAAAGCACTAGGCTCCATGCTGGTGAGAAGACAAGAAGACTAGCTAGGTGCCGGACGCGGCCATTTGCTTTCAACTCCTTTTCTGTAACTCGATTAGTCGTCTGAATCAGCACCATCTTCCGAATCACTCCCGGACATGCTGATGTCGTCGTTGCCAGCGTTGTTTTCACCAGCATCCACCACATCGCCTTCATCTGCCATGACCACCACTGCGTCATTGTCGGAAGTGAAAGCTCTGACCAGAGCATCCACGTTATCATCCACCCAGCACGCCGGGTTGCCCCGGATAGCTTCGGGCACTGGGGCGATGGCGACATCGAAGTCGAAGTCGGGGTCGGCATTCTGAAGATGGCTGAAGACGCTGGAGAACACGCATCCAAGGAGGCCTCAGCTCTTTTCGTCCACGAGCTCGCGAGCCCTCTCGGCCTGGTCCTCCAGGCGCGTCACGACATCGGTGAAGAAGCGAAGATGGCTGGCATAGTCCTCGGCGCAGAGGTGCGGGGTGTGTTCGTCGCAGATGGCACCCAGCGCCTGGTTGGACCTCACCCTAAGGGCCCGAAGCATGGGAGTATGCTCGCACAATAACATCTGCCGGCGGAGCGCTTCCTCCCTGCTTTGTTGCATGAGCAGTTCGACGCAGGCGGAGGCCAGCTCGGCCTGAATGGAGATCAGGGCCGCTACAGCGGCCTTCTCACGCTGCTCCGCTTCGTCCAGCCTCAACCTGAGGGCAGTGGTTCTGCTCTCGGCTTCGGCTTCCACGAGCTTCTGCTTCAGATCGTGCCTGTTGGCGAGTTCTGCACGAGCCTCCCCCACCCTACGGTCAACTTCCTCTTGGATCCTGGCTTCACGCACGCTGGCGGCGTCCTCCGCCTGGGCGACCTGATGCTCCCTCATCTCGAACCGTTCAAGCTCGAGCCTGCGCGCTGTGGCCTCCAGCATCAGTGCCTCCTCGTGTCTCAGGAGCTCCCCTTCCTCGGAGGGTGCCCCCTTCATCGACGCCAAGGCAGCCCTACGCGCCTCGACCTATTGCTCTAGGGAGGCGTTCAGGGCCCGGAGCTCCCCTTTTCGTTTCTTTGCGGCCTCGCAGCGATGGTCAGCTTCCCTGGCCTCCTCCAGGGCCCGAGCCCTGGCCTCGCGCGAGGAAGCAAGGGACTCCTCGGCCATCACGTTGGCACGTTCATGCTGGAGACGCCCAAGGTCAATGGCCACCTTCAGCTGATGCCATCCATCTGCCAGCCGAAGGCCTTCGGTTTCAAAGTGGGCGTCAATGTCAACACGCTCTTCTCCGAGCCGGCTCAGCGTTCCCATCGCCTTCCAGAAGAGCTCATGACAGACTACACCGCGCTCGCGTGCAGGTTCAAACGCGCGGCCGAGCTCGCCCTCCGCGCCAAGATGTGTTGGAGAAGTTCGAAGCGGCTCGCCCGCTCTCGGCAGGGGGCTGGAGGCCGGAGCCTTTCCAGCCGCCTTTCGGACCTCAGCGGAGGCCTGGTGAGGCGGGGCCTTGACGCTCAGACGTGAGGCCAGGACCAAGATCACCCAGCTGCGGGCAAGCACCATTGGTGGGTCCCTCGGCACACTCCCCGCACCCCAGGCCGAACTTCAAAGGAGGGACGACAAGAGCGCGGGGTCAAGACGCCAGGCTGGTGCATCCACCTTCCCGGTAGGCCTTGCACTGCGCGTGGCGGGTCGACTAGAGGCACTCAAGGTCAACAGAGAGCCCGAAGCAGGCGAAGGTTGCTTCTCGGGAGACTCCATCTGTAACACCCTCGATGCGACTATAGCTCCCACGTGTCGAGGCACGACTTAGAGACATAATCGCATTGAAGGCATATGTCGCAAGTTAGGCAAACATCACAACATCCCATGTAATATAGATAGTAAACGGGGAGATAACATAGCTGGCTTACACTCGCCACGTCAATCAAGTACATCAATTAACATTACATCATTCAAACACTCATGGCCCGACTACGGCGCCAAAATAAAAGATAATCCAACATGCGACACGGTCCCGATCACCCCCAACTGGGCACCACTACTGATCATCAGGGAAAGACACATAGTATCATTGAGAGTCCTCGTCGAACTCCCACTTGAGCTCGAGCGCGTCACCTAGAGCGGAATCATTAGGCCCTGCATCTGGTGTAATAGTAATCTATGAGCCACAGGGACTCAGCAATCTCGCACCCTCGCGATCAAGACTATTTAAGCTTAATAGGTATGGCAAGGTAAATATATGTGGAGCTGCAGCAAGCGACTAGCATATATGGTGGCTATCCTGTTCGCAAAAGAGAGCGAGAAGAGGAGGCAAGGCACGAGCGAGAAACTAGGGAGCAACCTGCGCAAGCATTACTCCAACACCGTGTTCACTTCCCGGACTCCGCCGAGAAGAGACCATCATGGTAACTCACACGGTTGATTCATTTTAATTAAGTTAAGGTTCAAGTTATCTACAACCGGACATTAACAAATTCCCATCTGCCCATAACCACGGGCACGGCTTTTGAAAGTTCAAATCCCTGCAGGGGAGTCCCAACTTAGCCCATGACAAGCTCTCACGGTTAACGAAGGAATAGACCTCCTCCCGAGACGTTCCGATCAGACTCGGTATCTCGGTTCTTCAAGACACTTCGACAGGTTAAAACAAATCCAGCAACACCGCCCGAATGTGCCGACAAATCCTGATAGGAGCTGCACATATCTCTTTCTCAGGGCACACTCAGATTGTCCTAGGTACGGGTAGGCCAGCCCAGAGTTGCCCCTGGTGGCCACCGGCAGCTGACAGGTGGACCAACACTCAGAGGAGCACTGGCCCGGGGGGGTTTAAAATAAGATGACCCTTGGGCTCCGGAAACCCAAGGGAAAAAGAGGCTAGGTGGCAAATGGTAAAACCAAGGTTGGGCATTGCTGGAAAAGCTTTAATCAAGGCGAACTATCAAGGGGTTCCCATTATAACCCAATCGCGTAAGGAACGCAAAATCCGGGAACATAACACCGATATGACAGAAACTAGGGCGGCAAGAGTGGAACAAAACACTAGGTGAGAGGCCGAGCCTTCCACCCTTTACCAACTATATAGATGCATTAAGATAACATGGCAATATAATGATATCCCAACAAGTAAAATAATGTTCCAACAAGGAACGGTCTCCAATCTTCACCTGCAACTAGCAACGCTATAAGAGGGGCTGAGCAAAGCGGTAACATAGCCAATCAATGGTTTGCTAGGACATGGTGGGTTAGAGGTTTGACATGGCAATATGGGAGGCTTGAAAGCAAGTGGTAGGCATCGTAGCATGGCATAGCAAAAGAGCGAGCAATCTAGCATAGCAAAGATAGTAGTGATTTCGAGGGTATGATCATCTTGCCTGCAAAGTTGTCAGAGTTGAATGGATCCTCGAAAGCAAACTCAACGGGGTACTCATTAGCGAACTCGCCTCCCGGCTCTACCCAAACAAGACAAACAAACAAACGGAACACAATCAACCACGTGCAAAGCTCAAACAATATGATGCAAAGATGGTATGCTATGCGGGATGCGATGCGCGATGCATATGCAAGATTTGACAAGGAACGCATGAACCTGGCCTCAACTTGGGAATCCAAGTGTGCCACTGGAAATATGAGATGAAATCGCTTGAAAACAATATAAAGAACGCCAGAATCGGGGTTATGGTTTGGAAATGGCAAGCAATTCAAATATGATCACGTTCTGTGATTGACAGCAAGTAGCCATCTAAATGCAATGAGATGAACAAACTACATCACCCAAACATGGCAAAACAATACATGGCAGGGATGCATTCATGATGCTTAACAAAAGTCTAGCACTGAGCTACGGCCAATTCATCCATTAACAGGTTCAAACAAGCATGGCAAAAATGCATATGACAAACAGATTTCAGACTTAGTGAAATTAACACTTGTCTGGAATTTCAGATCAGATAGCACTATTCGGAGCAACAAAAGTACATGCTACAGGACCTGAACATGGCAAAGTAAAGCATGGCATGGAGATACTCTAAGATCTTAACAAAATTCCCTTAGTGACCTTGAGCCAAAAGGGATCAGAAAATACAATTGCAAGCATGTGAACATGGCAAAAACATAATCAGTTCTCAGACTTAGTGAAAACTGGAGAATGCTGAAACAGATATCAAGTAGGCATGTTTACGAGCTCGATGCACTCACTACGGAGCAAGTCATGACAAGCTAAGCATACACCCATCAAGAATACACAAAATGCAAGCTAGACATGGCAAGAACAATAGCATAGCATGCACGGATCAACTACAACATCATCGGCAAAATCGCTAACAAGTAGACAATCTGCCCAGATTCACGAAATGACAAAGTAGAGCTCGATTGACTCAAGCTAGGGTGCTCCATAATTGCAAAGAAAGACATGGATGGATATATCACTACAAGATTAACAAAACATCCTTACTGATCATCCTCAAAAGAGGCACGGATCACTAGGAAACAACATGAACATATGGCCATATGAGATAAACAGATCAAGGACTTAGTGGAATTGCTAAGTCCCTGAAAACAGCATACCAAGTGCCTCACTTTGCAAGCATGTGCTATTCAGCACACACATCACAAAAATACATGGGTTGCACCTCTGGAAAGATGGCAAAACCCTTAACAAAACGTATGTAGAGCTCATGGGCATATCATGCACACAATAATCATGGCAAAAAAGACAAATATCTAAATGGAGTAGCAGATCTGACAATTAACTCAAGTAGCACTCTTCTAACAGCATTTCGGGCATTAAAATGAACTCAAATCAAAATGAAGCAATTGAATGAAATGATGTACTCTCTGAGTCGAACATTTTGATATGCTATATGCCCAAAACGGAGCTACGGATGCAAAGTTATAGCACGATGAACATGGGCATTTGAACTGCAGACTTAGGAAAAAAAAGAAGTCAACCCTTAGGGTTTCCTGTAGATGGATCCCGATCTGGCGGCACGTGAACCGAGGCGGCTGGATCCGCTCGCCGGAGAAGAGGGGCGGTGGCCGGAGATCACCGGAGGAGCGGCCGGCCGGATCTGGTAAGGGGGACGATGACGACGCGGTTGGCGGCGGGGCGGCGCGCTCGCCGGCGCAGAACGGCGACCCGAGCTCGCTAGCTCGGCCGGGGAAGGAGGCGGGCAGCGGCGGAGGCCGACGAGGTCGCCGGCGACGGAGAAGAAGGCGGCGGGAGGAGGCGCGGCCGGCTCTGGGCGAGGAAGGCGTGGGCGGCGCTCCCTGGGCCGCGGGGGCCCTGAGCGGGCTCGGCGGGCCACGGGCGGCGGCGGCGAAGTGGGGCTCTCCCGGGGACACGTGGCAACGGCCCGTTGGTCGGCGGCGGCGGGCGGACGTGTCCGGCCCGATTCGGACACGTCCGGCGGCGAGGGAAGCATATTTTTAGGGTTTTGAAGAAGGGGATCTGGAATTTCGAGGAGGGGGTCTATATATAGGCATAGAGGGAGCTAGGAGAGTCTAAATGAGGTGCGGTTTTCGGCCACGCGATCGTGATCGAACGCTCTAGATGATGGAGAGGGTTTTGGTGGGTTTTGGTCCAAATTGGAGGGGTGTTGGGCTGCAACACACACGAGCCCTTTTCGGTCCCTCGGTTAACCGTTGGAGCATCAAACAAAGTCCAAATGGTATGAAACTTGACAGGCGGTCTACCGGTAGTAAACCAAGGATGCTTGGCAAGTCTCGGTCCAATCCGGAAATGTTTAATCCCCACACACGAAAGAAAGGTAGAAATGACCACCGAAGGAGAACGAAGCGCCGGAATGCAAAACGGACAACGGGGAAAATGCTCGAATGCATGAGATGAACACGTATGCAAATGCAATGCACATGATGACATGATATGAGATGCATGACAACGACAACAACACACGGAGACAAAAACCCGAACCCGAGAAAATAAAATAACTTAAGGCCGGAAACGGCAAAAGTTGGAATACATATTAGGAAAGTCATATCCGGGGTGTTACACCATCGCGCTGGTGGAAGGGGTCCTGAAGAACTATGGTTAGGAGGAGAAGCAGAGCTCAAGAAATTACAAAGATAAGGTACTCACTCGTCAATAGCAATGTACTTCCTTTTCTTCAACGGCTGGAAGGCGTCACCACTGCAGCTTGGAGACCCCTTCCTCTTGCGGAGTGCCTCGAAGTTCGGTCGGAGCCGGCCGAAGCCCTGGGCGCGGTCACCAAGGTTGGGTGCGGATGGTGTGACTCCTGAGGAGGTGACCTCAGGGGTGCGGGACCGCGCGGGGACCTCAGTTCCTACCTTGTGGTGGTTCACCGGGGCCTCGGGGGCCCCAGCCTCAGGAGCATCGGACTGCGTCGTCCCCCCGGCCTCTCCCTCAGGACGGCTCTCCAGGGTTCCTGGGACAGCACCTCAGGACCCCCGGGTGGTGTCGGTTCGTCAGTAGCAGCGCCACCATCACTCGACAGCGACCGCTGTAATGCCCCGAGACCGATGTGTCAGGTGTCTTCCAGCTATTCGTTGTTGTTGCCTTGTCATTTCTTGCGTGTCATGGATTTCATATCATGTCATCATGTGCATTTAATTTTCATACATGTTCGTCTCATGCATCCGAGCATTTCCCCGTTGTCCGTTTTGCTATCCGGCGCTCCTATGTCACATGGTGTCCCTTTCTATCTCTTTTCGTGTGCGGGTGTTAAACGTTTTCGGATTGGACCAAGACTTGTCATGCGGCCTTGGTTTACTACCGGTAGACCGCCTGTCAAGTTTCGTGCCATTTGGACTTCGTTTGATAGTCCAACGGTTAACCGAGGGACCGAAAAGGCCTCGTGTGTGTTGCAGCCCAACACCGCTCCAAAGTGGTCCAAAACCCAACTAAACCTCCTCCATCTTCTAGATCGTTCGATCACGGCCGCGTGGCTGAAAACCGCACCTCATTTGGACTCTCCTAGATCCCTCTACCTATAAATATGTGCTCTCCTCCAAAATTCGCGCAGTCTAACCCTAGATCCAACTCCCTCCGCGCCACCGGACGCGTCCTCACCGCGCCGGACATGTCTGCGCCGCCGGCTACCTCATCTCCACCAATCAGGCGTCGCCATGTCACCTTCCCCGCCGCCGCAGCCAACCGACGCCCGACACCTGTCCAGCGCGCCGCCTCCCACCGCGCCGGCCCACGGAGCACATCACGGGCCCGCACGGGGCTGGTCACCGCCGCCGCCGCCCGCAGGCGCGAGCCGCGCCCCGCCGCCTGGCTTCCCGAGCGCCTCGCCGCCGCCACCTCGATTGCTGTGCGCCGCCGCCGCCTTTGCCGCGTCGCGCTTCGCCGCTTTCCGCCGCCCCGCCGCGCTGCTAGCTCGTCGTCGCACCGCTCGGCCCCGCCGCCTCCTCCGCCGGCCAGCCGGTGCCTCGCCTCGCTCCGGCCACCGCAGGGCCTCGCCGTCCACCGCACGCCTCGCCGGCTGCCCGCGCCGCCTCGACCTCGCCCGGCCTCCTCCTCTCCATCCCACAACTCCGGCCAAGCTCCGGCGCCGATTCCGGCGAGATCCGCCGTCGCCTCGAAGTCCATGCAGATCTGGATCTGACATCCAGAGGGTTGACTTCCTCTCCTAACCCTAATATTTTGGGCATTTTTATCGCATCATAACTTTCTCATTGTAGCTCCGATTCGTGCGTGTAGCATATCAAAATGTTTGTCTCAACGAGTACATAATTTCATCTCATTGCATCATTTTCATTTGAGCTCATCTTGTTGCCAGAAATTCTATTGGAAGAGGGCTATGTGATGATAGTTTCAGATCTGTTTCAGCAAATGGTCTTTTGTCAATTTTGCCATGATTAATGTGTGCATGCTATGATCCTGCGCTCTACATGTGTTTTGAAGAATGCCATGCCATCTTTACAGGGGTGTATGCCATGTATTTTTGTGATCTTTGTGGTGACTAGCACAAGCATGCAAAGTAGCTTACTCAGTGATGCTGATTTCAGCGACTTAGAATTTCACTAAGTCCTTGCCCTGTCATTATTTTTATGTCATATGTTCATGTTGTTTCCTAGTGATCCGTGCCTCTTTTGAGCATGATCAGTAAGGATGTTATGTAGATAATGTTGTGCTCTATCCATCCATGTCTTTGTTTGCAATTATGGATCACCCTAGCTTGAGTCAATCAAGCTCTACTTTTGCTATAAAATGTTCCTGGCAGATTGTTAACATGTTTAGCAATTGTGCCGAGCTTGTTGTTGTTGATCCGTGCATGCTATGTTGTTGTTCTTGCATGTCTAGCTTGTATGCCATGTCTATTTGTTGGGCGTATTCTTAGTTTGTCATGCAGTGCCTCGTAGTGAGAGCATCGAGCTCGTAAACATGCCTACTCGTTATCTGTTTTGCCATGCTCTAGTTTTTCACTAAGTCTAAATCTGTTTATGTTTTTGCTATGTTCACATGCTTGCAATTGTATTTTCTGATCCCTTTTGGCTCATGGTCACTAAGGGACTTTTGTTGTATGCTTTGATTAGCTTCATGCCATGCCTTGATTTTCCATGTTATGTTCTAGTATCATGTTGTTATCATGCTCTAAACATTGCTTCTTGATGATAAATTCCTGACATGTTGATAATTTCACTAAGCCTGAAACCTGTTATCTTTTGCACTTTTGCCATGCTTGTTTGAACCTGCTATTGATTGAATTAGCCGTAGCTCAGTGTTCATCTTTTGTCAAGCATTATGACTGGATCCCTGCCATGTATTTTGTTGCCATGTTTGAGTGTTGCGGCATATTTATCTTGATGCATTTAGGAGGCTACTTGCTGTTAATCGCAGACCGGTGCCATATTTGTTTTGCTTGCCATTTCCAAACCGTGCATCCGATTCCGGTGATCTTCATATCGATTTCAACCGAAATCACCTCACCTTTCCAGTGGCACTCTTGGATTCCCAAATTGAGGCTAGGTTCAATCATTCCTTTCCAAATCATGCATATGCATCACATACCGCATCCCGCATATCATGCCATGTTCATGTGTTGGTTGTTTACTATGTTGTGTGCTTCTTTTCGGTGTTGCTTCTTCGGGTTGGTTCCGATAACGTCGCGTTTGTGAGGATCCGTTCGACTTCGTCCGTTTGTCTTCTTCATGGACTCATTCTTCTTCCTTGCGGGATTTCTGGCAAGATGACCATACCCTCGAAATCACTTCTATCTTTGCTTGCTAGTTGCTCGCTCTTTTGCTATGCCTATGTCGCGATACCTACCACATGCTTTATAAGCCTCCCATATTGCCATGTCAAGCCTCTAACCCACCTTGTCCTAGCAAACTGTTGTTTGGCTATGTTACCACTTTGCTTAGCCCCTCTTATAGCGTTGTTAGTTGCAGGTGAAGATTGGAGTTTGTTCCTTGTTGGAACATGGATATTTTGTTGGGATATCACAATATCTCTTATTTTATTAATGCATCTATATACTTGGTAAAGGGTGGAAGGCTCGGCCTTATTCCTGGTGTTTTGTTCCACTCTTGCCGCCCTAGTTTCTGTCATATCGGTGTTATGTTCCCGGATTTTGCGTTCCTTACACGGTTGGGTTATAATGGGAACCCCTTGATAGTTTGCCTTGAATAAAACTCCTCCAGCAAGGCCCAACCTTGGTTTTACCATTTGCACTAACAACCTACCACCTTCCCTTGGGTTCTGCAGACTCAAGGGTCATCTTTATTTAACCACCCCCGGGCCAGTGCTTCTCTAAGTGTTGGTCTGAAACGAGTAGACTGCGGGGCCACCTCGGGGCAACTTGAGGGTTGGTTTTACTCGTAGGATGTCTCATTTGAGTGTGCCCTGAGAACGAGATCTGTGCAGCTCCTATCGGGATTTATCGGCACATTAGGGCGGCTTTGCTGGACTTGTTTTACCATTGTCGAGGATGTCTTGTAACCGGGATGCCGAGTCTGATCGGATTGTCTTGGGAGAAGGAATATCCTTCGTTGACCGTGAGAGCTTGTGATGGGCTAAGTTGGGACTCCCTGCAGGGATTGAACTTTCGAAAGTCGTGCCCACGGTTCTGGGCAGATGGGAATTTGTTAATGTCCGGTTGTAGAAAACCTAAGGTTTATCTTAATTAAAATGCACCAACCGCGTGTGTAACCGTGACGGTCTCTTCTCGGCTGAGTCCGGGAAGTGAACACGATGTTGGAGTTATGCTTGACGTAGGTTGTTCTAGGATCACTTCTTGATCATAGTTTCTCGACCGTGCTTTTACTTTCTCTTCTCGCTCTCATTTGCGTATGGTAGCCACCAAATATGCTAGTCGCTTGCTGCAGCTCCACCTCATACCTTTTACCCTACCTATAAGCTTAAATAGTCTTGATCGCGAGGGTGTGAGATTGCTGAGTCCCCATGACTCACAGATACTTCCAAAACCAGTTTGTAGGTGCCGATGTTAACGAGCAGGTGACGCAACCAAGCTCAAGGAGGAGCTCGACGAAGATCTTGTCCTTTGTGTTGTTTCGTTCTAGTTGATCAGTAGTGGAGCCCAATTGGGGTCGATCGGGGATCTGTGTAGCATTTGGGGTAGTCTTCTTTTATTTTGGGTTCCGTAGTCGGACCTTGATTGTATCTGGATGATGTAATGCTTTATTCATGTATTGTGTGAAGTGGCGAGTGTAAGCCAACTATGTATCATTTTCCCTTAATGTATTACATGGGTTGTTGTGAAGATTACCTCACTTGCGACATTTCTTTCAATGGGGTTATGCCTCTAAGTCGTGCTTTGACACGTGGGAGATATAGCCGCATCCAGGGCGTTACAAGTTGGTAATCAGAGCCTTCCCCAACCTTAGGAGCCCCCTGCTTGATTGAATCGCTGGCGTTGTTGAGTCTAGAAAAATGTTTTGAGTCTTATAGGATTATATATATCAGAGAGTAGGATTATTTTTACTCCTCAGTCCCTTCGTCGCTCTGGTGAGGCATCCTGACGTAGAGTTTTGACTCTTCTCTTCTCAAATTTCACAAAAAAAAATTAGGATCACGCGGGTATCTTGGAATCATTCCGATGGTTTTGTGACGAGAACATTGTTGTTGGTGCCTCCTGACATTTAGGGGTTGTGGCAATGTCCCGGGGATTTGAGCTCCGAGGTGTTGTCGTCACAATTTTATCGTTGCAGTTCTGGAATACCTGAGTTTTCACCGACATTGAAAATCTCTTTTATGCAGTTGTTGGTGAGATAACCTCGACGCCACCCAGTACCGGGGCGGGAGTTCGGGAGTATTGCCATAACTCGTATAACGGATGCTTTTTGAAGGTTGAGGTAAATGATTTCCGAAGGTTTCTTGGTTATGTGTTGAAGGATGGATACAACTGTATGTAGGATTTGTGTAGTTTTGGGTGAGATATTATGCTCCCCCTGTATCCCCAACACCTGATTGCATAACCGGAAAGTTTCAGGAGTTTATAAGTGGGAATTCAAGTAGCTCTTAGGATATCTTTCTGACAGATGTATGATATGAAATTGGGGTTCGACGTCTAGTGGTCCGCCTATCCACGGTTGGTTTTACAGTGGTCTCGTTGTGTCTTAAAGAGTCCTTCGCTATGCTGACTCAGGGACGCTTTGTATGTCTTGTGCACTGCCTTGTACATGATGGTGTTGTACGATCGAGCCCGTGTAGACCCCACCACGAAAAGTTCGGACCAAATCTCTATCATATGTTTGTTCCAGCTTATTCCGCAAGCCAATCCTTGGTTTTGTTTTGAGTTGTGGTATTCGAGTTACTTCGAAGTCAAGTGTTGATTCTATACCTTTCCTAAGTGGTGTTCTCATGTTCCTATGTGAATACTAATCCTTCTCGATCATCGAGTTTGTCATTTCAATTTCTTTTCAACCGGTGTGCTTCTCTTCAAGTGGATCCGTTCATTTCAACATCCATAAGATCAACTCAAAGTCTTCTCAACGTTGTTCGTTTCATCTGTCTCCAAGTTGCCTTTGTTTTCCCGCCCTCCCACCCTTTTACTTCAAGGACTAAGATTTCTTTATCAAGTATCCAGCTTATTGATGTGAAGTCTCTCCATTCTTTTCCGTCAATGTTCTTACCCGGTGGTTCTCTAGAAGATGCTCTACTCGTTCATCATTCTCCATTCTTTTCCTTTTCCGGTGGATTCAATGCAAGCTTTCGGTGTTGATCATATCTTTTTCATTGGTTCACATGCTTTCCATGTTGGAAGTCCTTACCGAAGACTCTCTTAATCATTCACCTCTCGTAATTCTATTGTCCCGGAGTGCTCAAGATATCTTAGAAGGCTCGCCTTTTCATTCAAGATCAGTTCAACCTATTTCGAGGTTGTTATCTCATTCAAGCCATTTAACTCAACCGATGCATTCTCTCTTTTAAATCGTTCTACGGTGTTTCTTTTGAGTGGGCCCTAACCCACAGGTCTTTTTCCAGGATCTTACCTGACTCTTCTTATTCTCCTGGAGATATTCTCAAACCTTCTAAAGCTTGACGTAAGAATGAGTTATCATCAGTCAAATGCCTTTTCTCCAAGATCTTTCAAATTATTTTCATCATTGGCTAAACTTTTCCATTCTTCATTCCGATGTGCCCAATAATTCTTGGTGGTTTTTCTCGTCGTCATTCTCAACATTTGAAGACCGAAGAAGAATTTTACATCCATATCTTATCTGTTCTCTCAGAGATTCGTGGTTCTAGTTCGATGCCATCCTCTCATAGTTGTTTTTGGATTGTGAGAATTCTTTTCACCCATCCGGAGCTATTCAAGAGTCTTCTCAGTTTGATTATCCGGAGTCCATAAATTCAGGTTTATTCATTCTTAGCTTTCAGTTATCATTCTCCAATCTTACCGATGCATCGTTCAAGTGATCTCTAATCAGTTCGCGATCTCTTCGTTCTCATATATATAAATCCTCTCAAATATCTTCGTTCTTTTTATAATTCTTCCCGGTGTTTCTTTATCTTTACTTCGTTCATTTCCAATTCTTACGGTGGTTCGTTCAAGAGTTCTCTTCCTTGGTTATCATATCAATTTATTCGTTCTTCCAAATCGTACCGATGGTTCATGGAAGACATTCTCAAGTTTATGTTATCTTAATCCTTTCTTCGAGAATAAGTAGTGTGCCAAATCCATTGTTTGTCATCAATTTAATTGATGAACGATAAGCATAATGTAATTCTTATTCTTGATTCATCGAGTGAACTCAATTCTCTATTCCGGAGGCTCATCAAACTCCTGATTTCAATTGTTTCATCTTCTATTTTCCCGGAGTTCCAACCTCTTTCAATTATTTCATCGCGAAGATCCATATATATCATTGCAAGCCTTCACCTTGCATTCTCAATTTCTCTTTCTTTTCGTTTTGATCATTCTTTTGGTTACCGAAGTTCTTCATGAAGGTTATACATGATGGTTCATAAAAGATTTAATTCCTTTTCGAAGTGTTCATCGAGATTCTTTTCAGAGGAACTCAAGCATTCTTCATCTTGCAATCCGGAGTGCAATTCTTTCTTCTATATCATTGGAGGTGGTATTATGTCATTCTTGTTAATTTGAGTTCATGTTTCATGATTCACATGTGGTTAAGAATGAGGTATTTTAAATCCATCAATCTCTCCGTTGGAGTTATCTTGGGTTATAGTTCACCTAAAGCCTTCCCTAAGGATTGTTGCTATTTATGGTGCTCATAAATGACCCAAGTTCTTCATTTATCCTCCCGGTGATATAAGCTTCTCGTCTCCTTGTTGATATCAATCCAATCTATCGTTTCCGTCAGTGGCAGAATTTCAACTCAGTTTTGAGATGTTCTCCATAAGCCCACAACAAGCTTACTCTTTTCGTTGTTGTTTTTCCAACTACTCCGTTAGACCCTTCTCCTAAGGATGCCTTTTCAAGCTCTTTTGGGGCAGAAGTTGGCATTTTCTTCTCCATTTGTAACACCCCGGATGTAACTTTCCCTATTTGTACTCCAACTCTTGCCGTTTCCGGCGTTAAGTTTTTTTTTATTTCCTCGGGTTCGGGTTTTTGTCTCCGTGTGTTGTTGTCATTGTCATGCATCTCATATCATGTCATCATGTGCATTGCATTTGCATACATGTTCGTCTCATGCATTCGAGCATTTTCCCCATTGTCCGTTTTGCATTTCGGCGCTTCGTTCTCCTCCGGTGGTCATTTCTAGCTTTCTTTCGTGTGTGGGGATTAAACAATTCTGGATTGGACCGAGACTTGCCAAGCGGCCTTGGGTTACTAACGGTAGACCGCCTGTCAAGTTTCGTACCATTTGGACTTCGTTTGATACTCCAACGGTTAACCGAGGGACCGAAAAGGCCTCGTGTGTGTTGCAGCCCAACACCCCTCCAATTTGGCCCAAAACCCACCAAACTCTGCTCCATGTCCTAGAGCTTTCGATCACGATCGCGTGGCCGAAAACCGCACCTCATTTGGATTCTCCTAGCTCCCTCTATGCCTATATATACACCCCTCCATTTTCGGATCTTCTTCCTTCCCGAAACCCTAAAAAACTGCAGCTCCGCGCGCCGGACGTGTCCACGCCGCGCCAGACATGTCCACCGCCCGCCGCCACCTCACTCCGGCCTATCGGAGCTCGCCACGTCATCCCCGCCGCTGCTCCAGGCCAATCGGCGCCCGCCACCTCACCCGGCCAGCTCTCTCTCTCTCTGCCGCGTGCCCAGATCCGGCCCGCGCGGGCCCGGTCGTCGCCGCCTCCCGAGGCTCTCGCCTCCCCGCGCCTGCTCCCCCGCGTCACCGCCTGGGCGCCCGAGCCGCCGCCCGTGCCGTGCGCCGCCTTCACCGCCGGCCGCCGCGCCCCGCCGCCTCGCACCTCGCCGCGCCGCCCCGCCCGCCTTGCTCCGGCGCCCGAGGCGCCAACCTCGCCGCCGCCATCGCCGGCCTCTCCGGCCTCCTCCTCTCCACCGGATCCGGCAAGAATGACAAGTCCGGCGACCCCGAGCATTGTTCCGGCAAAGCTCCGGTCGTCCTCGAAGTCCGTGCCACGAAACCCTAGATCTGTCCCGGAGAGGTTGTTTTTTCGTCTAAGTCCCAGAATTCCTGATCCAAGTTGCCATGTTCGCGGCTCCATAACTTTGCATCCGTAGCTCCGATTCATGCATATAGTGTATCAAAATGTTCATCTCAGTGAGTACATCATTTCATTCCATTGCACCATTTTCATTTGAGCTCATCTTGATGCCCGAAATGCTGTTAGAAGAGGGCTACTTGAGTTAATTGTCAGATCTGTTACTCTGTTTAGCACTTTTGTCATTTTTGCCATGATTATTGTGTGCATGATATGCCCGTGAGTTCTTCATATGTTTTGTTAAGGGTTTTGTCATGTTTCTAGAGGTGTAACCCATGTATTTTTAGGATGTGTGTGGTGACTTGTGTAAGCTTGCAAAGTGGTGCACTTGCTAATTCTGTTTTCAGGGACTTAGTAATTTCACTAAGTCCTGGGATTGTTTATCTCACGATGCCATATGTTCATGTTGTTTCCTAGTGATCCGTGCCTTTTTGAGGATGATCAGTAAGGGAGTTTTGTTAATATTGTAGTGCTCTATCCATCCATGTCTTTGTTTGCAATTATGGAGCACCCTAGCTTGAGTCAATCGAGCTCTACTTTTGCTTCGTTGCGAATCTGGGCAGATCGTCAACTTGTTTGCGATTTTGCCGATGTTATTGTAGTCGACCCGTGCATGCTATGCCATTGTTCTTGCCATGTCTAGCTTGTATTTTGTGCCTTATTAAGAGATGTATGCTTGTCTTTCCATGACTTGCCCCGTGGTGAGTGCATCGAGCTCGTAAACATGCCGTCGTGAGTTATGTTTCAGCATGTCCCAGTTTTCACTAAGTCTGAAAACTGATTATGTTTTTGCTATGTTCGTGTGCTCGTTAGTATATTTTGTGATCCCTTTTGGCTCAAGGTCACTAAGGGACTTTTGTTAAGCTTGTTGAGTAGCTCCATGCCATGTCTTTCTTTGTCATGTTCAGGTCCTGTAGCATGTTGTTTTGTTGCTCCGAAGAGGGCTATATGATCTGAAATTCCAGACAAGTGTTAATTTCACTAAGTCTGAGATCTGTTTTACCATTTGCATTTTTGCCATGCTTGTTTGAACCTGTTAATGGATGAATTGGCCGTAGCTCAGTGCTAGACTTTTGTTAAACATCTTGTGTGCATCCCTGCCATGTATTTTATTGTCATGTTTGGGTGTTGTAGCATGTTCATCTCATTGCATTTAGATGCCTACTTGCTGTAAATCGCAGACCGGTGTCATATTCGAATCGCTTGCCATTTCCAAACCGTAACTCCGATTCCGACATTCTTTATATCGTTTTCTAGCGATTTCATCTCATATTTCCAGTGGCACACTTGGAATTCCAAGTTGAGGCCAGGTTCATGCATTTCTTGTCATATCTTGCATTTTTGCATCCCGCATCGCATCCCGCATAGCATATCATCTTTGCATCGTGTTGATTGAGTTTGCACGTGGTTGATTTTATCCTTGTTGCTTGTTTTTCTTGTTTGGGTAGAGCCGGGAGACGAGTTCGCTAACGAGGAGCCCGTTGAGTTTGCTTTTGAGGATCCAGTCAATTCTGACAACTGTGCAGGCAAGATGATCATACCCTCAAAATCACTACTATCTTTGCTATGCTAGTTTGCTCGCTCTTTTGCTATGCCATTCCTACGATGCCTACCACTTGCTTGAAAGCCTCCCAAATTGCCATGTCAAACCTCTAACCCACCATTGTCCTAGCAAACCATTGATTGGCTATGTTACCGCTTTGCTCAGCCCCTCTTATAGCGTTGCTAGTTGCAGGTGAAGATTGGAGGCCGTCCCTTGTTGGAACATCATTTATTTACTTGTTGGGATATCATTATATTGCCTTGTTATCTTAATGCATCTATATACTTGGTAAAGGGTGGAAGGCTCGGCCTCTCGCCTAGTGTTTTGTTCCACTCTTGCCGCCCTAGTTTCCGTCATATCGGTGTTATGTTCCCGGATTTTGCGTTCCTTACGCGGTTGGGTTATAATGGGAACCCATTGATAGTTCGCCTTTATTAAAGCTTTTCCAGCAATGCCCAACCTTGGTTTTACCATTCGCCACCTAGCCTCTTTTCCCTTGGGTTACCGGAGCCCGAGGGTCATCTTATTTTAAACCCCCCCCCCCGGACCAGTGCTCCCTCTGAGTGTTGGTCCGAACCGGGCAGCCTGCGGGGCCACCTCGGGGAAACATGAGGGTTGGTTTTACTCATAGCTTGACCTATCTGAGTGTACCCTGAGAACGAGATATGTGTAGCTCCTATCGGGATTTGTCGGCACATTCGGGCGGTGTTGCTGGTCTTGTTTTAACCTGTCGAAGTGTCTTGAGTTACCGAGATACCGAGTCTGATGGAACGTCTTGGGAGGAGGTCTATTCCTTCGTTGACCGTGGGAGCTTGTCATGGGCTAAGTTGGGACTCCCCTGCAGGGATTGAACTTTCGAAAGCCGTGCCCGCGGTTATGGGCAGATGGGAATTTGTTAATGTCCGGTTGTAGATAACTTGAACCTTAATTAAATTAAAATGAATCAACTGAGTGTGTTACTGTGATGGCCTCTTCTCGGCGGAGTCCGGGAAGTGGACACGGTGTTGGAGTAATGTTTGCGCAGGTTGCTCTCTAGTTTCTCGCTCGCGCTTTGCCTCCTCTCCTCGCTCTCCTTTGCGAATAAAGTTAGCCACCATACTTGCTAGTCGCTTGCTGCAGCTCCACTCATATTTTACCTTGCCTTACCTATAAGCTTAAATAGTCTTGATCGCGAGGGTGCGAGAATGCTGAGTCCCTGTGGCTCACAGATTACTATTACACCAGATGCAGGGCCTGATGATTCCACTCTAGGAGACGCGTACGAGCTCAAGTGGGAGTTCGACGAAGACTCTCAACGATACTATGTTTCCTTTCCCAATGATCAGTAGTGGTGCCCAGTTGAGGGTGAACGGGACCGTTGTCGCATGTTGGGTTCTCTTTTATTTTGGCGCCGTAGTCGGGCCTTGAGTGTATGGATGATGTAATGTTATTTATGTACTTGATTGACGTGGCGAGTGTAAGCCAACTATGTTATCTCCCCTTTTATTATTATTACATGGGATGTTGTGAAGATTGCCTAACTTGCGACAAATGCCTTTAATGTGATTATGTCTCTAAGTCGTGCCTCGACACGTGGGAGCTATAGTCGCATCGAGGGTGTTACAAGTTGGTATCAGAGCCTTCCCCGACCTTAGGAGCCCCATTGCTTGATCGTTATTAGCGGACGAGTTGTGTCTAGAAAAATGTTTTGAGTCATTTAGGAATTATATATCGGAGAGATTAGGAATTCTTTTTACTTCCCAGTCTCGTCATCACTCTGGTAAGGAATCCTGACGTAGAGTTTTGACTCTTCTCTTCTCAAATTTCACTAAAAAAATTAGGATCACGCGGGTATCTTGGAATCGTTCCGATGTTTTTATGATGAGAACATTGTCTTGGTGCCTCCTGTCAGGGGTTTAGAGGAAGTGTCCCGGGGAGTTGAGCTCTGAGGTGTTGTCATCATAATTTTATCGTTGCAGTTCTGGAATACCTGAGTCTAGTATGCCGACATCGAAAATCTCTTTTATGCAGTTCGTTGGTGAGATAACCTCGATGCCACCCAGTACTGGGGCGGGAGTTCGGGAGTATCGCCATAACTTGTATAACGGATGCTTTTCGAAGGTTGAGGTAGATGGTTTCCGAAGGTTTCTTGGTTATGTGTTGAAGGATGGATACAGCTGGATGTAGGATTTGCTAGTTTGGGTGAGATATTATGCTTCCCTTGTATCCCCAACACCTGATTACATAACCGGAAAGGTTTGGGAGTTTCATAGGTGGGAATTCTAGTAGCTCTAGTTCTTCTTCCATGGATATTGGTTTGAGATTGGGATTTCTTACCGATTATTCGTTCTTTATCCGTACCTTGTTGATTTATTTATCTACCTTAATTCTACGTGGCTTCTCAATTTATGGATATGTGACCATTTCAAGAGAAATGCATTCGTTCATTTTGTTCGAATGTGAAGACTATATGTTGCAATTTTCATTCCGTTGGATTCAGCTTCAATATTTGTCTATCAATGTGCTAATGGTGGTCAACCTCTTCAGGATGGCTCCTCCAACGCGCACGACTCCGAATCCTGATCTGCCACCACCTCCACCTCCTCCAGAGGCATGGCAAGCTGTGATGGCCGCAACCAATGCAAACACACAGTTGATCATGCAAATTCTTCAAGAGCGCAATCAAGGCAGTCATGGGAATCAAGGCAGCAATCAGAGTCACTTTGCTACACTCAACCAGTTCCTTGCTAACGGGCCAAAGACTTTCAGCAATTGTGTTGAGGCAACCGATGCTGACGGTTGGCTTGTGGATCTGTGTAAGCATTTCGAGTGCAGTAACGTCAGGCCTGAGGACTTTGTCAAGTTCGCTTCCTTGCAACTCAAAGATCAAGCTGCAGAATGGTTCCAGCAGTATAAGGACTCCAGGGATGGACGTGTTATCACTTGGGATGATTTCCGTCGAGATTTCCGAGCTCATCATATTCCCCAGAGCGTGGTTGAAAGCAAGCGTGAGGAATTCCGCAATCTGAAGCAAGGCTCTTTGTCTGTCTATGACTACAACAAGTTGTTCCAGAAGCTCGCCCGCTTTGCCAAACAGGACGTCCCTGATGAGAAGAGCATGATATATCAGTTTAGGGGTGGTCTCAAGGAAGATATTCCGCTTGCTCTTGTTCTCTTCGAGCCCTTGAGGTACAATGAGTTCTACAACATGGCACTGAAGCAAGACGCTGCTCAGTTGAGGTGTGATGCTTCCAAGAAGCGAGTCAGAGATGTTACTCCTTCTTCCTCTACTCAAGTGGCCAAGCAGCAGAAGTTTTGGCTTCCTCCTCCTCCGTTCCGTCAGCTGTATCAGCAGAAGAGCAAAGGTGGCAGTGGTTCTTCCCACCCACCCAACCCTGGCTTTCAGAACAAGACTTCGTCTCAAGCTCCAAGATCGAGTGCTCCGTATCACCGTCCGCTTTCAGAGGTCACGTGCAACAAGTGCCAACAGAAGGGTCACTATGCCAACAAGTGTTTCAACCAGAGGTGTCTTCCTCCTCCTCCTCCTCCTATTAGATCGGCAAGTACAGCTGTGTTCAAGCATAACCCCAAGCATGCCAAGGTCAATTTGATGAACGCAGCTCACGCAGAGGATTCTTCAGATGTCATCATGGGTAACCTTCATGTTAATGATATTCCTGCAAGAGTTCTTTTTGACACGGGTGCATCGCATTGTTTCATGTCAAAGCCATTTTTTACCAAGCATGAGTTCGTTTCTTCTCATTTGGGTAAACAAATGGATATCGTTTCTCCTGGCAAACATTTGAGTGCTAGTCTGGAGGTGCCAGATGTTACTATCGCGTTGGGCGACTACAAGTTCCTTTCTTCCCCAATGGTTCTTGGTAACTCAGATATTGATCTTATTCTCGGAATGGATTGGCTTTCTAAGCACAAGGCTCAGCTTGATTGTGCAGCCAGGCAGATTCAATTGACTCATTCGTCTAAGGATGTAATTGTCTTTGCCGCTCGGGATAATACTATCCGTCTGTTTTCTCTCAATGAGAAGGGTGAATTGGATGCCATCTCTCAAATTCCAGTCGTTTGCGAATATCAAGATGTCTTTCCAGAAGAGCTTCCAGGAATGCCTCCGCACCGGCCAGTTGAATTCGTTATTGATCTTGAGCCTAGCACGGAACCTGTGTGCAAACGTCCTTACAAGCTCGGACCTGAAGAGTTGAAGGAGCTGAAGAAGCAACTCGATATGCAAGAGAAAATGGGTCTCATCCGGCCTAGTTCTTCTCCGTGGGGTTGTGGTGTTCTTTTTGTGAAGAAGAAGGATGGAACGAACCGACTTTGTGTTGATTACCGTCCAGTGAACAAGAAGACCATCAAGAACAAATACCCACTTCCCAACATCAATGAGCTGTTCAAACAACTCAAAGGTGCCCAAGTATTCTCCAAGCTTGATCTCCGTATGGGTTATCACCAGATTCGCATTCGTGAAGAAGATATTCCCAAGAGAGCATTCAGAACAAGCTTTGGTTCATATGAATACACTGTCATGTCTTTTGGCCTCGCCAATGCTCCTCCGACGTTCTCTCGCATGATGAACTTCATCTTCAACGCCTACACCAATGACTTCGTTTTGGTCTATCTTGACGACATTCTGGTTTTCTCCAAGAACAAGGAAGATCATGCCAAGCATTTGCGTTTGGTTCTCGATAAGCTTAGAGAACATCAGTTCTACGCTAAGTTCTCCAAGTGTGAATTCTAGCTCGATGAGGTTCTTTATCTTGGTCATATCATCTCTGCCAAGGGCATTGCCGTGAATCCTGAGAAGGTGTCCGAAATTGTGAATTGGGAACCTCCTCAGAACATGAAGCAACTCCGAAGTTTTCTCGGTCTCGCAAGCTATTGCCGAAGATTCGTTGAAAACTTTTCCAAGATCGCGAAGCCTCTCTCTAATCTTCTCCAAAAGCACGTCAAGTACGTTTGGTCTCCGGAGTGTGATATTGCTTTCAACACTTTGAAAGAGAAATCGATCACCGCTCCAGTTCTGACTCCACCTAATGAATCCAAGCCGTACGAGGTCTTTTGTGATGCCTCTCTCCAAGGTCTTGGCGCAATATTGATGCAAGAGAAGAAAGTTGTTGCTTATACATCTTGCCAGTTGAAGCCTAATGAGAAGAACTACCCCACTCATGATCTCGAGTTGGTGGCAGTTGTGCATGCTCTTTTGACTTGGAGACATCTTCTATTGGGAAGAAAAGTGGACATTTTCACTGATCACAAGAGTCTCAAGTACATCTTCACTCAGCCTAATCTCAACCTCACACAAACTCGATGGGTCGAAATGATTCGAGAGTATAATCTGAGTATTGAGTATACTCCAGGCAAGGCCAATGTGATTGCTGACGCTTTGAGCAGGAAGGCTTACTGCAACAGTCTTATTCTCAAGCCTTATCAACCCGAGCTTTGTGAAGCTTTCCGCAAACTTAATCTGCAAGTTGTTCCTCAAGGTTTCCTCGCCAACCTTCAAGTCTCTCCTACCTTAGAAGACCAGATTCGCCAAGCCCAGCTTCTTGATGCTATGGTGAAAAAGGTGAAGATTGGGATTGCCAAGAGTCAGTCCAAGTACAAGTGCTACCGCCTTGATGACAAGGACACTCTCTTCTTCGAGGATCGTATTGTTGTACCCAAAGGTGACCTCCGTAAAGTGATCATGAACGAGGCTCACAATTCTCTCCTCTCCATCCACCCTGGGAGCACGAAGATGTATCAGGACCTTAAGCAAGCTTATTGGTGGACTCGAATGAAGCGCGAGATCGCTCAATTCGTGAATGAATGTGATGTCTGCAGAAGAGTGAAGGCAGAACACCAAAGGCCAACAGGTCTCCTCCAACCTCTTGCCATTCCAGAATGGAAGTTTGACCACATTGAAATGGACTTCGTGACTGGGTTTCCAAAGTCCAAGTGTGGCAATGATGCTATATTCGTTGTCATCGATAAACTCACCAAAGTGGCTCACTTTCTACCTATCAAAGAGTCGATCACTGTAGCTCAATTGGCGGAACTCTATACCTCTCGTATTGTCTCTCTGCACGGTATTTCTCAAGTGATCTCTTCAGACCGTGGAAGCATCTTTACCTCGAAGTTTTGGGATTCTTTCCAGAAGGCCATGGGCACTAACATCCGCTTCAGCACAGCTTTCCATCCTCAAACAAGCGGTCAAGTCGAGCGTGTCAACCAGATTCTTGAAGATATGCTCAGGGCTTGTGTGATCTCCTTCGGCATGAAGTGGGAGGATTGTCTTCCTTATGCTAAATTCTCCTATAACAACAGTTTTCAAGCAAGTTCGGGCAAGGCCCCTTTTGAAATTCTGTATGGCAGGAAGTTCCGTACCCCTCTCAACTGGTCTGAAACCGGTGAACGTCAGCTTTTGGGTAATGACTTAATCATAGAAGCAGAAGAAATGTGCAAAGTCATTCGTGATAACCTCAAAGCAGCCCAATCCCGCTAGAAGAGCTACTATGATAGTAAGCACCGTGATTTGGCTTTCGAGATCGGAGATCATGTTTACCTCCGTGTCTCTCCCATGAAAGGTACTCGTCGCTTCGGTATCAAAGGGAAGCTTGCCCCTAGATACGTGGGACCTTTCAAGATTGTCAGCAAGAGAGGCGACCTCGCCTATCAACTCGAGCTTCCTTCAAACTTTGCAAATGTTCATGACGTGTTCCATGTCTCTCAGCTTCGAAAGTGCTTCAAGACTCCTGACCGCACCGTCAACTTCGAGGACATTGAGCTCCAAGAAGATCTCTCTTATCGTGAGCACCTAGTTGCTATTCTTGAAGAGACTGAACGCAAGACTCACAACAAGTCAATCAAATTTCTCAAAGTCAAGTGGTCACACCATTCCGGTCGTGAAGCTACCTGGGAACGCGAGGACCACCTCCGTTCTGAGTACCCGGCGTTCTTTCAGTCCTAGATCTCGGGACGAGATCCTTTCGTAGTGGTGGACTGTTGTAACACCCCGGATGTAACTTTCCCTATTTGTACTCCAACTCTTGCCGTTTCCGGCGTTAAGTTTTTTTTTATTTCCTCGGGTTAGGGTTTTTGTCTCCGTGTGTTGTTGTCGTTATCATGCATCTCATATCATGTCATCATGTGCATTGCATTTGCATACATGTTTGTCTCATGCATTCGAGCATTTTCCCCGTTGTCCGTTTTGCATTCCGGCGCTTCGTTCTCCTCCGGTGGTCATTTCTAGCTTTCTTTCGTGTGTGGGGATTAAACAGTTCTGGATTGGACCGAGACTTGCCACCTTGGGTTACTAACGGTAGACCGCCTGTCAAGTTTCGTACCATTTGGACTTCGTTTGATACTCCAACGGTTAACCGAGGGACCGAAAAGGCCTCGTGTGTGTTGCAGCCCAACACCCCTCCAATTTGGCCCAAAACCCACCAAACTCTGCTCCATGTCCTAGAGCGTTCGATCACGATCGCGTGGCCAAAAACCGCACCTCATTTGGACTCTTCTAGCTCCCTCTATGCCTATATATACACCCCTCCGTTTTCGGATCTTCTTCCTTCCCGAAACCCTAAAAAAACTGCAGCTCCGCGCGCCGGACGTGTCCACCGCCCGCCGCCACCTCACTCCGGCCTATCGGAGCTCGCCACGTCATCCCCTCCGCCGCTCCAGGCCAATCGGTGCCCGCCACCTCACCCGGCCAGCTCTCTCTCTCCGTTGCGCGGCCCGCGAGGCCCAGATCCGCCACGCGCGGGCCC